>NC_138966.1:86202500-86870833 GCF_055761805.1 Camellia sinensis
CTTCTTAGCCCATCACTTCCGACAAGCCCCTTAAGCATAATTTCCTTTCGACGAATCTCCATCATCACTGCTACTCTCTACTATTGCCCTCTCTTTTAACCTCACTGTTCATCGCCATCATCCTCTTTACCATCACCAACCTTCATCTCATAATCCCAACTTACAACTGCTGTCCCTGCCTACCAAGACAGTGGCGACTCCACCATCACGAACAACCTGCTTCTCCATTGCCATCGCGATTCGTTTCCCCACCCCCTCTATCGCAACCCAACTGTTGTCCACCACATGTAGAGAGAGAGAGAGAGAGAGAGAGAGAGAGAGAGAGAAGCCTAGGGTTTTTAGATCTCAAATGAAGCTACAGCGACAACGGGGAAGGAAGGCGCAAGTTACATAGACGGAGAGACAACAAAGATGAAGGCTGGAAGAAGAAGAAGAATAAGAAGAAGAGAGAGAGAGAGAGAGAGAGAGAGAGAGAGAGAGAGAGAGAGAGAATGAAGAGTTGACTGGACGGGACTGGAAAAGATACTAACAGTGGCTAGTTGATGGTGTAGCCAGAAGGGGATCTACTGGTGGATTAGATTTTAGGGTTTTTGTCTAAAATGGTAATTTCATTCAAGGATACAATGGTAATTGAAAAAAATTAGACAATGGTGTGTATTGAAAATAATGATGGTATGTAAATAGAATTACTGGTCAAAAGTGTAATACCCCTGTTCCGCAGTATGCTAATTGGTCCTTAAATTGAGTATGATTATGTGTTTACCATGATTTTATGTGCCATTATGTGAATATATGTGATTTTGAAGTTTTATCTGTTCATCGTAGGAATATCTCTTTGAATAATCAGCTTTGGAAATTAAATTGAATACGCCATTGTGATTGGCATAATTTTTAGAGCCTACGGTGAAATTTAATTGAAAAATTGATTTGGACCAGATTAAGTTGGTTAAGTTAGTAAAATGGGTGCCCAATTACTCTCTATTATTATATTATGACTTGGTGGGGCTTGTTGTATATGAGCACTAGTCAATCAAACTCCCTCTCTAATTCTCACTTGGCTGATATACACTCTAAGGAGAGGAGAGGGCCGGCCATTAGAGAGAGAGAAGAGAGAAAAATCTGTGTTTGATCTTGAGGGCTTGGAATTTTGAAGTCCAACTCAAATTGGACCATAGATTGAAGAATTGGACTTCTAGGTAAGCCATTGACTCTTGAAATCATGAATTGAACTTGTAATCTTGTGAGCTCAAAGTATTTTTGTAGTCAAGAGCATGATTTAAATTGGTTTTGTTGAGATATGATCATGCTTACATAAGATTACTTTTGAATTGCCATAAGTTGCAAAATCTAGCATGTATCATGTCAATTAAGCAAGATTTGAAGTTTGATCATGCATGCAAGCTTGGTTTTGTTGAGCTTTATGGGAATAGGCACCGCTTGCATCTTTTGAATTAGAAATGAAGTCAAGATGGGCATGCATGTTTGAATAATTGAAGATGGGAACTTGAAATGCATGAATATGTGTGATAGAATTGGATTTGGTGTCAATTTGAGACATGCAAGTGTGTAATCCTTGAAATTGAGCTCCACAATAATGTGTTTTGGTGTTTGTACCATGTTAGTATGATTATATTTGAGATTTGAACCTTTGCATGCAAGAATGGTAGCTGGGAAACTGAATTGAAGCTCAAGAACACGATCTGGAATTTCCAGAATTTTGCCTTCCGCTCGAGCGGGGGGAAGTGCCGCTCGAGCGGAGAAATCGAGCTCCCAGCATCTTCTGCAGACATGGTTCCCGCTCGAGCGGGGAGCTATGTAGACAGGCAGTCCGTTCGAACGGCTGAGTTCACGCTCGAGCTGGAATTGAAGGCAACTAGTACTTTCGCAGACCTAAGGGTCCGCTCGAGCGGGTAAGTCCACGCTCGAGCGGGGACCCTATTTTCTGAATTCCTGTTTTTGTGTTTGGGTTCTGTCTTCCGTTCTCTTTCACTTGCAAGCACTCTTAGGCATACGTTAAGAATTATAAATGAGTTAATGAGGTAATAATAAAGCCTAAAGAGAAATATGTGAATTAAAGAACGGATTGAACTGTTAGTGACCCTTTTGTATTCATGAAATGTGTAGGGTCAAGCTCCAGGGCAAATCCACAAGCCGATCACTGTGAGTAATATCAATATTTGAAATTTTATTAATGTCCAATTGTGTATTCCCTTACAAGCTTTATGAGTTGCTAATTGGGATTGTGGACAAAAGTCTGACATGAATGTATATTTGGACCAAAGGTCGTTTTGACGATGGCGAATGGACCAAAGGTCGTTTTGGTAGAAATGAATGGACCGAAGGTCGTTCGGACATAATGAATGGACCGAAGGTCGTTTTGATAGAAATGAATGGACCAAAGGTCGTTTCGACATACGTAAATGGACCGAAGGTCGTTTTGACATGAGTGAGTGGGCCGGAGGCCGTTTTGACATGAACGAGTGGGCCAAAGGCCGTTTCAACATAAATGAATGGGCCGAAGGCCATTTTGATAGAAATGAATGGGCCGAAGGCCATTTTGACAGAAATGAATAGGCCGAAGGCCATTTTGACAGAAATGAATGGGCCGAAGGCCATATGAATGGGCCGAAGGCCGTTTCGACATCAGTGAGTGGGCCGGAGGCCGTTTTGTCATGAATGGAAACCCAAATGGGCCAAAGGCCAGAATGTTTGGAACTACAGCTACTTGATTTGAATTTCGCATAGTTATATATATATATATTTGTTAAATAGAAGTATGAATTGGGCCCAAGGCCGTTTGGAGCATGTTGTTCTACATATTGTTATGTAACTGTCATATTTGATATCATTCACTGGGCTATCGCTCACGCTCATTCATGTGTTTGTAGGTGAGCCAAAGGAAGTCCAAACCCAGCCCCAGTGAAGTCTGCTAGGAAAATCCGAGTTTTTGAGGAAGTCAGCCTTGCGTCTCACTCTTGAGACCTACCCTTGCCTTTTGCTATGTAATTACATTTTGTCTTGCCGGCAAGGACTTTATGTATACCTGTAAATAGTCTGTCATAGGTTGACTCGTTTTGGACGATCCTGTCTGTAATGAATTTTGTGAAACTGTACTTTTGATGTGGGTTATTAATGTAACTGAATATGGTCTGTTGATGTGCATATAAGCACGGCTCTATGGACAAAGTTTTTATTTATTGCTTCCGTTTGGCCCCTTTACTCTAACAAGTCATCTTGTTTTGGTCTGAGGCCGTAGGTAATCTCAAGATTACTGGCCGGTTATGTCCTTAACCCATAGGGACGGGTTGGGGTCATGACAGAGTGGTATCAGAGCACGAGTTAATAACTCACACACTTGTCCAAAAAGAGCAATAAGCGTCTAGATAAGATCTAGGATGCATTCACGTGATAAATGCGAGTTTGGAAGCATTGATTGTATGCTTAAACGTTTTGTTAGGAATAATTATATGTGTAAGTTGTGAACTACTTGCATTGCAAATTATTTGGAAATATGTGCTTCTTAGTGTATGTATATTTGTGTATCTTTTGTGTAAAATATAATGCAAATTTAATCAGATGGTGAGAACTAGAGGTGATGAGTTAGAGGAATCTTCTACTGCCAGATTGGACAGAATGGAAAGACTGATCCAAGAAATGGCAGAAGCTTTGAGACAGCAATAGGAGTGGCAACAACAGTGGTAACAACCACACCCGCCACCTCCACCTCCGGCACCACCTGTGCCAGATCATCAGAATGATGACTGGATTATAGCTCTCACTAAGGAATTCAAGAAAATGAAACCACCACAGTTTCACGGGGGATTAGATCCGTTAAAAGCCGAAGCGTGGGTCCTCGGCATTGAGAAATTATTCGAAGTGTTCCCCTGTTCGGAGACTCAGAAAGTGTTTCTAGCCACTTTTATTCTAGAAGATGAAGCGAGAAGATGGTGGATGTTGATGAGAGAAAACCACAGAGATGTTGATTGGGCGAAATTTTTGGAAATCTTCTATGACAAGTACTTCCCGCAGTGTGTCCGGGATAGGAAAGTGGCAGAGTTCATGGAACTCAAGCAAGACAGCATGACTGTAGCTGAGTATGAGGCCAAATTTACTCAGTTGGCCAGGTTCGCACCACACGTAATTGATACTGACTATAAGAAGGCAAGGCATTTTGAGGGTGGGCTCCGAAGTGACATCCTAGAGAGAGTGAATGTCCTGAAGTTGGAGACCTACATCGGGGTACTTGATCGGGCCATCATATCAGAGGCTAACATAGCTAGACAAGCTAAGCCAACAATCGAATGGAAAGGCAACAAAAGACAAGGCTTCTTTTCGAAGAAGAAATTTCTAAAAAAGCAAAACACGGGCTCCTCAACTACTTCAAGTTCTTCCCGAGACATAGCTCCCCTGTGCAACATTTGTAGCAAAAGGCACCGTGGAGTCTGTTACCGTGCATCGGGAGCCTGTTTTAAGTGTGGGAAACAAGGGCATATAGCCCAAGATTGTAATCAGAATAGTGGGAAGATAGCTGCTAGCTCCACTGCATCGATCCCAAAGCCGGGAAATACTTTGAGATCTGCTACTACTGGAGATACAGTGAGACAGGGGAGAGTCTTTGCACTTGTTCCGGGCGATACACGGAATGCCAATGCCGTTGTTTCAGGTACTATTTCAATATGTAATCAGGATGCCTTTGTATTAATTGATTTTGGATCAACGCACTCATTTGTGACATACACGTTTGCATCTAGACTGAAAAGACCCCTAGAGCTTTTGCCATATTTGTTGTGTGTGTCTGCTCCATCGGGGGAATCTGTGTTGTGTGATTATATATATCGGTTTTGTGACATGCATATCGAGGATGCTACCCTATATGTAGATTTATTACCCTTGAACTTTAGACATTTCGATGTAATTTTGGGCATGGATTGGTTGACCAAGTATTGTGCCACCATAGACTGTATGACAAAAAGGGTTGTATTTAACCTACCAGAACGGAAAGAGATTGTGTTTGTGGGCAATGGGGTAGTGCCTCCACCGTATTTGATATCCGCAATGAAAGCATGTAAACTGATTAGGAAAGGGTGCCAGGGTTATTTGTGCTATGTGTTGTCTGAACAATCTGAAAACGTTGAATTGAATAATATTCCTATTGTTAGAGAATTTCCGGATGTGTTTCCGAATGAATTACAAGGGGAATTGGTAGACAGGGAGATCGAGTTTACCATTGAAACTATGCCAGGCACCCAGCCTATTTCTAAGGCTCCCTACAGAATGGCTACTGCTGAAATGAAAAAATTAAAGGAACAGTTGCAAGACCTTCTTGATAAAGGGTTTATCCGGCCTAGCACTTCGCCTTGGGGTGCACCAGTGTTATTTGTAAAGAAAAAGGATGGTACCTTGCGCCTGTGCATTGATTACCGGGAGTTGAACAGGGTAACGATAAAGAACAAATATCCCTTACCCCGTATTGACGACTTATTTGACCAGTTGCAGGGATCCCAAGTGTTTTCTAAGATCGATTTGAGATCCGGGTATCATCAGCTGAAAGTTAAGGCAGAGGATGTTGAGAAAACCGCATTCAGAACGAGGTATGGTCATTTTGAGTTTCTTGTTATGTCGTTTGGAGTGACTAATGCTCTGGCAGCATTTATGGACTTAATGAATAGAATTTTTAAAACCTACCTTGATGAGTTTGTTGTTGTCCTCATCGATGATATTTTGATATACTCTAAAGATAGACTTGAACATGAACATCATTTGAGGACTGTTCTACAAATACTTCGGGAAAGAAAACTATTTGCTAAATTAAAGAAATGTGAGTTTTGGTTGGATGAGGTTGTTTTCTTAGGGCATGTGATTAACAAGGAAGGAATTTCAGTGGACCCGCAGAAAATAGAAGCAATTGTGAATTGGCCTACACCGACTAATGTAACAGAAGTTCGCAGTTTTATGGGTTTGGCTGGGTACTACCGGAGGTTTGTAAAGGATTTTTCGAAATTAGCTGTGCCTCTTACCCAATTGACACGTAAAGGACAACCATTTGAGTGGAATAGCGAAAGAGAATCAGCCTTTCAGGAATTGAAGACAAGATTGACCACTGCACCAATTTTGACACTACCTTCAGGTACGGAAAATTTTGTGATTTTCAGTGATGCATCTTATAAGGGTTTGGGTTGTGTGTTAATGCAGAATGGAAAGGTCATTGCTTACGCCTCCTGACAGTTGAGGCCACATGAGAAGAATTATCCAACACATGACTTAGAATTGGCCGCAGTTGTTTTTGCCTTGAAAATTTGGCGGCATTATCTGTATGGGGCAAAGTGTGAAGTCTACACAGATCATAAGAACCTAAAATACTTCTTCACGCAGAAAGAGTTAAATATGCGTCAGAGAAGATGGCTGGAATTGATAAAAGATTACGACCTTGAAATTCAGTATCACCCCGGGAAAGCTAATACAGTGGCTGATGCCTTGAGCAGAAAATCAACAGGGAGTATGGCTTGTTTGCTTACTGAACAAAGGGAGATTTTGCAAGACTTTGAAAAGTCTGAAATTGAGGTAGTGGTATGTGAACAGGGCGGATTGATAGCCGCTATTACAGCCGAACCGACAATTGTTGATGAAATCAAACAGAGACAGAAAGAGGATGAGTTCCTCAGAAAAGTAATTGATGAAAATGAGACAAGTCCAAAAGTAGAGTTTAGCATTGAGAATGAAGTGTTGAAATTCCGGAAAAGAATATGCGTTCCTGATATTCCGGAGCTAAGGAAGAGAGTTTTAGATGGAGCCCACAGATCCGTATTTGCTATGCATACGGGTAACAATAAAATGTATCAGGATTTGAAACAAACCTATTGGTGGACAAAAATGAAGAAAGAGATTGCAGAATATGTGTCCAAGTGCCTTCAGTGTCAGCAAGTTAAGGTTGAACATCAGAAACCAGGCGGTCTACTTCAACCTCTCCCTATTCCTGAGTGGAAGTGGGAACACGTGACTATGGATTTCGTTGTTGGCCTACCTCGGACTTCCCGAGGTATGGATTCTATTTGGGTTGTGGTTGATAGACTGACTAAATCTGCACATTTTCTGCCGGTCAAAACTACATTTACTGCTTACAGGTTGGCTACTATTTATGTTGATGAAATTGTTCGTTTACACGGAGTTCCGGTATCCATTGTGTCGGATAGAGATCCGAAATTTGTATCAAGATTGTGGAAGAGTTTGCAGGAAGCTATGGGAACAGAACTAAGGTTCAGCACTGCATTCCACCCACAGACAGATGAGCAGTCAGAACGAACGATACAGACTTTGGAAGATATGCTTCGCATGTGTGCTTTGGATTTCCAGGGGAGTTGGGAAGATTACTTGCCACTTGCAGAATTTGCTTATAATAATAGCTTCCACTCCAGCATCGGTATGGCACCATACGAGGCTTTGTATGGTAGGAGGTGTAGATCACCTATTTGTTGGACAGAGGTCGGAGACAGAGCTTTGCTTGGGCCTGAAATTGTACAAGACACCTCTGAAAGGATCAAAACTATTCGGCAAAGACTCAAAACAGCTCAAGACCGACAGAAGAACTATGAAGACGTTCGGAGAAGACCTCTTGAGTATGAGGTCGGCGACCATGTGTTCATCCGCGTTTCTCCGATGAAAGGCCAAGTCAGGTTCTTGAAAAATGGCAAGTTGTCGCCCCGTTATATTGGGCCATTTCAAATTTTGGAGAGGCTTGGTCCAGTTGCTTATAGAGTGGCTTTGCCACCGGGATTTGAGCAAATCCACAACGTATTTCATGTGTCGATGTTGAGGGGTTACCTCCGAGACCCGTTGCATGTGATTGATTATCACCGGGTTGCTATTGATGAAAATATGTAATATGCTGAATGGCAGGAAAGAATTGTTGATCGACAAGTGAAGGAATTGAGAAACAAATCCATTCCAATGGTGAAAGTGGAATGGAAGGAACACTATGGGACAGATGCTACATGGGAAAAAGAGGAGGAAATGCGTCTACACTATCCACATTTGTTTCTCGACGAAGGTAAATTAAGTTTGGAGGACCAAACTTCCTAAAGGGGGGGAGACTGTAATACCCCTGTTCCGTAGTATGCTAATTGGTCCTTAAATTGAGTATGATTATGTGTTTACCATGATTTTATATGCCATTATGTGAATATATGTGATTTTGAAGTTTTATCTGTTCACTGTAGGAATATTTGTTTGAATAATCAGCTTTGGAAATTAAATTGAGGGCCTTATCGGCCACAGAATCCGAAATTGAATACGCCATTGTGATTGGCATAATTTTTAGAGCCTACGGTGAAATTTAATTGAAAAATTGATTTGGACCAGATTAAGTTGATTAAGATGGTAAAATGGGTGCCCAATTACTCTATATTATTATATTATGACTTGGTGGGGCTTGTTGTATATGAGCACTACTCAATCAAACTCCCTCTCTAATTCTCACTTGGCTGATATACACTCTAAGGAGAGGAGAGGGCCGGCCATTAGAGAGAGAGAAGAGAGAAAAATCTGTGTTTGATCATGAGGGCTTGGAATTTTGAAGTCCAACTCAAATTGGACCATAGATTGAAGAACTGGACTTCTAGGTAAGCCATTGACTCTTGAAATCATGAATTGAACTTGTAATCTTGTGAGCTCAAAGTATTTTTGTAGTCAAGAGCATGATTTAAATTGGTTTTGTTGAGATATGATCATGCATACATAAGATTACTTGTGAATTGCCATAAGTTGCAAAATCTAGCATGTATCATGTCAATTAAGCAAGATTTGAAGTTTGATCATGCATGCAAGCTTGGTTTTGTTGAGCTTTATGGGAATAGGCACCACTTGCATCTTTTGAATTAGAAATGAAGTCAAGATGGGCATGCATGTTTGAATAATTGAAGATGGGAACTTGAAATGCATGAATATGTGTGATAGAATTGGATTTGGTGTCAATTTGAGACATGCAAGTGTGTAATCCTTGAAATTGAGCTCCATAATAATCTGTTTTGGTGTTTGTACCATGTTAGTATGATTATATTTGAGATTTGAACCTTTGCATGCAAGAATGGTAGCTGGGAAACTGAATTGAAGCTCAAGAACACGATCTGAAATTTCCAGAATTTTGCCTTCCGCTCGAGCGGAGAAATCGAGCTCCCAGCATCTTCTGCAGACATGGTTCCCGCTCGAGCAGGGAAGTTGACGCTCGAGCGGGGAGCTATGTAGACAGGCAGTCCGTTCGAACGGCCGAGTTCACGCTCGAGCTGGAATTGAAGGCAACCAGTACTTTCGCAGACCTAAGGGTCCGCTCGAGCGGGTAAGTCCACGCTCGAGCGGGGACCCTATTTTCTGAATTCCTGTTTTTGCATTTGGGTTCTATCTTCCGTTCTCTTTCACTTGCAAGCACTCTTAGGCATACGTTAAGAATTATAAATGAGTTAATGAGGTAATAATAAAGCCTAAAGAGGAATATGTGAATTAAAGAACAGATTGAACTGTTAGTGACCCTTTTGTATTTATGAAATGTGTAGGGTCAAGCTCCAGGGCAAATCCACAAGCCGATCACTGTGAATAATATCAATATTTGAAATCTTATTAATGTCCAATTGTGTATTCCCTTACAAGCTTTATGAGTTGCTAATTGGGATTGTGGACAAAAGTCTGACATGAATGTATATTTGGACCAAAGGTCGTTTTGACGATGGCGAATGGACCAAAGGTCGTTTTGGTAGAAATGAATGGACCGAAGGTCGTTCGGACATAATGAATGGACCGAAGGTCGTTTTGATAGAAATGAATGGACCAAAGGTCGTTTCGACATACGTAAATGGACCGAAGGTCGTTTTAACATGAATGAGTGGGCCGGAGGCCGTTTTGACATGAACGAGTGAGCCAAAGGCCGTTTCGACATAAATGAATGGGCCGAAGGCCATTTTGACAGAAATGAATGGGCCGAAGGCCGTTTCGACATCAGTGAGTGGGCTGGAGGCTGTTTTGTCATGAATGGAAACCCAAATGGGCCAAAGGCCAGAATGTTTGGAACTACAGCTACTTGATTTGAATTTCGCATAGTTATATATATATATATTTGTTAAATAGAAGTATGAATTGGGCCCAAGGCCGTTTGGAGCATGTTGTTCTACATATTGTTATGTAACTGTCATATTTGATATCATTCACTGGGCTATCGCTCACGCTCATTCATGTGTTTGTAGGTGAGCCAAAGGAAGTCCAAATCCAGCCCCAGTGAAGTCTGCTAGGAAAATCCGAGTTTTTGAGGAAGTCAGCCTTGCGTCTCACTCTTGAGACCTACCCTTGCCTTTTGCTATGTAATTACATTTTGTCTTGCCGGCAAGGACTTTATGTATACCTGTAAATAGTCTGTCATAGGTTGACTCGTTTTGGACGATCCTGTCTGTAATGAATTTTGTGAAACTGTACTTTTGATGTGGGTTATTAATGTAACTGAATATGGTGTGTTGATGTGTATATAAGCACGGCTCTATGGACAAAGTTTTTATTTATTGCTTCCGTTTGGCCCCTTTACTCTAACAAGTCATCTTGTTTTGGTTTGAGGCCGTAGGTAATCTCAAGATTACTGGCCGGTTATGTCCTTAACCCATAGGGGCGGGTTGGGGTCATGACAAAAAGGGCCAAATAATATGAAAAGACCATATTATCCCTACATATCCGTATATCTGTTCATTATCCAATTATTTGTCTATGTCACCTAGCTGTCCATGTATCCGTCCAAGTGTTATCTATTTGTCAACATGCTATCCCTTATTTGTCCATGTGTTATTTATTTGTCTACCTAACCTATTGATTTATCCATATCAGCACCACCACTAATTGCTATCGTTGATGGCTTTTTGACACTGGCAATAGTTCAACGGTGATCTAGCAACATGGGGTAAAAATGAAAAGGTTCTTCTAATTATATTCTCATCTTCATAAAAGATCAATCATTAGACCTAATGTCATTTTCTTCCATAGAAATGGACTTATCACTAATAAACTCAAAATTATATTATGGTGTTGAGGTAAATCTGTGTGGTGCACAAACTAGTTTTTTTTGACTGAAACAGTAAAAGTCATTGCTTTTATATTGACTATTGAAAAACAAATAATACAATATAGGCTCAATTTGGCAACAAGCTAAAAAAGCTAGTTTTTTGGTTTTTTAGCCAAAAAAGTCAGTTATTTTTACCGAAAAGAAGCTAGTTTTTTTGTCAAAGAAGCTAGCTTTTTTCCAAAAAAGTTACAAAAAAGTCAAAAAATCAGTTTTTTATCAACTTCCCAAAACACTCCATAATTATTATGGACCATTTAATCACAAACTACTAATAGCCTCTCAGTTGTAAAGTATAACATTCTTAATATAAAGGATAAATTAAAATTACATCATTTGAGATTTATTTAAAATACATATTATCTCTTATCATTTTAGAAATTATAAATACTCCTCGTTAGATTTTTTATTTAACACAAATTAATAGAAAAAATGAAATTCCTACTTAATCTTCTATACAATAATAAAATTATCAAAATTTTTAATTAAAATTATTTTTGACATCATTAAAAATTATTAATTAATTTAATAATCGATTAATAAAATAAATCTTTTATCATGCCAATATAAATTTGAAGGAATGTGTTATAATTTTTAAAATTACAAAAAATAATTTATATTTTATAGTTGTAAGGGAGTGTTTTTTTTTTTTTTTTTTTAATTTTTTTTTTTTAAGTTTTTAGTCCTAGGAGTTGTCACGTCACCCCAAGGTTGTCAATGTTGATAGGTCTTATAACTATTAGAAATTAGTAATGACAAAACAATCCATGCTATATACGAGGCTGTATAATTTAATTAATTTATTATATGTACTTTATATTATATATATATATATATATATATATATATATATAAGTTTAAAATATAATATGGAGATGTAACTAATAAATGCTTTGAATATTAAGTGGATCAATTACCAACCTGAATTATATTTCTATAAAATATTGTTATAGTGTAAAAGTCACACAACTTCTATGTTTTGAAATTGGGCACTCAATTTCAATTTACATAATATGATAATAAAAAGATATAACATGTGTATAAATTTATACAAAAGTGATTAAAAAAAGATTAAATACATGCAAGGACAATTAATGTCAATTTTGTTTTCTTTCTTTCATCTAAAATGTGTGCTTCATTTGGTATATAATGAAATAAATTTTTTATGATTCTTACAAAATAAATTAGAAATCAACACTGTGGGTGTTGATTTCTAATCACACAACCAAACGGGAAACTTAACTGGAGAGTACCGACAGAATAGATTAAGCCCAAACAACTTGTCACAGAAAGATAAGAATCCGACGGTGGTCTGCCCTCCCGAGGGCACTCCGACGCTCAAGTCAGTAATCAAATATCTCTTAAAGATAGTAAATTGTGTTTAATCTCACAAGAAAGAACATACCTCAGACCTAGGGTGTCTTGTTTTTATAACTAGCAGTGACCTAATCCTTTTAGAAGCCTTACTTCAATGGACTCAGGCTCAATGCTCATCTTGAATCCTCATCTAGATAAAGATAAACTCATCGTAGCCTTATCTTTATCCAAAATCAGATCCTCCTCTGTTGTAGGACTCTTGTCCCTTATCTACTTATCTTGGATTCCGATATCTCCACAGATAATCTTGACCTAACTGACATCATCTCGGCAACATGATCAAGTCACGTGACATCTCGACTGACACTCCAAGGCCACCTTAACCATGTAGTATCATTCACAAAATATTTCCCCACGAACACTCCCACGAAAGTGACCAAAAAAAAAAAACAAAAAAAACAAAAAAAAAAAAAAAACAAGAAGAAGTTGAGGATAGGTCCAAATAAAAAAACGAATCAACCAAATAATAAAAGGTAAAGTTAGGTTCCATAACCGACCAACTTGGAGCAAGTGTAACCCAATAACATATAAATTAACGGCTCAAGTATAGTCTGAACAAACTCATGATATTTTTGAAACTTAAATGTTCAAATATCAAACAAATAAGTTGAATATATATTTATATTCTTTTTTAATTTGCCCCCCTCCCAATAGGTATATATTTATAGGTTGCAAAACCCCAACATAAACAATCAAAAAATAAAAAATAAAATAAAAAAATAAACTAGAATACTACTACATATAATTTAAAAATGTTAAGCGGCATCTTTAAAACAACATTAAAAAATGCTTCTACTACATATATACATACATAAGCACACACACACAGAATAAATTCATAAAACTCTAAAATTCTATAACTGTCTAATCAAACAATAAAAATAACATAAAAATAAAATTGAATACTACTACAAATAATATAAAAATATTCAAAACTCCCTTTAAAGACAACAATAAAAAATGCCTCCACCACATATATACATAGGCACACATAGAGAAAATAAAATTCATCAAACTTTAAAATCCTACAACTGTTTGACCAATTATGGAGTTATTGATGCTTGAATGTAACTCGAACCTGAAACGCAAGGTTTGAACAAAATTTTATACCCAGTATGATATGAAAACACTAAAAAAATCTAAGGTATGTTAGAATATATAACTAAAACGGGAAAATTTGAAAAATAAGATAGAAATGAAATTGGAGATCATCATCAGATAGAAATGAAATTGAAGATAATTATCATATTAAAGATAAAATTAAAAAAATAGAATCATCTGAAAATTTTGATAAAAATGAAGTTGGAGATAATGACAAGATTGGAGATAAAAAGAAAATAAGAAGGAAAAAAAAAGAAAGAAAGTGGAGATGAAGATATTAGAGAAGATTAAGAAAATAAAAAATGAAAAGAAAAAGAAATGAAGAAGATTTTAGAAGTTAAAAATAAAAACAAAGGAAAAATGCAATATTTTATGGGGAAAAAAATAAGAATGAAGGAAAATATATACGCATTTTTTAATTTATTTAAATTATAAAGATTGTTGTGGCTTTATATATATATATATATATATATATATTTAATTAATTTAAGTTATAGAGTCGTCGGTTTGTATTTTGTTCTTAATTTATTGTGACTTAAAACAAAATAATATTATAATATTTTGACACATGTATTTTTGTCCTTTAAAAATAAAAATAAAAATTGTGAAAACAATTCGAAACTTTCAAAGACAAAAACCTGCTAAGGTTTTGCAATTATATATAGTAAGTATAAGAATTTTTTTTTAAGGTCCCTGATATCAAGATTTTATAAGATAAAAGGCATACAATATTTTCATAAGAGTTAAGGGCCCTCAATATTTTTACAGAGAAATTTCGACTCAGAGAAATTTCATTCGATTTAGATAAATTTCGGCCCTGACTCAGAGAAATTTTGAAATTTCTATTGTATGATCATAGAGAAATTTCAAAATTTTTCTAAGTCGAGGCAAAATTTTTCTGAGTCAGGCAAAATTTTTCTGAGTTGAATTTTCTTTGTGAAAATGTTGAGAGACCTTAGCTAATAAAAAAATATATATTTTGAATCTCTCCTACTACACAAAGTTGGAGAGAGATGTTTTACTAATTTTTCCACTAAGTATAGAGTATAGATATACAGATAACAAAAATTAAAAAATTAAAAAAATTTAAATTTAATAAGATAACAAATAACAGTCATATAACAAATAAAAAAAATAAAAAAAATGAGGACCAAATAGATTGCGACACATATTAACAAAAATTAAAAAAATGAGGAAAAATGTATGAAACTTTCTGCCTGAATAACATGGTAAATAACCATCAGATGACAAATAACAAAAATTTAAAAAAAAAACTACTATATTCGAGATAATAATGAGATAACAAATAAACATAAGATAACAAATATATATATATATACATATATATTTTTAAAAACAAAATACTCTTGTAGCCCAACTTTCCGCGCTCTTTTCAGAAGACGAATAGCCCTACAGTTCGAACTCTACTTGTGGTTCTGAATCTGATTTCGCAAGTGCAATGTGAAATAACGAAAACACAAAGAGTCCAAATCCGGTAATTCTTTTTGAAAAATCAATGTCTGAAACAAATGCCAAGAATGGACTGCTTTGCCAAATTACAGAGTTGTCACCTAAATATTTTTGAAAAATTTAGAAAACTCGAGACTCGTGCCAAAGGCCATTAGTTCGTCATCGCCAAAGTTATCTCAGCTTGGGAACTTAGGTACGAGAGGGGAATGTCATGAATTGAGCACCCCACTCGACTGATCAAAGATCGACCTCTACTAATCATGATGTGATTTTTATTTACATTATACGCTTTTGCTCCGATTTATTAGCTATTCTTTACTATGTGATGTGCAGACAAATATAGACTAATTTGCAAGAATTGGAACATTTGATTTCATGTTTTATTTGAAATTGTTTTGAATTTGCCACTTGAAAAAGTGGGCAAAAATAAACATTTAATCAAACCATCACAGTTTAAACATCTAGCCTTCATCCACAGGTATTCAAACAATTATGTCATTTAAGCAATTAGCCTCATGGTATTCATGTTTTGACAAGGTACACAAACATTCAATACAATGTGCTAAGACAAATAAATGCTCACCTAGTACTCCAAGCCAAAAAGATGAAAGAGTTAGAAAATATGCATGCTCCTAACATAATGCACTATGACTAATGCAACCCACACATTATGTATTTTTATAGGCTCGACTATGAGCATGGCATATGATTACATTCAAGACATGTGTGAGAGCACGTATTCAAGTAAATGATTTTGAACACTTGATATTGGGTTAACATGATGAGCCGAACCTTGGATGTATGCAAAACAAATGGATGCAAAGCATAAGAATGATAATGAAACGTGATGTCCTATACTAACCATCGTAAGCAAGAAAGTAAAAGGGAGAAACACGTGGGGTTGGAAGACATACACATTATTACAATATTGCCCTCGTGCAAGACGGTGTGAATCAAAGTCCGAAAAGTCCGAATTAAGCTAATTATTACAAAACTGAATGAATTTACTAGCTAATTGTAGACACCCCATTTTAATCGCCCGCAAAACTTAGGCGCTTGGTTCGATACACTTAATGATGAAAGTTGAATTGTGTGCTTCGAATTCATAACGATTCAGATTCAGTCAGGCTCTCGAAATAACCTCAAATCTTCAACATTTACCTTGTTTGAACCTCTAAGTCCCATTTTTGGACATTTTTCCATCCTGAGCTGAGTTTGAACCAAAAACCAGGGGAGGGCATCAAAGCCCGGCCGGACATCAATGATGGCAGGCCGTGGCTATGAATGGCCGGCCGGGCCTTGGTGGCGAGAAACACTGTTTTGGGCGGGAGGCCGCCAATTGTCCATTTTTGAAGATATTTACCACATTTTGAGCTCAAATTCTATAAAAACGAAACTGTGTTATTGTTTTGATGGTTGAAAAAATTTAGAAAGCCTATATACACCTTGAGAGCTCCTCCCTCATTCTTCTTCCATAGCAAGCAACCTTTGAGCTAACCTAGCTTCCTTGTGTCATCTCCATACACCATACACAACCTTGTCTCACCATCTTAGAGCCTTGGTTGATCTTTGAGAAGCATAATTCAAGTTTGAGAGTGTGTTGGAGCTTAGTTTGATCACAAACAACTAGCTTACTCATTTGAGAGGTATAAACTTGCTATCTTCTCACTTGTTTTCATTTCTTTCATTTGCTACATAATTCTTATTGTTTTGTATTGTTTTGATCCTATTTGAAGTGTTTAAGTTTGGGTTTAAAGAGCTACCAAAAGAGTAGAGAGAGTTTGCTCTTTCTACACCTTTACCTATAGCTTAAACCCTCACTTCTCCACTCTTTTTCTTTGATATCTACACTGATTTTCAGAGTTTTAAAAGGGCTAAAAATCATGTTTTGAGGTTTCAAAAGTAGAGGGGTTAGCTATCCCTCCTTGTACTCGCTTGCTGGTCTTGATTCTTCTTTTTATTGTTTAGCTTTTTAGGCTCTTTTCATGCATTTTTTTAGCCTTTGTTTTTCATTTATTCATGGTTGTTTTGGGGCTGTTCTAGCTTGTTTAATTAGTTTGAGCTTTGGTAATCCATTTGTTGTCTTATAAGTTTGCATACATAACATGTTATATAGCTTTTCTTCAATTTATTTCCATGTCTAAAAGTCTAATTTTAACAATCAATCTACCATCCATCTCTTTCATTCTTGAGAATGATTTCAACCGATTGAGGTTTCTCAAAACATGTAAGAAAGACTTCTACTCAATGGCTTAATCTTTTCGGAGATTCATTGTCAACGGTATAGTCTCTTATATTTTTGAAGAACCTCTCGTTTGACATTACTTCTTGTTTAGAGGACTTTAACATCACCATGGACAAATGGACTAAAGAATGGCAAGGCTTCATAAAATTGGCTTAAAACTTGGAACAACCCATATAAAGAAAATGGTTAGAATCGCTTGAACTTGGCTGGACGTTATGCCAAGTTCCTTGTGTAAAGAGTCGTCACATGCTAATTCATGGCATTTTGATGATTCTTAAAGCGTTGCAACCTCTCTCTTTGAGCTCACTCTATGACAAGAGGGAGAAGTGGTCTTATTCATTGCATTCATTGACTTTTGTCTAACTTGTATCTGGAATCATCAAGCATTCAACTTGCTCGTTGATGGTTTTGGGACCAATTTCATCCTTCTCTCGACCCTCTCCATGATAGAGAAGGAAAGATGGGACAAACAGAGTTTGAGAACACTCTGTCTGCACTGATTCACCTCAGAACACAAAAATAGAGTTTTGCACCAAATTGATGCACGACCGGCCCTCTGTAGACCCAGCCGGCCATCATTAATGCATGGTTGGCCCTCTGTGTGTGGCCAACAGTGCAGTTTTGCAAGAAAACAAAGACAGTGGCTGGAAGTGAAATAGAGTTGGCTTGGACAGACAGAGTGGCTCTCAGGCGCTATGTATGCAACCTTCATCCATCTTCACTTACGTCTTTGTCGAATGCGATTAATTGTTCCATTAGTATTATAATTTTTATAGTTGTAAATTAATCCTATTGTAATTAGTATTGTTGTAATAAAGTAGTTAATTAGCTTAGTTAATTGGTATAACTAGTTAAATTGTTGTAATAAAGTAGTTAATTAGCTTAGTTAAATTAATTATTATTCATACGCCCAGTTTTATAATAGTTAGTTAATTCGGACTTTCGGACATTGATTCACACCCTCCTACGTGAGGGATCAAATGTTGTAATAATGTGTATGTCTTCTAACCCCACGTCTTTCTCCCTTTTATTTATTTGCTTACGATGGTTAGTATAGAGCATCACGTTTCTTTAGCATACTTCATGTTTTGCATCCATTCGTCTTGCATGCATTTAGGTTCGGCTCACCATACTAACCAAATGTTTAAATTCATTGCTTGAATACGTGCCTTATCGCATGTCTTGAATGAAATCATATGCCATATTCATAGCCGAGCCTATAAAATACATAATGTGTGTGTTGCATTAGCCATAATTGCATGATTAGGAACATGCATATCTTGCTAACTTTTTCACCTTTTTGGCTCGGAGTACTAGGTGAGCTTTTACGTCTTAGCATCTTGCATCAAGTGTTTGTGTTGCCATTCTACCATGCTTGCCATGAGGCTAAGTGCTTAAATGATATAATTGTTTGAATGCCTATGGATGAAGACCAATTGCTTGAATTGGGATAGTTTGGTTAATGTCCATTTTAGCCCACTTCTTTAAGTGGCAAATTCACAAAACAATTTTCAAAACAGACATGAATCAAATGTTCAAATTCTTGCAAACTAGTCTATACCTTTGTGTGCGCATCACATAGTAATATAGCTGAATAATCGGAACAAAAGCATATAATGTAAATAAAAATCATATCATGATTAGTAGAGACAGATCTTTGATCGGGCGAGTGGGGTGCTGAATTCATGACTTTTCCCTCTCATACCTAAGTTCCCAAGTCGAGACAACTTTGGTGATGACGGACTAATGGCCTTTGGCACGAGTCTCAGGTTTCCTAAATTTTCAAAAAATATTTAAGTGGCGACTCTGAAATCTGGCAAAGCAGATCATTTTTGGCATTTGATTCAAACATCGATTTTCGAAAAAAATTGCCAGATTTGGACTCTTTTTGTGTTTTCACTATTTCACATTGTACTTGTGAAATTAGAATTAGATTCAGAACCACAAATGGAGTTCGAACTGTAGGGCTATTCGCCTTCCGAAAGGAGTGCAAAAAGTCAAGCCGCACTAACTATGTTATTACAACAAGGATGACCAAGATAAATAAACTAGCTGTCTAAGCTAAGTAACTCTCAAAATGGAATAAGCTTTGGTTGGTGATCAAACTCACTCTTGATGCACTCTCAAGCTTGAATAATGCTTCTCAAGGGTCAAACAAGGCTCTAAGATGATGAATCAAGATTGTGTATGGTGTATATAGATGATATAAGGTTGGTAGGTTAACTCAAAGGTAGCTTGCAATGGAAGAAGAAGGAATGAAAAGATCTCTCTATGTGTATAGGCTTTCTTTCAATTGCTCAACCCCCAAATCAGAGGTATATGGTTGTATTTATAGAATTTGAGCACAAAAGGTGATAAATATCTTCAAACCTGTACAGCTGGCGGCCTTCGAGCCCAAACAGTGTCTCTCGCTACTAAAGCTCGGCCGAGCCTTAATAGCCAGGTCGGGCCTCAATGAAGTTCCCTTGTTTTCTGTTTCAGCCTCAACACAAGGTGGCACAAGGTGTAAAAATGAATTTCTTGGGTATGATCTATGGGAATATGGAAGGTTTGGGGTTGTTTCGAAGCTTGAACAAGACTCCTTCATTGAGACGTTGAACCATGCACAATACCACTTTCATCATCGAGTGTTCTGAATAAAGTGCTCGAGCCTTGTGGGTGGTCAAAAATGGGGTGTCCACAATTGCCCCTTTTTGACAGAGCTCGAAGTCATACAGTGACATGAGTGAATGTTAAAGCCAAGAGACGACTCATTTGACAAGGCCGCAAGGCTTGGGCAAGAAATCAAGACATAAATGGGAAAAAGAACTCGGGGGCAAAACAAAACGAAATGCAGCAATTAACTTATGATCATGCAATGAAGCAATGCAATGAAACATAATGTAAATGAAGTAGCAAAACAATGTAACAATCTAGACAAGAATGCAACGTTTGAATGACAATGCAAAACAAAGCAAAAGAGGCCCCGCCTCGCGTGAAAAACACAGAGAAAGCACAAACCAACCTACGTCCCATGTAGAAAGGGTGTAAGAAAATGTAAATCTGACTACGCCTCGCATAAAAAGGGGAAAGGGCTATGTAACCATCAGATGCGCCCGAGATCTCAACCGAGATCCTAACGCATTGTACGTGAGAGGAGGAAGGGTGGTGTAAACAAACAGGCATACCTGATGCTTTTAACCGGGGGTACAATCCTAATGTGCCACATGCAAGAGGAGGAAGGGTGGTGTGAACACCGGGCACACCCGATGTTTTTAACCAAAGGTATAATCCTAACGCGTTACACGCAAAATGAGGAAATGTGGTGTGAACACTAGGTGCACCCGATGTTTTTAACCGAAGGTACAATCTTAACGCGTCACATGCGAAAGAAGGAAAGGTGGTGTGAACACCGGGAACATCGGATGTTTTTAATCGAAGTCCTAATGTGTCACACGCGAGAGGAGGAAAGGTGGTGTGAACACTGGGTGCACCCAATGTTTTTAACCAAAGGTACAATCCTAACGCGTCACATGCGAGAGGAGGAAAGGCGGTGTGAACACCAGGCGAACCGAATGCTTTTAATCGAAAGTACAATCGTAACGCGTCACACACGAGAGGAGGAAAGGTGGTGTGAACATCGGGCGCACCCGATGTTTTTAACCGAAGGTACAATCCTAACGTGTCACACGCGAGAGGAGGAAAGGTGGTGTGAACACTGGGCGCACCCGATGTTTTTAACCGTAGGTACAATCCTAAGGCGTCACACGTGAGAGGAGGAAAGGTGGTGTGAACACCGGGCACACCCAATGTTTTTAACCAAAGGTACAATCCTAACGCATCACACGTGAAAAGAGGAAAGGTGGTGTGAACACTGTGCGCACCCGATGTTTTTAACCGAAGGTACAATCTTAACGCGTCACATGTGAAAGGAGAAAAGGTAGTGTGAACATCGGGCGAAACTGATGTTTTTAACTGAAGGCACAATCCTAACGCGTCACATGCGAGAGAAGGAAATGTGGTGTGAACACTGGGTGCACCCGATGTTTTTAACTGAAGGTACAATCTTAATGCGTCACACGCAAAAGAAGGAAATGTGCTGTGAACACTAGGCGCACCCGATACTTTTATCCGAAGGTATAATCCTATTGCGTCACATGCGAAAAGAGGAAAGGTAGAACAAATCACACAAACAAAGCGGTGGGAAAGCTAATTTACAATTGTGTTGAAACAATAAACGCAACACACAGTGCTTAAATGTGGTTGTGAAATGGATGATAATTTTACTGTGGCACAAATGATTGCAACTAGAACTCCCCTGAATGAACCGTACATACAATATCGTCTGGTTACAGAACATAATAACAAGAGGAACTACGATTTTAAACAAAGCAAATTATAAACTACTCGGAATAGTTTACACAAATTAAAAGTTTTGAATAAATGAGTTTAAACAAGTAAACTTTAAACAAATTAAATTAAGACTCAAACACAAAGGTACTCATATAATCAACCAAAAGGAAATCCTTACTTTTCTTTTCATATTTCTTTTCTCTCTTATTATTTATTATTTTCTTCCTTCTCTCTCTTATTTTTGTTTGTGTTTTTTCTTTTTCTTTTTTTTGCCCTCTTTTCTTTCATTGTTTTTTTTGAACCCTCTTATTTTCACCTCCATAAAACAAGAAATAAATAACAGAAAGGAAGAGAAAGAGGAAAACAAAACAAAACTGTGCTGTGTTGTCATTGAGGGCCGGCCGGGCCTCAATGAAGCACTGCCGGGCATTTTAACAGCCGGCCAGGCCTCGATAGCAGCAGGGGCAGTTTCCCCCTTTCACTTGCGACTTATGTGTTTAAAACAAATCCAAACCCTATTTCCTCATACCTTCTTGCTCGAAATCACTTTCTCTCTCTCTTTAGCTTTCCTCTCCCTCTAGATTTCCTCTTTTCCTTACATTTCCTAACAAACCTCGCCACTTTTCCTTCGAAACCCCTTATTTCCTCTACATTTTGAACCGATTGGATTTTGATTCGGTCGATTTTTTTGAGTTTCTTATTGTTTTTGCTTTGTTTCTCATTACTGTTCTTGGTTTTTTGGGGACTCACTCTCGTGTTTTCACTTTTCCCTCTCATTTTCTCTCTTCTAGGGTTTAGCCCCTCACATTTTCTCACTTTTTCTTTATTTCCCCCCATTCTTCTCCATGGCTAGTGACGAAGTTCCCATTCCGAACCTCGCCATTGGTATTAGGGTTGCCCTAGGCGCAAACATGGAGGCCGAGGACGCTCCCACATTGCTTCCCCTCGCTGATCAGCCATTTGACGTGGCCACCTACTGGCTACACACATATTCTCCACTCTTGGGTGGGATTTGAGATTCGAAGGCCTCATCTCTGGGATAGACGAGGATGTCTTGCTGCAAGAGCCCGCGAAGCACTTGTCCGCCGATGCCTCCATGGTAAGCAACGTCCCTTTGTTTTGATATATTGTTGAAGTTCACAAGTAGCCCACTAGTTAAATACTATATATTTCCCATTTGTAGGTGATAACTAGCAGGATTGGTTGATACGGATCCATATTCGGCCCTCGGCGCTGGTATGAGAAACTGCCCGCAAAGGTTCGTGCACTAGTTGACGCAGCTGGCTTCAGACCCTTCTGCTCAGGGCTCCTACAGATGAGAGTTGAGTCACTGTTGTACGGGGCCTTGGTCGAGAGATGGTGGGACACCACAGACTTATTCCACTTCTCATCGATTGGGGAGTTGACTTTGACCCCGTACGACTTTGCAATGCTCACCAACTTGCGAGTTGGAGTTGGCGGCCCGATCCCATATGATCCAGACATGACACAGTGGAGAGCCGCACAGCGTCAGCTTCTTGGAGCTATCCTAGACACTACCAGCCATGGGATGGTGAGGTACAGCTGGTTCTTTGAGTACTTCTCTGACTTTTAGCCCACCACTCCAAATGAGGTCGCCTAGTACACCCGCGACTTCCTTATGTATCTCCTCGGTACTACCCTGCTTGCGAACAGGGAAAATCTCGTGGGGTTATATCTTCTGGGGGCACTGGTACACCTCCCTTAGGTGGCAGAGTATGATTGGGGTGGCGTTGGTCTAGCCACCCTATACTGCTATATGAGCTCCGTCTTCTGCCGCAAGGCTGATTCACTCGGTGGCTATTGGAGAGTCTGGGAGGTATGCCTCACACTTATTTTTTCTGTTCATTCCATTCATTCTGCATTTTCTGCTCATTTTCATTTCTTGCTCATTTTCCGTTTAGTTACTTTATCCATTTTTCCTGTTTGCAGCTTTGGGTTTACACCTACTTCACTTTTTTGGCTCCGGTCTTGGTAAGGCCGATCGAGTTGTCAGTACCTCATTCACGGTACTATAACTCCCAGTTTGAGCGCCACCGCTGTGTAGACCAGATTTCCCCTATTTGCATTGCTTTTTTGATACAATCATGGCGGACCAGGTAACAAAATACCAGCTTTTGACTGGTACATGCTGTAAGCATACTGCACTATTTCCCATACTACAAGGTCATTCTCATACTGTTGGTTTCCCTCACCGCACTGATATAACACTACATTGACTTCTGACATTGCACTGATCTAACACTACACTGATTTCTGACTTTGCACTGATCTAACACTACACTGATTTCGTAGGTTGATTGGCATCCTTGGGCGGACATTCCCCAGGTGTCAAGGATGACCTACGTTGTTGCATGGCATGCCTCCACCATGCGGATTCTATTCGAGGGCCCCTTAGCCAGGCGTACTACCTAGGGGAAAGGTTCATCCGCCAGACGCGGGGCGTCGCTGACCCCGACATCTCACACTCGCCTTCTTTGGTTATGAGGGTAGTGAATGAGCTGCAAGATGATCCTTAGATCGACCTTCTGATGTTGGGCGAGGACCGTGATCATCATCATGATTCTGGTGACTTCATTACCTTCTTACACACCCGGGCGATGGCATCTCTTACCCCAGGCGTGGCTCGAGTTGTGCTGGAGGTTGCTGCTGCTACTGCTGTTGTTGGGGCTGGTAACACGCTTGTTGGAGGTGTCCCTGCCTTTGCTCCAATTCCTAGACTTCCTATGATCCCCACTAAGATCAGGTACATGCGCTCGGATGGAGTGATTGAGTAGATCCCACTTGAGTGCATCGAAAAGAGGGACTATAGACTAGTATTTGCTCTTGGCGTCGAGCAGGTACACATTCCTTTATGCTAGTCCATACTGCACTTTAGCTTATTTTTTACCATTTATGTTCATTGTTCTCTGTTACCTCTGCCGGCCTTTCTCAGATTCTGTTCCTTTTGCAGGTACCCCGGGCGTATGCTGATGACCTCTTTCATACGATTGACCGATTGCTCCTTATGGTATGGAGGAGGCAGACTGCCCTAGTCTCCTATGGGATTGAGGTACATTCTATCTGCGGTTTACTATTGTTGCCATACTGTACACTGTTGTTAATTTATACTGATACTTGTCCTGTTTTTAGCTTGAGCCAGCGCCAGTAGTGCCTACAGGACCTTTCGTAGCCAGTAGACAGAGACGGGGCCCAGTGAGGGGCCGAGGGGGATTTGACCGAGGAAGAGGCCGAGTGAGGCAGCGCTCACCTTCCGAGCCGTCTTTTGATGGGCCTACGACCCCTGAGGACGAGGAAGAGGAGGTTGACTTGCAGTCCAGGACCTCATTCGCAGCCAAGAAGGATAGGGCAATGATGGGCTATTGATGAGTATGATGATTTCGTTTTAGATTTTTTTTGGTAGTTAAAGACTAGCTTTAGATGGACCCTTTCATTTTTGTTTGAAAGATTTTCTTTTGTTTTGTTACCTTGTAATACGATGATCGGGGTTAGACCCGTTACTTGTAAAAGATAAGTTTTTTTGTTGAATGCTTTCCTTGCATAATGTGATGAATGGTGAATTGTATTTGTATATGATGAATGGCGTAATCCTTGCATGATAACTTTACATAAGACTTACTGTTGCATTCATTTGAATCAAATAACTATCCATAACTGGACAAAATTGTGAAATATAACTTGATAACAGGAAAACGAAATAAAAATAACTTGAAAACATCAAAAAACACTTGGTATAAACGGATAGGACAGTTGAACTGGCGGTAGTTATGGCCGAACTTCAGGATGAAGTTGCCTACGTATCTCAAAAATGGGAATCAGGCCTTACGTAGTTCGGTTAAGTTTCACTCGAGTATTAACTCTCTCTTTTTACGCTCTAATTTTTGCTAAAGTCGCCCTTTAGGGTTTTCGACCTTGTGAGTTCAATTTTTCTTTATTTCTAATTTTTTATGCTCTAACTTTTGCCGAGGTTGTCCTTTTGAGTTTTTGGCCTAGCGAGCCTCTCAAAGGTAATATTTCTTCAACTTGTCCATGTTGATTGGTTGCGAGAACTCTAGGCCATCCAAGTCCATAAGAATAACCGCCCCTCTTGACCAGATTGACTTGATGATGTAAGGACCAGTCCAGTTAGGTTTGAACTTGCCCCTAGGGTCATGAATGGGAGCTCGATTGTCTTTCAATACCATGTCCCCTTCTTAAAGATTTCTGGACTTCACTTTCTTGTTAAAAGCCCTAGCAATCCGGCATTGGTAGCCTTGGACATGATACAATACTCTTAATATTCTTTCATTAAAAAACATCAACTCCTCAAACCTACTTTGCTGCCAATCTGCCTCTGCTATTTGATACTTAGCCATAATTCATAGCGAGGGCACTTCAATTTGGCTCGGCAAAACAACCTCCATCCCATAGATAAGAGAATAGGGGGTCGCCCCTGTAGATGTTCAGATTGAAGTTTTGTAGACCCTGAGTACAAATGGCAATTTATCTGGCCAGTCTCTGTAAGTTTCCATAATTTTCTGCAAAATTCTCTTGATATTTTTATTTTCAGCTTCGATAGCCCTATTGATCTACAGCCTATAGGTTGATGACTTATGGAAAGCCACGTTATATTTTTCGAGCAAATCTATCACCTCTTTCTTGAAGTGCGTCCCATTATCGGAAATAATTTCATCAGGCACCCCATACTGACATATGATGTTGTTTTTGATGAACTTAGCCACATGCGATGCTTTCAGTACAGAGTAAGATTGTGCCTCCACCCATTTTGTGAAGTAATCGATTGCTACCAGAATGACTTCATGCCCGTTTGACCCTTTTGGCGTAACCGCGCCGATAACGTCTATCTCCCAAACAGAGAATGGCCATGGTGAAGTCATGTTGTAGAGCTTCGATGATGGAATGTTCATGCGATTGGCATGAATCTGACACTTGTGACATCTCCGAACAAAGCCAATGCAATCCTCTTCCATGATTGACCAGTAGTAGTCTTGTTTAAGGATTTTTCGGGTGAGCATCATGCTGTTCATGTGGGCTCTGCACTCTCCTCTATGGATGGCCTCCATAAGACGCTTTGATTCTTCTTTCTCAACACATAGCTTGTGCATTCCTAAATAGCCTCTTTTATACAACTTGCCTTTGGAGATAATAAATTGAATGGCCAAACGCAGTATTCTCCTTTTGTCCTTGGCATTCGCTCCAGGTAGATATGCCTCATTTCCTAGGAAATTCCATATATCATAATACCAGGGGTTCTTGTCTGAAGCCTCATCTATTGCGGCAATGGTTTCATATGCCGGCATGTACTTCTGTTCAATAATGATTGGACGCATCCTGACTCCTAATGGAATGTCTACCATAGAAGATAGAGTTTGTTCTCCCTTAGTAAATCGGTGAACGTTAACTTCTCAAACCTCAGAATCAGCATATCCAAGACCTAATGGTAAACCTTCATTTTCTCTTCTTTAACCCGCCAATCTCCGTTGGCTTGAGACACGACCAAGTTCGAATCCCCGATGATGTCCACTCTTTTTGCCCCTAGTTCCAGGGCGGCTTCTAAACCAGCAATACATGCCTTATATTCTGCTTCATTGTTGGATAATTTGAACCGGAGTTTAAAGGTTAAGGGTATATGGGAGTCATCGGGTGTTATCAGCAATACATTGATCCCATAACCGTACTGATTGGTTGCCCATCAAAGTACACCGTTTACGTTTTCTCCTCTATTTGCAGAATATTTTCATCTGGGAAAAGGTACTCCACCGCTTCATCCCCCTCTACTGGGTGATCTGCCAGAAATCCCACTACAGCTCTCCCTTTAACAAACTTGCGTGTAACATATGTAAGATCAAATTCAGAGAGGAGAAGCAACCAATGGGCTAGCCTACTCGTAAGCGTTGGTTTCTTAAAGAGATATTTGATGGGATCTAATCTTGAAACCAGGATTACGGAGTGAGCTAACAGGTAATGCCTCAACTTCCAGGTAGCCCATACCAAGGCTAGACAAGATTTCTCAAAGAGAGTCTAACGGGTCTCGTAATCCAGCATTTTCTTGTTCAAGTAGTAAATGCATTTCTCTACCTTGGCCTCCAACTCCTGAGCCAACATACACCCCATAGTTGAGTTTGTCACTGACAAGTACAAGATCAACGGTTTTCCCAGTTCTGGCGGTGATAACACATGTGGATTCTGCAGGTACTGCTTGACTTGTTCAAAAGCAAATTGACAGTGATCGTCCCATTGTAACTTCTTTCCTTTCTTCAGGAGACCAAATAGTGGTTCACAAGCCAAGGTTAATTTTGAAATAAATCTTATGAATTGTACTTTACCCAAAAAGATGTGCACCTCCTTTTTAGTCCTTGGTGGTGGCATTTCTAAGATGGCCTAGATTTTGGAAGGATCTACTTCAATTCCTCTCTGTGTGATTAACAATCCTAGTATTTTTCCTGTTGTTACACTGAAACTGCATTTTTGGAGTTTAACCTTAATCTATACTCTCTGATCTGCAGAAAGAATTTCTCCAAGGCAGTGTAGTAGCCCTCTCGATCTTTGGACTTGACAATCATATCGTCCACGTATACCTTAACCCCTTTGTGGATCATGTCGTGCAGAATAGTAGTTGCATCCCTTTGATAAGTGGCCCTAGCATTCTTCAACCCAAATGGCATGACTCGGTAGCAGTAAGTGCCCTATGGAGTAGTGAAAGCGGTCTTCTCCCTATCTTCGGGTGCCATCAGAATTTGGTTATACCTGGAAAATCCATCCATAAGCGAGAGTAATGCATGGCCCGCGGTGAAATCTACTAACTCATCAATTTGTGGAAGTGGGAAATCATCCTTTGGACTAGCCTTAGTTAGATCCCTAAAGTCAACACAGACTCTAATTCTTCCATCCTTCTTTGGGACTGGAACAATATTGGCCAACCGTGTTGGATACTCAGACACAAGCAAGAACCCTGCCACAATCTATTTGGTAACTTCTTCCTTGATCTTCAAAGCCCAATCTGGGTGAACTTTACACAGTTTTTGCTTAACTGGCCGGGCCTCAGGGTCAAGAGGGATCCTGTGCTGTACAATCTCAGGATCAATTTCAGGCATGTCTTCGTAGGACCACACGAAAACATCTTTGAAATTTTTTAATAAAGCGATTAAACGCTCGCGTTCCTCTAAAGATAGAGTGGACCCGATCTGAAGCAAGCGAGGATCTTCCTCAGTACCCACATTAATTGATATGATTTCATTTGAACGTGGCTTAACATACCTCTCCTCCTCATGATCAACCAAAATTTTTCAAAACCCGAGGAATTTCTTCATCTTCGTTTATGTCAAAATTTTGAAAATTAAGATCAGTACAACAAACCAAAGGCACAGAGAAGTAGGCAACATTCACAGCATTCCTATTCAAAAAGTCTGGATCCTCAGTTATAGTGGACTCAAAAGAAAAGCTAAAAGACGACTTGGACAGGACGTTGGTATCCGGGTTACCATTCATAGAAGTACCAGACTCAGAGGAACTCGAATCTGACTTCGACTCCACAGACTAAGTGGAATCAGATCCGGACTTACTATTCGATTCAAAACTGTTGATGAAGCCTTGCTCAAACCTCCAGACAAGGCGTGTAGCCTCAGATGCATCCACAATAAGATTGGAGAAATCTGCCGCTGGGTTATCCTCGATCATTGAGATAGTAAAACTATCCCCCAAGTTGGTGGTCTCAGCTCTAGCAGTGGAACTCATCAGTAAGTCAGCCAGTACTTTTCCTAATAGCTCCTCCTTTTTAATGTCAGGTTTACAGTCCTTCCTTGATCCGTATCAGTGCTTAACTTCGCCTGCACATCCTTCTCTTCTGGTAATTGGTGCCCGAAAAAGATCTCAAACGCCGGATAGCTAATCTTTGTTTCCCAGTCATACCAGGGCTCTGGGAATCCATAAAATGGGAAATTTTTCCCTTGGTGGACAAAGCGTCCGTTCAGGGTTCCCCGTATAGGCTTGTGGACTAACTCATACTTCCTCCTATTCCTCTTTGCCTTTAGCCTTTCTCTCAACTCCTATCTTTTCCTTTGCCAATCTGTAGTGGTAAGTTTGTATCCCAGCCTGAAGACATGGGGGTTATGACTTAGCTTCTTAGCAACAGTACCTCCATGTCTACCACTTTGGCCTAGTCCTGACCCTGGCATATGTCCTTGTTTATTCATCATGTATATGGGTTATGCACTCACATAATCTCCATCATCCTTTGCCATGATGGTGTGGACCAACTGGGCTTCTGCCAGAGAGAAGCTGAAAAGGAACATGTCTTCTTCTCCATGTATGATTTTCAATAATGGTGCAGTGGTTCATTGGGGAGGATGGACCGTAGAGTTACCATACACAGTGGCAATCCCGCTTTTGAAGGTGTACTTCACTAACTGATGGACTGTTGATGATACAGCCTTCATCTGGTGTAGCCAAGGCCTTCCCAGTAGTAGATTAAATGTGGTCGGAACATCCATGACATGGAATTCTGCCTCATGTTCGGATGGGCCGATTAGGATATTACTCTTGAACGTTTCCATAACGTCCTGGCTTGTATTGTCATAAGCTCGAATAGCTTGGGTTATGGGTGTAAAGTCAATCGGCCTCAAACCGATGGCATAGGCAATTCTTACTGGGCACACGTTGATTGTCGATCCGGTATCTATTAGCACCACTGAAATCTACTTTTTTCAAATTTCCAAGGTTATATACAAAGGCCTGTTGTGGTTGGCACTGTCGGGAGGCAATTCTGTATCCATACAGGATATTACCGGCATAACGTCCCCAGAGGTGACCAACGACACCAATTCGTCAGCGGTGGTGTCAATGGGCAGTTTGGTTCGGTTCATTGCTTCGAGCAGGGCTTGTCTATGCTCCTGAGACGCCATTATCAGTCCCCAGATGGATATGTCGGCCTGAATATTCTTGAGCTGTTTTAAGACCATATTTTTTTCAACATCCTTCTCTTTTGCTCTTTCAGCCTCCTTTCCAGAGGTCTCTGGCTAGTCTACCGCTGCAGGTTTGAAGTATCAACCACTTCGGGTCATGTGATTGATCTCATCGGTATACCAAGTGTCATCTGGGGTATCAGCTTTCCAACCTTCGTTAGTGTATGCATGACTTAGGTCGTTGTCCTCCCACCACTCTCCCGAAATCATGACCGGACTGGCATCGAGTTCTATCTAGAGCATATTAACATCATGTGCCCCATCATCATACCATTTTTCTTCCATCGCAGCTCGGGTTTCAACATCCCTGTACTTTCCGAGTTTCCTCAACATCCTCTTTCGGTCATTGGATCCCATTCGACTTTTCCGGTTCTCTGGGCATCACCCACCGCTGTTTCAAGTTCTTCTTTCCCTTTTTCTCTGCCTTGTTCCAGAGCTATCTTTGCTTGGATCACCTCTATTCTTTCCCTTCAAAACTGTTCCAGTGCCTGTTCTTTTTCAGTAAGAGGTGTAGCCTTAGCCTTACCCTTAACAGCAACTTCCTCTTCTCCCCTGGTCTTTCCTGTCTATTCCTCCACATTAGACTCTTCCTCACTCAACCACCCATTTCTAGTTTTTGGTTGGTTTGGGTCCCACCATTCCATATGTACACAGCTTGTATCTTCTTCCTCGAAGAAGTAAAGATCATCCAGATCCTCTTCCACTTCTACCATATCCTCCTCTAAGTTTGCTAGGTCATTTAAGCCTTGCTTGGACCATTCATTCTGATTTTGATCCATTTAGTCTTCCCCTATAGCATTGATGTTGAGAAAGTCTGGCAGTATCACCACTGGCTTTGACTGATTAATGGCCACAATGTATAAGCTGGGATCGTGCTTCTCTGCGAGCAAGACTCCTTTCTTTATGACACGAGTATCAAATGTCCCTATCTTCAGTGCATGCTTCTCTTCCTCCATTTCTACTACCACAAGGCTTGGGTTGGGTTGGGTTGGTGGCGTTGAATCCATCATGCACATGTTTGTGCCTTCCGGAATGTTCGCCTCCAGTTTTGGTAGGTGGGATAAGGTAATGTATATACTGGGGTTGAAGCTGGGCGGTAATGTATAGATGTGGTTAATATTTTTGGGCGGGGGGACTTGGTTATGTGCAGGAAATGGGTTGGTTGTTACGGCTTGGAAGGTGGGGAGATAACTTTGTTGTCAATGAGATCTTGGATCTCATGACGTCGATAGTAGCACATGTCTGTGGAATGGCCATGTTGTTAATGGAAGATACAATACTGGGTAGGGTCGTGTTTGGGTGGCAATGGGTCTGGAAGAGGACGAGGATCAAGGGGTTTGAGATGCCCTTTTTGCATTAACAGCTTGAGGGCGTGGGTTGGGTTCATATGGAGGGGGGGTAAAGACTCTATGGTTTGAGGGTGGACTGGTACTTTGTGAAGGTTATGAGGTTGTGGCAGTAGCAAAGGAATTAACCATCTTAGCCATCGCGACAACATTATTGACATCTGCGGGCCGCGGAATAGTGCTACTGCTAGTATTGGTATTCCGAGAGAATGGCCTTCTTACGGGTTCACTTGCTCCATAGATAATACCCTTTTTGAATACACTCTCAATCTAGACCTCCAGCTCATGTAAGGAAGAGAATGTGGACAACGGTGCCACTATCATTCCCTGCAGCATATCTGGCTTTTGGACCACTAGACGGACTTGTTCTCTCTCGGCAGACCTATTTGTCATTCGGGCTGCCTTGGCTCTCCACCGGGCAACAAAATCGATGAATGATTCTTTGGGGTTTTGGGTAGTAGCCTCCAGCTCATAATGGTTACCTCTATTTGAGTGTTATATGAGTACTAATTGACAAATGCCTCAGATAGCTTCTCCCTGTTTCGTTTTATAGAGTCCTCCAACTTAGCGTACCAAATGGCCGCCACATTAGACAGGGTTCTCCCAAACAACAAAACTTCTGCGCTCGAGACAAACCCATGGGCCTCAATATATTTGAAAACAATCGGACATGTACAATTGGATCCCCACTCCCATTGAATCTGTCAATGTGGGGCATCTTAAATTTCTCCGATAATCTAACCAAAGCCTTAGGGTACCCATCTTCGATATCTGGGATGGAGTTGAAGCCCTGAGATTTCTTTAATGCTTTCTCCAATCTAGCAATCTTGACCAAGGCTGGATCAATTTCATTGAAATCAAAAGGAAAAATCCCTAGAGGAGGTTGAAATGGAGGACGATAAGCTGGAGCTGGGGGAAACATGTCCTGAGGATCTAGGATTGGTAGATTTTTTGTTGGCGGCGGTAGATCCAAGTTTGGCTGCACAGTAGGGGTCGGATGCATGATTGATGCTGATGCCGTAGATATACGCCGTAGATCGGCAATGACTTCATCTTGTGCAGCCATCCCCTTATTTAAGTATCCATAGTCCTTTGGACGACAATCATCATGGTAGCGAATTCCTCTGTGTTTGGTGCCGTGTTCTATGCCATTGCTAATCTGGGTGAACCAGATGCTGGTGAATTGATTGATTGAGAACAGATAGGTGCTTATGGGGTGTTTTGTACTGATGCTACTGATCGTCTGTTACTTCTCTATTGAGTGATTAGAGAAAGCGAGACTAGCATAGGCTGACTACCAACAAGGTCTCGAGCTTTGCATAGCCTGCCGAAACGAGTCCACACAACTTGGGGAATATCGGGTCTTTCTGAAGCTATGATGGTAAACTACCTAGCAAAAAAAAAAGAAAGAAAAACAAAATCAAAAAAATGGACAACACTTCGACCCCAATTCACAACAATCAAGACACATAGCTGAACTGTAATCTCCATTGAACTCCTCAAACTCATACTGATATGAACCATCTTGTGTATAGCTTCATTGTAAAAACACATATCAAGTGAAAGAACCAAAACACCCCTATGAGCGGGTAGGGTTACCTTATCCTAGATTTTGGCATGATCTATGCTGCACTATTTCAAACAACAACTTTCACGACATCCTACAAATTGGTAGTATCCTGTCCTAATTTGGAATAGTCACTATATGTCACGACCCGAACCTGCCCTTATGGGTTAAGGACATAACTGGCCAGTAATCCTAAGATTAGCTACGGCCTCAAACCAAAACAAACATAACTCATCAGAGTAAAGGGGCTAAACGGAAGCAAAATTTAAAACTTTGTCCATAGAGCTGTGCTTATATGGCACATAAGATAAACCAAACATATGTACATTAATAACTTACAACAGATATACAGTACCATAAAGTTCTGTATAGACAGGATCATCCAAAACTAAGTCAACCCATGAAAACTATATACAGACAAGTTCAAAGACTTCGCCATCATAACAACATAGAACAAAATGACAAAAGGCGAAGATGGGTCTCGTACGTGACATGCAAAGGCTAACTCTCCAAAAACTTGGGTTGTTCCACACAGGCTTCACTGAGGCTGGATCTGGACCTTTCTTGGCTCACCTACAAATACATGAATGAGCGTGAGCGATAGCCCAGTGAATAATATCAAATACAGAAGTTATACAAACGATATGTAGAACAACAAGCTTCAAACGACCTTGGGCCCAAATTCACATTTTGGTTTAGCATATATACACAATTTAAGTCGTGTGACTGCGATTCCTAACAAACTAGCCTTTGGCCCATTCAAACTTTCATTTGTGTCAAAATAGCCTTCGGCCCATTCATTCATGTCAAAATGACCTTCGGCCCATCCATCCATGTCAAAACGGCCTTCTGGCCCATCCATTCATTCTTGTCAAAACGGCCTCTGGCCCAATCATTTGGTACAGCAAACATTGTCCACCAATCGAATCAATAAACTTATAAAACTTATATAGAAGTAAGAAATTGGACAACAACATATTTCAGATATCTCTGTTAAGATATTACTCACAGTGATTGGTTGGTTGGTTTGCCCTGGAGCTCGACCCTACACATTCCATAAACACAAAAGGGTCACAAATAATTCAATCCGTTCTTAAATTCACATTTTCCTCTTTAGGCTTTATTTTTATCTTTTTAATTCAATTACAATGCTCAATGCATGCCTAAGAGTACTTGGAAGTGAAAGAGAACAGAAAATGAAACACAAAATGTCTTTTCAAAATGTCAGAAGATAGGGTCCCTGCTTGAGCATGGAGTTCCCCGCTCGAGCGGACCCTTGAGGCCTGCAAAAGTACTGGTTAGGTCGAATTTATGCTCAATCATCCATTCCGACGCTCGAGCGGAAGGCCTCTCTACATGGCCCCCCGCTCGAGCGGACACCATGTCTGCAAAAAATACTGGGAGCTCGAAATCCCCGCTCAAGCGGCGGTTCCCCCGCTTGAGCGGACATAAAAAATTCTGGGTTTTCCAGAATGGTTCTTGAGCTCGAATCCAACACTCTAACCAACATTTCTTGCATGCCATGGCTCAAATTTCACATATACATATACTAACTGTAGACACCCCATTTTTGACCGTCCTCGAGACTTGGACGTCACTGTTTGAACACCCGGTGATCATCCATGTTTGTGTTCGTTTGGAGTTCCCGGATGTCTCGGCTACGCGCTTTGCCTCAGGATCTCCGAACTCGACTGTTTAGTGTCTGGTTCTGCACCAAACACTTGTGTTTTGCCTTGGAGGGGCAGGGAATGCCTTGTGAGGCATCCCCACACATCACTGGCCATGGCCAGAGGCCACCGGCTGGTGTTTTGTTGCCATCGGCAATGTATATTGCCGGTCGGCATTCTTTGTTGCCGGTCGGCAGTCAATTTTGTCAAAATGGCAATTTTGAGCAGCCGACTACTGTTCATCTGCTTTTGCAGATATTTTAAAACAGCTGTATGGCATTTTGTTCCCCTCCATACACGTGTATAGAGGGATAGCCTTCTTGTTAGCTCACCTTGTAAGCTTTACAAGATTGGCTTCTCTATAAGAGGAGCCCTCCTCTCTTGGCTTGAGGGTTAGACAAAAAAGGTTTAGACATTTTAGATAGCCATTTTAGGGTTTGAGTTCTAGGGTTAGGGTTCCATACATATCCTATCTCTATATCTCTCCTTTGTGTGTGTAAAAGTGTGTTTGTGTCTTACTATTGCACACAAACACATAGTGTTACACCTTTGCTTGATTCTTGAAGGGCCAGAGGTTTGTTCTTGAAGCTTGGGAGCTGTTTTGAGCTCAAAGAAGCTGCTGGAGCTTCATTTGTGAAGAGGGTCTTCAAGGGTAACAATCTTACTCCTTTATTCCCCATTTTTGCATACTATTTTTGCCTATCTTAGAACTATTTTATAGCTTAGTGTATAATATAAAAAATTTCTATTTTTAGGCCCTCTAAATAGTTTGTTTAGAGTGTTTTGTGGTTTGGAGGTGTTTGACCCCTCCTAGGCCTTGAGAGGCCCCATTTTGTGCTATTTTGAGTGAGCTCCGAGACCTTGGTGTTTGGGCCTCCTCGCCACTGAAATCATGAGGGATTTCAGAGGTGAGGATGGTGCCTTGAGGTCCCAAGAAGGAGAGGGTCACCCCCTCTCCTTGTTGTCCTTGAAAAGGGCCATTTTTGCCTCTTGAGGGAGCACCTAGCTTAGGCTCTTGTTGACCATGCCTTAGCTGATTTTTGTGCTTATTATGTCATAATATGCCTCTATTTTTAATTGGTTTTGGTACACCATGCATGCTTAGCATACCTACCTTGTAATGCCATGTTTAGGCCTTAACGTGCCTTAGGTTGTAAACCATTGTTCTAGCATGTTTTAGGCTTAGCCTTGTGAAGCTTTCATGCTTATTTTGCCATGTTTAAGGTCTGTCCATAGTTGTTTGGGTCGGCTTTAGCATGTTTAGTATAGCCCCTTTGCATTTTGGCTTGTTGGCCTTGAGTGTGCAAGTGTGTAGCATGCATTACTTGCTTTGATTTAATGGTTTGGCGCCATTTATGGCATCATTTCAGTCCCCTTAGCATGTTTGTATGCTTGCCTTGGATGCCTCTTTGATACCTTATGAGCATGTGTGGTATGCTCCTTGAAAGGGCATTTGTCCATGCTTTTGAATTCAAGCCATTTAGATGCCATCTAAGTGGTCTTTTGGGCCTCGTTTTATGTGCTAAAACTCTGTTTTTGGTCATGTAAGTCATGCCATGTTTGGTCTTGCTAAGTGTAGTTCAATACTTCATTAGCTTGCCTTGAATGCTTGGGCCATTTGTTGCATGTTTAGCCTATCTTGTTTGCTTGGTTTGACACCATGTTCTTGCATGATTTTCAGAGCTTAATGCATGCTATATGTCCATGTTTGCATCTTCTTAAGTGTGCTTGAGAATTGCTCTTTAATGTTTGAAGTGTTGGAGATCATTCGCATGCATGTTTGCATGCCATTAGTCCTTCATTTTGGGCACTTGTGGCCACTGTTTTGGGCCTAATTAGAGCTGCCTAAATCATGCTTAAGTCCATCCATTGCTCGCTTGCATGCTTACCTTGCATGTTTGTTTGCATGCTTGCATGTACATCTTGTATTTCCATGTTGCATCCTTAGCTTGCATGCCTAGGTTGCATTACATCTAGCATGCATGTCTTGTTCCTTGATCTAATGATAGGAATTGGGCTTTGGTTTGTTGGTTTGCATTGCATTTGACATCAACATGTGCACACTTGGTCCCTTGGGCCATCACGTATGGAAATGCGCGATTGATGGTCCGAGAACCAAGGAGCATGTCCCTTTGACTCACTCACATGATAAGGAACATGATTGGTGCATATATGGCTTGAATTGTATTGCCATGCAAAGTTCTGTCCTCTGCTGCTGTCAAACAGGTTCTGCAGGAACTTCTTGCCGATCGACTGTATAGAGTGCCGACCGGCAATAAATCGGCAGCCGATGGATTCATTATGTGCCGATGGACACCAAGCCACTGCCGGTGACTATTCTACTCAGCCGGTGGTGTCTCCCAATGTCCAGAGAAGCAATTTTGAGACTTTGGCAGTCTTCAGAGGAGCAGAGCAGGAAAAACAGAGGCAGATTGTGCATGGCAGTGAATTCCCGAGCAAGACTGAGCATGCATTGCATTGAGCTCTCTTCCCGAGGCAGTTTACTGTTTTTCCTAGCTTAGTTAGTTTGTTAACTAATTAGGTAATTTGTAATAATTAATTAGCTTGCGAGGGCGAATTTGTAATAAGTGTGGGTGAGCGTGTGCATGGCTTCCAACCCCCACTTCTTTCTCCCTTTTACTTACCTGCTTTGATGGTTAGTAATAGGTCATGTTTAAATTAGCATACCTTATGCTATGCATGCGTGCATCCATACATTTGTCTCGCATGCACCAGGCTCGGTACATCATTCTAACTGCATTTGTATTTCAATTCCAAACTGAATACGTGCATCAATTGATTGCATTGCACATGCCATGTTTAGGTTAGCCGAGACTACCCTAATCGCATCTTGTATGTGTTGCATTAGTCAATTTGACATGAGCTAGGACCATGCATGTTGGCTAACTAGTTTATTGTTTTGGCTTGGAGTACCCGATAAGCATTTACGCTTTAGCATATCGCATGCGTGAATGCTATCATGACAGCATGCTTACCATGTGGCTAGGTGCTTATGTGATATAACTGCTTGCATGCCTGTGGGTGAAGGTTGGATTGCCTGAGTTGGAAACACTCGTTGAAATCCGTGTTTTAGCCTACTTGCGGGTAGCAAATTCCAAACATTTTCCAAAACAAACCATTGCAACAAAAAAGGCCTTTGGTGACAGATTGATTTTGTCTCCAAACATCAAAATTTTGTCACAAAAGTGATCTGTGACGAAAAAAATTTGTCACCACTTTCGTGTCTTATACGTCGTCACAAAAATTACCTGGTGACGAAAAACAGTTTCGTCACCTATTTTTCATTTTTGGCGACGAAATGTTTCGTCTCTAAATGTTGATTTTTTCGTCCTCTAAAACACCAATTTTGTCACCAAAGCTAAATAATATTTTATTTTAATTGTTTTTTGCGACGAAAAATTTTGTCACCAAATACATTTTAGTGACGAAAGTTTTCCTCACCAATGATATGGATTTAGGCGACAAAAAAATTCGTCACTAAAATGTGGATACTATTTTCTTCACTAATAAAAATTAATAGCAACATTTTTTATTTCGTCACTAATAAAAATTAAAAATTTTGAAAATGGGGATACTATTTTCTTCCGAAATTTTTTCTTTTCAGTAACAATTCCCTGTGCATTCAATAACCTGTTCAATAAAATATCTATTACAAATCAATACAAAAATCTATTCATTTTTATAAACATCACAATCGAATTTTCGCACTATCCACAAAAATACAATATGAACTGCATGCGGATTATAAACATGTCCTTTAATATCCACAAAAACGTCTACTAATATTCACAAAAATATAATATCAACCGTATGTAAATTACCAAACACATCTCCTAATATCCAACAAAAAAACATGTCTACTAATGTTAACAAAAATAAAATATCAAGGGCGGATTACCAAACATGCCCCGTAATACCAACAAAAATATAAAATTTACAACACAACCAAAATACATGTAAGGCAATATGAATAAAAACATAAAATGAGCTACCATCTGCCCTCCAAATTACCAAACACATCCATATCAAATCTCGAATCTGCAAAAAAATGAAACACAAAAAAAAAGAAAAATGTCAGTTAGACAATTATTATCTTATCCATAACATATACAATTTAATATGCATTTTTGAACTTAGTTTTCAAACCGGGAGTCCCGTGCTAGTTCCGTAAGTTTCCACAACTCACATTGGTCCGTCCCGAGGTGTTTGAGGTGTTTCCTGGGGCCGTCTCGGGGCTGTTGCACGATTTTGGCCCCCGAAGGCTTATTTTCAAGCTTAAGTGTAAAAAAATGCATTTTTGGACTTAGTTTTCAAATCGGGAATCCCGTGCTAGTTCCGTAAGTTTTCACAACTAACATTTGTCCATCTTGAGGTGTTTCACGGGCCGTCTCGTGGCTGTTACACGATTTTGGCCCCAGAAGGCCTATTTTTGAAGCTTAAGTGTGAAAAAGTGCATTTTTGGACTTAGTTTTCAAACCGGGAGTCCCGTGCTAGTTCCGTAAATTTTCAAAACTCACATTGGTCCGCCCGAGGTATTTGAGGTGTTTCCCGGGCCGTCTCGTGGCTGTTGCACGATTTCGGCCCTTGAAAACCTATTTTAGAAGCTTAAGTGTAAAAAAGTACATTTTTGGACTTAGTTTTCAAACCGGGAGTCCCATGCTAGTTCCGTAAGTTTCCACAACTCACATTGGTCCATCCCGAGGTGTTTCAGGTGTTCCTCAAGCCGTCTCGTGGCTGTTGCACGATTTTCGCCCCCGAAGGCCTATTTTCAAGCTTAAGTGTGGAAAAGTGCATTTTTGGACTTGGTTTTCAAATCGGGAGTCCCGTGCTAGTTCCGTAAGTTTCCACAACTCACATTGGTCCATTCCGAGGTGTTTGAGGTGTTTCCCGGGCCGTCTCGTGGCTGTTGCATGATTTTAGCCCCCGAAAGCCTATTTTCAAACTTAAGTGTGAAAAAGTACATTTTTGGACTTAGTTTTCAAACCGGGAGTCCCGTGCTAGTTTCGTAAGTTTCAACAACTCACATTGGTCCGTCCCAAGGTGTTTGAGGTGTTTCTCGGACCGTCTCGTGGCTGTTGCACGATTTTGGCCCCCGAAAGCCTATTTTCAAACTTAAGTGTGGAAAAGTGCATTTTTGGACTTAGTTTTCAAACCGGGAGTCCCGTGCTAGTTCCGTAAGTTTCCACAACTCACATTGGTCAGTCCCGAGGTGTTTGAGGTGTTTCCCGGGCCGTCTCGTGGCTGTTGCACGATTTTGGCCCCCGAAAGCCTATTTTCAAGCTTAAGTGTGGAAAAGTGTATTTTTGGACTTAGTTTTCAAACCGAGAGTCCCGTGCTAGTTCCGTAAGTTTCCACAACTTACATTGGTCCGTCCCGAGCTGTTTGAGGTGTTTCCCGGGCCGTCTCGTGGCTATTGCACGATTTTGGCTCCCGAAGGTCTATTTTCAAGCTTAAGTGTGAGAAAGTGCATTTTTGGACTTAGTTTTCAAACCGGGAGTCCCGTGCTAGTTCCGTAAGTTTCTACAACTCACATTGGTCCCTCCCGAGGTGTTTGAGGTGTTCCCCGGACTGTCTCGTGGCTGTTGCATGATTTTGGCGACTAGTTCCATGCCTACATGTTGGAATAGTTTTCGACTATAAAGCACGGATACTTCAAAAAGGGAGACGTTTCCGTATCGGATACTTATCGGATACCGATACTCCTTGGATACTCGCGGATACGTATCGGATACTTCTTAAAAGTATCAGATACTTCTTAATTAATTTTTTATTAATTTTGAAGTATCGGATACTTAATTTTGAAGTATCAGATACTCGAAATTACATATTACTTATAATATTTTGTTTAATTCTTTGATAAGAGGAATATAGTAAGAGTTAAAGTAATAGAATTTGTCAAATTGATATATCCTTATTGTCTCTCTCACTTCTCTCTCGCTTTCTCACTCTCTCACGTTTCTTGTCTTTGCTCTCATTCTTTTTTTGGTGTTGGCATGTAAGGGTGATGTTTAATTTGCATTTGCTTTTGTTTTTAGTTTTGGATGTTTTATGAATGTTTGAAGACTTTTAGGTTAATAGAAATCTCTCTCTTTATTTATTAATTTACTTTAAATTTTATTTTTATGCATATTACATTATTAAAATTATAAAAATATATTTTTTTTACGAACATATTCCCGCCGTCCCTGTATCATACTTTTTCAAATTTTGACGTATCACTATATCCATATCGCCATATCCGTATCCGTGCTTCCTAGGTTATCACTGATGACTTAAAAAAGTATATTTGCTGAAATTTTTATTTAATAATGATTTTTTGGCTTTAGCTAAGGTCCTATGATATTCACTGATGAAGGGGAACAAGTTGAAACTATTGACTTTGAAGACTCTTAGTTTTATAGGAATCTTTCTTCTTTATCAAGTTGTCTTTTGTTATAGGTCTTATTTTTATGCATACTGCATTACTAAAAATTGCAAAAATAATATTTTTACGAACGTATCCCTGCCGTACCCGTATCCTAGTTTTTCAAATTTTTCCGTATCGCCGTCTCCGTATCATATCGTATCCGTATCCCGTATCTGTATCCGTGCTTCCTAGGTTTTCGACTTAGTTTCATGCCTACATGTTGGAATAGTGCAAATTTCAAAGTAGTTTCCTAATTAGGAGCCACATGCATATTTCAGTGTTTGTGATGTTTCTCAGGCTTTTACATGCATAGTTCACTATCTTAGTTGAAGAAAAAATTTCTACTAAATTAGCATCTTATTATTCACATTAGCTAGTGATTGTTCCTACACAATTGAAACACCAATACAAACAAGAAAAGATAACATTAGTAAGAAAAAACTTAATTTTTGACAATTAACATACATAAAACATTTTACCTTGAATTTTTTACTATTCCACTTGTCAATTAGAGATGTCCACTGATTGAGAGTAACTCTTGCAGGTGGGTGGCTTCTCGCGTAATCCTCCCCTCTTGCATCCTTAAGTTGCTTGTATTGTTTGTGCAACTTATAGGTGAAACCACTCAATCGTCGACCAAACTGTGTGTAAAGAGAGTCTATTAAGACCCAAAGATACAAACTGAAATGAACGATAAGTATCAGAAAAACCATTGAACAAGATCGATGAAATGATCTGCGTAAGGAATAGAAGGTAACTAATATATAGAATAAGAATGATTGTTTGGTAAGTCATATTGAAGTACTTCAAAAGTATTGATGTCAGGCTCTTTTCTTTTTTCCTTTTTTTATTCTAAATCATTTCTATAGCAATTACAATGTATCTTTCGACAAAATTCAGATCCAAGGGTCAAATGTACCTCAAGATGACAAAAGGACAAGGCTGTTCCAGTAAAGGGATCTACAAAAGTAGATTAAGAAACAGACTTACCATTGTTGAGGAATACATGGTGCCAAGAGAAAATGGACAGACTTTATCTTGATAACAGCAATCTTTCTGGACACGTACAAGTAATGTAACTAACAAACATAGAGTACAAGCATTCGGCAATCACACAAGCAGCAAAGTTGTAGAACGAAGAATGGTTTATATTATGTGGAGAAGAAAAAAGAATAAGCTCTCTCTCACCAAAACCAGCAAGATGCTCCATTAGAACTGTGTACATGTACCAATTTGGAGAACAACCAGATTGCAGCATCTCCTTGTAGACCTTGGTAGCCTCCTTCACTCAATTGTGATCAAATAGAACCTTCATGTAAGCAAGAAAAGACACAACTGTTAGATCACAACGCCTAGTTTTCATCTCCTCCCAAATCCTCACTGCACCATCAACATCTCCATCATTGGAAAACCAATGCAGAAGTGAAGTATAAGTAACCACATCAATCTTAATCCCTTTCTCTTGCATCTGCTCAAAAACATAGCTCATTGATGATATCCTCCTAGCTACTCCGAAAATATCCATCATGGTTGTGTAAGTAAACTAGTCAAGTTTAAAACCTTTTAGCCGAGAAGCCCAATTGAAAAACAGCCAGGCCTTTTCCATTGGCGGATGGGTTTTGAGAACTTGATTGACCGTATAAGAATCGCATCTTATAGTGAGCTTCTCTAGCTGTTGTTGGGTAGAATCCCAAGTCAAATACCTTAAAATGTTTGATATGTTTCTAATGGTATCCCTTGAATAAACTTTTTGGTTCAAATCTCTTTTCTCGACAGGTTTGAGAGGTTTTTTCGTGTGTTTGTTAATTTGACGAAAGGGTCTTTTTTGTTTTGAGTTGGTGAAGGGAATGTACCCATTTGATGGAACTTTTCTTCCAATAGACAAAATGCTGATCAATATGGGAAGCAAAAACGGGCTTGTAGTTTCTGAGAAATTGACGGACACCATGAGAAATAAACACAAAGAATCATCAAACCTCTTCAAAGAAAATTCTCTGGTTAATATTCACAGGCAGGGCTTAACAACAAAAGCAGCAAACCAAGAGACAGCTATGTTTCAGAAATGTAGCTTTGACACAAATGTAAGAATCAATTAGACCCAATACCAAGGAGAATCAATTAGACCCAATACCAAGGAATCAATATAGGCCCAGAATAAAAATTATTAAAAATAAAAAAAATAAAAAATAAAAAAGGGTGTTTTGCTTTCTTTTTGAAAGATAAATATGGAAATTTCAGGAATTAACAGTAGTACATATTGGTAAGGAATTAGGTTAGGGTTGAATAGAAGCAAAACTTGCTCAGGGACTCAAATTCAAATTCAAATTCAAATAAATGCCTGATGTGTGTAGTGAATCTCATAAATTAAATCATCAAAAAAATGAAATTTCGAAACAGTGAATAGTAGGATTGAACTGAAAGAGGAGGAAAAGCATACCGTTGCCGGAGATTCAAACTCTATGAACGATTTCAATGGCGGGCGACGACATCGATTTTGTCGACTTCCATCTTAGGGCGATGGGGAACAGTGTCGAAGGAGGAGGAAGACACTGGCGGAGTAAGGGCAGCGGTGTTAGTGGAAAGAGGATGGGCTGCGATAGTGGTGAACTCGATGTGGGATGGGCAACTGAAGGGTTTTTTTTTTTATTTTTTTTATCCAGGTTATGTAGGAGTTTGTATGGGTATTTTTTGTTTTTTTTTATTTTTTTATTTTTTAACAAATAGGGACATTTGCTTAAAATATAAATTATTTCATGAAATTTCATAAATTATAGAGAAAATTATTGAAACATTTCTTTTCAACTTTGTGTAGTAGGAGAAATTTAATTTATTTATTAGCTAAGGTCCCTTAATATTTTTATAGAGTAAATTTGACTTACAACCGAGAAATTATTGTGTGTGTTTGAGAAGAAGAACCGATTGCACCAAAATATTTTTATTTCCCCCCTAAAATATTTAGTGACTAAATTATTTATTGGTGACAAAATTATTTCTTCACCAAAGATAAAAATATTAGCCACAAAATAGTTTTGTCACTAAATGATATTAAAATATTAAAAATTATTGATGACAAAAATATATTCGTCATTAATAATTTTATAATTGGTGACCAATTTTTTCGTCACCAAAAGTCTCAAAATTTTGGCACCCTCCGAAAATATTAGCGGGAAAATATTTGGTGACAAAAAAAATATAAATAATGACGAAAAATAATTTCGTCACCTAAGTTTTTTATTATGATTTAGATTGGTGACAAAATTTTATTTTTGTCTCCAAAAATGGTACATTTTGAGACGAAATATGATTTTCGTCATTAAAAGATACGTATTTTGTGACAAAAAAAAATTTCGTCATTAGTTTTCGTCTCTAAAGACTATTTTTGTTATAGTGAACGGATATGCAATGCTTATTCCCAAATTAGGCAACCTAGTCCATACTTGTTTGCTATGCGCATAACGTAGTAATTCTAGGCTAATAATCGGGATAAGAACACATAACATTTTCAAAAACGGATATCATGGTTAGTAGAGGCCGATCTTTGGATCGGGCGAGAGGGGGTGCTCATAGCTGACCTTCCCCGATCGTACCCAAGTTCCCGAGCCGAGGCAACTTTGGTGATGATAGACACGTGGCCTTTGGCACCGAGTCAGGGTTTCCTAAATTCCCCCATAAAAAATATTTAGGTGGCGACTCTGTATCTGGCAAAGCAGTCCATGTTTGGCACTTCTTTTCAAAAATCTGTTTCTCAAAACGATTTGCCGGATTTGGACTCTTTGGTTCAGATTAAGAACCGTGACACAAATCGAGTCCGAACTGTAGCGAGGGCCCCACGCGGGTGCGTCCACACTAACATGATACCAACACCAAATTACCATACAATGAAGCTCAATTTCTTGAATTACTTACATGCATGCCTCAAATTAACCCAAACTCATCACCAACACATCAACTTCAAACATGCAAAGCTCATACCTCCATGATCTACTCTTGCATGTGAGAAATATTCTTTCATATCAACTTAATTGGTGAAGAGATGATCAAATAGATGGATTCCATACAAGATTCAACATAGATTATGCACATTGTGTTCAAATATGGAAATTCATAGCAATTTCCTACATGCATGCATCTATTGGCTCCAAATACAAGAAAATCAACTCAATTTCCTTATAATCAAACTAATCCAAGTTCTAGACCATTAATCAAACTTGAATTCACAAAATTACAACTAATATTCACAAATTCACTCACCTAGGAGCTTCAAACACCCAAGCTCTAGTCAATTCTTGAGTTAAATCTTCAAATCCCCAAGCTTAAGCCAAAAATTACACAATTCTCTCCCTCTCTCTCTCTCTCTATAGCCGGCCCTCTCTCTATCTTGAGTTCAAATCAGCCAAATGAAGTTATAAGGAGAGAATAGAGGGTGTAGTGCCTCTTTACATAATTTCCAACTAGCACCATTTAATAATAATAAGTAATTGGGCACTCATTCACCAATTTAATCAACTTAATTTGGTTCGAATCAATTTTTCAATTAAAATTCACCGTAGGCTCTAAAAATTATACCAATCACAGTGGCGTAATCAATTTCGGATTCTGTGGTCGATAAGGCCTTTAATTTAATTTTCAAAGCAGATAATCAAACAGATATTCCTACGGTGAACAGATAGAAATTCAAAACTACATATTTTCACATAATGGCACACAAAATCATACTAGGCACATAATCCTACTCACATTAAAGACCAATTAACATAATACAGAGCAGGGGTCTTACAGTCTTCCCCCCTTTAGGAAGTTTGGTCCTCCAAACTTATTTTACCTTTAGTCGAACACAAGTCGGAACACTTTTCATTCAACGGTTCCTACCCCTTTTTGATAGCCATTTACTTAGTCCCAAAATCAAGCAACACTCAGTTCTCCATCAGTCAGAGACTTACCTTTTCTTCCATACAAGGCCTGTATGGTGCCATACCAAAACTAGAGTGTAAGCTGTGGTTGTAAGCAGAGTCTGCCAACAACGAATAGACTTTCCAAATTCCTTTAAAGATCTACTGAATGTATTGGGGCGTTTCTTCCAAAAGTTCTTTCTAATTATACATCGATTTTCGGACGGCAAACAGCGTCAAATCACAATCCAGTCCCCATTACCCCCTGAAGGCTTATCAAAATTCAGGCACATTTGGGATTCTTGTCTAAAACAATAGATACTGGGACCCCATGCAAACAAACAATTTTATCGATGTAACCAGTGGCTGGTCTATAAGCATCACACGAAGATTTTACAGGGAGGATATGAGCAAACTTAGTAATTCTATATACAGTAACCCAAACGGGACTTATACCTTGGGGGTTCAAGGTAGCTCCACAATGAAATTCGTAGCCACACATTCTTATTTCCATTCCAAAATAGAGAAAGGTTGAAGTAGTTCTGCCACTGTCTGATATTCGACTTCGACCTGTTGGCACCGAACAATATTTAGACACAATTCAACAATTTCCTTCTTCACAGTCGGTCGTCAACATTTTTATTTCAAATGCCAACTAACTTTACCATAGGAGTTCGGTCTATTCCTTTGTCACAAAAGGTCAATTCATTCCGTAATTCACAATCTGATTCGGTATTTAGTCCAGTGACTCATCACAGTTATTCAAGGTTAATCAAAAGTCTACGGGAATTTAAAGCGGATCCAAACACTGATTCCCAAGTCAACAAAGATAACAACGAAGCAATCAACCACACAACATACGTAACTCATATATCCCCACAGTACCAATTTTAAAGCACAATAACATCGAGGTAGTCGACTTCTAGCAGAATACACGTGTTCTCAATTCACTCAACGGTTTACAGTTTATAATTCGGTTCAACATTCAATTCCCTGTTCCTTCGAGTCTTTCCACACTATCTCATAGTCGCCAAAAGCAGAAGGCAATTCATATATTAATCCCCATGATGTCAAATATGATATCAAAATAGTCAGTCACATGTTGAACACAATTTACACATCCTCAGAGCCCCAATTGCAGAATATAATGGCACTGAGCAGTTATTTACACTAAGCGTATTGAATTCACATACTTTCGAACAATCAGGGTTTTTTAAAAGCTTCTTGGATGTTAATAACATCTATATAGTACCAAAGGATGATATTCCGGACAAAGCAAATGAATAATCGTCTCGGAATCAAAGCACGTTCACGACCATCGGTGGCCGATCTGAGATCGATTAGACAAACCCACCCGTGCAAAACCATCGGTGGCAAAAGAGATATCTCAACAAAGGTGCTACATAGGCTTAACGTCCCCTAGCATGAAAGGACGTCTTAAGAATGTCATCAAAACAAACACAATACCACTCACATAACCTGATTTCCTAAAATCTGATAACACTGAAGTGGACATATGAAACATATTCTGACTAGTCGAGGATAAGTATTCAGTACTGTGTACAATCAAATCAATCTGTCATCATCGGTTCTCATAGCGACAAGCAAACAAGAATATGACAATACACAGGCATTGTTCTTTAAGACACCCAATCACTAGATTTGCACAATTCTATTCATTTATAACATATATGTCCCAATAGTTGAAGGTCGGTTCTCAATGGTGTTCATGGTTAGACCAATCTGTTGATAGCCCACAAAAGGTCTTTCAAATAAGTCAAGTATTCCAAACAGATTCAAGTTTTGGGTCTATCAGTTTTTCTATCAAGAATAATCTGGCTATTTATTTACAAGCAATCCTTAATCCCCCTCTTCAAAATCAAATTAGATAGAGGGTTTTACCAAATCGATCCAGGCAAAGGTCTTGTCAAATTAAATCAAACAAAGGTCCCATCAAATCATATCCAATGAGGGTTCTATTAAGGCAATATCAGACAAAGGTTCTGTCAGATCGAATCTGATAAAAGTTTTCTCAAATAGGGTACATTCGGTTCTATAAGGCATACTTCGTTTGCTTAGGTACATGGTTGATAGTCTCACAACTGTTCATATCAAAGTATTTCAAATCATGTACAATGCAGCATCGCCTACATAAATTTAGTTATAGTTGCGTATGCATGCAATTATTTAGATCAGGAGGTATGTACCATAATCAATACAGTAGTTCCCAAACAAGTCTTATATGCACATATATGGTGCACGATAACACATTAAACAAGGTTCTTCGGTTACGCATAATATAGGATTCGTCACGCAGAGGTTCCAAATTAGTCACAAAACATAGGTTTGCGAGTCAAGCTTAACATAGTCACATAGTCCAATCAATTTTCTACCAATCAGAATACATGGTCTCACAATTACAGAGTTCGTCATTTAGGGTGCTCAACTCGGTCACACAATCACAGAGTCATAATTCCAGTGGTTTAGGCATTGAGGACAGTAATATAACAAATCATCCTGAGCATAGGTTTGGATGTATATGTGCATATACAGAGTCAATCAATATCCCAATACGTATTTCACAATTTCTCAAATGGAGCACATATATATTCAATAAATACAGTCTCGATCTTGTGGGTCTGACCAATCTAGATACACATGCAGCAGATACGAAAAAAAAATGCCGATCCAAATCAATTAATATCCCAAACAAAGATGTGAACATGTACTAATTCTGAATCAATCATCACATAAGCATTCGTTTATAAACAATACAGATACCTGGGATAACGGTCGCAGTATTCTGAGTGCTTTCTGGGATGAGTGCAATTACTCTATCCTGACTAGCAATTCCTACCATTGGTACGAATCTAGCTGAGGCAGAAGATTTATTCACATTTTGTCCAATTCGGGGACAGTTCCTTACCATATGGTCCACTTTACCACACCTATAATGAGCCCAGAAGTCCGATAATAAACCCCTCGGCATTTCTTACACTGTTGGTGGCAAAGGTTCTCATCGTAGTGGCAACTGACGTTGTTGTCTCAAAAATCTCTGCCATTTCTTGTACTATTCTTTCCAGTCTATCAAGTCGGGCTATGGAAGAGCCTACCAACTCGTATGCCCTTACTTTATCCGTGTTCTACACAAATTCTTATTAAGCCTTGCCAAATACCGGGATGCCCAATACAAAGATAAACACAGAAACACATGTGTACATTCGCACATAGGCACATTGTTATATTCCCATTTTATGTATCGTCAAGGCACAATTAATCACATACGTAACAGATGATAGCATACTTATCAGATATCGCATGCTGAACATTTACTAAGTAGTTATATACTCAAATCATGTTCATATTTCACATAGACACCCATTGGCAGAATCAAATGCATGTAGGCAACTTTTCATGACTCATATGTTCATGTATGTGCATTATAACAAAACAAACTTGTTGTACACACTAGTGTAACAATTCATATCTCTTATAATCACATGTTCTCGCCATCTGATTAAACTTGCATTATACTTTATACAGAAGATTCACAGGTATGCATATATTAAAGAGCATACATATTCAAATAATTTACAATGCAAGCAGATCACAACTTATAACACATAATTATTCATATCAAAACATTTAAGCATGTTCTCGATGCTTCCAATTTCATACTTATCACATGAATGCATCCTAGATCTTTTCTAGACGCTTATTGCTCTTTTGGACAAGTGTGTGAGTTATTAACTCGTGCTCTGATACCACTCTGTCATGACCCGAACCTGCCCCAATGGGTTAAGGACATAACCAGCCAGTAATCCTGAGATTACCTACAACCTCAAACCAAAACAGACATAACTCATCAGAGTAAAAGGGCCAAACGGAAGCAAAATTTAAAACTTTGTCCATAGAGCTGTGCTTACATGGCACATTAGATAAACCAAACATATGTACATTAATAACTCACAACAGATATACAATACCATAAAGTTCTGTACAGATAGGATCATCCAAAACTAAGTCAACCCATGAAAACTATATACAGACAAGTTCAAAGACTTCGCCATCATGATAACATAGAACAAAATGACAAAAGGCGAAGACGGGTCTTGTGCGTGAGACGCAAGGGCTGACTCTCCAAAAACTTGGGTTGTTCCACACAGGCTTCACTAAGGCTGGGTGCGGACCTCTCTTGGCTCACCTACAAATACATGAATAAGCATGAGCGATAGCCCAATGAATAATATCAAATACAGAAGTTATACAAACGATATGTAGAACAACAAATTTCAAACGGCCTTGCTCCCAAATTCACATTTTGGTTTAGCATATATACACAATTTAAGTCGTGTGACTGCAATTCCTAACAAACTGGCCTTTGGCCCATTCAAACTTTCATTTGTGTCAAAACGGCCTTCGGCCCATACATTCATGTCAAAACGGCCTTCGGCCCATCCATTCATGTCAAAATCAAAACGGCCTTCGGCCCATTCATTCATGTCAAAACGGCCTTCGGCCCATCCATTCATGTCAAAACAGCCTTCGGTCCATCCATTTATGTCAAAACGGCCTTCGATCCATCCATCTATGTCAAAACAGCCTTTTAGCCCATCCATTCATTCTTGTCAAAATGGCCATTGGCCCAATCATTTGGTACAACAAACATTGTCCACCAATCGAATCAATGAACTTATAAAACTTACATAGAAGTAAGCAATTGGACAACAACATATTTCAAATATTTCTGTTAAGATATTACTCACAGTGATTAGTTGGTTGGTTTGCCCTAGAGCTTGACCCTACACATTCCATGAACACAAAAGGGTCACAAACAATTCAATCCATTCTTAAATTCACATTTTCCTCTTTAGGCTTCATTCTTATCTCTTTAATTCAATTACAATGCTCAATGCATGCCTATGAGTACTTGGAAGTGAAAGAGAATAGAAAATGAAACACAAAATGTCTTTTCAAAATTTCAGAAGACAGGGTCCCCGCTCGAGCGTGGACTTCCTCACTCGAACGGGCCCTTTAGGCCTGCAAAAGCACTGGTTAGGTCGAATTTACGCTCGATCATCCATTCCGACGCTCGAGCGGAAAGCCTTTCTACATGGCTCCCTGCTCGAGCATCAACTTCCCTGCTCGAGCGGACACCATGTCTGCCGAAAATACTGGGAGCTCGAAATCCCCGCTCGAGCGGACATAAAAAATTTTGGGTTTTCCAGAATGGTTCTTGAACTCGAATCCAACACTCTAACCAACATTTCTTGCATGCCATGGCTCAAATTTCATGTATACATATACTAACATGATACCAACACCAAATTACCATACAATGAAGCTCAATTTCTTGAATCACTTACATGCATGCCTCAAATTAACCCAAACTCATCACCAACACATCAACTTCAAACATGCAAAGCTCATACCTCCATGATCTACTCTTGCATGTGAGAAATATTCATTCATATCAACTTAATTGGGGAAGAGATGATCAAATAGATGGATTCCATACAAGATTCAACATAGATTATGCACATTGTGTTCAAATATGGAAATTCATAGCAATTTCCTACATGCACGAGTCTATTGGCTCCAAATACAACAAAATCAACTCAATTTCCTTATAATCAAACTAATCCAAGTTCTAGACCATTAATCAAACTTGAATTCACAAAATTACAACTAATATTCACAAATTCACTCATCTAGGAGCTTCAAACACCCAAGCTTTAGTCAATTCTTGAGTTAAATCTTCAAATCCCCAAGCTTGAGCCAAAAATTACACAATTCTCTCCCTCTCTCTCTATAGCCGGTCCTCTCTCTATCTTGAGTTCAAATCAGCCAAATGAAGTTATAAGGAGAGAATAGAGGGTGTAGTGCCTCTTTACATAAGTTCCCACTAGCACCATTTAATAACAATAAGTAATAGGCACTCATTCACCAATTTAATCAACTTAATTTGGTTCGAATCAATTTTTCAATTAAAATTCACCGCAGGCTCTAAAAATTATGCCAATCACAGTGGCGTAATCAATTTCGGATTCTGTGGCCGATAAGGCCTTCAATTTAATTTCCAAAGCAGATAATCAAACAGATATTCCTACGGTGAACAGATAGAAATTCAAAACCACATATTTTCACATAATGGCACATAAAATCATACTAGGCACATAATCCTACTCACATTAAAGACCAATTAACATAATATAGAACATGGGTCTTACACTATAGCTTTACTAGATGCAACTAGGTTGAAATGGTCAAAATGGTACCTCAACAAAGATACCTAATATACCTCTCTCACCTAACATCGAAAAGTGAAAGGTGGATCAAGCGGTACGGCAGTAATCTAGATCCAAGGATTGTGTTCCCGACATGGCAAAGCCCATGACCGGTCAGTCTTTTGGCAAGCTTTTTAGGCAAGCCTCTGGGAAACCGTCCAGGAATAGCAGTCGGCAAGCATAGTGACTTAAGCACACCAATGCAAATGCAATGCAATGCAAAGAACATATAAGTACAGATAAAAATTCATGTCATGGGTTTCAAATCAAGTTCTCTAAATCCCTAATAGAGTCATCAGAAACTATAGCTCGACTTTCCGCGCTCCTTTCGAAAGACGAATAACCCTACAGTTCGGACTCTACTTGTGGTTCAGAATCTGATTTCACAAGTGCAATGTGAAATAACGAAAACACAAAAAGAGTCAAAATCTGGCAATTCTTTTTGAAAAATTAATGTTTAAAACAAATCCCAAGAATGGACTGCTTTGCTAGATTATAGAGTCACTACCTAAATATTTTTGAGAAATTTAGGAAACTCGAGACTCTTGCCAAAGGCCATTAGTCCATTATCACCAAAGTTGTCTCGGCTTGGGAACTTAGGTACAAGAGGGGAAAGTCATGAATTGAGCACCCCACTCGCCCGATCAAAGATCGACCTCTACTAATCATGATGTGATTTTTATTTACATTATATGCTCTTGTTCCGATTTATTAGTTATTCTTTACTATGTGATGTGCACACAAATATAGGCTAATTTGCAAGAATTGAAACACTTGATTTCATGTTTTATTTGAAATTGTTTTGAATTTTCCACTTGAAAAAGTGGGCTACAATAAACATTTAATCAAACCATCCCAGTTCAAACATCAAGCCTTCATTCACAGGCATTCAAACAATTATATCACTTAAGTAATTAGTCTCATGGTATTCATGTTTTGACAAGGTACACAAATATTCAATGCAATATGCTAAGACAAATAAATGCTCACCTAGTACTCCAAGCCAAAAAGATGAAAGAGTTAGAAAAAATATGCATGCTCCTAACTTAATGCAATATGACTAATGCAACGCATACATTATGTATTTTTATAGGCTCGACTATGAGAATGGCATATGATTACATTCAAGACATGTGTGAGAGCACGCATTCAAGTAAATGATTTTGAACATTTGATATTGGGTTAGCATGATGAGCCGAACCTTGGATGTATGCAAGACAAATGGATGCAAAGCATAAGAATGCTAATGAAACGTGATGTCCTATACTAACCATCGTAAGCAAGTAAGTAAAAGGGAGAAACACGTGGGGTTGTAAGACATACACATTATTACAACATTGCCCTCGTACAAGAGGGTGCTAATCAAAGTCCGAATTAAACTAATTATTACAAAACCGAATGAATAAATAAACAAGGCTAATTTACTAGCTAACCATGTTATTACAACAAGGATGACCAAGATAAATAAATTAGCTCTCTAAGCTAAGTAACTCTCAAAATGGAGTAAGATTTGGTTGGTGATCAAACTCACTCTTGACACATTCTCAAGCTTGAATTATGCTTCTCAAGGGTCAAACAATGCTCTAAGATGATGAATCAAGGTTGTGTATGGTGTATATAGATGATATAAGGTTGGTAGGTTAACTCAAAAGTAGCTTGCAATGGAAGAAAGAGGAAGGAGAAGCTCTCTCTATGTGGATAGGCTTTCTTTCAATGGTTTAACCCCCAAATCAGAGGTATATGGTTGTATTTATAGAATTTGAGCACAAAAGGTGATAAATATCTTAAAAAATGAACAGCTGGCGGCCTCTCGCCTAGAACAGTGTTTCTTGCTTCTGAAGCCCACTTGGCCTTTAATAGCCACGGCCGGGCCTCAATGAGGTTCCCCCGTTTTCTATTTCAACCTCAACACAAGGTGGCATATTGTGTAAAAATGAATTTCTTGGGTATGATCTATGGGTATATGGAAGGTTTGGAGTTGTTTCAAAACTTGAACAAGACTCCTTCGTTTAGACCTTGAACCATGCACAATACCACTTTCATCATCGAGTGTTCCGAGTAAAGCGCTCGAGCCTTGTGGGCTGTCAAAATGGGGTGTCCACAACTTTATTCAATTTCAAATGAGATAACAGTGCTATATCTTAAAAAAATAAAATAAAAGTCTATACTATATTTAAATTCTGCTGAGATAACAAATCTATACTATTAGATAAATAACAAAAAAAAAAATGAGGACCAATCAGATTGCGACACATATTAATAGAAATAAAAAAATCAAAAAATTGAGGAAAAGGGATTGGAACTTCCAATCTCAATAACTCCACAACATTTTGCAATTATACATAACTAGCAAATGGATCCGTGCTACGCATTGATGAAAATGAGAAATTTTAAAGTAAATCTCTTAACAAGACTAAAAAAAATAATTATTTTAATGATATAATTTATATTGGACTATAATAATTCATATATCCTCAATCTAAATGTTGAAAGTATATTGTAGTAAAGATTTCTTAAACTATAATACACAATCACCCAAGTACATTAGTTTCCTTATGTCATGTGAATTGCCAGTTAAGTTCATTTGATAATACACAAACAAACTACCAATAAAATAAAATTTTAAAATTCATGTAAAAATATTTAATTTTTATGTTGCAGATACATATAATTTATCATATAATGCTTAATATAATTGGAGCCATGCATTTCAACACTTAATTTTTATGAATAGGGTATGGTCTGTTTTTAGTTGGATATTTTAATTAGATGGTCTAGTCCGGTCTGTTTTAGGTTTGTCTCAATGATTTAAATCGTTCAATGTGCAAGACTATAGCATTTCTGGTTTAGACTCGATTCATTTGACTTTTGGATTCAGGTTTTTTTTTCCTTATATAGTTGTTCTCGCCTTGTTTCCCACTATTTCTCCTTGAGTTTGGCTATTGGGTTATGTTGATTGCGTTTGGAACAGGTTGATGGCTTGTTTTTCAAACTTTTGTTATCCAAATTTTTGTTCCTTCGCTCGAGCCCACTTCTTGCGCTCGAGCGGTCTTTGTGAGCATCTAGTACTTTTGCAGGTCTGCAAAACTACTGGGAGTTTGTATTCTTTGCTTGAGTGCAAGAAAAGCTTCTTGCGCTCGAGCGATGACCTCTGTTTGCAAAACTACTGGGAGTTTGTATTCTGCGTTCGAGTGGTAAAACTTATTGTGTCTGGTCGCTTGAGCGACACATCTTGCGCTTGAGCAAACTGTGCGTATATCAGTTCATAAACAGCCCATTTTAAGTCTCTTTTTCATCTCTCTCTCTCTCTAAACATTTTAAAACCCTAAAATATCTCACTCTCTCTCTAAAACCCATATATTTTCCTCAAATACACCTAGATCCGTTGATCTTTTCACTTGTGTGCCTTTGTCAAAAAGGTGGAGCTTGACGAGGGCTTCGTTCTATCTGAGGAAAGTTGAATTTCAACATCTTTGAGTTTCCATCCCTCCTTCAATCATCTTCTAAGCTTGAGGAAAGGATATTTCCACTTTTTGTATGAGTTTTAACTTAACTATTTGTCATTCCTAATCAATATTAAGTTTTTTTAAGGGATTTGTAACAAACTACGGTTTTTGGTAAAATAAATCAAAAGAAGGGTTTTTCAAATGGATCCTTGAAAATGATTTTGGCATGGAAGATAATGTTGAGTTGGTAATAAATTGTTGATTTTGGATGTTGGGATTGATTTTGGTAAAAAAGGAAGCTTGTCCTAAATGCCTCAAATATTGGTTTTCTTTTATAAATGATTAGATTGATATTGGAATTGTGAAATTGGGATGATGTTGATGAGAAGAGCGGAGTCAGATATGTATTATCGCCCACCTCTTGAAAATTTGGAGAATTTACCTTTATTGATAATTGTTTATCTGTTTAGAAATATCTATTTTGGGCTATCGGTGGAGGATAACTATGAATGTTGTAGAAATTGCATATGAATTTGGAGAATTGAAACTATCTTCTCATTCATTTGCACTGAACATTATTTCCCACTTACACATTGAAAATGTTTGAGAAAAAATGGTGAATTTGGGAAACATGAATTGTAATGTTGAACTAAGTTGGCCTGAGTGTCTAGGGTGAAAGTCTCGAAAATCACGCCTATACATGGGTGTCGATCCCGCGGATAAAATTTCCATATAATGGCAATAGTAGTGCTTATATAGCTTACATTTACATGGGTCCAGACGAAATTTTTGAAAAAGGTTGGATTGTTTTGAAATTCCTAGGGTGTGATTCACTCCCTTATTTTCTATTGTAATGGAAATGATTTATGAATCAATATATATATATATATATATACTTGGCATTACATAGTTTTGGAAATAGGTATAAAAATGTTTTGGTACGAACATTGCATATGCATTCACCTTATAACTTTGTTAAAATTCATATACTATATTGGATTATTTCTACTGGATTTTGGCTCACCCTATGTGAGAAAAACATTTTAGGTGCTGATGATATGCCTTCGCCAAGAAAATAGCTTGGGAGGACTTCGAGCGAGAGCTTTGTTTTGTTATATTCAGTTTTGTATAAGCCAAGGGCTTTATGTGTATGGGACTTAAACTCAACTTTTGTTGTAACTAAGTATCGTATTGGAAAGTTGTAAGCCCTTAGGGTATTTCTTATCTGTCTAACTTCCTTTCTTTTTCTTTTGTTCACACATATGCAGTAGATTCAAAGTGAAGGTTTATGATTATATATCGCATATGTCACTTTTTGTATATCAAACTCTAATTAATGAAGACTTATTATTTCAATTGTGTTGTTATTTATTAATTGCCATGGGATGAGTTTTGATTAATATTTCGAGGCGTTACAATGACTCATCATATTCTTTATCTCTGTAAAAAATCACGTTGATCGGATATCAATAAATATTGGATTAGAACACATTTGTGTCAATAATTTATTTTAAAAATCGTACTTACCGTTGATACAAATTTGATCTGATCAAATGGTTATCGATATCTGATTAACGTGATTTTTTTACAGGAATAAAGTACTCGACGATCCTACACATTAAACAGTTCAAATCATTAATATGAATAAATATAAGTAATTTGAAATTTGAGGTGCTTATTTCAAACTTTGAGGGAAACTTACCGTTCAATTGTATTGTTAAAAAATAATTACATATATATGAATCAAAATTTATAAACTTTTACAATTAACTTTAAAAAAGAAAAAGAAAAATCAACCTTTACATTTACATGTTATTTTTTAAACTTTTAACATTTTAAATTATCGTGTCTTTTGTCATTATTATTGCATTTATATATAATATCAAATAGTAGCAAACATTGTACTATGTATTACAAGACATTTATTCAAATAATAAATATATACTTATATTATATTGATAATTTTAGTTACCTTCTAAAACTATAAACATTTTTTAGACCCATCAATATTTGGTAACAAATATCGTCATAGGAGCACACTCTAACAATTGTAAAAGGACAAATTATAAATATATTTTTTGAGATTTTCTTAAAATACGAATTATTTCTTGTAATTTTAGAAAGTATATCCCACCTTTTAAAATTTATAATTTCATAATAAATTATCCCTCTTATTAATAAATCATAAAGACAACAAATAGTTTTAATAATGTCATAAATATAGTTTTAATAAATTATAGAGGCACTTGTAAGTTAACTTATTTAATTTGTTTGCTTCCAAAAAAAAAAGAAAAAAAAAACTAACAAATGGTGTTTGGTTGCAAATTAAATTATAATTTATTTGACACTTTCAATTTATTTGGCCCAAAAGGTCAGATTTTCTTGAGGTACAATTTGTAGTTTTTTTTTTTTTTTTTTTTCCAGCTTATTTGAAATGCTTAAATATGTACAAACATAAAAGTCTTATCTCTTGTGTCATAAGTTGCACGAAACACATTTACAACTTATTTTAAGTTTTTTAAACTAAAATTTAAAAAACTATAATCTTAAAAGTTAAATTATAAGTGATAGCAAATGAACCCACTACAGTTATTATAGTGTTTATCTCCTAGATTAAATTTGTAATTATTTCATTTTGAATTGAAATATTTACTATTGTAACTTATAATTTTAAGAGTACTAATCCCACATCATTATTAATAGGAAAAATTAGTGAGACAACTCTCTCCAACTTTGTGTAGTAGGAGAGGTCTAAGATGTTTTTTTTATTAGCTAAGGTCCCTCAACATTTTTATAGAGAAAATTCAACTTAGACAAATTTTGCCCAACTTAGAGAAATTTTACCCGACTCAGAGAAATTTCGGCCCCGACTCAAAATTTCTTTGTGAAATCAAAGAAAATTCTCTGTGAAAATTGAAATTTCTCTGAGTCGGACAAAATTGCTCTAGGTCGAATTTTCTTTGTAGAAATGTTGAAGGATATTAACTCTTATCAAATTATTGTATGTCCTTTATCTTATAAAATCTTAGTATCAGAGACCTTAAAAAAAATTTCCCTAACTTATATTATCCATTTAGATGTGAAAAAATACACAGAAAAAAAAAAACAAATATCACTAACAGACTCTTGAAAAGCCTCCAAAATTTTAAACAATAACTTAGATATGATAAATAAACTCATTTCATCACGATCCTTCCTCAACCAACCAACTTCCTCAATTAGTATTTCAATTCATAGCAGAAGTATACAAAAGTGTTCATATGCAATATATATTGAATCTCCTAAAAGGGTGAATCTATAGGATGTGCAACAATAACAAGTAAGGAAATAACTACAAAACATATGCCCAAAGGCTATAGCTTGTAAGGCTTAAGCCCAGTAAAAGGTTGTCAAACCCCAAACATATTAAGCCCTAGGCTCACCAAAGATTCACAAAAAAAGAAGAGCCTCTTGCCCTTTTCAAACACCCCATACCTTCAACTAGGTAGGATCACCGCCTCTTTTCCTACACAAATCCACTAGGGGTGAGCACAAAACCCAGTAGAGATATCTTAACAAATTATATATGTTTAAGCAGTCTCATGTACATGAATGCAATGCCATGCCATGTTCAAATATCAAAGTTTTAAATTTCTTTCGAAAATAAATGCAATGTCCCATTCAAATGTTCATTTTCTTCGAGAATTCAGATTAGACAATAGGGTGGCAATTATGACTTGGGTAATCACTAGGCTGGTGTCTACAAGTAGGCATAACAAGTACTACTAATCCCCCACTTTACCGACTGCTAACCAAAAGGCACGTGTGTTTTCGGTTTTTCACCCTGGACACTCAGGCCAACTTAAAACAATACCAATTACACCCCTTGTCCGGACTTACCAAACATATTTACCCCAAATGTTTCCATAACAATAATTGTTTTCTCAAAATAATAAATTAGTTTCCAAGGCATAGCCATGATTGAATAATACCCAAAATGATGAAAATGTGTGAAATGAGAGGTGGTTATCCATAAGTATCTCATTTGTACAATATCTTCATAAATCTCAACATTTATTCAAAGTAAACTTCCATTGTTCAATGATTCTCAAGAAAAGAAAAAAAAAACAAATTATGATCCATGTGACATTTATATCTTTTTATGTTCACAATCACTACTCCGTCCATATTCCAACATATGCCACATTAAGGCCAATAACATTTTCCAATGACAACAATCATTCATCTCGTGGATATCTTAATTAAAAAATCAATTTAAGGAATTTCTATCAATTTCATGAGAAATTTAACACTAATTTCATAGATATTTCATAAAATCCACTTTTCCTCAATTTCTTCAAAACTAGGGTTTGACCCAAAAAGGTTTTTCTTTCATTCTTTCATAGATTCCTTTCACAAAATGTTCTCAAGAGTTTCATAACACATTTCTAATTTGTACATCCTCAGAAGGAAAGTCTTTTTCATCAACATTTACAACCCACATTACAAAATCTACACTACAATTCCAAGGTCATAAAATGAAGGAATATACATGCTAAAATCATATATATAACTCAAAGAACTCCCTACCTCAAGACTTGAGAAGAAAAGATGAAAATCTTCAAAATCAATGGCGTCAAAATCTGATCTCCATTGCACACAACGTAGCCCTTGATGAGCTCTTCAAAATTAAAGAAGACACTATGGTCAAAAGCACAATGGATAGGCAGAGATTAAGAAAGAAAATAAAGTGGGTGAAGGGTTTCTAGAGAGATATGAGAAAAAAAAAAGTAAGACTTAATGTAGAGAGAGTGAGAAGTGAAAAGTGTGTAAGGCATAATTTTTGAAGTGATTTGACACTATTTTCGGAGTAGACTGCAGATAGACTACTCGAGCGACAAAACTTGCGCTTTAGCGAACAATTCAAATTTGAGAGACTGCTTAAGCAACCAAATCTATGCTCGAGCAAAAAATACCAACTCCCAAAGTCTCCACTTTTCTTTATAAAAGATCGCTCGAGCTATGAAAGCTTATCTTGTACGAAGAATACTTGCTCTCAGAAGTTCAAACTGCAAAACAAGTTACTGGAAAGTCGATTTCACTGCTCGGGAAACCAAAAGATTGCTTGAACGATCTCAACCTGAAGAGAGACAAAGCAACCTCAAAACATAACCCACCTCCTTGTTTTCACTTCAACACCCAAAAGTACAAGAAAACATCTCGGAACTCAAAAAATATATTTACTGGAGCAATCACAAAGAAGAATAGATAACCACACAAAACTGAAAAGGTTCAATGATGCCGAAGACAACACGAAACAAAATTTACCGATTAATGCACTCGATTTGCTTTAAAAGGATTCGGGACATCACACATCTAAAAAATTTTTGGAATCAACTCTCCAAACAAAGATAGTTATATATATGTATATAATATTTAACAAACATGTCAAATTTATAGGATTCATTATAACTGTTAACTTGTAGCATTCACATATTCATACATCGATGCTGTTTGGAGAGGGTTGGCTAGCCTTCCGAAGAGATTGAATGATGGTATGTTAGGGGAGAGAGTTATATTGAACTTTTAGATTGTTTAAGGCTTTCAAAATTTTAGGTATTTTTTTTATCACCTTTATTTATTTATTTATTTATTTTTAAATGTGGAAAGGACTAGGAACAACATTGGGAGGAATCAATGCTTCCCATATTAAGTGCATTTTGTATTTGAAATTTGAAATTCAAAAGTTTTCATAAGTAAAGATTTTTTTTTATTATTTTATTTTATAGTTGAATGGACTAATCAATAGATTTTTTTTAATTTTTTAAAAATTTAAAAAAAAATCACAAATTTAGTTTGACAGTTTAGAATTTCCACGGGTCTTGGGGTTGAAAACCCCATTTTCCTTATATAATATATAGATATAGACATAAATATAGATATAGATAGGTAGATATATAGATTCTACAAGGTTTTCCATAACTAGAAAGGGCCCCTATACAATACATTATCATTTCTTTTGAAGTATGGTTGCTATGAAGATGTCGTCTATGGATGAATAATGTAAAACTTATTGGGGGTGTGCACATAAGGAAAATTTGTCTAAGATTGCTACCCAACTTTTAGTATGAGGAGAGATCTAGAATAATATTTTTTTGATGCCTAAGGTCTCTTAATGTTATTTTAGGTTATAAAATACCTATTTTACCCTTCTTTATAATATACGTGGTTTTCAACTTTGGAAACTGAAGATTATATTGCTATTTTGTAGGAGATTACGTTGGATGAACTTGACAGTGGAGAACTTGATGATGCAGATTTTCTAGGGATTTTGTAGTTGTTGATCGTGTATGAGTTGAAGTCGTGTTGATTTGATTTCTAGTGGAGTTGCATAAGGTAAATTTAATAATCAATGTAAATTTTTGATTTTTGATTTGATTTGTATGTAAAGATTCCGATTTCAAATTATTTTCTTAAGTATATTTTGAATTAGGTTTTTGTTTTCAGTTTTGATCAATGTGAGAGAGAGGCCAACTCAATGTAGTTGTTTTTGATTTTTGAAATTGATTTTTCATTCTTTGTTATTGATAAATTTTAGAGAGAGGCTAGCTCAATGGAGTTGATTTTTTGTTCTCGGTTACATGCTTATCAATGATAAGTTTTGTTATTTGTTTTTGGAGACCGACTCGGTTTTTCTAATGTTTAGTAACGTATACGTTTTCCGTTTATATTTACAAAAATTTTATAAACTGATTTTTGTTTATTTTTTGTTTATTTTTAGAAAAACATAAACTATAAACACATTTGGTTTAGACAAAATGTGTAAAAAAATTAAAAATATAAAAATATAAAAAGAGTGAGAAATGGAAAGTGGTGGCAAGTGATGGGTAGTGACGAGTGGTGGCAGCGGAAGACGGTGGTGGAAAATGATGGTGGGTGGTGGTGGCGGAAGACAGTGGTGGAAAATGGTGGCAGGTGGTGGGTGATGGTGGCAGAAGACGGTGGTGGAAAGTGGTAGCAAGTAGCGGGTGAGTGGGTGGTGGTGGCGGAAGACGGTGGTGGAAAGTGGTGGCAAGTGGCGGGTGGTGGCGGCAGAAGATGGTGGTGGAAAGCGATGACGGGTGGGTAGATGGTGGTGGCAGGTAGGTGGGTGGATGGCGGGTGGTGGTGGGTGGTGGCAGGTGGGTGGTGGTGGCTGGTAGGTGGCGGGTGGTGCTAGTGGGTGACGGTGACAGGTGGTGGTGGTAGTGGGTGGTGGTGGCAAGTGGGTGGTGGGTGATGGTGGTAGTGGTGGTGGTGGTGGCGGTGGCGATGGCGGGTGGGTGGTGGGTGATGGTAATGGTGATAGTGGTGGTGGGTGAGGGGTGGTGGTGGCGGGCGGGTGGCATGTGGGTGGTGGTGGGTGGTGGTGGCGGGTGGCGGGTGGGTAGAAGGTGGGTGGCGGTGGTGGTGGTGGGTGGCGGGTGGTGGTGGCGGGTGGGTAGTAGGTGGGTGGTGGCAGGGGGTGGGTGGTGGTAGCGAGTGGGTGGTGGTGGCAGGTGGCAGGTGGGTGGTGAGTGGTGGTGGCAGGTGGTGGTGGTGGGGGGTGGGTGGTGGTGGCGGAAAATGGTGGTAGAAAATGGTGGCGGGTGGTGGCTAGTGTTAGGTGGTAAAAAAAAAAAACACTCAAAACTCAAAATGGAAACACATTTTTTGGCCAAATTTATAAATTGAGACCACTAATTTATAAATAAAAAATTTACTAAACAAGTTTTTATTTGAGTTTTTAAAATTTTTGTAAATATAAACTGAAAACTGAAAACGTAGGTGTTACCAAACGGCACCTACACTTTCAAGTTTTGTGCTCTGTTTTTTTTTTCCACATTTCGTTTTTTTTTGCACTTTTCTTTGTTTTCTGGACAAAATTGTAAGTTTGTTATAATGATCCAACAAAAATAGGTTTTTTATTATAATCCAACAAAAATCATAGAGAAAATTATAAGCATGTAGTCTAGTGAAAATAGCAGAGAATATTATAATTTCATAACAGATCTTCTTTGTGATTTTTGTTTGTGCTTGTGTTTAATAGTTATCATTTTTGTCTTTTGATGTTAATGTGTTTTTATCTTGAAAGTTAATATAAGTTCATAAATTTCTTTGGACTTTTATTTGAGTCTAGAGAAAATTATAAGCTTGTTATTATGATCCAGAAAAAACTATAATTATGACAAATTTCTTTGGACTTTTATGTTGTGCTTTTTAAGTGTTTTTATATTGATCAAGTTATTTTTTTGTGTTTTTTTCTTTCAGTTTAGATGGACAGTGCAATGTTGTTGCTGTGCAAATATGGGAATGCTACTATTGTCATTAATGTTTCATGTGAATTGAATTTTGGGGAATTGGTTCTGATTTTGTGCAAAACATGGGAGAATTTGAAACTTGAGACGATCTGTATTTCATATTCTATTGTGGGCCATCCGAATTGTATGGTTCAAAATAATATTGATTTTCTAAATATGTTAAGGGTTGTTTGTCTATGTAGTGTTGATATAGTTGATGTTTCAGTTGTTAGGTGTAGTACTTCTGAATGAGAGGATGAAGTGGGGTCTAATTGGATAGATATAGTACATGGTAAATGTGATGGACTCGTGGATATTGAAAGGAATTCACTCTCTAAGTTTTGTTCTTAGCAAGAAAATGTGTTATTGTTAGCTGGTTGGCAAAATAATATTAGAAGTGTTGGACAAAAGTTTGGGGTAGTGTGGTTGAGTTTCGTACTGTTTTGTGCAAGTATGCTGTTGAGGTTGGTTTTGAGTTTACGTATATTAAAAATGACAAGCTGAGGGTTATGGTAGAATGTGCATATAAGGAATCAAGGGGATGTATGTGGCGTGTTCGTTCTTCAGTTGAGAAAACAAATTGGTTCTTTTACATAAGAACTTTGAACAATGAACATATGTGTGGTGTGGCAGTTCGTACTAGTAAACATGGTAGGATGACTTCCAGCAAGTGCGAAGCCTTTAACTCGTCCAGTGGATGTTGTCAAAGAAATGAAAGACACGTATGGGGTGTCAATCTGTTATAACTGTGGTTGGTTGGGGGTTGAAAAAGCAAAAGGTAATACATATGGGGATTCTTGTTTGTCATTCGATCAATTACGGTAGTATTTTGATGAGGCATGAAAGAACAATCCAGGTTGTCATTTTGAGTTAGATTTTGAAGATTACAAGCGTTTCAAACGGATATTTGTGGCTTTTCATGCATGCATTGCTGGTTTCAACTATTGCCGGTCATTGTTGTTTGTTGATGCAACTTTTTTGAAAGGACAATACAAAGGAGTTATGCTTGTTGCGGTAGGGAAAGATGGGAATGAAGATAATTATAAATATATCTAATTTTCTCTAAATATGTGAATTTTCTATAGATGTGGGAATTTAGTGAGTTTTCTATTTTTCTGGTTATGTTTTGTGAATTTTCTCTAGCATTGTGAATTTTCTCTGGATGTGGCCACTGTGTGAATTTTTTTTTTTTTTTGATTTGGCCACTCTGTAAATTTTCTCTGGATGTTGCCATTGTGTGAATTTTCTCTAATGTTGCCACTGTGTGAATTTTCTTTAATGTTGCCACTGTGTGAATTTTCTCTGGTTGTTTATTGTGCGAATTTTGGCACTGTGTGAAATTTCTCTGGTTGTTTATTGCGCGAATTTTCTCTGCATGTGTATATCTAATATGTCTGTTACTATTTGTTTTGTACATTTTTTTTTTCCTATAGCTTTTGCCATTGTTGATGCTGAGAATAAAGATAATTGGTGTTAGTTCCTTGAACATTCATGTGAATTATTAGGATCAAAGACGGTGATAAGTTTCATATCAGATTGACATTGTGGTATTGTGGAAGGAATTGCTAGTTTTTCCCTAATTGCAATCATGCATTTTGTCTTGAACATGTAAAGAGAAATTTGAGGGAGAGGTTATCACGTGGAAACACAAATTTGGTTAAGGAGATGATCGTGTTCATGTTTTTAGAATGTGCATATGCGCCAACAAAGGCATCATTCCATTTCAAGTTAAATGAATTAAAAGGTAAGAGAGGAGACATTGAGAGTGTTTTCTTGAGAAGTTTACCATATGAAAATTGGAGTGATGCATATTTTGAAGGGAAACATTATGGCGAAATATATTCAAATGTTGCTGAGTCATTCAATTCATGGATACGACAATCTCGGCACTTGCCAATAACAAATTTGGTGGACATGATATGGTTGCAAATCATGAACATGAGGTCTGATAGGAGGTTGCTTTCTAGTAAATGGAATAAAGTTCTCTGTCCTCGTATGGATAGTGTGTTGGAGAAGGCTTTCATGGATGAGAGGACGTGGACTGTGAGTTTATCATCTGATAATGTGCTTGAAATGCATTTTTTTTTTTTGGTTATGGTTGATCTTGGGTTGAGAACTTCTTCATGTCAGAAATGAAAAATAAATGGGTATCCATGTCAACATGCTGTTGCTGTAATTTTTAGGAGTGGAAAGAATTTGAATTCATTTGTTGAACCATTTTTTCATGTTGATATGTATCGTCAAGCATACTCATTTTCGATTGGCCCAGTTTGAACTGTTAAAAATCCAGTGTGTAGTATTGATGATACTATGATTTTACCTCCATTAAGTAAGAGACCAGCTAGGAGGCCAAACAAGAATAGAATTGATTCTACTGGAGAGTTTAAAATGGTGATGAAGTGTAGTTGATATAGGAGTATTGGTTGCTATAATAAGAGGACATGCAAAGAACCTTTATTAAATAGTTGAGGATATTACATTTTATTGATTGAATAATACATTTGAGGATGTCAGAGGAACTTATGTTGCAATTTTCGATGTTGGTTAATAGAGAGAAATTTGTATGGGTATGGATCTCATTACAAAATAATGTGTCTATTGTGTGTTGTGTTTAGTAATTTTCTCTGAGTTTATTTATTTTATTTTATTTTATTTTGGGTAATTTCTAGATCAATGCACTTGTGTTTTTGAAACATACTTTGGGCAGCGTGTTTATAATACTAGTCAAATTAATCCAGAGAAATTTGCCAATAACAGAGAAAATTACTTTGCGTGTTGTGTTTTTTGAAATATACTTTTGGGCAGTGTATATAACACCAATCAAATTCATCCAGAGAAATTTTTTAATAGCAGAGAAAATTACTTTGTGTATCGTGTTTTTTGAAACATACTTTGGGCAGTGTGTTTATAATATCAGTCAAATTTATCTAGAAAAATTTGCCAATAGCAGAGAAAATTACTGTGTATTGTGTTTTTTGAATTATACTTTGGGCAGTGTGTTTATTATACCAGTTAGATTCATCTAGAGAAATTTGCCAATAATAGATAAAATTACTCTGTGCATTATGTTTTTTGAAGTCAAATTCATCTAGAGAAATTTGCCAATAGCAGAGAAAATTACTCTGTGCATTGTGTTTTTTGAATTTGATGGTGTGAATTACTTTGTGCATTGTTTTGTACCAACACAGTGCATTACAAATTACGTGATCATATAGGCACCCTCTTTGCATGATACGAGATACATTTCTCTGTGAAATTCTAGTAACTTGAAACTAGAGAAATTTCTTCAAACATATAATTTTCTCTGTGTGCATTGTGTTGACAATCACCACTTAGCATGCATTATAAAAATATATTTAACCATTGATAACTATGAAATTTTGAAGTTTACATTAGTCAAAAAAAGATATATACATATATGTCAAACATCATCAGTCTTTCAATATAGGATAGAAAATATTGAAGGGTTATTCCTAATTACATTGTGTGCATTGTCTTCTTTTCACTAGTGTGCTTTCACTATTATACTTTTGGTACTTCTTCTGGTGGTATTTGAATTGGTTCTATCCAGGACTGGCCAACTTCAGTCGCAAATCTCTCTATGACTTCTGCCCTCATCAACCTTACGTCTTTTGTTGACAATGTCAAGCTGATAGGTTCATGGTTGATATGTTGTCTCATTATGTAGCATACAAAGAGGCCACAATCCACATTGCATACAAATTATATGTATAGTTAGTTTGAGAAACAATCAAATTAAATTATCTTGTTTATAGATGTTGTATGAAACTTAAATCACTGGCTTGTTATGGAGCATTCTCGATATATTGAAAGTCATAATTTATGTTTTGTGAGTCTATCAATTTGAGTGAGGGTTGTGATTGTGCCTCTCTTTCAAGGCATGCTTTCAAAAAAAAATTTCACATAATCTTGCTGCAAAAAAGATAATTTTTAAATAACAGAGAAATTTAAACATAAGGACACAAAGACATAAATTAATGGGAATCTATGAAAATTAAAATCACATAAACATCATCATAGATTAGAGAAATTTGCACTTGTTACCAATTGTTTTGTATCTTTGAGATGTTTGTCGTGTGCATCATCTCGGCTTCTCCTTAACGAGTTGGAGTACCTTCATAAATTGTATTTTTTGTCCAAGACAAGTAAGGTCTAATGATTTCCATTAGTTGACTTCTCATTGTCATTGCTATTTATTGAGAAATGGAGGAACCTGTAGTTCCTTCATGCAGTTTCAAGATGCTTGTAAAACAATGAGATTCAGAAAGTTTGATTTTTTGTCATCTTAATGAAGTTTTGCGGTAAAAAAAAATTTCAAACAATAGTCAGAGAAAGTTGAAATGATAGGAATTTCAGAAACATGCACACAAAGAAATGGAAATGCACACAACTAGCCAGAGAAAAGTAGACAAGTCACATAATTGGCTTCAAGAAGTATCTCAACAAGTGAAAGTAGTAAGCAAGTTCCAAAAAAAATCAAATAAAAGAGTAGTAACATACCAAGCTCATACATGTGAAAAAAAATGAAGTTGCCTGCTGTCTTTTTTTCCTTTGGTCAACAAAGAGTATCTCTCTATAATCATCAATGACCTGAAAAATATCATTTATAATTGTAACATTGGTTTATTATGGCTTATGGAACATGACAGAGAAATGTGATGAAAGACTTACATTGTTGGCTATTTCCTTTTTCTTTATTAGGTTTTTTGATATCTTCAAAAGTAATGACATTCAACTCACTTGTCCATATAAAAGCCCTACAAGATGACAAATAAGGGATTTAATAGTTGTTAGTGCAATATAAGTTAGTAAATTGTTGTTTGTTATCTTTTATTTTATTTGTTGTATTTACTCTAGTGCAGACACATTTGATATGTGCTGCAAGATATCTTTGACATGTGCTTTTAGCAATTTTGCAACCGATAGACTTAATGGAAAAATCCAAGATTTTCTAACATTTGTCGGTTGAGGCAAGACATAGTCATCGGCATCAAGTATGTCTTCATCTTCAGTGGTTTGCTCTATTGACTTTGCATCTTGCTTTGAACTTCTAGTGATCTTCACAACTTTCGGATATTAAAAGTCTGGATCTTGCTTTCCTTTCCTTTCTTTTGCCTTTAAATTTTTTTATCATTAATGTAGGACCTTTTTTCGCTGTAAACAGTGAAAATATTAGTAAAAGTTAAATTTCTCTAAAGTAACAGATCATATTTCAATATGTAAATTTATTTGATTCAATATTTTCTAGTTGCCATAGACTTTTGTTGTTTGTTTTGGTTGTTGTTTGTTTGCCACTTTTTCTTGTTGGGTTATTAGTTGTTGTTCCACTTCTATTCCAACTATACACAGTGAAAATCAAACAAGCCCTAAAAATCAACGTGGTCAGAGAAGTTCCAAAATCTAGAGAAAATTACACACATATGGAAGTAAATAGACAGAGAAACTCAAATAAGTAGCAGAAATCAAACTGGCCAAACTAATGGTCAGAGAAATTTAAATTCCAGAGAAAATTACTATTGACAGAGAAAATTTTAGTAAATAGAAATTTCTTTGAGTTATGTTGACATAAGAACATAACTTTTTGTGGTTCAAGATTTTCATTGACCTTGGGGGTGAACTTGTTTTGGTGTTTGTTAAGGTTGTGTTGTTAGTTGGACAAATAGTTCTTGAATTTGTTCATGCAATCTAGCATTTTTAGTTTCAAGCTTTGAAATTGAATGCCTCAACTATTGCATTGTTTTTTTTTATCATCTTGTTTTTCAACGTCTAACATCCTTAGTTTCAGTTGGTTTGTGCTGTCTCTATTTTGAAGCTCTAAATTATTTGATGTCAATGTTCTTATTGCAATGTCCTTTTCTTCAAGTAATTGATTCCAATTTTTCTCTTCACCTATTTTGGATTTAGAAAGTGCCTTTAGTCTTTCATATATATTAGCAATTTGAGCATCCTTTGATTCCCCAGATTCTTGAGGCTATTGCATTGTTGAGCCACAAATGCTATCATGATGTTGGTTCATTTGCTCATTATTTTGTTTTTTTATCCATTTCCTCAATGTTCTCTTCTTCCTCTTCAGATTCAGTACCTTCATCTTCTTCTTCGTTGTCTTCTTTTTCTTTCTCTTCATATTCTTCTTTATGTTCTACTTCTTCATTTTCTTCTCTGGCTTCCTCTTCTACACTGCTTCCTTGGTCTTCTTCTCCATTGCTTGCTTCTTGTTCTTCTTTGTTGCCTTCTCATTCTTCATTCCCTCATTCTTCTTCAAATGAATCGTCTAATGTCTACTTGAATTTGGCCAATGCCTTTTTCGCTTCTCTTTCTTTGTTTTTGCCAAGAAAAAACTCTTTTGATGGGTTTTTAACTAGCTCCTCGTTATCTATCTATAACAGGAGGGTCTTTGATTAGAGAAATATTAAAATTTCACCGAGAGAGAAATTCAAACAAGATCAACCAAATGCCAGATAAAATTTATCTAAATCAAGCTAATGCGAAAGAAATTTCATAGAAAAATTTATGTGTCAGAGAAACTTGCACACAAGGAGACATAATTTAATGGGTCAAAGAAAATTATGAAACAAGCAACATAATTTGATAGGTTAGGAAAAATTCAGATACTAGGGAAAATCAATCAAGGCATATGAGTTAGTGTTACTATAATTGTGGTAAGTGAAATCTGGATTCCAGAGAAAATTCGTTATAAGGATAGAAATAAACCAGTGTTAATCAAACAAGCAATATAAATTGAAATTTTAGAGAAAATTGATCTCAATCAGTTAAGGCATATAAGTTATTCCATATAAGTTATTGCATCGGAGAAAAAATTGCAGATAAATTTTGATTAACACTGATTTATAAGTTATTCCATATAAATTAATGACAATGAGGGAAACAAACCAGCGGTCAGAGAAATTTTGAAATTTCTTTGAGACTTGAGTGGCGATAGAAATCTAACCTATCGAGGTGCAAGAGATTGGATTGGTGTCTTTTGTAACTGTTTGGTCAAGCTTTGCCAGTTCCACTTGTCACATCTTGGGAATTTGGTTGTGTTACTGTCTTACCAATCGATGATAGTTGTATGTTTGCATAGCTAATACTGTGATGGAAATTGAAGTATTTAAATTTTACTAAACACACAAATTTAGAAGTGTCACAGCTATAAATATAAATGAAAATGCTACTTACCAGCAATGCAATGATACACACTGTAACTTTCTCGGGAGTTTTGTGCAATGTTGTTATAGAATCGATCAATGTTGCTGTTATTAATTCTGGCCAATCATACTTCTTCATTGATTCAAGTGATTCCACATACTAGATAAAAACCCACCCCATTGAATTCCCACTTGTTGCAAAAAATAGGGTGAGACACAAGTACAAGGTAACAATGATCGCTACATCTTTGAAGTCATTTGGTTGCTTCCCTTTTATTGCTTTGACCAATGCCCTCTTTAGAACAGGACTAGTGAGCCTTGTTTCCTTTGGGAATCTTTTCCTTAGGAATGGCGTGTGTGGCTTCTTTGAGTATCTTAATGACATGGCGCTGTAACAAGCCCGCGGGGGGACCTCGCTACAGCTCGGACTCGACTTTTCGTAGTCACGGTTCTAAGTCTGAACCAAAGAGTCCAAATCCGGCAAATCGTTTTGAGAAAACAGATTTTTGAAAGAAGTGCCAAACATGGACTGCTTTGCCAGATACAGAGTCGCCACCTAAATATTTTATTTTGGGAAATTTAGGAAACCCTGACTCGGTGCCAAAAGGCCACGTGTCTGTCATCACCAAAGTTGCCTCGGCTCGGGAACTTGGGTACGATTGGGGAAGGTCACTTCGTGAGCACCCCCGCTCGCCCGGTCATAGACCGGCCTCTACTAACCATGATATCAATTTTTGAAAACATTGTGAGTTCTTATTCCGGTTATTAGCCTAGGTTACTATGTGATGCGCACAGCATACAAATATAGACTGGATCGTCAGAATTGGAACAAAACATTTCATGTTTGTTTTTTTTGAAAGATGGTTTGCTACTCGCAAGTAGGCTTAAAATGCAAATTTTGCCACCCTCGGGTGGGCTTAGTAAAGATGGTTTTGCCACTATCTAGTGGGCTTAAAACACACATTTGATGATTTATTCCAATCCAGATAACCCAACCTTCACCCACAGGCATTCAGGCAGATATATCACATAAGCAAGTAGCCTCATGGTAAGCATGCTATTCATGGCAGTCACTCACACGCATGCAAGGATGCTAAAGCATAGAACTTACCGAGTACTCCAAGCCAAAACAGAGATTACATTAGAAATCATGCATGATCCTAAGTATACAGAAATGCCTAATGCAACACATACAAAATGAAATTATGGCAGGCTCGTCTATTCTAAGATGGCATATGGAATGCTACAGCTATCATTTATTCAATTTGGAATTGAAAGTACAATGCAGTTGGTATGATGCGCCGAGCCCGGTGCATGCAATACAGATGAATGATGCAAACATGCTGTCATACTGTATGCTAATTGAAATATGCCCTAATCTAACCACCATAAGCAAGTAAATAAAAGGGAGAAAGACGTGGGGTTGGAAGACATACAACATACTCACGCACACTTATTACAGTTGTGCCCTCGCACAGAGGGTCCGAATAAATAATACAGTCCAAATATTACAGTCCCCAAAATAAAAGAATATTACAGTCCAAAATATTACAGAATTCTAATTAATTAATGAATTAACTAGAAAGCAAATAAACTGGCGTGCAAGCCAGGGACTGCCTTGCTTCTGGTGGATGATGCATGTCCGGACTGTCTTGCGCGGAAATCCACCGGAATGCCCCAATTAGCCTCTGTTTACACCTGTTATTTTTTGAAAAGCGTGCCAAGTCCCGGAAAGTTGCTGATTCTTGATTTTGCTGCAACAGAGAGCAAGAAAGGGGCATAGCAATGTATTTGCACAAATATATGCATGTCTCGATCCTCGTGCCACCAATCACGCATACCGAGGCATGATGGCAGAGGAGTCGAAATGCACAACTCAATATAGGATGAATGCACATGAAACTACAGCTAAAACCTAACTCCATCATGAATAATCCGGAGTGTCGGTGACTGGGGAATTGAGACACATTCCGTCACTCGGAGTACGAAACATACCTCGTTTCCCGTGCCCGGGCTAACTCATATTCCGGACACGATGCAATATGCATGATATGCGTGAAATGCAACTAAGATGCAATCCTAACATATACAATGCTATGGAATGATAGGCCTCGAAATACGTGCACTCGGGCACGCAAACCGAGAAAATGACGGAATGCAATGAAAATGAGATGCCTCGAAGTACGTGCACACGGGCACGCAAATCGAGGCGATGACAGAATGATGAAAATGAGATGCCTCGAAGTACGTGCACACGGGCACGCAAACCGAGGCGATGACAGATACAATGAAAATGAGATGCCTCGAAGTACGTGCACCCGGGCACGCAAACCGAGGCGATGACAGATACAATGAAAATGACATGCCTCGAAGTACGTGCACACGGGCACGCAAACCGAGGCGATGACAGATACAATGAAAATGACATGCCTCGAAGTACGTGCACACGGGCACGCAAACTGAGGCGATGACAGATACAATGAAAATGAGATGCCTCGAAGTACGTGCACACGGGCACGCAAACCGAGGCGATGACAGATACAATGAAAATTAGATGCCTCGAAGTACGTGCACACGGGCACGCAAATCGAGGCGATGACAGATACAATGAAAATGACATGCCTCGAAGTACGTGCACACGGGCACGCAAACTGAGGCGATGACAGATACAATGAAAATGACATGCCTCGAAGTACGTGCACACGGGCACGCAAACCGAGGCGATGACAGATACAATGAAAATGACATGCCTCGAAGTACGTGCACACGGGCACGCAAACCGAGGCGATGACAGATACAATGAAAATGACATGCCTCGAAGTACGTGCACATGGGCACGCAAACCGAGGCGATGACAGATACAATGAAAATGAGATGCCTCGAAGTACGTGCACACGGGCACGCAAACCGAGGCGATGACAGATACAATGAAAATGACATGCCTCGAAGTACGTGCACACGGGCACGCAAATCGAGGCGATGACAGATACAATGAAAATGAGATGCCTCGAAGTACGTGCACACGGGCACGCAAACTGAGGCGATGACAGATACAATGAAAATGAGATGTCTCGAAGTACGTGCACACGGGCACGCAAACCGAGGTGATGACAGATACAATGAAAATGAAATGGAAATGACAAATGGGCTTATACCAACATGAGTGAGCCTCAGCCACACTCACATCGGATGCCGTCGGATAAAAATGGAGTGCCTCGAAATGCGTGCACACGGGCACGCAAACCGAGGCGATGCTAAAATGACATGAAAATGACAAATGGGCTTATACCAACATGAGTGAGCCTCAGCCACACTCACATCGGATGCCGTCGGATATAAATGGAGTGCCTCGAAATGCGTGCACACGGGCACACAAACCGAGGCGATGATGGAATGCGATGAAACATGGCAAAAATGATATGCAAGCATGCTAATGGAATTTCGGCAACAAAATATGGGGAAAACAGTCCCGAAATGAAGCGAAATGATATGAAATGCAAGGAAATGTCCCGAAATGCAACATTAGGCACCCGAAATGGCCTATAGCCATGCTAAATATGCACAACATGGACATGCAATGCAAAGACAGAAGCTAGACAGCCCCAAGATAACCACTTTTTCAGTTATAGACATGGCCAAACAGCAAATATAGGTATGGCAAAAATAGCATACAAGAATAGGGGCCAAGATAGGGGTAATGAAGCAAGTGGTATAAGATAAACCCAAACTGAAAAATTTCCTTCTACAACACTGAAGATGGACCAAAAATATGAACATTTACAGTATATGGCAGCCTCAAAATCAGTATACAAATATGCTAAAAATGGGATGCAAAACAAGGCCCAAAAGGTGCTATAACATGAAGTATATAAAATAATCACCAAACAGGAAAAAAGTGTGAATGAAACATGACGTATAGGCCAAAACAAGGCCACTTTCAGTTCGGACCAAGGTCCAAAAACAGAAGCCAAGAGGGCTATCAACTTATGCAAAAATGGGGCCAAATAAGGGATTGAACTACAAGTGATACATGGAGACACCAAACAATGTTGAGCCCTTCTCCAATGTTGAAGAGGGGCTCAAAATAAGCCCTATATCAGTTTACAACATGCTCGAAAATAAATTGCTCATGGGTCAAAAATAGCATGCAAATCTATGACATACAAGATGGTCAATGAAGCAAGTGTATTATGGAGGGCTCAAACAGGGTTGAGCCCTTAATGAGAAGTGAAGATGAGCTCAAAATATGGCCCTTTTCAGTTAGGGCCGGAGCTTGAAACAAAAAGCAAGAGGGGCTTAGAAATGGAACAAGATAAAGGGTCAAAAGGGTAAAAGTGTAACTTACCCTTGAAGATTCGAGATTTTGTTGCTTCTTGGGTTGATTTGCAGCTTCTTTAGCCTTCAAGAATCTTCCCTTGCTGCTGGAAATGAGATGGTGGTGGTAGAGCTTGGTGGTGTAGAAGGAATGAAGGTTAAGAAGTTAGGTTTTTTTGGAGAATTGAGAAGGATGACAATGGAGTTTAGGGTTTGTGCTTGGAGAGGAATTTTTCTAACCCTCAAGAAGAAGACCCTCAGCTGGCTATAAGGTCAAGAAAGGGGTGTAAAAGGGGGGTGAATTGGAGAGCATAACTCTCTCCCAAAATATCCCCCGGATACAGAAAATATCTGGGGGATATTGCCCAACAGCTGGAAAGGGTACAGTGAGGAGAATACGGCCGGCCTCATACTTTTGCTGGAGGTGGCCGGCCGGCCACACCCCCTAGCCGGCCGGCTAGGGGTCAAAAGGGTCAACGAGCTTTTCTGGCCGGCCAGATATTGGGGAGGTAGCCCTATGTGTGTACAACACAACCATGTAATTGAAATTCCAAGAAAGTGGGCCCAAGGGGTTCAACAATGGCTCGGAAAGAGGGGGTCAAAAGGGTCAAGTTGACTTACTGGCCGGCCATGAACTTTTAGGGGCCTCTCAGGTGTGTACATCACAGATATGTGGTTCAAAGTTCAAGAAAAAAGGTCCAAGGGGTTCAACATTAGCCCGGAAGAAAGGGTCAAAAGGGTCAGGTGACCTTAATGGCCGGCCACCAACTTTTAGTGGCCTTCCAGATGTGTAGATCACAGATATGTGGTTGAAAGTTGGCAACACTACCCCTAAGGTATTCAACATTAGCCCGGAAGTTGCAAAAACGGGCGCCGGGAGGCCCCGGAGGAGAGATAACTGGTTGCTGCAACAATTGCTGGCCTCCCACCCTTCAGTGACCTTCCTTGTGATAAAACAGAGGTACCTGCCAAAAATGAACGAAAACCGTTGCAAAACGAACGTTCCGGGGCCAAAACACGCAGTTCGGGGTCCCGAAAATGGGCTGTTAAGCACCGAAAATGGTATTCGACCTCGAAGTGGGTTTCTCAGCCCCCAGTGTCCCTCAAAAGGGAGAAAATAAGATGTATGCCAAAAATCAGAGCAATAGGAGATGGTTAAGCGGTCCCGAACCGAGGCACACGGCCTGACGGCTCCGAAAACCGGGAACCGGACTCCGAAATGGGCAAAATGGCCTACGGCCACCAAATGTAGCCTACGGACATTGAGAAATGGTCTACGAGACCTCTCCCTCCCTTCAGGAAAAGAAACAGAGAAAATCGAGTCTGGTTCGCAAACCGAGACAAGGCACAGAAAAGGGTTCGGAAGTCCGGAGGTAGGGCTTACGGCCGCGACTCTGAAACTTCTGAACGAGCACATTATGCAACATCACCAAGCGCTCAATCGGTGACGTCTGAGTCTTAAGGTCGGTCAAAAATGGGGTGTCTACAGGCGCCTTTACCACCTTTCAAACCAAAAATCAAGGGCATGTCATTGGTTGTAAAGGTCAAGTTATTCTTACCAATTGTGAATGCTTTGGTTTTTTCATTGTATTGGTGGATGATTGCAACTACATCATCATTTGATTTCCTATACTTCCTTGGATCCATCATTCCTGTTGTTAAAGCTTGGATCAAATACCATAATGGGGTCTTTTGAAGCTCTACAACTTAGTTTGAATTGAATTTAAGTGTTTGAAAAAATGATACAACAGATGAGAGGTTTGATCGATATTGAATGTTGTAATTAGCTTTCTTCTTTTGGAGTTTCACAGGTCTTTTTCCCTTTAAGCTTGAGTCTTTTGAAGTTGGTGTATTCCTCTTGATACTTGTTGCTTTTCGACTTGGACTTCTTTTTTTTGGTGTGGAGTTTGTGGTGTTTTGCTGTTGTTGCTGTGTTTTGATCTAAGATCATAATTGGTAGACTCAGAGACTTTCTGTTTCTTTTTAGGTGTTTCTGGTCTTTTTCTGATTTTGCGTTTCGTTATTTCTAGACAATGAAAACATAAAGATTTCAACATTAAATCCTAGAGAAAATTACACATGGAAAAGAAAGTTAAACTTGCTAGAGAAAATTACACACAAGGGAGAAAAGTAAGGTGGCCAGAGAAAATTATAATTGTCAGAGAAAATTAGACACAAACAAGAGAGTACTATTAATCTCACCGGATTAGTAGTCCATTGTTTGTTTCATTTTTTTTGCTCCGAACTAATAGTCCCCCCGGACTATTAGTCCCACAAATATGGGACTATCCTATCCCATTGGGGGTGGGGGGTGGGATAGAAACCATGGGATTGATATCTCATGGGATTATTTTGTGAAATGTCCATTTTACCCTCCGTGTTATTACTTAGCAAACAATTAGAAAAGGATAAAATAGTCTTTTGAACATTTATAAATTATTTTTTTAGCGTTGTTAATTGAAAATTATATATTAAATAAAAAAATTTAATTATAAATTATAAATTAAATTTAATTAAAAATAATAAGTTATAAATTATGGCCATATAAATTAAATTTTTTTAGTGTTGTTAAAAAATTAAATTAAATTATTTTTTTAGTGTCTTTAATTTAAAATTATATATTAAATAAAAAATATAAATTATAAATTAAATTTACTTAAAAATCATAAATTACAAATTATGGCCTTATAAATTAAATTTTTTTAGTGTTGTTGAAAATTTAATTTATATATTAAATAAAATTATTTTTATTGTCGTTAATTTAAAATTATATATTAAATAAAAAATATAAATTATAAATTAAAATTTTAATTTAATTGAAAATAATAAATTAAAATAATTAAAATATTGTGCAGAAAATAAAATAAAACAAATTTTCATTTAATCTAGCTAAAAATAATTAAAATATTAAAGTTATGTTTAATATTGCTATTACTTAGTAAATAATTGAAAATGATAAAATAGTCATTTGAGCATTTATCGTTCTCCATAATATCCCAAAGAAATATTGGATAACTAAAAATAGTCCAATCCAGACATCTAATCTCATGACTAAACAAACATAGGATACAAATTTAATCCGACCAAATAGTCCCGGGACAATATATCTCAGGACTAACAGTTTGATGGATTACAATCCCCCTTATCCAGTCCGTCCAAACAAACGATGCGTTTGTTTGGGCGGACTGGATAAGGGGGATTGTAATCCATCGGACTGTTAGTGCCGGGATACATTATCCCCGGACTATATGGTCGGATTGGATTTGTATCCTATGTTTATTTAGTCATGGGATTAGATGTCTGGATTGGACTATTTTTAGTAAATCCAATGTTTGGTTAAACAGACTGGATAAGGATAAATGTTCAAAAGACTATTTTACCCTTGTAATTTATAATTTTTATTTAATATATAATTTTAAATTTGTAATCTATAATTTATAATTTAATAACACTAAAAAAATTTAATTTATAAGGTCATAATTTTTAATTTATTATTTTCAATTAAATTAAATTTATAATTTATAATTTATATTTTTTATTTAATATATAATTTTAAATTAACGACAATAAAAAATAATTTTATTTAATATATAAATTAAATTTTCAACAACACTAAAAAAATTTAATTTATAAGGCCATAATTTATAATTTATTATTTTTAAATAAATTTAATTTATAATTTATATTTTTTATTTAATATAAATTTTAAATTAACAACACTAAAAAAATAATTTAATTTAATATGTAAATTTAATTTTTTAACAACACTAAAAAAATTTAATTTATAAGGCCATAATTTTTAATTTATTATTTTTAATTAAATTTAATTTATAATTTATAATTTATAATTTATATTTAATATATAATTTTAAATTAACAACACTAAAAAAATAATTTATAAATGTTCAAAAGACTATTTTATCATTTTTTAATTGTTTACTAAGTAATAGCATGGAGGGTAAAATGATCATTTTACAAAATAATCTCATGAGATACCAATCTCATGGTTACTAGCCCACACCCCCCTACGGGATAGGATGGTTTCATATTTGTGGGACTAATAGTCTGGAGCAAAATTTTGCAAACAAATAATGGACTATTAGTCCGGTGGGACTAATAGTCCAATCCAACTCCCTAATCCTTCAAAACAAACATGCCCTAAGTGTTTTCCTGTGGAATACATCTAGCCACAAAAAAATTCCAAAAAAAGAAACTTAAAATGGCAGAGAAAATTAAGCCATGTTAGAGAAATTTTCAATAATTGCTAAAATTGCATATAGAAGTAAAATATAGCCAGAGAAAATTTAAAATAGAAACATAAATCTAACAAACCACAGAAAATTAAAATGCAAGAGAAAATTACACATACCAGAGAAAATTAAACGTGGCAAAGAAAATTAAGCCATGGCAAAGGAGGAACAACTAGTTTATGTTTTTAACATTTTGTTGTGTTTTGGGTAACATGGATATTTGTTGGAATGGATTGTACAATGGGCCCATAGGATTTATTAAGTGGTTTTTTAACGAAATAAATCAAACATGGCTGAGAAAATTAAACATGCCATTGAAAATTAGATACACACAAGAGAGAAAAGTAATGTGGCCAAAGAAAATTATAAATGTTAGAGAAAATTAGATACACATGAGAGTACTATGTGTTTTTCTGTGGAATACATCAAGCCAAAGAAAATTTCTATTCCTAAAGAAATTTTCTGTAATTTAGAAAATTAAACAAACAAATACACAATTAGCAAGAGAAAATAAACAAAGTAACATAAACATGCCACAAAAAATTACACAACAGAGAAATTTGGAGGAAAACAAGAATTGAACAAAATAAACATGGTAGAGAAATTTTCAAAAAAAAAAAAAACAAAAATCTAGCAAGCCATAGAATATTGAAATGCCAAAGAAAATTGGAGAGAAAATCAAAGAGACAACTAACTAGAGGAAATCAAGCAAGGCACATAGAGTAAACGGAGTCTAATGTGTTCAGAGAAATTTGATGGTTGTTTAAATGTGGTTAGAGAAAATTCAGATTCGAGAAAAATTCATCACAAGGAGAAAACTAGCAACTGAAAATCAAACAAACAATATAAAATTGAAATGCTAGAGAAAATTACAGAGAAAATCAATATAGCGATCCCGGTTTCTCTTCCTTTGATTGTTGTATTCCGGACTTAGGTTCCATGGAGTTGGTAGTTGTATATCTTGTGTTATCCTTTAATTCCGTGTGTTTGAGTTTTAGGATGTATTGGGCGTGTTTTGAGCAGGTTGGTTGAGCTTTAGTCCCATTCCTTGTTGCCCAGATTTTTGGAGGTACGCTCGAGCGGGTCCCTTTGCGCTCAAGCGGAGTTTGATTTTTGGTTGTCCGCTCGAGCGGGTCTTCTTGTGCTCGAGCGGGGCTTACACACACTCAATATTTCGTGTCACTGCAAAACTTCTACAGGTGTGTTTTTCACGCTCAAGCGGATTTTCCTTACGCTCGAGCGGGTGTTTTGGCGCTCGAGCGGGTAGTTCATTGTCTGTAAAAGTTCTGGAATGGGGGAATCTACGCTCGAGCAGCTTTCTCTTTGCGCTCGAGCGGATGTGTCCAGTTTTTGTGTCTGACGCTCGAGTGGGTCATACGTATATTAGTAGACAGCAACGGGATTACACTTCACTTTTTCATCTCTTCATTTTTCAAAAACCCTAGATCTGAGCTCCCTCTCTCTCTAAACAACTTCTCTCTAGGGATTGATCTATTTCTAGTGAGTTTCTAACCTAGGCCCTTTGTAAGAAAGATTGAGGGTGTTGAGGGCTTCCTTTTAATATGAAAAATCTTGGATTTGGAGCACTTTGGGTTTTGGTTATCTCCTCCATTTGAGATTTTTATCTCGAGGTAGGGATAACTACTTATTCCTATGGTCTTTTACATAAACTATTGATCTTTTTGATATAATTTGGGTGATTTTGGGTGTTAGGGTTTCAAAATATATAAAAGAGGGGTTTTGTATTTTGAGCCTATTCATGTATATTTGAGCCTAGAGATGAGAATATTGGTGTTGTTGATAATATTTGGACCTTTGGGTCAATATTGAGCTTAAAGGGGAAAATGCCATATTTGGGTATATTTGGGTCATTAGTGTAATTAATGACATTTGTTATGAAATTGAGTTGGGGATAATGAAATTTGCTCATTATGAGATAGAATGGTGGAGTTGGATTTATAAATCGCTCACTTTTGAAAATGTCAGTCATATATCTGTTGAGGCATTTATTATCTGTTTAGAAATAACTGCTTTGGGCTATCGGTGGAGGATAGTCTTGATTGTTGTAGACATTGCATGAAGATTAGGTGAATTGAAACTAATCAAGTTGTGTATTTGAATACATGGGTGCCGAAACCCGCGGATGAAATTTCCGTAAAATGGCCATTTGAATATAATTATACATGGGTACCGAATCCCACGGACGCAATTTCTGTAAAATGGCAATCCGAATATATCTATACATGGGTGCCGAGTCCCGCGGATGAAATGTCTGTAAAATGGCCATAAGAAAATAAAAATATATGGGTGCCGAATCCCGCAGACGTAATTTCCGTAAAATGGTAGTTTGTAGTATTGTTGGCATGAGATGTAGTCTCACTTCAGTTATTTGGCCAGGTTCTGAGCCATGTTTATAAGTTGAGTTTTGTTAAGTTAAACATTTATCAAGTGCTAATGTTTTAGTTATTGCTTATGTTATGTTTAGCATATCTCTACTAGGCGTTGGCTCACCTTATATAGGACATCATTTTCAGGTACAGGTGTTATGCCACCTCCAAGGACGTAGCTTAGGAGGCTTGAGGTTGTAGACTCTTTTTGTTGTTTTTGTTGTATTACATGTATATCAAGCCAAGGGCTTATTTGTGCAGAGTTAGTACTCTCTTTTTGTAATCAAGTGTTGACTTGGAAAGTTGTAAGCCTATAGGGCGTTTACTTTTATTGTCAACATGTAATACCTTTTGTAAGAATACTCTGATGGTTTTAATATGAGAACTCTTTTACTTATCGCGAATGTATGCTATGATGGGCTTATTTTTGAGGGCGTTACAATCAAAGAGACAACTAACCGAAGAATTCAAGCAAGCACTGAGAGTAAAAGGAATCCAGTGTGTTCAAAGAAAATTGTATTGCCACAGAAAATTTATTTGACGGGGATATCTTAATATTATTACGAAACCAAAGCCCTAGTTAATGAAATGGTATTATAAAATGCAATGAGCTGTAGATACAAAGAAAAACTAGTTCGGGAATAAAAACACTTACTAGAGTGAGGTGATGAGGATGAAACACTAATTATGAACGAAGATGAACCTAGATGAAGATGAACAGACTCAAGGATGAACAGTAAAAGGCGTTAGAGATATTTGTGAGGAAGAAATTTCAAAGATTTTCAAGGAAGATTAAACCCTAGCTTCACTAAATATGATGAAACCCTAATGTTGATCGTGAAGGGGATGAAACCCTAGTTCACTCGTGTGAAGCTTGTCGATGTCAGTCGGGAATATTAGGCATCAGAATACCAATCTGTTTTTCTCTGATGAATGTGAAGGGTTAATAAAAAGCGCGCTTTTTTTTTGTTTGAGGGACCTGAGGCATCATATTATTTTTTTAGTGTCCTTTATCCTCTAAATTGCTATTATTAGGGACCTTAAAAAATTTTCCATGTATATATGTATAAAAATCTGAAATTAGTGAACTTAAAAATAATATATATAGATATAGATCAAACAATATAATAAAATATCTATCAATTAACTATATATAAATTGTTGGAAATTAGGTCGGATTTTACCCGCTCCATTACCCATGGAGCGTCCACATGAGTTGTTGATAATTCACCTATTTACTAATATAAGATAATTAAAAGAATTATCTAAAAAGGTGTCTGAGTTATTGTAGGAGACTACATAATAAGGGATTTTGTGTTTGTCCAAACCCGAATCGGTCCTAACATCATATTTCTATATCTACCTAAGTCCAGTTCAAAAAATAATTATAAATCTCAAGCCCACCCATTGGGCTATATGTTAAAAATAAAAAATTAAAACATTCTTAATTAAATTCAATCACACATTATATTTCTTAAATAAATATATTGACATTATTATAAATTGAAAGATTTTGTGTACAAATTGAAGGATTTCTTAAATAAATCCAAGTGCACATCACCTTAAATGTGAGTTTTGAATAAAATCAACAAAGATAAAGTGTAGATCTCAATAATATATATATATATATATATATTAATGTATTATAAATAAATAATTTAATAGCGGGCCCGGTTGGATTGAAAGTATAAATTCCAAGCCCAGCCCATTAGTATTTCGGGTTGAAAATATTGGCTCAGCTGAGCCAAGCCCTGCTTTACTCTATGGGCTAAAACAACCTTCTCAAGCCCTAGCAAAATAGGGCTGGACCGAGCAGGTTGGGTGGGCCAATGGGCCAATATTCGCCCGTACTATCAGCAGAGATTCTTCTATATATTTGATATTGAGAAACAATAATAAGTATTCTGAGTGTTGGTTTTTACCCGAAAAATCTCTGCAGTAATTTGTGCTCTCTCTGTTCTTCCCTTCTAGGTCGCCATTGATGAACCTAGGGATTTGGAGTGTGGATATAACATTGAGAAACTCTGGTAGCTTCTCAATTGATAAAAGGGTTTTCTAGACGAGGCTTGTCTAATCCAAAATCATTTTTGCTTGCGACAACTTGTTTACTTGCCTTTTTTCTTCATTGGTATCAGAGCCATGATTGCTTGTTTTCACCTCATGATTTGCATGCCATATATTAGATTTATTTGTTTTTAATTGAATATTATTTGTTTTAATATTGTTGAGTATTATGGTATGTTGAAAAGGATTTTGAAAACCCTAATTTTTTGAAAAATTCTATTAAAGAAGATTTTTTATCTCAACATAACAATACAAAAAAATTTCATTTTCTATAAAGGAAATTTGTATTATGAAGTACTCCCTGTAAGCTTTTATCCATATAAAATGGGCTTTAATCTAAGTTAAATTAAAAAAATCATGATTTTTCAAAATATTTTGGGCTAAAATTGTTACTTTTGAGAAATTCTAAGAAAACAGGAGATTCTAGAAGCCGGCTTAGGCCAAATTTGACATCTTCAAAAAAATCTAAAAAGTTAAAAAGTCACTATCCTATTTAAGTCACATCATCTTATTTAAGTCACATCACCTCTTTATCACATCATTTCAAACCCAACCCATACCCAACTCATATTTTATAAAAAGTCAAAAAGTGCACTTATTTAGGACGGTGCAATCGGCTTGGGCTGGCTCGGCGCGGTCCAGCTTGCGGCGCGGCTAGCATTGGCACATTGCCTGCGGCTGATGTCAGCAGTGCGCTAGGTGTATGCATGCCATGTGGCACTCGTGGACGTGCCTGCCCCTGTCAAACGCATAGACCTATAGCAACAATGCGTGATTGCTCGTGAGCACGATTCCTGAGGTGCGTGTGTTATACGCATGGCGTGTGTGGAGTCCTTGATGTCTGCTATTTTTTTCTTTGTAATTAGTTTGGTCATTGTTTTCAAAATTAATTTATTTTGAATTTTCTTTAGATATTCTCACATATTTATTAAAGTTTATATATATTTTTTAATTCTAAAACTTACCGAAAAATAAAAAAAAATTCTGGAAACTTTTTTTTTCTGTTGTTTTTATTAATTATCATGCATAATTAATTAACTATTTTTACTATTGTTAGCATTTATTTTTGTACTATTTGATTGTGGAGTTAATTCATTAATTATTTAATATATGCTAGTTGAGAAGTTATATATATATATATATATATATATTTGAGTTCTAATTTTTAGCGACCCTTACTCTTTTCCGTAGTAGGAATTGTGATTTCACCTCCATCCAAAGACCATTTATTTATTGCTCCATTTAATTGCTGATGAATGGTTTGGATGGATGGAGGTATTGTTGGTAATTTTGTGCACATATTTATTTATTTATTTTCTGTTGTTAGAGGTAGACCCCACAAATGTATTAGTGAATTGGCATCCCCAAGTTATTACTTTTTTTTTTTTTGTTCTAGTGAAACTAGTGGTTTCTTGATCACGGCCAGCTAAAGCTAAAATTCCATTAAAGAGCGTTTCCACAGGGTAGAACCTCCTCCGGGAATATAAGGCTTTCATGAGCCTGATCTTGAGCCGCCATCTAAGCACGAATACCTTCATTTAAGAGAATATTTTTGATGTAGAAAGTCACAAATTTAGGATTTAAAAATCATCATATAATAATCCAGAAATTGCAATAGAAAAGAAAAAGGGAGGTTTGTGATGATTTTTAAATCTTTTTCTACTTGGTAATCTAGTATCCTTATGCATGAAGATAATCAATTCGGTCGTTGTGGTCGGACTCTATTATGGATTTATTTTGTTTTGTTAGAATTAATGTATTAGGATTCTTCTGAATTGCAATTATTTATTTTTGGATGTATTTTTCCATAGCCATGCAAGGGGATGTGTTTCACTCTCACCAATACATTTCAAGGTTACCTTAACACGATGCACTATATTATCAACAGGGCTTCAAGTGGAGCCTATGCTCAAAATTGTATGGCTCATTTTTGGACTTATATATATTATACTCGATTTAATATTGTGGAAATAAGAGATCCTTGGGTCTCTTAAATAATTTTATTCAAAATTAATTGGGTGCCTATTTTAGCTCATATAGAGGGAGATGATTATGAACTTAGTGAAATTTTCGATCTCTCTATGTAAGTGGAAATATTATATGCCGATTGTGTTTTTAGGAACAAAATTTTAAAGTGTGCTAATGCCAAACCCTATGCAATAAATGTAGTGAAATGACTTCTAAAAATGTTGTTGCTGACCTCACCACAGGAGAAAATTTGGATGGGTCCAATTATGACATGTGGCATAGAAAAATTCAATACTTGCTTAATGAACAAGAAGTCCTAGATACTTTGACCACCCTTATGATCCGTCTTAAGGAAGGGACCACTGCCCAACATCACCATGACATGGAAATCTATGGGAAATGAGTCAGGAGAGATCGGTGCGCACTATATTATGGTTAGCAACATGCACAACGATCTCGTTTGGGAGTTTGAGGTAAACCCCACTACTCATGATAGGTGGAATCAATTGAAATTACTTATGGGACCACATCTACAACTAGGTTGCATGCTCTTATTTTGGAATTTGAGCAATATGCTATGGATCCAAAACACTCAATGGTTGAGCATTTCAAAGCTATGTTAGCCATAATATGTGATTTGAAGGCTGCTGGTAGTGTTCTTACTGATGAGCAGCAAGTTACAGTTGTGATATGTTCTTTGCTTGGTTCATGGAGGCAAATGAAACTTGTGTTTACACACAATGAGAACATTAAGACTTTTGCTAATATCTCTTGCAACCTTGAGCTTGAAGTGGAACGCCTGGAGATGTACCACGACAGCGTAAGGCATTGAGGCCTAAGCCTAACAAACAAGAAAAATATGGTGGTGATGCAGCTGGTAACCTTGGTCCTAAGAAAGGTAATGTGATGAAGCCCCATTGAGGCAAGTGCGCTGGAAACAAAGACAAGACCAAAGTCAAGTGCTATCATTGTGGGAGGCTAGGTCCCTTTGCTTAGGAATGCCTTAATGCAAAGAAGGTAGACCTTTTACTTTACTCTATAAATACTTGTGTTTGTTCACATATATGTGTTACTAATTCTCTCCGTGGTTGGATTATAGACTCATGAGCAACTTGCCACATATCCAAAGAAAGAGTTGGGTTCGTGAATTATAGAAAGATATTTGTGGGCGGGCAGTACATTTCCTTTGGTAATGGAACTTGAGAGAATATCCTTGGAGTTGGTTCTTATCAGCTCAAGACGCATCTGGGGCACACCTTACTCCTGCATGATGTGCTTTATACACCTAGTGTCCAATGCAATCTTTTATCAGTTATTGCTTTGTTAGGATTTGGTTTTAGTTTTCATTTTGATGGTAGTCAGTTGGATTTCTATTTAAATAAAGTCTTGTATGGACATGATTTTCTTTCCAATCGTTTCTTTTAGATTTAGATTTTTCCTCATATTCTTATGTGTCTTATGATGATTCATTAAATTTCATTAATTGGCATGCTAGACTTGGTCACACAGGAAAAGATAGAATGACTAGATTAGATAAAGAAGGCCTATTAGGGCATCTTGCTAATGTAAGTCTTCCTGTGTGTGAGCCTTATTTGGCAAGGAATCCTTTTGGAAAGGCACCTAGGGTTTTATATCCTCTAGAGTTAGTTCACTCTGACATTTGCGGACCTATGAATATAAAGGCATGCCATGGCGCTTCTTATTTCCTTACATTTATCGATGACTATTCATGATTCAGTTATGTTTGTTTGATTTCATATCGCTTTGAGGCATTGAATTGCTTCAAGCACTTTGTTGCACTAGTTAAGAATCAGACAGGCAAGAAATTGAAAATCTTTCGAACAAATTGAGGGCGTGAATATTTATCACATCAGTTTCAGGAACTGTGTGAGGAAAAAAGGATACGTAAACCGTTAACGATTCCAAATACTTCGTAACAAAATGATGTAATGGAGAGACAAAATCACACTTTGCTTGAAATGGTTAGATTGATGATGGTGCAAGCCAACCTGCCTATATCCCTTTGGGGGATGTTCTTTTGACTGTTGCCTACATCCTTAACCATGTGCCTTCAAAGTTAGTTCCAACAACTCCATATGAATTAATGGAAAGGCTTAAAACTAGATTTGGAGTATTTGCAGCCTTTGTGTTGTGCGGGTTTTGTTCACAATACTTTTCATAAGCATGGGAAGCTAGTCCCTAGAGCAAATAAACAAGTGTTTGTTAAATACTCAGAATGTTCAAAGGGTTATGTAATGTATGGTGAACATCCTAACGATGGAATGACTGAAAATGAGTCGTGAGATGTCAATTTCACTGAGAGTGAATTTCTTAGTATTGACGAGGCGAAGAAAGATCTTGCACTATTTGAGTAGCCAGTGTCTGAGGAAATAACACAGTTTTTTGGCGAGGGTGAAGAATTAGAGACTCGTCTTGAAATCGCCAAAGATAGTGGGAGTGATTTACCTCCTAGTGAGAGTGTTCCACTAGAAAATGACTCACTAAAATTCCAGTTAAGTAGAAGTGAATGTGGAATCATTCTTTGTCATCTTTATGAGATTTAGGGGGAATCTTTTATATGTACTTCATTGGATCTTGATCAGCCTGCTTCTTATGAGGAAACATTAGTTTCACCTAGTGCTAATGAGTATCTTTGAAGGATGAAATGAGTTCTATGGGTTGAAAACAAGTTCGGGAGTTAGTTGACTTCCACCTAGGCACAAGACCATTGGTAACAAATGGGTCTTAAAAATGAAGCACAACGCTAATGGGTCAATTAATAAGTACAAAGCATGTCTCGTGGCGAAGGGCTATATCCAAAGAGAGAGTATAGATTATGATGAGAGATTCTCCCCGGTGGTAAGATTTGCCTTTATTTGCCTAATTCTAGCAATTGCCGTGCATTTTGGATTTGGAACTTTTCCAAATGGATGCTAAGATCTCATTTTCTCAATGGAGAACTAGATGGAGAGATCTATATAGATCAATTAGTAGGCTTTGAGGCCAATGGACCAGAGCGCAAAGCATGCCACCTCAAATATTCCGTTTATGACCTAAACTAATCGTTTAGACAATGGTACTTTAGAATCCATACTGGGTTTGAGATAACAGAGGAAAACCATTGCGTGTATCTCAAACAATCAAGAAAGTGTTTCTTTATCCTATCGTTGTATGTTGACAACATTTCGTTGGCTGGAAATGACATGGAAATGATTGTCATTACTCAGAAGTGGTTGTCCCTTACTTTTGAGATGAAGGACACGGGAGAGGCAAATTATGTGCTCGGAGTTAAGATCCCGAGAGATCGTTCTAAGAGGCTTCTTGGTTTGTTTCAAAAGACTTACATTAAGAGGATCTTGGAACTATTTTACATGCACTATTCCAAACCCATTGACACTCTAATTGAGAAGGGACGTACTCTAAGCATTGACTCTTGCCCTAAGACAGATGAAGAAAAGAAACAAATGGCAAACGTTCCCTATGCGAGTGCAGTTGGTAGTTTGATGTACACTATGATATGTACTAGTAGGTGTGGTTAGTCGTTACCAAAGTAACCCAAGACTTGTTCACTGGCAGGCAGTGAAGAGGATTTTTCGTTATCTTCGTGGGATGATAGATCTCATTCTTTGCTATCAGGGTGGAGATTTGAGACTAAAGGGATACAGTGACGCAGACTAGGCTGCTAATAAAGATGAGTGCAAGTTTACTAATGGTTATTCATTTCTACTTAGTGCAGTAATTATTTCTTGGTGTAGTAAGAAGCAATCATGCATTGCTTTGTCCATGATGGAGTCAGAGTAAGTTGCTTGTTCAGCAGCTATGTAAGATGTTTTTTGGTTGAGGAGATTTCTGCAGCACTTTGGGATCATGGCATTTGCAGATGAAGCCATTATGATCTATGTTGATAGTATGATAGTTTTAGCATATTCTAGGGATCCCAAATATCATGGTAGAACCAAACACATTGACATTTAATTTCACTTTATTCGAGATATGGCTGCACGAGGGGAGGTAGTCCTACAACATATCTCTACTAGCAGGATGGTGGTTGATCCACTTACTAAAGCCACTGCTAGAGATGTGTTTCCAAGCTCATGTTAGGAGTTTAGGACTTTGTAGGACTTGATATATTTTTGGATACATCATTGACCTTGGTAGATTTTTTATTTATTTATGAGTATCTTATAAATAATTATTTATTCATGTGGTTTTATGGAGTAATTGATACTGTTAGCACACATTGTATATGATGTCACTAGGCTTAGATCAGCCATTTCAGACTGGCAATCACCCTGGCGCTTGTAGAGTCAGCGAGATGAGACATTAATTATCTTGGTGGTTAGAAAGTGAGTGAGGTAAATGTTTTATAACTTGAGAAGTGAACAAAACTATCACCTTAGCATTGGCTAAGATGGGACTTTAAAAAGTTGAATATGAAGTTATCCACAGCTATATGAAGCCTAAATATAGCCGAATATGAGGTCTTAGATAGGTGCTTGATGAGCAAATATGCTAAGAAACTTACATTAGGTGCTTGTATAGCAACTAGATAAAGATTCATATGGCGTTAGAGAGTGACATATATTTAATGGGAGCTCTGCTGTAGCATACATGTTATACTGCATGTGATACTGCAGACCACACATGTGAGCAGCTAGATGGATCCTTGCTCTAGTACTATGTGAGCCCTGTTAGGCCAATAATAGACTTACTCTATGCCCTTGAACCTGGAACTATGTCATGAAATGATGACTTGATGTTACTACTTTAGTATGTCATCCAAGGGTCATGATGAATACGACCCAAAGGACCATTTCTAGGAAAGCGGTCAAGTTTGAGTGAATTGAAATTGGTGGCTAGGGAAGATTGTTAGAAATCATACCCTTATATTGTAGCTGATTGCCTAGGCGATTGTCTCGGATTTGAGATCACTATATAATCATGAGTACAAATATAGTATTGAGGTCAAGCATGTTTATGAGCTATAACTCGCAAGGTGGGTTTTAAAATGTTCAATCTGGTGTGATCCAATGAATCTAGGGTGTAGACGAGATATTTTGAGTGATGCGATATGTTAGTTCATGGTGGCTTAATATAGCACTCCTACCTTATACATTCTCGTTAGGTTGCACGCTCCATTTTTCTATATGAGGAGTGGATTGAATGAGAGATTGACAAATGACGGTTGTGAATATAACCAATGATGTCGACAAGTGAGAGATCTTGGACATTAGGTTGGATTTGACCCGATCCATTACCTATGGAGCGTCCACATGGGTTGTTGATAATTCACTTATTAAATAATATAAGATAATTAAGGGAATTATCTAAAGAGGTGTTTGAGTTAGTGTAGGAGACTTCAACTCCACCTTTGTCAGCAGAGATTCTCTATATATCTGATATAGAGAAACAATAATTCGTATTCTTAGTGTGGGTTTTTACCCAAACAATCTCTGTAGTATTCTGTTTTCTCTCTATTTTTCCCTCTTAGGTCATCATTGTTAAACCTACGAATTTGGAGTATGGATACGATATTGAAAACTCTGGTAGCTTCTCAATTGATGAAAGGTTTTTTAGACGAGACTCGTAATTCAAGTTACCTGATCCAAAATCGTTTATGCTTGAGGTAAGTTGTTTACCCACATTTTTCCTTCATTAAATTTATTTTTCAAAATCAACATATAAACAAGAATAACAATGTTAGAGAGAGAAAGAGAGAGAGAGAGAGGAGAACAATAAAATCAATTAGAGTTGAACTCAAAATGTCTGAACGACAATGGTTGAATGGTGTTGGAGAGAAAGAGAAAAAGAGCAAACGATGTGATCAACTAGATCTGGACTAGGCATGTATGAACAGTAGTAGATGGCGGTTGACGATAGAGAAAGATGTAGCAAACGGTGATGTGATGACGCTAGTGGATATGGTGACGACAGTAGAAGTGGTGGTGGTTATTATTGATATAGTGGAGTGGTGTTTGTGGATGCGGGGAAGACTTTGGCAACAACGACGGTGATAGGGAAGAACATAACTGAAAATCTATGTGTGGAAGAGAGAGTGAGACGATGTTAAAAAAAGATTGGAGAAAAGTTTATAATGTTTAAAAGGGCATTTTTGATTATTTGTGGTAAAATTTTTCGTTATCATTTTATAATTTCAAATTCTATGGACTTTAACTACCAATCCAAAATTTTATGTCCTAAAACTCTTACCCAAATACATAAAGAAATGTATCCCTAATTTTTCCAAGTAAAAATTATGGCCACGTTTGGTTTGGTTTGGTTTTAAAATTATAATTTGAGTGTGGAGTTGTGATTTAAGTGTAGAATTGTAAATTGAGTTTTGAAAAGAGAAAATTTGTTTGATTATACATTTTGAAAAAAGTTTTGAAAGAGTTTTAAATTTTTTAAAAAGAGTTTTGAGTTGTATTTTGAGTTTTGAATTTTTAAATTTTGAGTTTTATTTTGAAATTTTTTGGATTTATTTTTTTTAAATATTAAAAAATGTTGAAGAAAATTATATATTTTTTTATTTATATGTATAATTTTTATTTAATTTTTTAAATTTTAAATATTTTATTTTATTTTGTAAATATTTTAATTTTTTAATTTTAATATTTTAAATTCAAAACACAATTCCACACTCCAATTGTAATCAAACACATAACTCAAAACACAATTTAAAAATTATTTTCAAAACTCATAATCAAATGCATAACTCCAAACTCCATATTACTTTCAAAACTCCATACTTAAATTGTAACCAAACACATAAGAAAAATAAAAAATAAAAAAAAATATTTAAATTAAAAATTATATATTTACAAATAAATTTTTTAATATTTAAAAAATATATTTACAGTACACAAATGTATGAAATATAGTGCACATTAAAATAAATAAATAAGTATTTAAAATATAAAATATTTACCCTAAAAAACAAAATTAAGAAAATTTAAAAGATAAATCCAAAACATTTCAAAATATAACTTAAAACTCAAAATACAACTCAAAACTCTTTTCAAAACTCATTATCAAGCAAATTTTCTCTTTTCAAAACTCAATTCAAAATTCATAACTCAAAATACGACTCCAAACTTAAATCATGGTTTTAAAAATAATTTTAAAATATAAAATAAAAAAATATTTTTTGATTTAAAAAAAAAATAGAGTTTTGAAAAGAGTTTGGTTTTAAGTTTTGAAAAGATATTTGAATTGAGTATTTGGTTTTGAGTTTCAAAAATAATTTTTGAATTGAGTTTTGAATAGTTTTGCGTTGTGTGTTTGGTTATGAGTTTAAATTTTTTTTTTTAATTGGAATCATAGTTCCAAAAGAGAAACAAATGAAAGCTATGACTTTTCAAGAATGCTACAGACCCTTATAAAATACAAATCCCACTCACCAGTGATTGGTCCAGAAAGAAAAAAAAAAAGAAAAAGAAAAAACAACAACAACAACAATAACAAAAACAAAAACACATAATTGATTCACATCATTTTAAGAGTTCTGGGAGTCCCCAACTTTAGAGATCCGAAGCATTTTTCATGACTTTTATAGCTTTAAAATACATAAAATTAAAACACATGCCACGTCATGCTGACACGGTAATGTCACTACACATCAAGAAGTTGGGGGCATGCAAACTCTTCTATCAATTTGGCGGAAAAAAAAACTTATCGTGAGTAAAATTTGTGTTTTAAATTAATAAGTAAAACCTCTTTAAACATAGAACTTTCATTTGTCAAAAGTATCAAAATGGGATTATACTAATATTAGCCTCCAAAAAAGAACTTTAATGTAATTATCCGCTATATCTATTGGAGTTAAAAGTGATTTTTATTTTTTTAAGAGTCATTTTTGAACTATCTTCTTTAACAATCCTTCCTTCTATTTTTCTTCTTCTTCTTTTATTTATTTATTTTTAAATTAACTCTTATTTTTATTCTTTGTTTCAAGAAGGATAGAGAAAATATAATAGCATTTTCTACCCGCGCAAATGGGTGGGTTATATTTAATTCAAGCAATAGTTATTTTGTGGATTAGTTATGGAATTGTGGGTAGATATTTGCAAAATAGGCATACTGAAAACCAAAGGTTTCATGACATCTTGTTGATCATTTACTTTATAGATAATATAAATATAGAAGATATTTTTTTGAACCACGGGGCAATTTGGGAACAAGCTAAAAAAGTTAACTTTTTAGTTTTGGATTGTTTGGAATGATCTAAATAAGTGTATTTTTTATCTTTTTACGAAAAAATGTGCAGAAAAATCGAGAGGTCATGTGATGGAAAAAAAAAATAAAAAGATAAAATGAATTATTTTAAAGATGTCAAACTTGCCCTTAGTTTTTTACACAAAAAAGTCACAAAAAGTTAGTTTTTTTAACACAAAAAAAACTAAAAGGACACAAAAATAAATAAATAAATAAATAAATAAATAAATAAAAAATCAAATTTTTACTAACTTTCCAAAATATCACCATAAAGAAAGAGAAACAAATAATAATAATTTATGTTTAGGGAATGATTTTGCCTCCTAGCGATAAGGTGGGAAATTGATCAAATCAAAATAGAATGAAATTTAGGGTATTTATTAAACTGGTTGGTCTACACACCCCAAAAAAGACCAGATATTTGTCTAAAATAAAAAGTTCATGGCTAAGATTATTTTATGGAGTGGGCCCATACCAAGAAGATTACATCTACACCATTAATTTGAAATTATAGGTCAATATCTGATTTCTGATTTTTATTTTTTTCTGATTTTGTAAACTTTTTTCTTTATGACAACTGTGTTTTTAAATTAATTCCTTAAAACAAATATATTGGGGAACTTAGGCCTCGTTTGGAAACATGTTTTTTTAATAACTTTTTGATTTTTTGACTAAAATGTAATGTAAAAAAAACTAGTATGTTTGGGATGTCTTTTTGACTTTTTACAAAAAGATGTGCAAAAAGTAAAAAGAAAAGAGAATCTTTGACTTTTTAGTATGTGTTGTTGACTTTTTGATTATTTTAGTAACTTTTTGACTTTTTTGACTAAAATGAGCACTTGCCAAACGAGACCTTATTAGGGATGTTCTAGGCCTTCTAATCTTGGGAGGTCTAGGTTCGAATCTACAAGCAATATGGGACGATGGAAACTAACATTGAAGGAAAAATTGATGTAACACACTAATGAAACACAATTTTCTGATTACAATAGAGATGCCAAAGTAGAAATTATTTTTCTCTTTAGCTGTTTCGCTATTGAGAAGCAGAGGATTTATGTACACAAAATTAAGCTATAATAAAAAAATCAAAGTTTAAAGACTAAATTACACATATTTCTTATAATTTGATTTTATATCAATTTGAACACGGTAGTTCTAACTTTATTAATTTTACCCTTCCATTTTTTACATTATATAAATTTATTTCAATTAATGTCTCTTTAGAAATTTGGCTTAAATCAAGGGGTAAAATAGTTCTTTCTCTCATCTTAAAATGAATGAGGATTGATGTCCAATTGGAAATAGTTCACTCTCTTTCGAACAAGCAATTTTCTCGTTGATTTTTGAATAATTTCTCAACTGATGCTATCAATTAGACCAAATACATAGAATGTGAAAAAACTGAAGAGCAATATTGATACAATTAAAACTATAATTAGCAAACCAACACAAGTAGCTAATTACCCAGAACATAAATGTAATTTATTTAAATTCAAATGTCAACATAATGAGGTCCATCTTCTATGAAGATAAAGACTTGGAAAAATACTAATGAAAAGTTACGATTATTAAATTGATCAATTTATTTATTTTTATTTTTTATTTTTTTATGAATGACCTGTATGGAGAGCTCTACAAAATTAATGGTTCAAATCATCGAAACGGACTGCGTGATGGATTCTACAGGCCCCTCAAGTTCTCTCAAGTTTGGAAATGGCTTTTCTTCATACCACTATCATCTTAGTTTTTAGGCTTCAATTTGAGCTTTTTGTTGGACAATCTTCACTGTATTCAAAGAATGGATTAAAGAAAGGTGAGAGACTGTTTGATTAAAAAAATCAAAACAACGTAGAAAAATAAATAAATAAAAAATAAATTTTTATGCTGTTACAAAATCAAAATCAAAATCGAAATTTGGAACAAGAAAAATAATTAAACAGAAAAGTAATCAGGACACTTACCTTATTATTTTCTCGAACAAATTTTTCATCAAGTCCAGTGTTTAACACTGTGTTCTTAAGATAGATTCGTCATCTCCACGGTGCTTTCAGATTGTGGACGTCTCTCAAGATAAAATGATCAACAACGAATAATAGCAGTACTACAAATTATTTGCACAACGAACACACTTTGGGTTTGTACTCTTTCTCACAGGAAAAAATAATGCAGCAAAATGCAGAGATTAATAGCAGCAGAGAAGAACGAAAATTGAATGAATAAACCAAATGAGGGCCTGTCTATTTATAGATGACTTGGTGGCTGTTCGGTTTGAATCCAACAAGTAGCAAACCTGTTTGAATACATATAGAACCTGTTCAGTTTGAATGAACAGATACGGAACTATTTGGTTTGAATTTTGAACAGATATTGAATCTGTTCGGTTTTATTTCAAGTAGATAGGAACCTGTTGGGTTTGAACTTGAACAAATATGACTCTATTTGAAGAGGAAAAAATTTGAATTTTTGGACAGATTTTATTTTTCCAAAAATAAAAATAAAATTCAAATGTTTTTGGGCCCAAAAAGATAAGTATTGAGCCGGAAAAGCCCAACCCAACTTCACACCACGCACTTGCGCCCAAGTCCAGGCCTAGCCCAGCCCGCCCTACTGGACAGACGGCGGCGATGGCACACGTGTTTTTATTTCGGGTCCAATGGATCTAGCCCACTTTGCCCATAACCCCCCCTCTAGAAAACTTGAGTGCCCCTTGGGGCCTACCCCAAGTTCCAAACCCAAGCCTTATAAACCCACATCAAGGTTGCCTCCCAAAGCAATATGGGACAAGCCTTTTGTCAAACTTTAATGGAAATTTCACCAAAAACACCATTTCCTTGGGGCTCACTTTGGCTTCATTTCTCATTTACCCGATAATGGTCTTGAGCAACCAAATATATTACGTGAATCACAATACAACATAGAACGCGTTACCACTTAGACCCGCCAACTTTGGCGCATGGGTCCTACCTAGAAACTAGACCAAAGTTAAGGAAAAAACTGATTTATCCAAAACCATTTCTAACAATCCCCCACATGAATGAAATTTGATGACAACGGAAATGCAACAATATGCAGAATTTGTCGAAAGAGTATAAATCAAAAATATCTTGCATCAGGATAGGTAATTTTCGGTCTTGAACCTTCCCTAGTGATATCCTATCGGACTTACTAGCTAACCAATGGATGAGATGCCTTGAATTGTTCATCCGTTTGTGTAAGCCAAGACAATAGATTTCACATTAAATATCTTCTAACACATCGTGATTCTCATAGTTGTGTTCATTGTGGCCTTGAACGCTCCTAGTTGTTTATGAGTGCTTCTAGAGAATTTAGCCTCTTCATTCTCATAGAACTGACCCCAGTTCAACACTCATATAGGTGATTCTTACTGTGAGAATCTCTTATACTTGTCTGGATTTTTATGCCTAAATCAAGATATAAGTAATCATTAAAAGCAAAGCTTATCCTTAAACCACTGCATACAACACATGTTGCAGATATCACTCTCACCATAGGAATGGGTAAGGAATTTTTATCCCTTGGTGATTTCTGGCGAGACAAAGATAACTTAGTTGTCCCTTTGAACTTAGTTCTTGGGATCTCCAGTCATTTAATTAGGGTTACTATTATGATGACTTTTATATAATAGGCTTTAATCCCATCCACTTCGATCAATTATACACTTGCTCTTTAGTCAAACCTTTTGTTAACGGATCAACAATATTCTCTTTAGATTTTATATAATCTATTGAGATTATTCCATTTAAGATCAATTGCCTTGCGGTATTATGTCGACGACGAATATGTCGTGACTTACCATTACACACATGTCTCTGTGCTTTACCTATTGCAGATTGACTATCACAATGAATGCAGATAGCTGGTATAGGTTTTGGCCACATTGGAATGTATTCTAAGAAGTGACGAAGCCATTCTGCTTCTTCTCCTGCTTTGTTTAAGCCCACTAAATAGTGGCAAAACCATGTTTTTCTAAGCCCACCCGAGGGTGGCAAAATCTGCATTTTAGCCTACTTACGAGTAGCAAACCATTTTCAAAACAAACATGAAATGCTTTGTTCCAATTCAGGCGACCCAATCTATACTTGTATGCTGTGTGCATCACATAGTAAATCTAGACTAATAACCGGAATAAGACCACATAACATTTTCAAAACTCGATATCATGGTTAGTAGAGGCCGATCTTTGATCGGGCGAGCAGGGGTGCTCATAGCTGACCTTCCCCAATCGTACCCAAGTTCCAGAGCCGAGGCAACTTTGGTGATGACGGACACGTGGCTTTAGGCAACGAGTCAGGGTTTTCTAAATTCTCCCAAAATAAATATTTAGGTGGCGACTCTGTATCTGGCAAAACAGTCCATGTTTGGCACTTCTTTACAAAAATCTGTTTTCCAAAACAATTTGCCGGATTTGGACTCTTTGGTTCAGATTTAGAACCGTGACAATTTGAGTCCTGAACTGTAGTGAGCCCAAATGAACTAATCGGGATTTCCCTCCCGGGACGTTCGCGGGGACATCTACACACGGTTCTTAATCTGATCTCGCAATGTGCAATGCAAGATTGATAAATCACCAAAGAGTCCAAATTCGACAAATCGTTTTGGAAAACAAATTTTTAAGAATGAAGTGCCAAACATGGACTGCTTTGCCAGATATAGAGTCGCCACCTAAAGAATTTATTCAAAACTTTTTGAACATTGTGATGGAAATGAAGAGGAAGGAATTTATCGGGTTTTGCAAAATTTGATCAATTGAGAGAAGGAGAGGCATGCTAAAACCCTTAATGAATGAGATCATTCTTGTTAGTGTGAGTACTGAGAAGGACCCTGGCTTGATCCAGACTAGTTCTACCTTGTCTTCAGCGCTAGCGATTCGTCGCTTTCTTAAAAGTTTTCAAAAAATGTTTTGTGCAGTCCCGCGAAGACCTGTGTGGAATCGCTCTTGAAATTGTGCCGCCTAGGATCGCTCTCAGCCTCGAGACTCGACCCCTTTGCTTTCAAAACCTTGAACTTGCATCCAGAATGTTCAAACGGTCAATTATGATGTGAGGCTCGTATGACCAGATTAGAAGCACCTCTCGAACAAGAGGTAAAAGACGTCAGATAATGCACTCGAAGAGTCCAAGACGAAGATCAGCAATAATGCCAAGTCCCAGAAGGGAGGAAAGAAGAAAATACTACCGGAGAACAACTGAGTTCCTATCCACAACACTAGGGGTAAATTCAGCCTCCATTAGATGGACTCCGACATCATCAGCAAATAACAGCCACTCTCCTGGATTCAGATGGCTTCGAGATCTCAAAACCATTCGACATGGACAAAGCTACACTTTTACCCTTGAGAGGCTCGCTGGGCCGAAAACCCGGAAGGGCGACCCAGGCAAAAGTAAGAGCAAGCAAAAAAGACAAAAACACAAAAAAAAAGAACAAAAAAAAAAAAAAAAAGAGAAAAATGCAAAAAAGAAGAAAAAGAAAAGAAATGAAGAAAAAGAGATGAAAAGAATTGAAAAGAAAAGAAGAACATAGCTCGCAATGTTAAAAACCTAGAAGGGCGACCTTGGCAAAAGTTAGAGCGTAAAAGGAGAGGTTAATACCCGAGTGTCCCTTAACCGGAACTACGTAAGGCTTGATTCCCATGTTTGGGATACGTAGGCAACTTCATTTCAAAGTCCAGCCACAAATACTTCCAATCGGATTGTCTCCATGTAATGGTTTTGCTTATCTCTGTTTTCTTTGTATCCGAGAGTTCGGTTGCGATCGTCACTCTGAAAGCCGATTACAACGTGCTGCGGTGCTATCAAAACAAGGGGCAACTTTCCGTTGCCATTCAGTGTGCTGCGATGTTGTTCAGACAAGGGACAATATTCCATTGCTTCCGATTCGAGGTTGTACATCTCAAGAGTAGGTTCCGTGCTCGTAGAGCAGTGGCCGTTTGCAAAAATAGTTTTTGAGAATTTTTACTGAGGTTGACTGATTTTCTCAAAGATTATTCCATTTTTTCCAAAACCGGACCATTTTCTTAGACCCAAAAAGGAAAATTTTCAGTGCTCATAGCCTGACTTGCATGATTTTAAATCAAAAAATCGAACAAGCATGTTAATCAAACTTTTATATTGATCAAAATTGTTTTAGTAGAAAACCAAAACAAAAAAAAATGGTCAAAATGATGAACTAGGGGCACAGTTGAGTCAAGTGTTCTGTTTGTCCCTCATTATCAACACACTTGCCAAGAAGGGCACTTTACCTGCCGGAAAAGGGCACGACTGAGGTTAGCAACAAAGGACTGAAAGCTCTTATATCTCCGAGCAACGAGGTATCAAGCCAAGTGCGAAGTACGAATCGGGATGGATCAAGATACTTCATTCCCTCATCCGGGGCGTCGACTAAACATCACCGGAGGAATTGGCCAGGAGCTAATGGTGTTGGGGGCTTGAACCCCACAACCTTTTGTTTATCCATCAAAACCACCCAGGAGAGGGATAAAAAATGAGAGATTGAAGAATAAAGAGATGTACGCTGAGAGAAAAGGTGAGGAAAAGGGTTTTTTCAGAAAAAAAAAACAGAGATTGAGTGCCAAAGTGATGTGAGAATCACAAATGAGAAAGGGTGGGAAATAATACCCGGAGAAACTGGCCTCTCGCTTTTGTAACGCGTCCAAGTGTCGTATCTTTTGTTTTGTTTGTCTCGATTCTTGTCTTGTGTCGTTTCAAGTGCCTGTGTTCGTCTTTAGGTTGCATCCCCTTTGTCTTCTATTGTTGAGTCGCTTTTTGTTGTGTTCAGTTATAGGCTCAATACCCGATTGAGAACTCATTTCTCGATTTTCAAAATGGATCGCTTTGTGCTCAGAGTGCTGGGCTATTCTCCACATTTGTTCTTCCACATTTGGAGCATCCGAGTATGTTTCAACTTCTGCCAATCCCACCATCACATCCCGTCTGTTCGAATCGAACTGTTTGTTTAGAATTAGCTGTATGCCGAATAAACGAAATGCTGTGTTATGGGCTGTAAGTTCAGAATGGGCTGTGTATTCAAACTCAGCAGTGTCCTGCATGAGCCGTATGATGAAAATGGACAGAGTACTGTGATGCGAGCGGTGTGTTCAAAACGAACACTCTATATGTTGAACATATTGAGAACTTCTGATTAGTTCCATTTCCAGTGCCTTCCGATGTTGGTTTTGCAAAGTCACACCTGTATTACTCCAATTTGCTTATCGAGTTGTTGCTTATTTTCTTATCGAGTTGTTACTCATTTAGCTTATCGAGTTGTCGCTCATTCGCTTATCGAGTTGTTACCCTTTTTGCTTATCGAGTTGTCGCTCATTTGCTTATCAAGTTGTTACTCATTTTCTTATCGAGTTGCTGCTCACTTGATTACCAAGTTGTCGCAATTTTATTTATTGAGTTGTTGCTCTTTGTTTATCGAGTTGTAAACTTGTCAAGGTTTTATGGTTGCTTATTGAGTTAAGTTGCTACGTTGGTCTACCTGACCTGGTGATACATGCATGTTCAATTTCCAATTCAACTACATTGTTATGTAATATGATGCGGTGCGACGTATCAAATATGCGATGCAACACTTTTTTTTTAGGAAAAAGTTTGTTTCATTCCATCATCTTTTCAAGTACATAGTTTTGAAGAAAACAAAACCTGCTTGCGGCAGTACAATGTGCTCAATCTACCAGCAAAAAGAAAAGCAAAAAAAGAAAAGCAGCAAAAGTCTAGATCAATGGTCTCGGGCATGAGAGTCTGTCCTCGTCCTCTTCCTGGACGGAGGTCTAGGAGCATCGTCGCCAGCTCCACCATCTGAGCCCGAGCCCGAATCATCTCTAGTCTCATCCTCCGATGACTCTGCCTCTGCCTCGGCCTTTGTCTCGGACTCATCGTCGTCTGGAATCGATGCTTGTGAGCTGCTCCCAACATGAGTGCGCCTCGCTTTGGTGCGGGGGTGTACTGCGGTCCCTCGCCCTGCTCTCCCTCCTCCTCGGGTAGATACAGATGGTCTTGCTAGAGCACCTCCTACAGCCAGTATCTGGAATGGGGACTGAAAAGGACAAATGGTAAATACATCAGTTATGCTACGCAAAGCAGAGTATGAATACAGAATATAGCGTATGAATGCTATGAGCGGTATATCAGTGCAGAATGCAGTGTATGAATGCTATGAACAGTATATCAGTGCAGAATGCCGTGTAGGAATGCTATGAGCAGTGTGTCAGTACAGAGTACAGTGACTGAGTCCAGTGTATGAATGTCGTAAGCAATGCTATGAGCAGTCTGTGGGTTACAGTGAATCAAATGTCGTGAGGGCCGCGTATCAAGTGCCATGTTGGTAGTGCGATGCATCCGATTATGTGTGAAATAGATTATGCACAGTTTGAGATTGTGGTTGAAAGAGCTTACCGGGATACTATAGATAGCCAGCAGGTCGAGGCTCCGCTGTAGCATCCCCATCACGGAGGCAGTCAACTCCAAAGACTAGCGAGTGTACTCGGCAGAAGTCTGCAAGAGTGTTAGAAACATCAGTATTCTGCGGAATATCAAGAAAAATGAAATGAAATGACTGTACAAGATACAAAATGAAGTAGCGCATACCGGAGGCAAGCCATAGAATTCGACTAGCTCGTGATCAGGAGGAGGGAGAGCGATGGGATCATGTAAGTCTCCCCACCCTTCCCTCGGCATGTCATCATAGTAGGCAGCTCAGGCCACCCGGCTCCCTGCCTTCTCCGAGATCCACTCCTGCCTCGAGCCGGAGGTACCCTCGTTGGCTTCGCTATCCCTGCTCCAATCACTGGCGCCGCAAGCCTCTCCCTCTCAGCTTGACGAGCACTACTCAGAGGCCTCATGATATAGGTCTGGACGAACTCTGCATAGTTGCCTTCGTCTACAAAGCGCTCATAGCTCCAGCCGATGGTGTAGGTCATCATCTCCGCTAAGGTGTATCTCTCAGTGACCCTTGCATGGGTAGGAGGTGGTGCTAGAATCGGTTGCTCTGGCGCGCCCAAGGCCTGTCGCAAGAAGCGCTCGCCAAAGTACCAAGCACGGCTGACGGGGCCCTCTAATAGAACTCTGAATCGGGCCGTCTCCTGAGCACCAACATACCGGTCCCGAACTGCATCAGGTAATGGAGTCTAAGGCTGCTAGGTAATCTGCAAATAAAACACAGTTTGTTACCTACTGATATTGAAAGAACAATGCAAAGCAAAGCTTAAATGAAATGTAATGTTTTGACATACCTCGGCTGCGATGATGGTATCAAAGTAGCGGCAGAAGAAAATAAGGGACTCCCGTGGTCTCCGCTCGCACCTCACGTCGAAGCGGTGAGAGAATGGAACGCCAAGGGGCATCTCCTCGTCTAGCACTGGGGCAAGTCACGGGAAGTAGGCATACACCCGCAACTGTACAGTGTGACAGAATGGATATGAGCATGCTTATCAGATAAAGTAGTATATAGATAAAGCAGTATGCAGATAGAGCAGAAAGCGGTATGTGCAGTGTATTGTGCAGAGTGTACAGTGTGTGCAGTGTACAGATATTGTGAAATAGAACTGAGAAAACAGAAAAGGGAATATGTACCTCCCAAGCTTGCCAGTAGCCTTCGAGCAACTGTCCGCTGAGGCGGGAGGACGAACTCATATAGCCATAGAGAGTGGCCAAGCCTGCGCCACCCTAGTCATAGCGACGGATCTGTGTCACATCCACCAGTGCACTCAGCAAGTAGAGGGCCACAGTGTTCGCCCGGTCGGCGAAAAGTGTCATCCCTAGTAGAAACATGATAAAGCCACGAGCGTACTGCTCCTCCTCCACCTGGGTAGTAGGTGCCTGGATCCGGAAATGATCCTCGAACCATGAGTATCGCACGAACCCTACCCGAGCAAGAGGCGACTGAGCGCCGAGCAGGTACATCTGAACGGCGTCCCACTCGTCCATATCAGTATCGAAGGGGATTGGATCACCTCCCACTCCGATGCCTGTGAGCATGGAGAAGTCGAAGGGAGTCATCGTCATCTCTCCGGTGGTAGAAAGATGGAAAGAGTCGGTCGTGTCCCACCACCTCTCCACCAGAGCAGCAAGGAGAGGCTTACTCGCAGTAAGGCGCGAGAGTCCCATGCAAAACATCCCAAAGCCAGCTCGGTCAACGATGCGACGAACCGCATCAGGCAGCTCCATGTACCAAGCCCTGGCGGCAACATTTCCATACCCCCGGAAGGCATGGGAACCCCTCTGTGGTCAAAACAAACATTTGCGAAGTAGTGTTACAAATACAGCGTTGAAAGCACTCAGAATTGATGAAAATACAGCGTGTGTGTGCGTGTTCAGATTCAAACAGATATTGGGTACAGGTGTGCTCATAGTGAACTACAGCATGTGATGTATTAATGTGTTTGAGTGGTTCAGTGGGAAATACAGCGTGTGTGCGCGTGTTCAAATTCAAACAGATATCGGGTGCAAGTGTGCTCGCAGTGAACTACAACATGTGTTGTTTCAGTGTGTTTGAGTGGTTCAGTGAAAATACAGCGTGTGTGCACGTGTTCAGATTTAAATAGATATCAGGTGCAGGTATGTTCACAGTGAACTACAACATGCGATGTATCGGTGTATTCGAGCCAAACATTTAAAGAACAGAATCAACTATTGCAGTTATGTATTCTACTTTGCAGAAAATGAAACAGGGAAGAGTGTACCTCAGAAGCGCCATAGGACAGATGTGACTTTGGCTCGCGCAGCAGAAGCTCCGGTGGCACGCCTCATGCATGGCTCCAGAAGTGGCGAAGGCTGTCAGGAGGAAGCACGTGTATCGTTGGCCTGTAGGTCGCCGAATCGAACGGCCGGATGTGAAGAGGCAGGAGCTCAGCCTCAGGGTCCACGTCCAACTCCGGGAGAGCCCCACCGCCTGGAATGTTGTCTGCCATTTCAAGGATAGTGTGAAACTGGCCGGAAGTGTGAAAATCGGGCAAGAATGTGAAAAGTCAACCCTAAGGTCAACCCCGAGAGGGTGAAAAATGGGCGGAAAGGTCAGAATGTGGAAAAGACACAAAGATCGAGGAAAACTTGGGGAAAACAAGCCCCAAGTGGTGGAAAACAAGAAAAAGTCACCGAAACTGAGATTTGTTCTGTTCAAAACATGCGAAATGGGGAGGTTTTTGCGAATTGAATGACGAAAAGGGCTCTAAAACCAAGGAAAAACAAGGATCGAGGGTTGGAAAATAACCTAGAGAGAGAGGGAAGAAGTTTTTGAGCTTGGGCAAGTGAGAAATATAGGGCTTGAAACCCTATATTTAAAGACCCGTGGCCAAAGGACAAAATTGTCCTTATACAGGCATTTTTGGCCGGTCGGCCAAATTGTTAGCCGATCGGCCAAAAAGTTGGCCGATGGCCTTATTTTGTGGCCGGTGGATGGCCGGTGGTCTTCCCCGGTGGCCGGTGAGCCCCCTACACCCTTGTTTGGGTAATTAATGTGGTTTGGAACCTTCATTTATCAAGGCAGTACAAGGAAATGCACTTTCAAACTTTGATCGGCCTTTGTGTTGACCTCCAGCCATGTTTCCCATATGCGATGCTCAATACGCGCAAGGTGTACCCTTTCCATATCCTTTGGTATCTTGCGAGATTCAATAACTGCTTTAAATGTATTGCATTACATGTGTTGCCTCGTTTATGATAAACATAAATAGGTTGTACCGTTATGTACAACTACACGCGTTGTAACACGCACAATTTGCATTGTTATGCACTGCCCATTTGCATGGTTATGCATTCCAACAAAACGTGCGTTGTCGCGCATTCGAGTTCATTTGCATTGTTATGCATTTCAAAAAAAAAAAAAAAATGTGCGTTGTCACACATTTGAGTTCGTTTGCATTGTCATGCATTTCAAACAAAACGTGCATTGTCGCGCATTTGAGTTCATTTGCATTGTCATGCATTTCATAAAAAAAATGTGCATTGTCACGCATTTAAGGTCAATTGCATTGTCATGCATTTCAAGAGACGTGCGTTGTCACGCATTTTGAATTCATTTGCATTGTCGTGTATCCCAATAGTATGCATTGTCATGCATTTCAATAAGTCACGCGTTGTCATACACTTCAATTACACGCATTGTCATGCATCTTTCATCTACATTTCAGTTCATGCATTGTCATGCATTCTCGTTCATGCATTGTCATGCGTGTCTCATTTCGCATTGTCATGCATCTCCATATCGTGCATTGTCATGCGTTTCAGTACATGCATTGTCATGAATGTCCTCTCATGCATTGTCATGCATTTCAATTACATGCATTGTTATGCATTTCAATTACACGCATTGTCATGCATTTCAATTACACGCATTGTCATGCATCTCAAATTACTTGTATTGTCATGCATGTTTCCTACCACGCATTGTCATGTGCACCTCATTTGCATTGTTATGCATTTCAATTACATGCATTGTCATGCATTTCAATTACAGGCATTGACATGCAATTCATGCATTGTCATGCGTGTCTCATTTTGCATTGTCATGCATTTCAATTCCAAGCATTGTCATGCATTCTTGTTCATGCATTGTCATGCGTGTCTCACTTTGCATTGTCATGCATTTCCTTACTTTGCATTGTCATGCATTCCAGTACATGCATTGTCATGCATTTCTCTCATTGTGCATTGTTATGCACACCGCACTTGCATTATCATGCATTTCTTTATCATGCATTGTCATGCATTCCCTTATCATGCAGTGTCATGCATTTCAGTATATACATTGTCATGCATTTTCCTACCTCGCATTGTCATACACATTTCATTTGCATTGTTCCTGCTATACACATTGCATGCGTTTCCGCGCGTGCTTTACTTACATGTGTATATTTAGCTTGCTTTACACATTGCATGCGTTTCCGCGTGTGCTTTACTTCTATGTGTTTATGCATCCCCCCCAGGTGGTTACACATTGTATGCATTTCCGCGTGTACTTTACTTATATATGTTCATACCCTGCTTGCTTTACACATTGCATGCGTTTCCATGTGTGCTTTACTTATATGTGTTCATGTATATTTTCAGGAGGTTACGCATTGCTTGCGTTAGCACGCATGCTTTACTTACATGTGTTCATTCCTGCTATACACATTGCTCACGTTGTCGCATGTGCTTTACTTATATGTGTTCAAGTTCCTATACACATTGCATGCGTTGTCGCGTCGTGCTTTACTTATATGTGTTATATGTGTTCAAGTTCCTATACACATTGCATGCGTTGTCGCGTCGTGCTTTACTTATATGTCTTCAAGTTTCTATACACATTGCATGCGTTGTTGCGTTGTGCTTTACTTATATGTGTTCAAGTTCCTATACACATTGCATGTGTTGTTACGTCGTGCTTTACTTATATGTGTTCAAGTTTCGATACGCATTGCATGCGTTGTCGCGTTGTGCTTTACTTACATGTGTATATTTCAAGTTCTTACACACATTGCATGCGTTGTCTCATTGTGCTTTACTTATATGTGTTCAAGTTCCTATACACATTGTATGCGTTGTCGCGTTATGCTTTACTTATATGTGTTCAAGTTCCCATGCACATTGCGTACGTTTTCACGTATGCTTTACTTACATGTGTACATTTCAAGTTCCTATACACATTGCAAGCATTGTCGCGTTATGCTTTACTTATATGTGTTCAAGTTCCTATACACATTGCATGCGTTATTGCGTCGTGCTTTACTTTTATGTGTTCAAGTTCCTACACTCATTGCATGCGTTGTCGCGTTATGCTTTATTTATATGTCTTCAAGTTTCTATACACATTGCATGCGTTGTTGCGTTGTGCTTTACTTATATGTGTTCAAGTTCCTATACATATTGCATGCGTTGTTGCGTCGTGCTTTACTTATATGTGTTCAAGTTTCTTTTATACACATTGCTTGTGTTGTCGCGTCGTGCTTTACTTACATGTGTATATTTCAAGTTCCTATACACGTTGTATGTGTTGTCTCGTCGTGCTTTAGTTATATGTGTTCATGTTCCTATACACATTGCATGTGTTGTCGCGTTATGCTTTACTTATATGTGTTCAAGTTCCCATATACATTGCGTATTGTAGACACCCCATTTTTGACCGCCCTTAAGACTTGGGCGTTACTGATGGTTTACTTCGTGGTAAAAGGTGTGCAGGGCAAAGGTTCAGTTTCTTCGGCGAGGAGAGAGACAAATCTCAACTTCACACCCCATTTTGGGCCAAAGTAATTTTGGATGGTTTTTAGACCTTAAAACCCTCTCTTTCAAAACATTTTTGAAATAAAGTTTCTACAATGTTCCGAGGCTCACATTCTGTCAAATGATGCGCTTTTCGATAAACCGAGCAAGGACAAAGTGGAAATGAATGAAAGAGAGATGAAATCTTTGAAAAATCTTTCAAAACACTTTGTTTAAGGGTTTGGAGTTGAAGAAAAGAGGAAAGGAGAGAAGAAAACTAGTTCGGGAGAAGTTCGGCATGAATCCGGGTAGAAGAGGGTCGAGCAACCCTCGCTGAATCGGGCCTATTCATCTACACACTTGGATTTTAGCTATGAGGCCATCACCGTTGGAAAGCTTACTTCCGGGGCTTCATTTTTCACTCAAGAATCTCCTAGAGCCAAGTCCGGGTGGGGGAGATATGATTGGTTGAAGTTGGGTATCATCCCGGTTGGATCGAATCTGCGCGGCTTCACCAAAATGGGTATAACTTTTTCCATATGAGGAATTTTAATGCAAGGTTTGCGCCATTGGAAAGCTAACTTCCGGGGCTTCAATATGGATGCCCATTGGCCACTTTTTGGCCTTGACAGCCACCACCGGCCATAGATTTAGCCGACCGGCCAAATAGATGGCCGACCGACCATTTAAAATAACCGACCGACCAATTTTGCTGGCCGAAGACCTTCCGATGTATTCGACAGATTGAATGGATGCCAGCTGTGCCAGCTGGAGGGCACAGACTGGATCCTCCATGTGTATGGAGGATCTTTGCTCTTAGTTTGAAGCTTCTAAGAGAAGCTTTAGTCCATTGACTCTATAAAGGAAGCTCTCCTCTTCCTCATACCAGGTTAGAAAAACCAGCTGGGATTCATATATACACCCCTCCATATATCTCTCTTCCAAACCCTTCAAACCCTAAGGCTCTTGCCCCCTTTACACTACCACTCATAGCACCACACCTCCACCCTCCATTCCAGCCCTTTGAAGCTGATTTCCAGAGGCTAGGAGCACCATTTCTTGGATCAAAAGTTGTTGAAGACTTAGGCTACAAGGGTAAGTCTCTTTTCCCTCTCTTTTAGCTCTATTTTGCATGCTTTCTTAGCCTTTGTTGCTTGTATTTTTGGGATCCAATCCAAACTGGAAATAGTCGTATTTTGTGCTCATCTCCATGTTTGATTCAGGGTCTTTCTCTGTTTGAGGTCCCCTCCTCACCTTTTGTGTTTAAACTCTCTGTTAGGCCTATTTTTGCATAGTATTTTAGGCTTATTTGTGAGCTGTTTTGGACTTTGCCATAAACTGTGAAATATCTTGTTTTGAGCTCTTCTTCAACATTGTTGAAGGGCTCTCCTCTGTTTGAGGCCAGCAGCTACCACTTGTCCCTTTACCCCTCTTTTAGGCCCTCTTCTTGCATGATAGTTTGGCCTTATTTGTGATTATTTTTGTGGCTTGATGTAAACTATAAAGTGCCTTGTTTTGAGCCCCCCTTCAACTTTGTTGAAGGGATCTTTGCCATTTGGGGCCAGCTTCTGTCCCTTTGTGTTTAATCTCTCTTTTAGGGCCATTTTTGCATGATAGATTAGCCCTATTTGTGTTCATTTTTAAGACTTGTTATAAACTGGAAATATGCATGTTTTTGGACTGTCTTGCATCTGTCTTCATGCTTCATGATCAAATAATGCATGTTTTGTATAGCTATAGGTCATTGCGTATGCCTAGTTTTGAGTTTCGGGATTCATCTCGTGCATCGGGTGCCATATTTCCATGTTTTGGGGCTGTTTAGCATCATACTTCAGTGCTGGAATTTGCGTGTTCATATGCCATGTTTCATTATTTTCCATGCTTAGTTAGAGTTGCGTGTTGTATCTTAGGATCGGTCCATGCATTGGACATGTTTGCGTGCATTTCGGTTGCCTCATTTCCATCTTATTGGCCACTGCTGTGAGTGTGGCTGAGGTCCACTCACATTGGTATAAGTCTATCCTGCATTGTGTATGCCATGTTTCAATGCGTTGTGCATGTTATGTTGTTAGCATTGTGTGTGCCATGTAGTTGCATTGTATGTTTGTATGTTTGCTTGCATGCTTAGGTCGCATGTGCATCGTTGCGCATTGCCTCGCCTCTTGATCAACCATGATTGAGGTTGGGCCCCTTGTATGTTTTGTGTGTATTGCATTTGACATTGAAATGCATACTTGACTCTTCGGCCATCATGCATCGAAATACGCAATTGGTGGCCCGAGGGTCGAGGGCCATGCTCCCTTGAGTCCATTGCATGATAGGGGGTGTGGCCATGCATACATTTGCCTGAAAATTCCATGCCATACACTGCTTGCCCTCTGCTGCTGTCAATTGCAGGTTCTGCAGGAAGCTTTGGCCGGTCGGCTAATTATAGTGCCGATCGGCCAGTAATCTGTGGCCGACAGGTTAAAAGGCGGCCGGTGATCATCCTGTTAGGCCGGTGGTGTTTCTACTTGGTCGGTGGTATTCTCCAACATCCAGAGAGCATGCCCTTGGACTTGGCAGTCCTCAGAGGAGCAGGGTAGTGAAAAACAGAGGCAGCAGTGCTATGGTAGCGAGTTTCCGAGTGAGACGAGTCAAGAATGCATCATTCACACATCCCGAGGTGGGGCTGTGGCCACCCTCTTTTGTTATTAATTTGTTAATTAATTAGAGGGTCTGTAATAATTAATTAGCTAGGATAGTTGATTCATTATTCGGACTGTATTATTCTTTTGGACCCTCTGAACGAGGGCAATTGTGTAATAAGTGTGCGTGAGTGTGTGTATATTTTCCAACCCCACGTCTTTCTTCCGTTTTATTTACCCGATTATGATGGTAGACTAGGGCATATTTAAATTAGCATACCTTATGCCATGCATGCGTGCATTCATACGTTTGTCTTGCATGCACCAGGCTCGGCACATCATGCTAACTGCATTGTGTTTCAATTCCAAATTGAATACGTGTTAGCATTTCACATGCCATGTTTAGAATAACCGAGCCCATTTCTAGTTATATTTCGCATGTGTTGCATTAGCCATCTTAAACTAGGATCATGCATATGATTACTAACTAGTTTCTGTTTTGGCTTGGAGTACTCGGTAAGCATTTATGCTTTAGCATACCGCATGCGTGTGAGTGTTGCCATAACTGCATGATTACCATGAGGCTAGCTGCTTATGTGATATAACTGCATGAATGCCTATGGATGGAGGATGAATTACCTAAATTGGAATAATGCATTAAAACTGTGAGTTTTAAGCCCAGTAGATAGTGGCAAAACCATCTTTTCTAAAAGCCCACTCGAGGGTGGCAAAACCTGCATTTTAGCCTACTTGCGAGTAGCAAACCATCTTCAAAACGAACATGTAATGTTTTGTTCCAATTTAGGCGATTTGGTCTATACTTGTTTGCTGCGCGCATAACATAGTAATTCTAGGCTAATAAATGGAATAAGAACACATAACGTTTTCAAAACTGGATATCACGGTTAGTAGAGGCCGATCTTTGATCGGGCAAGAGGGGGTGCTCATAGCTGACCTTCCCCAATCGTACCCAAGTTCCCGAGCCGAGGCAACTTTGGTGATGACGGACACGTGGCCTTTGGCACCGAGTCAGGGTTTCCTAAATTCCCCCATAAAAAATATTTAGGTGGCGACTCTGTATCTGGCAAAGCAGTCCATGTTTGGCACTTCTTTCAAAAAATCTGTTTTCTCAAAATGATTTGCTGGATTTGGACTCTTTGGTTCAGATTAAGAACCGTGACAATTTGAGAGTCCTGGACTGTAGTGAACCCAATATGAACAGAACGGGACTCGTCCTCCCAGGGCGTTCGGGGACGTCTACACGTACGTTTTCACGTATACTTTACTTACATGTGGACATTTCAAGTTCCTATACACATTGCATGTGTTGTCGCGTTATGCTTTACTTATATGTGTTCAAGTTCCTATACACATTGTATGCGTTGTTGCATCGTGCTTTACTTTTATGTGTTCAAGTTCCTATACACATTGCATGCGTTGTTGCGTCGTGCTTTACTTATATGTGTTCAAGTTCACATACACATTGCGCACGTTTCCACATATGCTTTACTTGCATGTGTACATTTCAAGTTCCTCATTATACACATTGCATGCGTTGTCACGTAGTGCTTTACTTATCTGTGTTCAAGTTTCTTTTATACACATTGCATGCGTTGTTGCGTCGTGCTTTACTTATATGTGTTCAAGTTCCCATACACATTGTGTACGTTTCCACGTATGCTTTACTTACATGTGTACATTTCAAGTTCCTATATACATTGCATGCGTTGTCGCGTTATGCTTTACTTATATGTGTTCAAGTTCTTATACACATTGCATGCGTTGTTGCGTCGTGCTTTACGTATATGTGTTCAAGTTCCAATACACATTGCATGCGTTGTTGCGTCGTGCTTTACTTATATGTGTTCAAGTTCCCATACACATTGCGTACGTTTCCACATATGCTTTACTTACATGTGTACATTTAAAGTTCCTCATTATACACATTGCATGCATTGTCGCATAGTGCTTTACTTATATGTGTTCAAGTTTCTTTTATACACATTGCATGCGGTGTTGCGTCATGCTTTACTTATATGTGTATACTCTTCCTCATCTCCACACATTATACACGTTGTCATGTGTACTTTACTTATATGTGTTTGTGCCTTCATGGCATTGTTATGCTTATTTAAAATTGTATTGTTATGCACACACTTGGGTTGCGTTGTTATGCACCCCTCTCACCCGCATTGTCATGCACCCCTTCGCTTGCTTTGTCACGTACCTTTCAATCGCTTTGTTATGCAAGTTTCTAACAATGTTGTACCTGTAAGTTTTCTTTCTCTTGCAGGCACGATATTGTATGTACGGTTCATTTGAAGCTGGCACGACCAGACGAACTGCACAGGTATTGTATTCTCCGCGTCAAACGTAGTGAGAATTACATAATTCTCTTACATCCTTTCTGCATTGTAATGTAGTTTGGTTTTTGGCTTGCTTAAAACTATTGCATTTATTGTATGTGTTTGCTTCGTTACGGCTTTCTTTGCATGATCGTAAGTTATGTTCGGCTTTGTGCATTGTTCTTGCATTTTGCCCCTGCCTTCAGGCGGATATCTTTATCTGTAGCTTGTATGCTTTGTCTAAGTCTTCGGCCTTGTCAAAAATGGGTCGTCTCTGGGCTTTGACACTCACTTCCATCATTGTTATGACTTTCGAGTTCTGTCAAAGAGGGGCAACTATAGACACCCCATTTTTGACCGTCCTCAAGACTTGGCCGTCACCGTTTGAACACTCGGTGATTATCCATGTTCGTGTTCGTTTTGAGTTCTCAGAGGTCTCGGCTATGCGCCTTGCCTCAAGATCTCTCAACTTGGCTATTTTGTGCCTGGTCGTGGACCAAACACTTGTGTTTTTGCTTCTGAAGGCAGAGAATGGCTTGTTGGTCATCCTTACACCTCACCACCGGCCCCCTTTTATTGCCATCGACCAAATATTTGACCGGTCGGCACTGTTTTTAGTCGGCCGGCCACATTTGTTGGTTAATTGGCAATTTTTGCTGGCCGAACTCTGTTCATCTGTTTTTGCAGATATTTTTATGCCAGCTGGAACAACTGGGATCCACAATTGCCCCCCTCCATTGATTAGCTTCTCCAAGAAGCTTTGCAAAGTGGTATTTCTATAAAAAGAGGGTCTCCCCTCCCTTTCTAGAGGTTGAAGGATCGGAGATATAGAGTTCATATATCTCTATCTCTCTATATATCTCTCTCTATATTGGTGTGTGTTTTGGTGACCAAAAGTGTGTTTTGTTCATATTTTTGCACTAAGGCACCTAGTGATACACCATCCTTGAGGTACAGAGGTCTTAAGAGGTTGTTTTTTACGTTTTTGGGGTGGTTTTGATCAGAGAGAGGTGCTGGTTTTGTGTTCTTAGAAATGTTCTTCAAGGGTGAGCACTTTTACGTTATATTCCCTATTTTTGCACAAGCTCTTAGCCTATTTTGCTTATTGTTTTAAGCTTCGACCATAACTGATAAAAGTTTTTTTTTACTTGCTTTTGAACTTTGTTTCAGGTCACTTTAAGGTTTGGGGTTGTCTCCCCCCTCCAAGGCCTTGTTAGGCCTTGTTTTAGGCCATCCATTTTGGCCCTTGCTTTGGTCTTTGCATGACCTTTCTACCACTAAAATCCAGAGGATTTTTAGTGGTGGAGAGGTGGTTTTGAGGTCCTAAATGGAAGAGGGTTGTCCCCTCTCCTTGTTGTCTTTGATGCTTGCACAAATGGCTTGTGTTGTAGCTTGTATGCCTAGCTTGCTTTAGCTTCATTTCAGTAGGTATTAGGCTTTGTTTTTCCATGTTATACCTTTGTTTCAAGTTGGTTTAGACATGCCATGCATGCTTTGTATACTTGTCTTGTAATTCCATGAAATTGTCCTAATATGTTGTGTGCTTTGAGCCTTGTTTTTAGCATGATTTTGGCTTGACCCAAAGAAGATTTTAGTCTTATTTTACCATGCTTAAGATCTGTTTTGTATTGGTTTGGTCATATTTGCCATGTTTGGTATGGCCACCATGCATATTGGCTTGTTAGCCTTGAGTGTGTGAGTCATGAGCATGCTTAGTTTGGGTTATTTCAGTGGTTTGGCACCACTTATAATGCCATTTTAGTCCATATGGTATGCTTGAATACTTGCATTTGTCATCCGGTTAATGCTTTGAAGAGTTGTTGTTTTAAGCTCTATGTTTGGACCATTGCGTATGCCATCATGCATTAGTCTTTGGGTTGCCATCTAAGCAGATTTTTGGGCTCACTTTGGCATGCCATAACACTGTTTTTGGTTGCTTAGACTATGCCATGTTTGGTTGTGTTAGGTGTAGTGTAACACCTCTTTGATGGCCTTACATGCCTCATGTTTTGCCCCTTTGATTTGGCTTGACTTGGCTTTGGCTATTGCATGTTTTAAGCTCACTTTAGCATGACTTGGGACTATTTTGGGTCATGCTTTCCATATGCTCTTTGATTTGTGTAGCATCGGTTCGATCCCCTCGCCTAGTTTTAAGCCTTGAGCCTTAAATCATGCATGCTTGATTTGTTTATGTGATTTGGCATCATCTCATGAGTGTGTAATGTTGTCGCATTTGCTTGCTTTTCCCTCCTTTTAAGTGTGCTTAAAAGTTGCTCTTTTATGCCTTAGTCTTTAGGCCAATAGGCATGCATGTTTGTATGTGCACTTGCCCTCATTTCCATAGCATTTTGGCCGCTGATTTGGGCCTATTTGAGAGCTGTCCATATTGGTTTAAGACCATCCTCGCATGTTGTTGCATGCATGTCATGCATGTTGTTGCATGCTTGCTCCATTTTGCCTTTTTGTTGCATGCAATGTATGGTTGCATTGTTTAGGTCATAAGCTTATTGACATGTTGTAGCATGTTAGTTCAGATGTACCTTGTTGTATACTTGGCTCATGGCATGTTGTTGCATGTTTAAGTTGTGATGCATTTGGTATGCATTCTTCCTTTTGTTTTGGTTGCTTAACATGTTGTCCATGTTGCATATTTGCATGCATTGTCCCTAACATGCTGTCCATGTTGCATTTTGCATGCTTGCATGCCTTAAGTTTCATTTTGCGTGCTTGTTAGCTTGCATCTTGTCATGTGCTTGATATGTTGTCACATATTATTGCATGCTTGTCTAGATTGCATTGCATTTGGCATGCATGTCGCCTTAACATGATCATGTTGCATTAGTCTTGCTTGCATGCATGCATCTCTTGCCTCTTGAATCAAACAAGATAGAGGTTGGAGGCCTCTTATTGTGTGTTTGTGTGCATTGCATTTGACATTGAAATTGCACACTTGGCCTCTTCGGCCATCATGCATCGAAACGCGTGACTGATGGCCCGAGGGTCAAGGACCACACTCCTTTGAGTTCATAACATGATAAGGAGGGTGTTTGAGCATATATTGCATTGTAAATGCTTTGCCATGCTCTGTCTGTCCTTTGCTACTGTCAACCAGTGTTCTGCAGGAGGAGATGGCCAGTCGGCAACTTTCATTGCCGGCCGACTACCGAAATAGTGCCGGTGATCTTTTTTTTTGGCCGATGACCATGATTCCTTGGCCGATGGTGTTTCCTCTTGGTTGGTGACCTCCCAAAGTGCTCAAGGAGTAGTCCAGAAGTAACCTTGGGACTTGTGCAGTCCTCAGAGGTGCAGAGCAGTGTAAACAGAGGCAACATGAGCATGGCGGTGGATTTCCGAGTGGAGCCAAGCGTGCCAGCATTCGTCTCTCTTCCTGAGGCTGTTTTACTGCTTTCAGTAATTTAATTAATTTGTTTAATTGATTAAGGGTCTGCAATATTTAATTAGCTTGGTAGTTAATTAATTTGTATTATTCATTCGGACCCTCCGAGAGAGGCAATTTTGTAATAAGCGTGCGTGTGTGTGATACTTGTCTTCCAACCACCATTTCTTTCTCCCTTTCACTTAACCGCTTATGAGGGTTAGTTCTAGGGCATGTTTCAAGTAGCATCCTTATGCTATGCATGTTTGCATCATTCATCTGTATTGCATACACCAGGCTCGGCGCATCATACTAACTACATAGTATTTCAAATTCCAAGTTGAATACGTGTATCGAGTTGTTGCATTTCACATGCCATCCTTAGATTAGTCGAGCCTATTCTAGTTGTATTTTGTATGCGATGCATTAGCCATCTTAACATGGACTTGGATCATACATTTGATTACTAACATGTTCCTTGTTTTGGCTCGGAGTACACTGTGAGTATTTATGCTTTAGCATCTTTCATGTGTGTAACTGTTAACATGATAGCATGCATACCATGAGGCTATGTGCGTATGTGATATAACTGTCTGAATGCCTGTGGGTGAAGGTTGGATTACTTGAATTGGATCAATTCCTTGAAATCCGTGTTTTAGTCTACTCGAGAGTAGCAAACCCCAAACCATTTTTCAAAATAAACGGATATGCGATGCTTTGTTCTAAATTAGGCGATCTAGTCTATACTTGTGTGTTGTGCGCATTACGTAGTAAATTCTAGCTAATTAACCGGAATAAGAACACATATGCTTTCAAAACAAGATATCATGTTTAGTAGTGGCTGATCTTTGATCGGGCAAGCGGGGGTGCTCATAGCTGACCTTCCCCAATCGTATCCAAGTTCCCGAGCCGAGGCAACTTTGGTGATGACGGACATGTGGCCTTAGGCAACGAGTCAGGGTTTCCTAAATTTTTCAAAAATAAAACATTTAGGTGGCGACTCTGTATCTGGCAAAGCAGCTCATGTTTGGCACTTCTTTCTAAAAATCTGTTTTTCAAAACGATTTGCCGGATTTGGACTCTTTGGTGATTTATCAATCTCACATCGTTCATTGTGAGATCAGATTTAGAACCGTGACAATTTGAGTTCGAACTGTAGTGAGCCCAAATGAATGAAACGGGATTTTTCCCGGGGCGTTCAGGGACGTCTACAGTTTCTGGCGACTCTACTGGGGATTTAGAGAACTTAACTCGAACTCATGATATCTTGTTTTTACTACACTTATGTGTTTCTTTGCATTGCATTTGTATCGGTGCACCTCGGACACCGTGTTTGCCGTCTGCTATTCTTGAACAGTTTGCCGAAGGCTCACTCTGAGAAGCGTGCCATAAGGCTGATCGGTTACGGGCTCTGCCACGATGGGAATACAAACCTCGGTTTTTACCGGGGCACCCTTTTTGACCATTCGACCTCGTGCATATTCGGAATCCATAGTGACTATTCCGAACTAAGACAGGTTGCTTACCCGATTATAGGTTGTTTGAAACCGCTGTATGCGTAGTGAAACCTTAGTTCTTGACAAAACTAAGACAGGGAAACCCTACCTCAATATAGGGGTGTATTGGCTTTCATTTGCTTGTTATATGTGCTTTTATAGTTGGCCTCTACAGGGTATCAGTGTTTTGAGAATCAGTAGTATTTGCGGGTATCAGATTTAGTTTTGGGGCAGTAGTTTTGGGGAACAATGATCAGTGATTGAATACCGTTATTCAGTTGTGCTTGCGATTGTTTGGGTAAAATTGGGCTGAGACGCTGCCTGTTTTCTCTTTTAGGAGGAGGGGGGAGTTTCAGAGATCTGAGTTCAGAATAGCCAGTGTTCTCCTTCATCGAAGCAAGGCAGATATCTGATCAATCAAGTCACCAGTCACATCACCTCTGTTCAGTTCAGCGGATTTATGATGTCACAGAATTCAGAGGAAGTTGTAGTTGTGGTGGCCGCACTAAATCAAGGGATCATCTTACAGGGTGAGATCGATGTTGAGATATCACACCCACCCAGGTCGCCTGCTGCGCGCCCGATCTGGGAACCCCAGTTGTTTCAAGCTCGTGAACCCACCACATTTGAGTTAATGGGAATGATTGGCGACCTCCAGAGATCTGTGGCTGATCTAGCCTATGAAATGTCGACCCCGCCACCAACTGCATCGTATGTTGGGAATTTCATGCCGCAAGAGCCCCCGCTACTGGGGCGAATTGTAATTGAGCTCAGCCAGCCTGAAGTTGTCTCGAACTCCGGCAATGACGTATCAACGACAACGGGGCTTCGTACTGAAGCAACAACCTAAACCTCCCACCAAGCTGAGGCTACTGGAAAGAACAAGATGAGGGCAGATGCAGATCCCTATGCACAACTCCAATAAGCTGTTGAGGCTTTGAAAGCCGGGGGGTTGAATAAGCAACAAGTACTTGCAGTTGTGGCTAAGACTATGGATGACATCTTCCCCACTCAGGCCGAGAGCAGTTCAAGCCAAAGGGAAAATCGAGATAGGGACCGTCGTACCAGAACCATTCCTCTCAACCTTAATCCTGCACCTAGAAAAGATCAGAGAGCCAAGGCAATACCTGTCGATCCTTTTGCTAGTGCGTCCAGCAAAGGTCCACAGACTTCAAAGTATATGCCCCGAGGGCGCAGGGCTTTTCATGCCCTCTACAAGGCTCTTCAAATCCTCACGGAAAAAGGTCATCTCAAACCTCTTAAGCCTCGGCCTTTCTCGAGTAATCTCCCTCTCTCGCATGATGCCGCCCAGTACTGTGCGTACCATCAACAGGCTGGTCACACCACCGACAATTGCTTTCGTCTTCGCCACGAAGTACAAGACTTGATCGATAATGAGGTCATCGTCCCACCCAGCTCAGCAAAGTCTGTCACCACTGAGTTTTTGGACTTCGAAGATAATGCAAGTATGTGATCAGGGGTTGGCCCACCTGCAGGCGGTACTCGGTTTACTTCAGATGTGGCGTATGGCACGCACTGTTTTGAGCATTTGCAAATGCTAGCTTTTGTAGTTTCTGACTCGGTTGTTGAGTTAGTTCTGGGGTTTTATTTTGAGTCTGTCTCGTTGTTTTGAGTCAGTCTTTTTGATTAAGGGTCTGTCTTATTGTATCGAGTCAGTCTTGTTGTACAGAAGTCAGGTGATTCTGGGAATGTTACCCCAGGCATCACTATTTTGTTTTGCGTTTGTCTTTTTGCTTTCCTTTCTACCGTGGAGCCAATTACATCAGAAGATCTAAATGAAACAGCAGTGGTTTTCGTGATTTGTGCCTATTTTTGCTTTGAGCCAATTGTACTAGAAGATTTGAATGGAACAGCAGTGCATTTCATCTGCTCTTCTGTGCCTTCAAATCATTGAATTGACCTAAATTTTTCAAAAATTTTTGAATATTGTGATGAAAACGAAGAGGAAGGAATTCCTCTGGTTTTGCAAAATTTGATCAATTAAGAGAATGAGAGGCATGCTAAAACCCTTAATGAATGAGATCATGCTTGTTAATGTGAGTACTGAGAAGGACCCTGGCTTGATCCAGACTAGTTCTACCTTGTCTTCAGCGCGAGCGATTCGTCGCTTTCTTAAAAGTTTTCAAAAAAACTTTTTGCGTGGTCCCGCGAAGACCTGTGTGGAATCGCTTTTGAGATTGTGCAGCCTAGGATCGCTCTCAGCCTCGAGACTCGACCCCTTTGCTTTCAAAACCTTGAACTTGCATCCAGAATGTTCAAACGGTCAATTACGATGTGAGGCTCGTATGGCCAGATCAGAAGCACCTCTCGAACAAGAGGTAAAAGACGTCAGATAATGCACTCGAAGAGTCTAAGATGAAGATCGACAAGAATGCCAAATCCCAGAAGGGAGGAAAGAAGAAAATACTACCGGAGAACAACTGAGTTCCTATCTACAACACTAGGGGCAAATTCAGCCCCCATTGGATGGACTCTGACATCATTAGCAAATAACAGCCACTCTCCTGGATTCAGATGGCTTCGAGATCTCAAAACCATTCAACATGGACAAAGCTACACTTTTGCCCTTGAGAGGCTCGCTGGGCCGAAAACCCAAAAGGGCGACTCAGGCAAAAGTTAGAGCAAGCAAAAAAGAGAAAAATGCAAAAAAGAAGAAAAAGAAAAGAAATGAAGAAAAAGAGATGAAAAGAATTGAAAAGAAAATAAGAACATAGCTCGCAAGGTTGAAAACCTGGAAGGGCGACCTTGGCAAAAGTTAGAGCGTAAAAGGAGAGGTTAATACCCGAGTGTCCCTTAACCGGAACTACGTAAGGCTTGATTCCCATGTTTGGGATACGTAGGCAACTTCATTTCGAAGTCCAGCCACAAATACTTCCAATCGGATTGTCTCCATGTAATGGTTTTGCTCATCTCTATTTTCTCTGTATCCGAGAGTTCGGTTGTGATCGTCACTCTGAAGGCCGATTACAACGCGCTGCGATGCTATGAAAAAAAGGGGCAACTTTTCGTTGCCATTCAGTGTGTTGCGATGCTGTTCAGACAAGGGGAAATTTTCCATTACTTCCGATTCGAGGTTGTACATCTCAAGAGTAGGTTCTGTGCTCGTAGAGCAGTGGCCGTTTGCAAAAATAGTTTTTGAGAATTTTTACTGAGGTTGACTGATTTTCCCGAAGATTATTCCATTTTTTCCAAAATCGGACCATTTTCTTGGACCCAAAAAGGAGAATTTTCAGTGCTCATAGCCTGACTTGCATGATTTTAAATCAGAAAATCGAACAAGCATGCTAATCAAACTTTTATATTGATCAAAATTGTTTTAGTAGAAAACCAAAACAAAAAAAATGGTCAAAATGATGAACTAGGGGCACAGTTGAGTCAGGTGTTCCGTCTGTCCCCCATTATCAACACACTTGCCAAAAAGGGCACGATTGAGGTTAGCAACAAAGGGTTGAAAGCTCTTATTCCTCTGAGCAACGAGGTATCAAGCCAAGTGCGAAGCACGAATCGGGATGGATCAAGCTACTTCATTCCCTCATCTGGGGCATCGACTAAACATCACCGGAGGAAATGGCCACGAGCTAATGGTGTTGGGGGCTTGAACCCCACAACCTTTTGTTTATCCATCAAAACCACCCAGGGGAGGGATAAAAAATGAGAGATTGAAGAATAGAGAGATGTACGCTGAAAGAAAAAGTGAGGAAAAGGGTTTTTTCAGAAAAAAAATAGAGATTGAGTGCCAAACTGATGTGAGAATCACAAATGAGAAAGGGTGGGAAACAATACCCGGAGAAACTGGCCTCTCGCCTTTGTAACGCATCTGTGTGTCGTGTCTTTTGTTTTATTTGTCTCGATTCTTGTCTTGAGTCGTTTCAAGTTCCTGTGTTTGTCTTTAGGTTGTATCCCCTTTGTCTTCTATTATTGAGTCACTTTTCGTTGTGTTCAGTCGTAGGCTCAATACCCGATTGAGAACTCATTTCTTGATTTTCAAAATGGATCGCTTTATGCTCAAAGTGCTGGGTCATTCTCCACACTTGTTCTTCCACATTTGGAGCATCTGAGTATGTTTCAACTTTTGCCAATCCCACCTTCACATCCCGTCTGTTCGAATCGAACTGTTTGTTCAAAATTAGCTGTATGCTGAATAAACCAAATGCTGTGTTATGGGCTGTAAGTTCAGAATGAGCAATGTTCAGAATGGGCTGTGTATTCAAACTCGACAGTGTCCTGCTTGAGCCGTATGATCAAAATGAACAGACTCTTGTGATGCGAGCGGTGTGTTCAAAACGAACACTCTTTATGTTGAACATATTGAGAACTTGTGATTAGTTTAATTTCCAGTGCCTTCTGATGTTGGTTTTGCAAAGTCACACCTGTATTATTCCAATTTGCTTATCGAGTTGTTGCTCATTTGCTTATCAAGTTGTTACTCATTTAGCTTATCGAGTTGTCACTCATTCGCTTATTTAGTTGTTACCCTTTTTGCTTATCGAGTTGGCGCTCATTTGCTTATAAAGTTGTTACTCATTTGCTTATCGAGTTGTTGCTCACTTGATTACCAAGTTGTCGCAATTTTATTTATCGAGTTGTTGCTCTTTGTTTATCGAGTTGTAAACTTGTCAAGGTTTTATGGTTGCTTATTGAGTTAAGTTGCTACGTTGGTCTACCTGACCTGGTGATACATGCATGCTCAATTTCCAATTCAACTACATTGTTGTGTAATATGATGCGGTGCGACGTATCAAATATGCGATACAACACTTTTTTTTTAGGAAAAAGTTTGTTTCATTCCATCATCTTTTCAAGTACATAGTTTTGAAGAAAACAAAACCTGCTTGCGGTAGTACAATGTGCTCAATCTACCAGCAAAAAGAAAAGCAAAAAAAAAAAAAAGCAGCAAAAGTCTAGATCAATGGTCTCAGGCATGAGAGTCTGTCCTCGTCCTCTTCCTGGACGGAGGTCTAGAAGCATCGTCGCCGGCTCCACCATCTGAGCCCGAGCCCGAATCATCTACAGTCTCATCCTCCGATGACTCTGCCTCTGCCTCTGTCTTGAACTCATCATCATCTAGAATGGTGGTCGTGAGCTGCTCCCAACATGAGTGCGCCTCGCTTTGGTGCGGGGGTGTACTGCGGCCCCTCGCCCTGCTCTCCCTCATCCTCGAGTAGATACAGATGCTCCTGCTGGAGCACCTCTTGCAGCCGGTATCTGGAATGGGGGCTGAAAAAGACAAATGGTAAATACATCAGTTACGCTACGCAAAGTAGAGTATGAATACATAATACAGCGTATGAATACAGTGTATGAATGCTATGAGCGGTATATCAGTGTAGAATGCCATGTATGAATGCTATGAGCAGTGTGTCAGTACAGAGTACAGTGACTGAGTGCAGTGTATGAATGCCATAAGCAATGCTATATGCAGTCTGTGGGTTACAGTGAATCGAATACCGTGAGGGCCGCGTATCAAGTGGCATGTTGGTAGTGCGATGCATCAGATTATGTGTGAAACAGATTATACACAGTTTGAGATTGTGGTTGAAAGAGCTTACCGGGATACTGTAGATAGCCAGTAGGTCGAGGCTCTGCTGTAGCATCCCCATCACGGAGGCAGTCAACTCCAAAGACTGGCAAGTGTACTCGGCAGAAGTCTGCAAGAGTGTTAGAAACATCAGTATTCTGCGGAACATCAAGAAAAATGAAATGAAAAGACTGTACAAGATACAAAATGAAGTAGCGCATACCGGAGGCAAGCCGTAGAATCCGACTAGCTCGTGATCTGGTGGAGGGAGAGCGATGGGGATTTGGTAAGTCTCCCCATCCTACCCTCGGCATGTCATCATCGTAGGCAACTCAGGCCACCCGGCTCTCTACCCTCTCCGAGATCCATTGCTGGCTCGAGCTGGAGGTACCCTCGCTGCCCTCGTTGCCTTCGGTACCCTTGCTCCAGCCACTGGCGCCGCAAGCCTCTCCCTCTCAGCTCGATGAGCACTACTCAGAGGCTGCATGATATAGGTCTGGACAAACTCCGCATAGTCGCTCTCGTCTACAAAGCGGTCATAGCTCGAGCCGATGGTGTAGCTCATCATCTCCACTAAGGTGTATCTCTCAGTGACCCTCACATGGGTAGGAGGAGGTGCTGGAACCGGCTACTCTAGCGTGCCCAAGGCTTGCCGCAAGAAGCGCTCCCCAAAGCAGCAAGCACGGCAGACGGGGCCGTCTAATAGAACTCTGAATCGGGCCGTCTCCCTAGCACCAACATACCGGTCCCGAACTGCATCAGGTAATGGAGCCCAAGGCTGCCAGGTAATCTACAAATAAAACGCAGTTTGTTACCTACTGATATTGAAAGAACAATGCAAAGCGAAGCTTAAAAGAAATGTAATGTTTTGACATACCTCGGCTGCGGTGATGGTATCAAAGTAGCAGTGGAAGAAAATGAGGGACTCCCGTGGTCTCCGCTCGCACCTCACGTCGAAGTGGTGAGAGAATGGAATGCCAAGGGGCATCTCCTCGTCTGGCACTGGGGCAAGTCTCGGGAAGCAGGCATACACCCACAACTATACAGTGTGATAGAATGGATATGAGCATGCTTATCAGATAAAGTAGTATACAGATAAAGCGGTATGCATATAGAGCAGAAAGCGGCATGTGCAGTGTATTGTGCATAGTGTATAGTGTGGGCAGTGTACAGATACTGTGAAATAGAACTGAGGAAACAATAAAGGGAATATGTACCTCCCAAGCTCACCAGTAGCCTCCGAGCAACTGTCTGCTGAGGCAGGAGGATGAACTCATGTAGCCATAGAGAGTGGCCAAGCCTGCACCACCCCAGTCATAGCGACGGATCTGTGTCACATCCACCAGTGCGCTCAGCAAGTAAAGGGCCACGGTGTTCGCCCGGTCGGCGAAAAGTGTTGTCCCTAGCAGAAATATTATAAAGCCACGAGCGTACCACTCCTCCTCCTCCTCCTGGGTAATAGGTGCCTGGATCCAAAAATGATCCTAACCATGAGTATCGCACAAACCCTGCCCGAGCGAGAGGTGGCTGAGCGCCGAGCAGGTACATCTGAGCGGTGTCGCACTCGTCCATGTCAGTATCGAAGGGGATCGGATCACCCCCCACTCCGATGCCTATGAGCATGGAGAAGTCGAAGGGAGTCATCGGCATCTCCCCGGTGGTGGAAAGGTGGAAAGAGTTGGTGGTGTCCCACCACCTCTCCACCAGAGCAGCAAGGAGAGGCCCACTCGCAGTAAGGCACGAGAGTCCCATGCAAAAAGTCCCAAAGCCAGCTCGGTCAACGATGCGACGAACCGCATCGGGCAGCTCCCTGTGCCAAGCCCTGTTGACAACATTCTCATACCCCCAGAAGGCATGAGAATCCCCCTGTGGTGAAAACAAACATTTGCGAAGCAGTGTTACAAATACAGCGTTGAAAGCACTCAGAATTTATGAAAATACAGCGTGTGTGCGCGTGTTCAGATTCAAACAGATATTGGGTGCAGTTGTGCTCGTAGTGAACTATAGCATGTTATGTATCAATGTGGTTGAGTGGTTCAGTGGAAAATACAGCGTGTGTGCACATGTTCAGATTCAAACAGATATCTGGTGCATGTGTGCTCGCAGTGAACTACAGCATGTGATGTATCAGTGTGTTTGAGTGGTTCAGTGAAAATACAACGTGTGTCCACGTGTTCAGATTCAAACAGATATCAGGTGCGGGTGTGCTCGCAGTGAACTACAGCATGCGATGTATCGGCGTATTCGGGCCAAACATTTAAAGAATAGAATCAATTATTGCAGTTATGTATTCTACTTTGCAGAACATGAAATAGGGAAGAGTGTACCTCAGAAGCACCATAGGACAGATGTGACTCTGGCTCGCGCAGCAGAAGCTCCGGTGGCGTGCCTCGTGCATGGCTCCGGAAGTGGCGAAGGCTGTCAGGAGGAAGCACGTGTATCGCCGGCCTGTAGGTTACTGGATCGAACGGCCGAATGTGAAGAGGCAGGAGCTCAGCCTCAGGGTCCACGTCCAACTTCGGGAGAGCCCCACCGCCTGGAATGTTCTCCGTCATCTCAAGGATAGTGTGAAACTGGCCGGAAGTGTGAAAACCGGGCAAGAATGTGAAAAGTCAACCCTAAGGTCAGCCCCGAGAGGGTGAAAAATGGGCGAAAAGATTGGAATGTGGAAAAGACACAAAGATCGAGGAAAACTTGGGGAAAACAAGCCCCAAGTGGTGAAAACCAAGAAAAAGTCATCGAAACTGAGATTTGTTCGGTTCAAAACGTGCGAAACAGGGAGGTTTTCGCGAATCGAACGACGAAAAGGGCTCTAAAACCAAGGAAAAACAAGGATCGAGGGTTGGAAAATAACTTAGAGAGAGAGGGAAGAAGTTTTCGAGCTTAGGCAAGTGAGAAATATAGGGCTTGAAACCCTATATTTAAAGACCCGTGGCCAAAGGACAAAATTGCCCCGATACAGGCATTTTTGGCGGGTCGGCCAAATTGTTAGCCGGTTGGCCAAAACGTTGGCCGATGGCCTTATTTTGTGGCCAGTGGATGGCCGCTGGTTTTCCCCGGTGGCCAGTGAACCCTCTACCCCCTTGTTTGGGTAATTGATGTGGTTTGGAACCTTCATTTATCAAGGCAGTACAAGGAAATGCAATTTCGAACCTTGATCGGCCTTCGTGTTGACCTCGAGCCATGTTTCCCGTATGCGATGCTCAATACGCGCAAAGTGTATCCTTTTCGTATCCTTTGGTATCTTGCGAGATTCAATAACTACTTTAAATGCGTTGCATTACATGTGTTGCCTCGTTTATGATAAACATGCATAGGTTGTACCGTTATGTACAACTACACGCGTTGTAACACGCACAATTTGCATTGTTATGCACTGTCCATTTGCATTGTCATGCATTCCAACAAAACGTTTGTTGTCGCGGATTCGAGTTCATTTGCATTGTCATGTATTTCAAAAAAAAAAAAAAAAAACGTGCGTTGTCATGCATTTGAGTTCATTTGCATTGTCATGCATTTCAAACAAAACGTGCGTTGTTGCGCATTTGAGTTTATTTGCATGGTCATGCATTTCGAAAAAAAAAAAAAAACGTGCGTTGTCACACATTTGAGTTCATTTGCATTGGCATGCATTTTAAGAAAAAAGAAAACATGCGTTGTCACGCATTTAAGGTCATTTGCATTGTCATGCATTTCAAGAGACGTGCGTTGTCACGCATTTTGAATTCATTTGCATTGTCGTGTATCCCAATAGTATGCATTGTCATGCATTTCAATAAGTCATGCGTTGTCATACACTTCAATTACACGCATTGTCATGCATCTTTCATCTACATTTCAGTTCATGCATTGTCATGCATTCTTGTTCATGCATTGTCATGCGTGTCTCATTTCGCATTGTCATGCATCTCCATATTGTGCATTGTCATGCATTTCAGTACATGCATTGTCATGTATTTCCTCTCATGCATTGTCATGCATTTCAATTACACGCATTGTCATGCATTTCAATTCATGCATTGTCATGCGTGTCTCACTTCGCATTGTCATGCATCTCAAATTACATGTATTGTCATGCATGTTTCCTACCACGCATTGTCATGTGCACCTCATTTGCATTGTTATACATTTCAATTACATGCATTGTCATGCATTTCATGCATTGTAATGCGTGTCTCATTTTGCATTGTCATGCATTTTAATTCCATGCATTGTCATGCATTCTCATTCATGTATTGTCATGCGTGTCTCACTTTGCATTATCATGCATTTCCTTACTTTGCATTGTCATGCATTTCTCTCATCGTGCATTGTTATGCACACCGCACTTGCATTGTCATGCATTTCTTTATCATGCATTGTCATGCATCTCCTTACTTTACATTGTTATGCATTTCAGTACATGCATTGTCATGCATTCCCTTATCATGCATTGTCATGCGTTTCAGTACATGCATTGTCATGCATTCCCTTATCATGTAGTGTCATGCATTTCAGTATATGCATTGTCATGCATTTTCCTACCTCGCATTGTCATACACGTTTCATTTGCATTGTTCCTGCTATACACATTGCATGCGTTTTGCCGCGTGCTTTACTTACATGTGTATATTTAGCTTGCCTTACACATTGCATGCGTTTCCATGTGTGCTTTACTTATATGTGTTTATGCATCCCCCCCAGGTGGTTACACATTGTATGCGTTTCCGCGTGTACTTTACTTATACGTGTTCATACCTTGCTTGCTTTACACATTGCATGCGTTTCCGCGTGTGCTTTACTTATATGTGTTCATGCATATTTTCAGGAGGTTACGCATTGCTTGTGTTAGCATGCATGCTTTACTTACATGTGTTCATTCCTGCCATACACATTGCTCACGTTGTCGCGTGTGCTTTACTTATATGTGTTCAAGTTCCTATGCACATTGCATGCATTGTCGCGTCGTGCTTTACTTATATGTGTTCAAGTTCCTATACACATTGCATGCGTTGTCGCGTTATGCTTTACTTATATGTGTTCAAGTTCCCATATACATTGCGTACGTTTCCACGTATGCTTTACTTACATGTGTACATTTCAAGTTCCTATACACATCGCATGCGTTGTCGCGTTATGCTTTACTTATATGTGTTCAAGTTCCTATACACATTGCATGCGTTGTCGCGTTACGCTTTACTTATATGTGTTCAAGTTCCTATACACATTGCATGCGTTGTCGCGTTATGCTTTACTTATATGTGCTCAAGTTCCTATACATATTGCATGAGTTGTTACGTCGAGCTTTACTTATATGTGTTCAAGTTTCCATACGCATGCACATTGTATGCGTTGTCGCGTCGTGCTTCACTTATATGTGTTCAAGTTCCTATACACATTGCATGCATTGTCGCGTTATGCTTTACTTATATGTGTTGAAGTTCCCATACACATTCCGTACGTTTCCACGTATGCTTTACTGACATGTGTACATTTCAAGTTCCTATACACATTGCATGGGTTGTCGCGTTATGCTTTACTTATATGTGTTCAAGTTCCTATACACATTGCATGCGTTGTTGCGTCGTGCTTTACTTTTATGTGTTCAAGTTCCTATACATATTGCATGCGTTGTTGCGTCATGCTTTACTTATATGTGTTCAAGTTCTCATACACATTGCATACGTTTCCACGTATGCTTTACTTACATGTGTACATTTCAAGTTCCTCATTATACACATTGCATGTGTTGTCGCGTAGTGCTTTACTTATATGTGTTCAAGTTTCTTTTATACACATTGCATGCGTTGTTGCGTCGTGCTTTGCTTATATGTGTTCTAGTTCCCATACACGTTGCGTACGTTTCCACGTATGCTTTACTTACTTGCGTATACTCTTCCTCACCTCCACACATTGTACACGTTATCACTTGTACTTTGCTTATATGTGTTTGTGCCTTCATAGCATTGTTATGCTTATTTCAAATTGCATTGTTATGCACCCCTCTCACCCGCATTGTCATGCAGCCCTTCGCTTATGTTGTCACGCACCTTTCAATCGCATTGTTATGCATATTTCTAACAATGTCGTACCTGTAAGTTTTCTTTCTCTTGTAGGCACGATATTGTATGTACGGTTCATTTGAAGCTGGCACGACCAGATGAACCACACAGGTATTGTATTCTCCGCATCAAACGTAGCGAGAATTACATAATTCTCTTACATCCTTTCTGCATTGTAATGTAGTTTGGTTTTTGGCTTTCTTAAAACTGTTGCATTTATTGTATGTATTTGCTTCATTACGGCTTGCTTTGCATGATCGTAAGTTATGTTTGGCTTTGTGCATTGTTCTTGCCTTTTTCCCCTGCCTTCGGGCGCATATCTTTATCTGTAGCTTGTATGCTTTGTCTAAGTCTTCGGCCTTGTCAAAAATGGGTTGCCTCGAGGCTTTGACACTTATTCCCGTCATTGTAATGACTTTCGAGTTCTGTCAAAGAGGGGCAACTGTAGACACCCCACTTTTGACCGTCCTCAAGACTTGGACGTCACCGTTTGAACACTCGGTGATCATCAATGTTCGTGTTCGTTTTGAGTTCTCGGAGGTCTCGGCTACGCGCCTTGCCTCAAGATCTCTTAACTTGGCTGTTTTGTGCTTGGTCGTGGACCAAACACTTGTGTTTTTGCTTCTGAGGGCAGAGAATGGCTTGTTGGTCATCCCCATACCTCACCGGCCAAGGCTTGAAGCCATCGGCCCCTTTTATTGCCACCGGCCAAATATTTGACTGGTCGGCACTGTTTTTAGTCAGCCGGCCACATTTGTTGGTTAATCAGCCATTTTTGCTAGCCGAACCCTGTTCATCTGCTTTTGCAGATATTTTTATGCCAGCTGGAACAGCTGGCATCCATAATTGCCCCCCTCTATATACGTGTATGGAGGGATTTGCCCCTTGATTAGCTTCTCCAAGAAGCTTTGCAAAGTGGTATTTCTATAAAAGGAGGGCCTCCCCTCCCTTTCCAGAGGTTGAAGGATCTGGGATATAGAGTTCATATATATATATATATATATATCTCTCTATATATATATATTTGTGTGTGTTTTGGTGACCAAAAGTGTGTTTTGTTCATATTTTTTGCACTAAGGCACCTAGTGATACACCATCCTTGAGGTACAGAGGTCTCAAGAAGTTGTTTTTGAAGTTTTTGGGGTGGTTTTGATCAGAGAGAGGTGCTGGTTTTGTGTTCTTGGAAGTGTTCTTCAAAGGTGAGCACTTTTACTTTATATTCCCCATTTTTGCACAAGCTCTTAGCCTATCTTGCTTATTGTTTTAAGCTTTGACCATAACTGATAAAAGTTTTTTTTTTACTTGCTTTTGAACTTTGTTTGAGGTCACTTTGAGGTTTGGAGTTGTCTCCCCCCTCCAAGGCCTTGTTATGCCTTGTTTTAGGCCATCCATTTTGGCCCTTGCTTTGGTCTTTGCATGACCTCTCTACCTCTGAAATCCAGAGGATTTTCAGTGGTGGAGAGCTGGTTTTGAGGTCCTAAATGGAAGAGGGTTGTCCCCTCTCCTTGTTGTCTTTGATGCTTGCACAAATGGCTTGTGTTGTAGCTTGTATGCCTAGCTTGCTTTAGCTTCATTTCAGTAGGTATTAGGCTTTGTTTGGCCATGTTATACCTCTGTTTCAAGTTGGTTTAGACATGCCATGCATGCTTTGTATACTTGTCTTGTAATTCCATGAAATTGTCCTAATATGCTGTGTGCTTTGAGCCTTGTTTTTAGCATGATTTTGACTTGACCCAAAGAAGATTTTAGTCTTGTTTTACCATGCTTAAGATCTGTTTTGTATTGGTTTGGTCATATTTGCCATGTTTGGTATGGCCACCATACATTTTGGCTTGTTAGCTTTGAGTGTCTGAGTCATGAGCATGCTTAGTTTGGGTTATTTTAGTGGTTTGGTACCACTTATAATGCCATTTCAGTCCATATGGTATGCTTGAATACTTTCATTTTTTATCCGGTTAATGCTTTGAAGAGTTGTTGTTTTAAGCTCCATGTTTGGACCATTGCGTATGCCATCATGCATTAGTCTTTGGGTTGCCAGCTAAGCAGGTTTTTGGGCTCATTTTGACATGCCATAACACTATTTTTGGTTGCTTAGACCATGCCATGTTTGGTTGTGTTAGGTGTAGTGTAACACCTCTTTGATGGCCTTGCATGTCTCATGTTTTGCCCCTTTGATTTGGCTTGACCTGGCTTTGGCTATTGCATGTTTTAAGCTCACTTTAGCATGACTTGGGACTATTTTAGGTCATGCTTTCCATATGCTCTTTGATTTGTGTAGCATTGGTTCGATCCCCTCGCCTAGTTTTAAGCCTTGAGCCTTAAATCATGCATGCTTGATTTGTTTATGTGATTTGGCATCATCTCATGAGTGTGTAATGTTGTCGTATTTGCATGCTTTTCCCTCCTTTTAAGTGTGCTTAAAAGTTGCTCTTTTATGCCTTAATCTTTAGGCCAATAGGCATGCATGTTTGTATGTGCACTTGCCCTCATTTCCATAGCATTTTGGCCGCTGATTTGGGCCTATTTGAGAGCTGTCCATATTGGTTTAAGACCATCCTCGCATGTTGTTGCATGCATGTCTTGCATGTTGACGCATGCTTGCTCCATTTTTCTTTTTTGTTGCATGCCATGTATGGTTGCATTGTTTAGGTCATAAGCTTATTGACATGTTGTAGCATGTTAGTTCAAATGTACCTTGTTGTATACTTGGCTCATGGCATGTTGTTGCATGTTTAAGTTGTGATGCATTTGGCATGCATTCTTCCTTTTGTTTTGGTTGCTTAACATGTTGTCCATGTTGCATATTTGCATGCATTGTCCCTAACATGCTGTCCATGTTGCATCTTGCATGCTTGCATGCCTTAAGTTGCATTTTGCGTGCTTGTTAGCTTGCATCTTGTCATATGCTTGATATGTTGTCACATATTATTGCATGCTTGTTTAGGTTGTATTGCATTTGGAATGCTTGTCGCCTTAACATGATCATGTTGCATTAGTCTTGCTTGCATGCATGCATCTCTTGCCTCTTGAATCAAACAAGATAGAGGTTGGAGGCCTCTTATTGTGTGTTTGTGTGCATTGCATTTGACATTGAAATTGCACACTTGGCCTCTTTGGCCATCATGCATCGAAACGCGTGACTGATGGCCTGAGGGTCGAGGACCACACTCCTTTGAGTTCATAACATGATAAGGAGGGTGTTTGTGCATATATTGCATTGTAAATGCTTTGCCATGCTCTGTTTGTCCTCTGCTGCTGTCAACCAATGTTCTGCAAGAGGAGATGGCCGGTCGGCAACTTTCAGTGCTGGCCGACTACTGAAATAATGCCGGTGATCTTTTTTTTTGGTCGATGACCATGATTCCTTGGCCGGTGGTGTTTCCTCTTGGTCGGTGACCTCCCAAAGTGCTCAGGGAGTAGTCCAGAAGTAACCTTGAGACTTGTGCAATCCTCAGAGGTGCATAGCAGTGTAAACAGAGGCAACATGAGCATAGCGGTGGATTTCCGAGCGAAGCCAAGCATGCCTGCATTCGTCTCTCTTCCCGAGACTGTTTTACTGCTTTCAGTAATTTAATTAATTTTTTTAATTAATTAAGGGTCTGTAATATTTAATTAGCTTGTTAGTTAATTAATTTGTATTATTCATTCGGACCCTCCGAGAGAGGGCAATTTTGTAATAAGCGTGCGTGTGTGTGATGCATGTCTTCCAACCACCATTTCTTTCTCCCTTTTACTTAACCGCTTATGATGGTTAGTTTAGGGCACGTTTCAATTAGCATCCTTATGCTATGCATGTTTGCATCATTCATGTGTATTGCATGCACCGAGCTCGGTGCATAATACTAACTACATAGTATTTCAAATTCCAAGTTGAATACGTGTATTGAGTTGTTGCATTTCACATGCCATCCTTTGATTAGCCGAGCCTATTCTAGTTGCATTTTGTATGCGATGCATTAGCCATCTTAACATGGACTTGGATCATACATTTGATTACTAACATGTTCCTAGTTTTGGCTTGGAGTACACTGTGAGCATTTATGCTTTAGCATCTTGCATGTGTGTAAGTGTTAACATGACATCATGCTTACCATGAGGCTATGTGCATATGTGATATAACTGTCTGAATGCCTGTGGGTGAAGGTTGGATTACTTGAATTGGATCAATTCATTGAAATCCGTGTTTTAGCCTGCTCGAGAGTAGCAAACCCCAAACTATTTTTCAAAATAAACGGATATGCGATGCTTTGTTCTAAATTAGGTGATCTAGTCTATACTTGTGTGTTGTGCGCATCACGTAGTAAATTCTAGCTAATTAACCGGAATAAGAACACATATGTTTTCAAAACGAGATATCATGTTTAGTAGTGGCCGATCTTTGATCGGGCGAGCGGGGGTGCTCATAGCTGACCTTCCCCAATCGTACCCAAGTTCCCGAGCCGAGGTAACTTTGGTGATGACGGACATGTGGCCTTAGGCAACGAGTCAGGGTTTCCTAAATTTCCCAAAAATAAAATATTTAGGTGGCGACTCTGTATCTGGAAAAGCAGTCCATGTTTGGCACTTCTTTCTAAAAATCTGTTTTTCAAAACGATTTGCCGGATTTGGACTCTTTGGTGATTTATCAATCTCACATCGCACATTGTGAGATCAGATTCAGAACCGTGACAATTTGAGCCCGAACTGTAGTGAGCCCAAATGAACGAAATGGGATTTCTCCTGGGGCATTCGGGGACGTCTACAATAACGATGCAACCTATGCATGTTTATCATAAACAAGGCAAAACATTGTAATGCAACGCATGTAAAGCAATTTCCGAATCTCTCAAGAGACAAAATGATACAAAAAAAAGGATACATCTCGTACGTATCAAGCGCCACGCAAAGAAGACACGGCTCGAGGTCAACACGGAGACCGGTTAAGCTTTGAAAATGCACTTTCTTGCACTGTCTTGAGTAATGATGGTCCATAACCACATAAATGACCCAAACATGGGTGTAGGAGATGCATCGGTCAACGGGGAAGACCACCGGCCATCCTTCGGGCACGAAATAAGGTCACCGGCCAAATATTTGGCCGACCGGCTAACAATTTGGCCGATATGCCAAAAATTGTTGTATCGGGGCAGTTTTGTCCTTTGGCCACGGGTCTTTAAATATGGGGTTCCAAACCCCATATTTCCACCTCCCCTTTGCTCGAAAATCTCTCCCCTCTCGCGCCTCACTGCGAGTAGGCCCCTCCTTACTGCTTTGGTGGAGAGGTGGTGGGACATCACCGACTCCTTTCACCTTTTTGCCACCGGGGAGATGACGATGACTTCCTTCGACTTCTCCATGCTCACAGGCATCAGAGTGGGGGGGTGATCTAAACCCCTTTGATACAGACATGGACGAGTGGGACGCCGCTCAGCTATACTTGCTCGGCACTCAACCACCTCTCGCTCGAGCAGGGTTTGTGTGATACTCATGGTTCGAGGACCATTTTCGGATCCAAGCACCTACTACCCGGAAGGAGGAGGAGCAGTACGCCCGCGGTTTTATTATGTTCTTGCTGGGGACCATGCTCTTTGCCGACTAGGTGAATAAAGTCGCCCTCTACCTACTGAGCGCGATTGTGGATGTGACACAGATCCGCCGTTACGACTGGGGCGGCGCGGGCTTGACCACTCTTTACGGGTACATGAGCTCATCTTCCTGCCTCAGTGGTCAGTCTTGCCTCAGCGGTCAGTTACTCGGAGGCCACTGGCGAGGCTGGGAGGTACATGTTCCCTTTTCTATCTTTTCTGTTACTTTTACATTATCTGTCCTCTATACACTGCACACATGTAATCTACTTTACACCGGTTTGCACACTATACACATGGTATACACATAACATGCTTTATTTTGCATTCAGCTTTATCTGATAATCATATTGGTGTTTGCTCTGTTATACTTTGCAGTTGTGGATGTATGCCTACTTCTTGAGACTTACCCCAGTGCCAGCCGAGGAGGTCCCTCTCGGTGTTCCATTTTCTCACCGCTTCGACGTGAGGTGTGGGCGTAGACCACGGGAGTCCCTCATGTTCTTCCGCCGCTACTTTGATACCATCATCGCAACCGAGGTATGTCAAACATTACAGTTCATTTAAGCTTCGCTTTACATTGTACTCTCATTATCAGCAGATAATAAACTGTGCTTTACTTGTAGATCACCTGGCAGCCATGGGCTCTGTTGCTTGATGCTGTTCGAGAGCGATACGCCGGTGCTCGGGAGACTGCCTGATTCAGAGTTCTGCTAGAGGACCCAGTTTGTCCCGCTTGGTACTTGGGTGAGCGCTTCTTGCGGCAGACCCTTGGCTTACCGGAGCAGGTAGTTCCTGCACCTCCTCCTACGACTATGAGGCAGACCGAGAGGTACACCCCGCAGGAGATGGGCAATTATACGATTGGTTGGGACTCGGAGGGCTTTAGAGACGAGGGCGTCTACACCGAGTTTATTCAAGCCTATCCAATGCCGCCTCTGAGTAGTGCTCGTCGAGCTGAGAAGGAGAGGCCTGCGGCGCCAGCGGCTGGAGCAGGAGTATCGAGGGCACCGAGGGCAGCGAGGGTACCTCCGGCTCGAGGCAGGAGTGGATCCCGGAGAGGGCAGAGAGCTGGGTGGCCCGAGCTGTCTACGATGATGACATGCCGAGGGCAGGGTGGAGAGACTTACCAGATCCCCATCGCTCCCCCTCCGCCTGATCACGAGCTAGTCGAATTCTACGGCTTGCCTTCAGTATATACTACTGCATTTTACATCTTGTACACTCATTTCGTTTCGTTTCGTTTCTCTTGATATTTCACAGAATACTGATGCTTCTACCATTCTTGCAGGCTTCTGCCAAGTATACTCGCCAGTCTTTGGAGTTGACTGCCTTTGTGATGGGGATGCTACAGCGGAGCCTCGACTTGCTGGCTATTTACAGTATCCCGGTAAGCTCTTTTAACCACAATCTTAAATTGTGCATAATCTGTTTCACACATAGTCTGATGTATCGCACTGTCAACATGGCACTCGATACGCGGCCCTCACGGTTTTGATACACTGTAACCCACGAATTATTCACAGCATTGCTCACGGCATTCATACACTGCACTCAGTCACTACATTCTGTACTGACACACTGCTCATAGCATTCAAACCCTGTACTCATACACTCTATTCTGTTCTGATACACTGCTCACAGCATTTATACACTATACTCATACACTGCATTCTGTACTGACATACTATTCACAGCATTCATACACCGTACTCGTACACTGCATTCTGTATTCATACTCTGCTTTGCTGATGCATTTACCATTTGTCCTTTTCAGCCCTCATTCCAGATACCGGCTGCGGGGGGTGCTCTAGCAGGACCATCTGTGTCAGTCTGAGGAGGAGGGAGAGCAAGGCGAGGGACCACAATATTCCCCAGCACCAAAACGGGGCGCACTCATGTTAGGAGCAGCTCGCGGTCACCGATTCCAGAAGATGATGAGTCCGAGACAGTGGTAGAGACAGAGTCGTCTGAGGATGAGACTGGAGATGACTGGGGCCGGCGGCGATGCTCCCGGGCCCTCTTCCAGGAAGAGGACGAGGACAAACTCTCATGCCTGAGACCAGTTGACGTTGATCTAGACTTTTGCTGCTTTTCTTTCTTTTTGCTTTATTTTCCCTTTAGCTAGTCGTTTGAGCACTTTATACTGCCTCAGGCAGCTTTTATTTTCCTCAAAACTATGTACTTGAAAAGATAATGGAATGAAACAAGCTTTTCGTTTGAAAAAAGAGTTATATTTGCACATTTTATTCATCGTATCGCATCACTTTACACAACAATGTATCGTAATAACCGGGTGGTGAACCGACTAACAATAAAGCAACTCATACAACATACTGCTCATTTTGAACACACGGCTCATAGCACAACGCTGAGTTCATTCGGCACATAGCTCATACACACAGCTCATACAACGCACTGCTCATTCTGAACACACAGTCGATAACACAGCGCTTGGTTTATTTGGCACACAGCTAATTCTAAACAAACAGTTTAATTCAAATAGACGGGATGCAAATATGGGATTGGCAGAAGTTGAAACATACTCAGATGCTCCAAATGTGGAAGAACAAACGTGGAGAATGGCATAGCACACGGAGCATAAAACGATTCATTTTGAAAATCGAGAAATGAATTCTCAATTGGGTATTGAGCCTACGACTGAACACAGCGAAAAAAAAAGACTCAACAACAGAAAACAAAAGGTATACAACCTAAAAACAAACACAGACACCTAAAACGACACAAGACAAGAATCGAGACAAACAAAACAAAAGACACGACACTCGGACGTGTTACAAAGGCGAGAGGCCACTCAATTCGTGAGGAGCTAGTTTCTCCGAGTATCGTTTCCCGCCCTTTCTCATTTGTGATTCTCACATCACTCTTGCACTCAATCTCTATTTTTCTGAAAAAGCCATTTTCTCACTTTTTCTCAACGCACATCTCTCTATTCTTCAATCTCTCTCTGTTTTTTTTTTTAATCCCTCTCTTGGGTGGTTGATGGATAAACGAGAGATTGTGGGTTCATGCCCAACATTACCAGCTCGCGGCTATTTCTTTCGGTGACATCTAGTCGGTGTCACGGATAAGGGAGTAGAGTATCTTAATCCATTCCAATTCGCGCTTCGCGCATGGCTTGACACCTTGCTGTTCAGAGGATATGAGAGCTTTCGACCCTTTTCTGTTAGCTTCCGTTGTGCCTTTCTCTGGCAAGTAGAGTGCCCTTTCCAGCAAGTATGTTGACAATGGGAAAAGGACAGAACACCTGACTCAACTGTTCCCCTAGTTCATCATTTTGACCATTTTTCGTTTTGGTTTTCTACTAAAACAATTTTGATCAATATGAAAGTTAGATTAACATACTCGTTCAACTTTCTGATTTAAAATCATGCAAGTTAGATCATGAGCACTGAAAATTTTCCTTTTTGGGTCTAAGAAAACAGTCCGATTTTGGAAAAATGGAATAATTTTCGAGAGAATTAGTCATCCTTAGTAAAAATTCTCAAAAATTATTTTTGCAAACGGCCACTGCCCAACGAGTACGGAACCTACTCTCAAGATGCGCAACCTCGAATCGGAAGCAATGGAAAATTGCCCCTTGTCTGAAGGACACTGCACGGCAACGGCAAGTTGCCTCTTGTTTGAATAGTACCGCAACACACTGTATGGCAATGGAAAGTTGCCCCTTGTTTGGATGACACCGTAGCACTTTGTAATCAGCCTTCTGAGTGACGATCACAACCGAACCCTCGGATATAGAGAAAACAAAGATGATCAAAACCATTGCATGGATACAATCAATTTGGAAGTGTTTGTGGCTGGACTTCAGAATGAAGTTGCCTACGTATCCCAAACATGGGAATCAAGCCTTACGTAGTTTCGGTTAAGGTACACTCAGGTATTAACCTCTCTTTTTATGCTCTAACTTTTGCCAAGGCCGCCTTTCTGGGTTTTCAACCTTGCGAGCTTTGTTCTTCTTTTCTTTTTATTACTTTTCATTTTCTTTTCTTCAATCTTTTCAAGATTTTTTATTTCTTTTTCTTCATCATCATTTTTTTTTGCATTATTCTTTTCTTTTTTTTTTCTTGCTCTAACTTTTGCCTAGGTCGCCCTTCCAGGTTTTCGGTCCAGTGAGCCTCTCAAGGGTAAAAGTATAGCTTTGTCCATGTCTAATGGTTTTGAGATCTCAAAGCCATCTGAATCTAAGAGAGTGGCTGCTATTTGCTGATGATGCAGGAGTCCATTCAATGGGGGGCTGAATTTGCCCCTAGCGTTGTGGATAGGAACTCGGTTGTTCTCCGACGGTGTTTTCTTCTTTCCTCCTTTCTGTGATTTGGCATTCTTGCCAATCTTCGTCTTGGACTCTTTGAGTACATTATCTGACATCTTTTGCCCCTTGTTCGAGAGGTGCTTCTGATCTGGCCATACAAGCCTCACATTGCGGTTGTCCATTAAACATTCTGAATGCAAGTTCAATTGTTTGAAAGCAAAAGGGGATTGAGTCTCGAGGCTGAGAGCGATCCTAAGCTGCACGATCTCAAGAGCGATTCCACACAGGTCTTCGCAGGGCCGCGCAAAACATTTTTTGAAAAATTTTAAGAAAACGACTAATCGCTCGCGCTGAAGATGGTGTAGAACCAATGTGGATCAAGTCAGGATCCTTCTTAGTACTCATATTAACAAAGATGATCTTATTCATCAAGGGCTTAGCATGCCTTTCTTTCTCTCAATTGATCAAAATTTTACAAATCCTAAGGAATTCCTTTCTCTTCATTTTCATCACAGTGTTCAAAACGTTTTGAAAAACTTAGGTCAATGCAATGATTTAAAGGTGCAGAAAAGCAGGTGAAATGCACTGCTGTTTCATTCAAACTTCTGGCACAACTGGCGCAAGGAAGAAGCAAACACAAGAGTGTGAAATTACTGTTGTTTCATTTAGATCTGTTGGCACAACTGGCTCCAAGGTAGAAATAGACTCAAAAGAAAGCAAAAGACAAACACAAAACAAGACAGTGATGTCCGAGGTAACACCCCCGGAATCACCCGACTTCTATACAACCGGACTGACTCGATACAACAAGACAGGCCCGATTGACATAGTAGAAAAAGACTAACTATATACAAGACAACAAAACTGACTGAATACCCAAGTCAGAAAACACAGAACTAGCGTTTGCAAATGTTTAAAAATAGTGCGTGCCATACGCCACATCTGAAATAAATTGGACGTCACCCGCATGTGGACCTACCCCTGATCACATACTCGTATTATCTTCGAAATCCATCAATCCAGTGCTGACAGACTTTGTTGAGCTCAGCGGGAGGATGACTTCATTGTCAATCAAATCTTGCAGTTCATGGTGAAGACGGAAGCAATTTTCGGTGCTGTGACCGGTTTGCTGGTGGTACGTGCAGTACTGAGTAGCATCGTGTGAGAGAGGGAGGTTACTTGGGAGAGGTCAAGGCTCGAGGAGTTAAAGGTGCCCATTTTCAACCAGGATTTGAAGTGCCTTAGATAAAGGCATGTAGAGGGCATAGAAGACTCTACGACCTCGGGGCAAATACTTCAAAGTCTGCGGACTTTTGCTGGACGCACTAGCAAAGGGATCGGTAGGTGCTGCCTTGGCTCTCTGATCTTTTCCTGGCGTAGGGTTAGGATTGGCAGGAACAGTTCCAATGTGACGGTCTTTATCTCAATTTTCCCTCTGGCTTGAACTACTCTCAGTCTGAGTGGGGAAGATGCCATCCACAGTCTTAGCCAAAACCGCGAGTACTTGTTGCTTATTCAACCCCTCGACTTTTAGAGCTTCAACAGCTTGCTGAAGTTGTTCGCAGGGATCAGCATCCACCTTTGTCTTGTTCTTTCTACTAGCCTCAGCTTGGTGGGAGGTTTGGGTTGTTGCTTCAGTGCGAAGCCCCGTTGTCGTTGTTACGTCATTGCCAGAGTTTGAGACAGCTTCAGGTTGGCTGAGCTTAATTACAATTCGCCCCAGTAGCGGGGGCTCTTGCGGCATGAAGTTCCCGGCATACGATGTGGTCAGTGGCGAAGCCGACATTTCATAGGCTAGATCAGCCACAGACCTTTGGAGGTCGCATCATTCCCATCAACTCAAACGTGGTGGCCTCATGGGTTTGAAACAACTGGGGCTTCCAGATTGGGTGCGCGACAGGCGACCTAGGCGGATGTGGTATTTCAACATTGGTCTCATCCTGCAAGATGATTCCTTGGTCCATTGCGGCCGCCATAACCACAATTTCCTCTGAATTTTGTGTCATCATAAGTCTGCTGAACTGAACGGAGATGATGTAACCTGGTGACTGACGGAGCAGGTGAACCGGTAAGCCTTGACTGGCCTTGCCTCAACAAAGGAGAATGCTGGCGGCTCCAAACTGAATCTCTGAACTGAAAGAGAAAGTAGGCATGATCTCAGCCCAATTTTACTAGAACAGACATAAGTATAGCTGAATAACTGTATTCGACCATTGATCACAGTTCCCCAAAATTACTGCCCCAAATCTCAATCTGATACCCGCAGATATAACTGATTCTCAAAACACTGATGCCCACAAGCCTGATACCCAAACTTGCAAACTGATATATGTATTCCCTGTAGAGGTCAACTCTAAAGCACATAACAAATAAGTGGGATTAAAAACACCCCTATGGAGGGGTAGGGTTTCCCTATCCTATTTTGTCAGGAGCTAGGGTTTCACTACGCACGCAGCAGTTTCAAACAACTTATAATCGGGTAAACAACCTGTCCTAGTTTGGAATAGTCACTATGGATTCTGAATATGCACTAGGTCGAATATTCACAAAGGGTGCCCCGGTAAAAACCAGGGTTTGTGTTCCCATCGTGGCAGAGCCCGTAACCGGTCAGCCTTATGGCATGCTTCTCAAAGCGAGCCTCCGACAAACCGTTCAGGAATAGCAGATGGCAAACACGGTGTCCTAGGTGCACCAATGCACATGCAATGCAAAGAAACACATAAGTGTAGTCAGAACAAGATATCATGAGTTCGTGTCAAGTTCTGTAACTCCCCAGCAGAGTCGCCAGAAACTGTGGACGCGCCCTCGTGGGCTTTATGCTACCACAGTTCGGACTCGATGTCACGGTTCTTAATCTGATCTCGCAATGTGCAATGCAAGACTGATAAATCACCAAAGAGTTCAAATCCGGCAAATCGTTTTGGAAAACAGATTTTTCAGAAAGAAGTGCCAAACATGGACTGCTTTGCCAGATATATAGTCGCCACCTAAATATTTTCTTTTGGGGGATTTAGGAAACCTTGACTCGTTGCCTAAGGCCACGTGTCCGTCATCACCAAAGTTGCCTCGGCTCGGAAACTTGGGTACAATTGGGGAAGGTCATCTATGAGCACTCCCGCTTGCCCAATCCGAAGATCAGCCTGTACTAAGCATGATATTTTGTTTTGAAAACGTACATGTTCTTATCCCAGTTAATTAGCTAGAATTTACTATGTGATGCACACAACACACAAGTATAGACTAGATCGCCTAATTTGGAACAAAGTATCGCATATCCGTTTGTTTAGAAAATGGTTTGAGGTTTGCTACTCGCGAGTAGGCTAAAACACGGATTTCCATGAATTGTTCCAATTCAAGCAATCTAACCTTCACCCACAGGCATTTAGACAGTTATATTACATAAGAAAATAGCCTCATGGCAAGCATGCTATCATGGCAACACTCATACTCATGCAAGATGCTAAAGCATAAAAGCTTACCTAGTACTCCGAGCCAAAACAAGAAACTAGTTAGGAATCATGCATGATCCTAGTTTATGTTAAGATGGCTAATGCAACACATGCAAAATGCAACTAAAATAGGCTCGGCTATTCTGAGAATGACATGTGAAATGTGGCAACTCGATACACGTATTCAAGTTGTAATTGAAATGCTATGCAATTAGTATAATGTGCCGAGCCCGGTGCGTGCAATACGAATGAATGTATGCAAACATGCTAAAATAAGGTTTGCTAATCGAAACATGACCTAAAACTAACCATCAAAAATAGGTAAGTGAAAGGGAGAAAGACATGGGGTTGGAAGACATTCATACACGCACACACACTTATTACAAATTCGCCCTCTCGACGGAGGGTTCGAAAGAATAATACAAACCAAATAAATAATTAACTACTCAAGCTAATTAATTATTATAGACCCTTAATTAATTAACAAATTATTTACAAAATAAACTGAGTATGAAACTCAAAAGGCCGCCACAGCACCGCCTCGAAATGATTGGATGATGCATGCTTGATTTGGCTTGCTCGGAAACCCGTCGCCATGCCTCTATTGCCTCTGTTTGCACTGTTCTGCACCTCTGAGAATTTTGGAAATGGTTGCTTCTGAACCACTCCCTGAGCACTTTGGGATGCCACCGGCCAAGAGAAAACACCACCGATCATGTAAAAATGGTCATCGACCAAAAATGGGATCACCGGCTGGATATTGGTACTCGGCCGGCACTGAAAGTTGCCGACCGGCCATTTCTTCCTGCAGAACGTTGGTTTTGCTGTAACAGAGGATAGACAGTGCATGGCATGGAATTTGCAAGCCAAATGTATGCACGACCACCCTCCCTATCATGCTATGAACTCAAGGGAGTATGGCTCGCGACCCTCAGGCCACCAATCACACATTTCGATGCATGATGGCCAAAGATGTCAAGTGTGGGAATCAATATGAATGAATCCAACAAAACAAATGAATGCTACACACTCTATCATGTTGAATCAAGAGTGTCGGCAACCGAGGATTGAGGTACGCTTCGTCACTTCAAGTACGGACATCCCTCATTCCTCATGTTTGGTTTGACACCCCAAACCATACATAATGCAATGTATGTATGCCATATACAATGCAAAGCATGTAACCAATGCAATGCAACATGGGAATGTAAGGCAATGTAACATGAGTATGCCAAATACAATGTGATGCAACCTAACATGCAAACATCATGGCAATGCAACAAGTATGCAATACTATAATGCAACCTAGGTATGGGAATACACAAAGTCATAGGCATGCAACAATGATACCCACCACAAGGATGCGACAGCATGCAATGTGGTAAGACTACAACAATACATAAACGCATGATCCATGGACTTATACTAAGGATGGATAGGCCTCAGCCATGTCCAAAACAGTGGCCAAAGTGCCAAGAAAAGATGGACAAAACACACCGAAACGTGCACATGTGAAGGTTCAACACTTAGGCATGAAAAGAGTCGACTCTCAAGCACATTAAGAGGAGGCAAATATGGACAAATCACAAGCATGACAAGCTCTGAAAATGTGCAAAGGATGATGCGAAATCACCCGAGCCATGCAAGTAAGGCATACAACAAAGCCCAAAACTCAAGACTAACAAAGGGGTTCAAACCATGGCCGTATCAGCCAAGTCCCAAAGGACCAAGGTGACCCAAAACAGTCCCATGGCAGGCCAAAATAATGCTAGAACATGCATAGGATGAGGCCAAAACATGCTATGAAATGGGTGCAAAAATGAGGGGCATTTGAAGCCGCAAAGAGGGCACTCCACTACAACTACCTTAACCACACATGGCATGGATTATTCAAAAAAAAGAGAGCTATAATATGCCAAAAGGAGCCCCAAAACTCACTGATATGGCAGCCCAAGGACTTAAACAAAGAGGCATGCATAATGACCTATTTTAAGGCACAAAAGAACAACTCTTCAAAGCTTTGAAAGGATGGTAAATGCAAGCATACAAGCATGGAGCATGGACTGAAATAGCATGATAAATGATTCCAAATCCCTAAAATAACCCAAATAAAGCATGCTCATGACTCGTACACTCGAAGCTAACAAACTAAGATACATGGTGGCTATACAAGACATGGCAAACATGACCAAATCAACACCAAACGGAACTTCAACATGTCAAACCAAGGATAAAAGCTTCATCAAGTTAAGCTAAAACATGCAAGTATGATGGTCTAAATGCATGATACATGTTATGACAATAGAGGGGATTACAAAGCAAGTGCACAATGCAAACAATAGGCCATCGAACCAACATAAAACAGAGGTCCAACATGATAGATTAACACCAAATATCCTTTGAAATGGAGCCAAATGAAGCTATGCAAACATGCTACCTTTATGAGCCCTAAATGCAAGCAAATGAGTCATAAGGGGAGAGGGGTGTCCCTCCGCTATACAAGACCTCAAAACCACTTCTTTACCACTGAAATTCAGTGGTGAGAAGGCCAAAGCATAAGGGTTACAAAGCCCAAAGAGGAAGGCACAAAAAGAGACCAAACAAGGCCTAAGAGGGGGTGGACGACCCCCAACACAAAAGTGACCTTAATGAAACATCTTAAGCATGAAATACAGAACTTTTATCAGTTATACACTAAGCTCGAAGCAATACGCAAATAGGTCTAAAACCTTAAGCAAAAATGGGAAATAAAAGGGTAAGTTCTCACCCTTGAAGAACACTTCAAGAACACTAACTCCAGCACCTCTTTTTGATCAAAAACCAACTCAAAACTCTGAAATCAACCCCTTAAAACCTCAGCAACCAAAGTATAGTGTAACACTAGGTGTCTTAGTGCAAAACTAAGAACAAAAACCCCTTTTGAACACTATTACACACACAAATATAGAGAGGGGGGGAGATATAGAGAGAGTGTGATATGCAAGTTATATCTCAGAGTTGTTCAACCCCTGGAAAGGGAGGGGAGGCCCTCCTTTTATAGGAATTCGATTCCTATGCTTCTTGAAGAAGCTAACATAAGGGAGCAAATCCCTCCATACACGTGTATGGAGGAGGTGTACCGCTGGCATAAAATATCTGCCAAAAGCAGATGGAAAGGGATCGGCTGGGAAATATGGCCGATTGACCAACAAAAGTGGCCGGCCGACCAAAAACATTGCCGACTGACCAAAATATTTGGCCGGTAGCAAGAAAACAAGGCCGGTGGCCTCAAGCCAAGGCCGGTGAGGTGTGGGGATGGCCAACAAGCCATTCCCTGCACTCAGAATAAAAAACACAAGTGCTTAGTGCACAACCAAGTACAAAACAAGCAAGTCAAGAGGCCTTGAGGCAAGGCGCGCGACCGAAACCTCCGAGAACTCAAGACGAACATGAACATGGATGATCATCGAGTGTTCCAACGATGGCGTCCAAGTCTTGAGGACGGTCAAAAATGGGGTGTCTACAGTTGCCCCTCTTTGACAGAACTCGAAAGTCATAACAATGACGGGAGTGAGTGTCAAAGCCTAGAGATGACCCATTTTTGACAAGGCCGAAGACTTAGACAAAGCATACTAGCTGGCAAGATATGTGCCCATAGGCAGGGGCAAGATGCAAAGAACATGCATAATGCCAAACATAACTTATGATCATGCAAAGAGAGCTGTAACGAAGCAAATACATACAATAAATGCAACAGTTTAAGCAGGCCGGTACAAATCTAACCACATTACATGCAGAAAGGATATAAGAGAATTATTCAATTCTCGCTACGTCTCACGAGGAGAATACAATACCTGTGCAGTTCGTCTGGTCATCCCAGCTTCAAATGAACCGTACATACAATATCTGCTTGTGCGGTTCGTCTGGTCGTGCCAGCTTCAAATGAACCGTACATACAATATCTGCTTGTGCGGTTCGTCTGGTCGTGCCAGCTTCAAATGAACCGTACATACAATATCATGCCTGAAAAAGAAAGAAAACTTAACAGGTACAGTATTGTTAGAAACATGCATAGCAATGCAAGTGAGAAGTGCGTAATCAATGCAAGTGAAGTGTGCATAACAATATGGGTGGAAGGGGTGCATAACAATGCAACCCGAGTGTGTGCATAACAATGTGATTTGAAACAAGCATAACAATGCTATGAAGGCACAAACACATGTAAGTAAAGCATACGCGACAACGTATACAATGTGCGAAAGGGAGGCAAAGTATACACATGTAAGTAAAGCACACGCGAAAGCACATGCAATGTGTAAAGCAAAGAATAAAATGTACACATGTAAGTAAAGCACATGAGACAGCATGTAAATGTGTAAAGCAGGAATGAACACATGTAAGTAAAGCACATGCGACAACATGTACAATGTGTAAGGCAAAAGAAATATACACATGTAAGTAAAGCAAGCGCTCTAACGCAAGCAATGTGTGTAACAAGAGAGTCATAAACACATGTAATTAAAGGATACGCGAAAACACATGCAATGTGTGAGGAAATAGAGGCATAAACACATGTAAGTAAAGCATACGCGAAAACGTATGCAATGTGTGTAACAATGCGGGGAGGGGAGAAAGGGGTTATAAGGGTTAGCTACGTCCACGCAAATGGAGAAAAGGTTAGATACGTCCACAAGCGGCACGCGAGTGGAGAAAAGTTAGATACGTCCACACGCGGCACGCAAGTGGAGAAAAGTTAGATACGTCCACACGCGACACGCTAGTGGAGAAAAATTAGATACGTCCATACGTGGCATGCGAGTGGAGAAAAAGTTAGAGATCGGAACATGTTCCGAATGCTCTCAACCAAAGAAAGGGAAACATAGGGACATATCCCGGTGTTCCTAAAAAATAAGAGGGGGGCATAGGGACGTATCCCGTTGTTTCGGAGAAGGAACGTGCAAAACAATGCAAGTTAGAGGGGTGCAAGACAATGCACATGAAATATGCGACAATGCGAGAGATTGACATGCATGATAATGCAAATGGAAGATGCATGACAATGCGAGTTGTTCGAAATGCATGACAATGCATACAAGAGATACATGATAATGCACGTTGTTTGAAATGCATGACAATGCGAGTTATTTGAAATTCATAACAATGCGAATGAGACACACATGATAATGTATGAACCGAAATGCATAATAATGCAAACTATTGGAATGCATGACAATGCAAATGAGACACGCATGACAATGCATGAACTGAAATGCATGACAATGCATGAACTGAAATGTAGATGAAAGATGCATGACAATGCGTGTAATTGAAATACATGATAATGCATGATTTATTGAAATGCATGACAATGCATACTGTTGGGATGCACGACAATGCAAATGAACTCGAATGCGCGACAACGCACGTTTTTTTTTTTTAAATGCATGACAATGCAAGTGAACTTAAATGCGTGACAACGCGTGTTTTTTTTTTTGAAATGCATGACAATGCAAATGAACTCGAATGCGCGACAATGCACGTCTCATTTTTTTGAAATGCATGACAATGCAAATGAACTCAAATGCGTGACAACGCACGTTTTTTTTTTTTTTTTGAAATGCATGACAATGCAAATGAACAGTGCATAACAATAAAATTTGTGTGTGTTCCAACGCGTGTCGACGTGCATAACGATGCAACCTATGCATGTTTATCATAAACAAGGCAAAACATTGTAATGCAACGCATGTAAAGCAATTTCCAAATCTCTCAAGAGATAGAAGGATACCAAAAAAAGGATAAATCTCATACGTATCAAGCGCCACGCACAGAAGACACGGCTCGAGGTCAATACGGAGACTGGTTAAGCTTTGAAAATGCATTTTCTTGCACTGTCTTGAGTAATGAAGGTCCATAACCACATAAATGACCCAAACAAGGGTGTAGAAGATGCACCGGCCAACTGGGAAGACCACCGGCCAAATATTTGGCCAACCAGCTAACAATTTGGCCGATCGACCAAAAATTGCTGTATCGGGGCAGTTTTGTCCTTTGGCCACAGGTCTTTAAATATGGGGTTCCAAACCCCATATTTCCACCTCCCCTTTGCTTGAAAATCTCTCCCCTCTCTCTCTAGGTGATTTTCCAACCCTCGGTTGGAGTTTTTACAGTGTTTTTGCACCATTTTCGTCGTTCAATTCGTGAAAACCTCCTCGTTTTGCATGTTTTGAACCGAACAAATCTCAGTTTCGGTGTACTTTTCTCGATTTCCGCCACTTGGGGTTTGTTTCTCCCGAGTTTATCTCGATCTTTGTGCCTTTTCCGGACTCTAACTTTTTTGCCCATTTTTCATCCTCTCAGGGTTGATTTTTGGGTTGACTTTTCACATTCTTGCCCGGTTTTCACACTTTCGGCCATTTTCACACTATTCTTGAGATTGCAGACGACATTCCAGGCGGTGGAGCTCCCCCGGAGTTGGACATGGACCCTGAGGCCGAGATCCTACCTCTTCACATTTGGCCGTTCGATCCGGCGACCTACAAGCCGGTGATACATGTGCTTCCTCCTGACAGCCATCACCACTTCCGGAGCTATGCACGAGGCATGCCACTGGAGCTTTTGTTGCGCAAGCCAGAGTCTCACCTGTCCTTCGGCACTTCTGTGGTACACTCTTCTTTGTTTCATTTTCTGCAATGTGGAACACATAACTGTGATAGTCGATTATGTTCTTTAACTGCTTAATTCATGCACACTAGTACATTACATGCTATATTTGATTGCGAGCACACCCGCACCCGATACCTGTTTGAATTTGAACATGTGTACACACGCTGTATTTTCCACTGAACCACTCAAACACACTGATACATCACATGTTGTAGTTCACTGCGAACACACCCGCACCTGATATCTGTTTGAATCTGAACACGTGTACACACGCTGTATTCTCATCAATTCTGAGTGTATTCAACACTGTATTTGTAACACTACTTCGCAACTGTTTATTTTGATCACAGGGAGATTCCCATGCCTTCCGGTGGTATGGAAACACTGCCGCCAGAGGTTGGTACATGGAGCTACCTGACGCGGTTCGTCGCATCGTTGACCGAGCTGGCTTTGGGACTTTTTGCATGGGACTCTCGCGCCTCACTGGGAGTAGGCCCCTCCTTGCTGCTTTGGTGGAGAGGTGGTGGGACACCACCGGCTCCTTTCACCTTTCTGCCACCGGGGAGATGACGATGACTCCCATCGACTTCTCCATGCTCACAGGCATCAGAGTGGGGGGGTGATCCGATCCCCTTTTATATAGACATGGACGAGTGGGACGCCGCTCAGCTATACTTGCTCGGCACTTAGCCACCTCTCGCTCGAGCAGGGTTTGTGCGATACTCATGGTTCGAGGACCATTTTCGGATCCAGGCACCTACTACCCGGGAGGAGGAGGAGCAGTACGCCCGTGGTTTTATTATATTCTTGCTGGGGACCACGCTCTTCGCCGACCAGGCGAGTACCGTTGCTCTCTACTTGCTGAGCACGCTTGTGGATGTGACACAGATCCGCCGCTACGACTGGGGTGGTGCGGGCTTGGTCACTCTTTACGGGTACATGAGCTCATCTTCCTGCCTCAGCAGTCAGTCACTCGAAGGCTACTGGCGAGCCTAGGAGGTACCTGTTCCCTTTTCTGTCTTTTCAGTTACTTTTACATTATCTGTACTCTATACACTACATGCATGTGATCTCCTTTACACCGGTTTGCACACTACACACACGGTATACACATAACCTGCTTTATTCTGCATTCTGCTTTATCTGATAATCATATTGGTGTTTGCTCTGTTATACTTTGCAGTTGTGGGTGTATGCCTACTTTCCGAGACTTGCCCCAGTGCCAGACGAGGAGGTCCCTCTCGGTGTTCCATTTTCTCACCGCATCGACGTGAGGTGCGAGCGGAGACCATAGAAGTCCCTCATGTTCTTTCGCCGCTACTTTGATACCATCACCGCAGCCGAGGCATGTCAAACATTACAGTTCATTTAAGTTTTGCTTTACGTTGTACTCTCATTATCAGTAAATAATAAACTGTGCTTTACTTGTAGATCACCTGGCAGCCATGGGCTCCGTTGCCTGATGCTATTCGGGAGCGGTACGCCAATGCTCGGGAGACTACCTGATTCAGAGTTCTGCTAGAGGGCCCAGTCTGTCGCGCTTGGTACTTAGGTGAGCGCTTCTTGCGGCAGACCCTTCGCTTACCGGAGTAGGTAGTTCCAGCACCTCCTCCTATGACTATGAAACAGATCGAGAGGTACACCCTGCAGGAGATGGCTGATTATACGATTGGTTGGGACTCGGAGGGCTTTAGAGACGAGGGTGTCTACACCAAGTCTATCTAGTCCTATCCGATGCCGCCTCTGAGTAATTCTCGTCGAGCTGAGAGGGAGAGGCCTGCGGCGCCAGCGGCTGGAGCAGGAGTACCGAGGGCACTGAGGGTACCTTCGGTTCGAGGCCGGAGTGGATCCCGGAGAGGGCAGGGAGCTGGGTGGCCCGAGCTGCCTACCATGATGACATGCCGAGGGCAGGGTGGGGAGACTTAGCAGATCCCCATTGCTCCCCCTCCGCCTGATCACGAGCTAGTTGGATTCTACGGCTTGCGTCCAGTATGTACTACTGCATTTTACATCTTGTACAGTCATTTCGTTTCGTTTCTCTTGATATTTCACAGAATACTGATGCTTCTACCATTCTTGCAGGCTTCTGCTGAGTACACTCACCAGTCTTTGGAGTTGACTGCCTCTGTAATGGGGATGCTACAGCGGAGCCTCGACCTGCTGGCTATTTATAGTATCCCGGTAAGCTCTTTTAACCACAATCTCAAACTGTGCATAATCTGTTTTACACATAGTCTGATGTATCGCACTGTCAACATGGCACTCGATATGCGGCCCTCACGGTTTGATACACTGCAACCCACGGATTATTCACAGCATTGCTCATGGCATTCATACACTGCACTCAGTCACTGCATTCTGTACTGTCACACTGCTCATAGCATTCAAACCTTGTACTCATACACTGTATTCTGTTCTGATGCACTGCTCACAGCATTCATACATTGTACTCATACACTACATTCTGTACTGACACACTGTTCACAGCATTCATACACCGTACTCATACACTGCATTCTGTGTTCATACTCTGCTTTGCGGATGCATTTACCACTTGTCCTTTTCAGCCCCTATTCCAGATACTGGCTGCGGGGGGTGTTCCAACAGGACCATCTATGTCAGCCCGAGGAGGTGGGAGTGCAAGGCAAGGGGCCACAGTATTCCCCTGTACCAAAGTGGGGCGCACTCATGTTGGGAGTAGCTCGCGGGCACCGATTCCAGATGATGATGAGTCCAAGACAGAGGCAAAGGAAGAGTCGTCTAAGGATGAGACTGGAGATGACTGGGGCTCGGACTTAGATGGTGGGGCCGGCGACGATGCTCCTGGAACTTCTTCCAGGAAGAGGACGAGGACAGACTCTCATGCCTGAGACCAGTTGACATTGATCTAGACTTTTGCTGCTTTTCTTTCTTTTTGCTTTATTTTCCCTTTGGCTAGTAGTTTGAGCACTTTGTACTGCCTCAGGCAGCTTTTATTTTCCTCAAAACTATGTACTTGAAAAGATAATGGAATGAAACAAGCTTTTCGTTTGAAAAAAGAGTTATATTTGCACATTTTATTCATCGTATCGCATCATTTTACACAACAATGTATCGTAACAACCGGGTGGTGAACCGACTAACAACAAAGCAACTCATACAACATACTGCTCATTCTGAACACACGGCTCATAGCACAGCGTTGAGTTCATTCGGCACACAGCTCATACACACAACTCATACAACGCACTGCTCATTCTGAACACACAGCCCATAACACAGCGCTTGGTTTATTTGGCACACAGCTAATTCTGAACAAACAGTTTAATCTGAATAGGCGGGATGCAAAGATGGGATTGGCAGAAGTTGAAACATACTCAGATGCTCCAAATGTGGAAGAACAAACGTGGAGAATGGCACAGCACTCCGAGCATAAAACGATTCATTTTGAAAATCGAGAAATGAATTCTCAATCGGGTACTGAGCCTACGACTGAACACAACGAAAAAAAAAAAGACTCAACAACAGAAAACAAAAGGTATACAGCCTAAAAACAAACACAGACACCTGAAACGACTCAAGACAAGAATCAAGACAAACAAAACAAAAGACATGACACTCGGAGGTGTTACAAAGGCGAGAGGCCTCTCAATTTGCGAGGAGCCAATTTCTCCGGGTATCGTTTCCCACCCTTTCTCACTTGTGATTCTCATATCACTTTGGCACTCAATTTTTGTTTTTCTGAAAAAGCCATTTTCTCACTTTTTCTCAACTCACATCTCTTTATTCTTCAATCTCTTTTTTTTTTTAATCCCTCCCTTTGGTGGTTGATAGATAAACGGGAGATTGTGGGTTCATGCCCAACATTACCAGCTCGCGGCTATTTCTTCCGATGACGTCTAGTCGGTGTCACGGATAAGGGAGTGGAGTATCTTGATCCATTCCAATTTGCGCTTCGCGCATGGCTTGACACCTTGCTGTTCAGAGGATACGAGAGCTTTAGACCCTTTTCTGTTAGCTTCCGTTGTGCCCTTCTCTGGCAGGTAGAGTGCCCTTTCCGGCAAGTATGTTGACAATGGGGAAAAGACAGAACACCTGACTCAACTGTGCCCCTAGTTCATCATTTTGACCATTTTTTGTTTTGGTTTTCTACTAAAACAATTTTGATCAATATGAAAGTTAGATTAACATACTCATTCAACTTTATGATTTAAAATCATGCAAGTTAGATCGTGAGCACTGAAAATTTTCCTTTTTGGGTCCAAGAAAACAGTCCGGTTGTGGAAAAATAGAATAATTTTCGAGAGAATTAGTCAGCCTTGGTAAAAATTCTCAAAAACTATTTTTGCAAATGGCCACTGCTCAACGAGCACGGAACCTACTCTCAAGATGCGCAACCTCGAATCGGAAGCAATGGAAAATTGCCCCTTGTCTGAAGGACACTGCACCATAACGGCAAGTTGCCCTTGTTTGAATAGTACCGCAGCACACTGTATGGCAACGGAAAGTTGCCCCTTGTTTGGATAATGCCGCAGCACTTTGTAATCAACCTTCCGAGTGACTATCACAACCGAACCCTCGGATATAGAGAAAACAAAGATGATCAAAACCATTGCATGGATACAATCAATTTGGAAGTGTTTGTGGCTGGACTTCAGAATGAAGTTGCCTACGTATCCCAAACATGGGAATCAAGCCTTACGTCGTTTCGGTTAAGGTACACTCAGGTATTAACCTCTCTTTTTATGCTCTAACTTTTGCCAAGGCCGCCTTTCTGGGTTTTCAACCTTGCGAGCTTTGTTCTTCTTTTCTTTTTATTACTTTTCATTTTCTTTTCTTCAATCTTTTCAAGATTTTTTATTTCTTTTTCTTCATCATCATTTTTTTTTGCATTATTCTTTTCTTTTTTTTTTCTTGCTCTAACTTTTGCCTGGGTTGCCCTTCCGGCTTTTCGGCCCAGCGAGCCTCTCAAGGGTAAAAGTATAGCTTTGTCCTCGTCAAATGGTTTTGAGATCTTGAAGCCATCTGAATCCAAGAGAGTGGCTGCTATTTGCCGATGATGCAGGAGTCCATCCAATGGGGGGCTGAATTTGCCACTAGTGTTGTGGATAGGAACTCGGTTGTTCTCTGACAGTGTTTTCTTCTTTCCTCCCTTCTGTGATTTGGCATTCTTGCCAATCTTTGTCTTGGACTTTTCGAGTACATTATCTGACATCTTTTGCCCCTTGTTCGAGAGGTGCTTCTGATCTGGCCATACAAGCCTCACATTGCGGTTGACTGTTAAACATTCTGAATGCAAGTTCAATTGTTTGAAAGCAAAAGGGGATCGAGTCTCGAGGCTGAGAGTGATCCTAAGCTGCACGATCTCAAGAGCGATTCCATACAGGTCTTCGTAAGGCTGCGCAAAACATTTTTTAAAAATTTTTAAGAAAACGACTAATCGCTCGCACTGAAGACAGTGTAGAACCAATCTGGATCAAGTCAGGATCTTTCTTAGTACTCATATTAACAAACATGATCTCATTCATCAAGGGCTTAGCATGCCTTTCTTTCTCTCAATTGATTAAATTTTTACAAATCCCGAGGAATTCCTTCCTCTTCGTTTTCATCACAGTGTTCAAAAAGTTTTGAAAAACTTAGGTCAATGCAATGATTTAAAGGTGCAGAAGTGCAGGTGAAATGCACTACCGTTTCATTCAAACTTCTGGCGCAACTGCCGCAAGGCAGAAGCAAACACAAGAGTGTGAAATTACTGCTGTTTCATTCAGATCTGTTGGCACAACTGGCTCCAAGGTAGAAATAGACTCAAAAGAAAGCAAAAAGACAAACACAAAACAAGACAGTGATGTCCGAGGTAACACCCCCGGAATCACCCGACTTCTATACAACAAGACTGACTCGATACAACAAGACAGGCCTGACTGACATAGTACAAAAAGACTGACTATATACAAGACAACAAAGCTGACTGAATACCCAAGTTAGAAAACACAGAACTTGCATTTGCAAATGTTCAAAAATAGTGCATGCCATATGCCACATCTGAAATAAGCTCGTCACCCGCAAGTGGACCTACCCCTGATCACATACTTGTATTATCTTTGAAATCCATCAATCCAGTGCTGACAGACTTTGCTGAGCTCGACGGGAGGATGACTTCATTCTCAATCAAATCTTGCACTTCGTGGCGAACGCAGAAGCAATTGTCGGTGCTGTGACCGGTTTGCTGGTGGTACGCGCAGTACTGAGTAGCATCGTGTGAGAGAGGCAGGTTACTTGGGAGAGGTCGAGACTTGAGGGGTTTAAGGTGCCCCTTTTCAGCCAGGATTTGAAGTGCCTTAGACAAAGGCATGTAGAGGGCATGGAAGACTCTGCGACCTCGAGGTAAATACTTCGAAGTCTGCGGACTTTTGCTGGACGCACTAACAAAGGGATCGGCAGGTGCTGCCTTGGCTCTCTAATCTTTTTTGGGCGTAGGGTTAGGATTCGCAGGAACAGTTTTGATGTGACGGTCCTTATCTCGAGTTTTCCTCTAGCTTGAACTACTCTCGGTCTGGGTGGAGAAGATGTCATCCACAATCTTAGCCAAAACCGCTAGTACTTGTTGCTTATTCAACCCCTCGGCTTTTAGAGCTTCAACAGCTTGCTGAAGTTGTTCGTAGGGATCAGCGTCCACCTTCATCTTGTTCTTTCTACTAGCCTCAGCTTGGTAGGAGGTTTGGGTTGTTGCTTCAGTGCGAAGCCCCGTTGTCGTTGTTACGTCATTGCCGGAGTTTGAGACAGCTTCAAGTTGGCTGAGCTCAATTACAATTCGCCCCAGTAGCGGGGGCTCTTGCGGCATGAAGTTCCCGACATACGATGTGGTCGGTGGCGAAGCCAACATTCCATAGGCTAGATTAGCCACAGATCTTTGGAGGTCACCAATCATTCCCATCAACTCAAACGTGGTGGGCTCACGGGTTTGAAACAACTGGGGCGTCCAGATCGGGTGCGCGACAGGCGACCTAGGCGGATGTGGTGTTTCAACATTGGTCTCATCCTACAAGATGATTCCTTGGTCCAATATGGCCGCCATAACCATAATTTCCTCTGAATTTTGTGTCATCATAAGTCTGCTGAACTGAACGGAGATGATGTAACCTAGTAACTGACGGAGCAAGTGAATGGTAAGCCTTGACTGGTCTCGTCTCAACAAAGGAGAACGTTGGCTGCTCCAAACTGAATCTCTGAACTGAAAGAGAAAGTAGGCATGATCTCAACCCAATTTTACTAGAACATACATAAGTATACCAGAATAACTGTATTCAACCACTGATCACTGTTTCCCAAAATTACTGCCCCAAATCTGAATCTGATACCCGCAGATATAATTGATTCTCAAAACACTGATGCCCGCAGGCTTGATACCCAAACTTGCAAACTAATATGTGTATTCCCTGTAGAGGTCAACTCTAAAGCACATAACAAATAAGTGGGAGTAAAAATGCCCCTATGGAGGGATAGGGTTTCCCTGTCCTATTTTTGTCAGGAGATAGAGTTTCACTACGCACGCAGCGGTTTCAAACAACCTATAATCGAGTAAGCAACCTGTCCTAGTTTGGAATAGTCACTATGGATTCCGAATATGCACTAGGTCGAATGGTCACAAAGGGTGCCCCAGTAAAAATCGGGGTTTGTGTTCCCATCGTGGCAGAGCCTGTAACCGGTCAGCCTTGTGGCACGCTTCTCAAAGTGAGCCTCCGGCAAACCGTTCAGGAATAATAGATGGCAAAGACAGTGTCCTAGGTGCACCAATGCACATGCAATGCAAAGAAACACATAAGTGTAGTCAAAACAAGATATCATGAGTTCGAGTCAAGTTCTCTAACTCCCCAGCAGAGTCGCCAAAAATTGTGGACGCGCCTTCGTGGGCTTTATGCTACCACAGTTCGGACTCGACGTCACGGTTCTTTATCTGATCTCGCAATGTGCAATGTAAGACTGATAAATCACCAAAAAGTTCAAATCCGGCAAATCGTTTTGGAAAACGGATTTTTCAGAAAGAAGTGCCAAACATGGATTGGTTTGCCAGATATAGAGTCGCCACCTCCATATTTTATTTTGGGGGATTTAGGAAACCCTGACTCGTTGCCTAAGGCCATGTGTCCGTCATCACCAAAGTTGCCTCGGCTCGGGAACTTGGGTATGGTTGGGAAAGGTCATCTATGAGCACCCCCGCTCGCCCGATCCGAAGATCGGCCTCTACTAAGCATGATATTTTGTTTTGAAACATACGTGTTCTTATCCTAGTTAATTAGCTAGAATTTACTATGCGATGCACACAACACACAAGTATAGACTAGATCGCCTAATTTGAAACAAAGCATCGCATATCCGTTTGTTTAGAAAATGGTTTGAGGTTTGCTACTCGCGAGTAGGCTAAAACACGGATTTCCATGAATTGTTCCAATTCAAGCAATCCAACCTTCACCCACTGGCATTCAGACAGTTATATCACATAAGAAAATAGCCTCATGGAAAGCATGCTATCATGGCAACACTCACACTCATGCAAGATGCTAAAGCATAAAATCTTACCTAGTACTCCGAGCCAAAACAATAAACTAGTTAGGAATCATGCATGATCCTAGTTTATGTTAAGATGGCCAATGCAACACATGCAAAATGCAACTAAAATAGGCTCGGCTATTCTGAGAATGACATGTGAAATGTAGCAACTCGATACACGTATTCAAGTTGGAATTAAATGCTATGCAATTAGTATGATGCGCCGAGCCCCGTGCGTGCAATACGAATGAATGTATGCAAACATGCTAACATAAGGTATGCTAATCGAAACATGACCTAAAACTAACCATCAAAAACAGGTAAGTAAAAGGGAGAAAGACGTGGGGTTGGAAGACATTCACACACGCACGCACACTTATTACAAATTTGCCCTCTCGACGGAGGGTCCGAAAGAATAATACAAACCAAATAAATAATTAACTACTCAAGCTAATTAATTATTATAGACCCTTAATTAATTAACAAATTAATTACAAAATAAACTAAGTATGAAACTCAAAAGGCCGCTGTAGCTCCGCCTCGAAATGATTGGATGATGCATGCTCGATTTGGCTTGCTCGGAAACCCGTTGCCATGCCTCTGTTGCCTCTGTTTGCACTGTTCTGTACCTCTGAGAATTGTGAAAATCCTAAGGTTGCTTCTGAACCACTTCATGAGCACTTTAGGATGCCACCGGCCAAGAGAAAACACCACCGACCATGTAAAAGTGGTCATCGACCAAAAATGGGATCACCGGCTGGATATTGGTAGTCGGCCGGCACTGAAAGTTCCCGACCGGCCATTTCTTCCTGCAGAACGTTGGTTTTGCTGCAACAGAGGACAGACAGTGCATGGCATGGAATTTGTAAGCCAAATGTATGCACAACCACCCTCCCTATCATGCTATGAACTCAAGGGAGTATGGCTCGCAACCCTTGGGCCACTAATCACGTATTTCGATGTATGATGGCCAAAGATGTCAAGTGTATGAATCAATATGAATGAATGCAACAAAACAAATGAATGCTACACACTCTATCATGTTGAATCAAGAGTGTTGGCGACCGAGGATTGAGGTACGTTTTGTCACTTCAAGTACGAACGTCCCTCATTCCTCATGTTTGGTTTGACACCCCAAACCAAACATAATGCAATGTATGTATGCCATATACAATGCAAAGCATGTAACCAATGCAATACAACATGGGAATGTAAGGCAATGTAACGTGAGTATGCCAAATACAATGTGATGCAACCTAACATGCAAACATCATGGCAATGCAACAAGTATGCAATACTATAATGCAACCTAGGTATGAGAATACACAAAGTCATAGGCATGCAACAATGATACCCACCACAAGGATGCGACAGCATACAATGCGGTAAGCCTACAACAATACATAAATGCATGATCCATGGACTTACACTAAGGATGGATAGGCCTTAGCCATGTCCAAAACAGTGACCAAAGTGCCAAGAAAAGATGGACAAAACACACCGAAACGTGCACATGTGAAGGTCCAACACTTAGGCATGAAAAGAGTCGACTTTCAAGCACATTAAGAAGAGGCAAATATGGACGAATCACAAGCATGACAAGCTCTGAAAATGTGTAAAGGATGATGCCAAATCAACCGAGCCATGCAGGTAACGCATACAACAAAGCCCAAAACTCAAGACTAACAAAGGGGTTCAAACCATGGCCATATCAGCCAAGTCCCAAAGGACCAAGGTGACCCAAAACAGTCCCATGGCAAGCCAAAATAATGCTAGAACATGCATGGCATGAGGCCAAAACATGCTAGGAAATGGGTGCAAAAATGAGGGGCATTCGAAGCCACAAAGAGGGCACTCCACTACAACTACCTTAACCACACATGGCATGGATTATTCAAAGAAAAACAGAGCTATAATATGCCAAAAGGAGCCCCAAAACCCACTGATATGGCAGCCCAAGGACTTAAACAAAGAGGCATGCACAATGACCTATTTTAAGGCACAAAAGAACAACTCTTCAAAGCTTTGAAAGGATGGTAAATGCAAGCATACAAGCATGGAGAATGGACTGAAATAGCATGATAAATGATTCCAAATCACTGAAATAACCCAAATAAAGCATGCTCATGACTCATACACTCGAAGCTAACAAGCTAAGATACATGGTGGCTATACAAGACATGGAAAACATGACCAAATCAACACCAAACAGGGCTTCAAAATGTCAAAACATGGATAAAAGCTTCATCAAGTTAAGCTAAAACATGCAAGTATGATGGTCTAAATGCATGATACATGTTATGACAATAGAGGGGATTACAAAACAAGTGCACGATGCAAACAATAGGCCATCGAACCAACATGAAACAGAGGTCCAACATGATAGATTAACACCAAATATCCTCTGAAATGGAGCCAAATGAAGCTATGCAAACATGCTACCTTTATGAGCCCTAAATGCAAGCAAATGAGTCATAAGGGGAGAGGGGTGTCCCTCCCCTATACAAGACCTCAAAACCACTTCTCTACCACTGAAAATCCTTTGGATTTCAGTGGTGAGAAGGCCAAAGCAAAAGGGTTACAAAGCCCAAAGAGGAAGGTACAAAAAGAGACCAAACAAGGCCTAAGAGGGGGTGGACGACCCCCAACACAAAAGTTACCTTAATGAAACATCTTAAGCATGAAAATACAAAACTTTTATTAGTTATACACTAAGCTCGAAACAATAGGCAAATAGGTCTAAAACCTTAAGCAAAAATGGGAAATAAAAGGGTAAGTTCTCACCCTTGAAGAACACTTCAAGAACACCAACTCCAGCACCTCTTTTTGATCAAAAACCAACTCAAAACTCTGAAATCAACCCTTTAAAACCTCAGAAACCAAAGTATAGTGTAACACTAGGTGTCTTAGTGCAAAACTAGAACAAAAACCCCTTTTGAACACTATTACACACAAATATAGAGAGAGAGGGAGATATAGAGAGAGAGTGATATATAAGTTATATCTCAGAGTTGTTCAACCCCTAGAAAGGGAGGGGAGGCCCTCCTTTTATAGGAATTCAATTCCTAGGCTTCTTAGAGAAGCTAACATAAGGGAGCAAATCCGGTGTGTATCGTGGATGCCAGCAGTGACAGTTGGCATAAAATATCTGCCAAAAGTAGATGGAAAGGGGTCGGTTGGGAAATATGGCCGATTGACCAACAAAAGTGGCCGGCCAACCAAAAACATTGCCAACCGACCAAGATATTTGGCCGGTAGCAAGAAAACAAGGCCGGTGGCCTCAAGCCAAGGCCAGTGAGGTGTGGGGATGGCCAACAAGCGATTCCCTGCCCTCAGAAGCGAAAACACAAGTGCTTCGTGCACAACCAAGCACAAAACAAGCAAGTCGAGAGGTCTTGAGGCAAGGCGTGCGACTGAAACCTTTGAGAATTCAAGACGAACACGAACATGGATGATCATCGAGTGTTCGAACGATGACGCCCAAGTCTTGAGGACGGTCAAAAATGGGGTGTCTACACATACCCATCAGATATTTTAGTAATTTTCATTCCTAATATTACTTTTGCGACTCCCATATCTTTCATATCAAATCTTTTGTTCAGCATTTGCTTAGTTGATTTGATCATGTTTTTGACTGCTTCCAATGATAAGCATGTCATCTACATAAAGACAAATAATGACATACCCTTTGTCACTATTTTTAACATAGACACACTTGTCATATTCGTTTATCTTAAACCCGTTAGTAAGCATAGCATGATCAAAATTTTCATGCCATTGCTTAAGAGCTTGTTTTAATCCATATAGAGATTTTACAAGCTGACAAACTGTATTTTCTTGCCCTGGCACTACAACCCCTTCGGGTTGCTCCATATAGATCTCTTTATTTAGATCATGTCTTGACATCCATTTGATGTATCTCTAGATTATACAATGCTGCTATGGCAATAAGCATGTGGATGGAAGTTATTCTTGCCATAAGGGAATATGTGTCAAAATAGTCCAGACTTTCCTTTTGTCTGTAACATTTTACCACAAGTCTTGCTTTATACTTGTCTATTGAACCATCTGCTTTCATTTTTCTCTTGAATATCCATTTATATCCAAGAGTTTTAAAGCCAGGTGGAAGATCCACCGATTCCCAAGTATGATTTTGCATAATGGATTCAATTTCATTATTAATAGCCTCTTTCCACAAAGGTGCTTCAGGACCTGTTATTGCTTCCTTAAAGCTTTGAGGTTCATTTTCTAACAAGTATGTCAGAAAATCTGGACCAAAGGGTTTTGAAGTTCTAGCTCGTTTACTTCTTCTTGGTTCTTTATTAGTTAAATCCTATTGGTCGAGACCATTACTAGTCTCTTGTGTTTGATTGTCATTAGTCTCTTGACTTTGTGTACAATCATAAGTGCCTTTCTATGTGCTTAATTGCTGTTATTTCTTGTAAGGAAAAACATGTTCAAAAAATACAACAGTCCTAGACTCTATAATAGTGTTCATATTTATATCTAGTATTTATAATTTATAAGTCAGAAATTGATATGCACTACTATTCTGAGCATAACCAATAAACACACAATCCACTGTTTTTGGTCCTAGCTTAGTCTTTTTTGGAACAAGAACTTCTATCTTTGCCAAACACCCCTACACTTTTAAGTATTTATGGAAAGGTGGTCAACCTTTCCACAATTCATAAGGAGTGCTATTTGTTTTTTTGTGGGGTATTCTGTTAAGAACATAATTAGCAGGCAATATTGCTTCCCTCCACAAGTTTTGCGATAAGCCTAAACTTAGTAACATGGCATTCATTATTTCTTTAAGGGTTCGATTATTCCTTTTAGCAATTCCATTTTGTTGTGGAGAATATGGTGCTGTAGTTTGGGGAATAATGCCATGTTGTGCACAAAATTCATTTAAAGGTGCATCATATTCACCACTCCTATCATTTCTAACCATTTTAATGGTTTTATCAAGTTGATTTTCAACTTTAGATTTGTAGAGTTTAAACATTTCCAATGCTTCATCTTTACTTCTAAGAAAATATACATAACAATATCTTGTAATTGTCATGACCCCGATCCCACCCCTAAGGGTTAAGGTCATAACCGGCCAATAATCATGAGATTATCTGCGGCCTCAAACAATTTTAGAAATATTAAAGGGGACAAAACTGAAGCAAATTAAAAAAAATAAAACTCTGTCCAATGAGTTGTGCTTACATGGTATAGCAAAATCATTCCAAAGGTATTTCAAAATAACTCACACATATAATTTGAGTTAACATCTTATATACATCCAGGAACTTTTAGGTATGCAGCCAACCAAACAAAAACTCATATACATAGGTGATCCAACGTGTTCACCAAAATAGCAAAAGAGTAACAAAAGAACAAAAGGGACAAAAACAAAGTCTCGTGCGCGAGACATTCAGGCTGACTCCTCAAAAACTTGACATCCTCACATAGTCTTCACCAAGGCAGGGTTTGGACATCTCTTTACTCACCTACATACACATGAATGAGAATGGGCGAAAGCCTAGTGAATAATATCAAATAAGGAAGTTACATGAATGAAAATTTGTTAACAAACATATCAAAGCCCATTCAAATTTCTATCTAATACATCAAACGACCTTAGGCCCCAACGTAGCAAACGGCCTTGGGCCCAATTCATTCTTATCAAACGGCCTTAGGCCCAATTTGCTCATGCCAAATGGCCTTTGACCCAATCATTTCTATCAAACGGCCTTTGGCCTAATCATTCATGCCAAACGGCCTTTGGCCTAATCATTCATGTCAACGGCCTTTGGCCCAATCATTTCTAGTAAACAGCCTTGGACCCAATTATTCATGTCAAACGGCCTTTGGCCTAATTATTTATGTCAAATGGCCTTTGGCCCAATCATTTGTATGTCGAATATCCAATTCAATTTAATAACGCTGTAGAACTCATACATAAGTGAGCATTTGGAAGTAGCAAACTTCAATATGTTCTTATTAAGATATTACTCATAGTGTTCTGCCGGTGGATTTGCCCCTGTTCTTGGCCCTACACAATTTACAACATATCGGGTTACAAACGATTCAATTCATTCTCAAATTGTTTATTTCTCTTAGGCCTCTTTCTTAACCCTTTAACTCATTTACAATGTTTAATGCATGCCTAAGAGTGCTTAGAAGTGAAAGAGAACGAAAAACAGAACATAAAGCAACTTTTCAAATTTTCTGAAACTGGGCTCTCTGCTCGAGCGTAGGTTTGGTCGCTGGAGCGGACCCCTTTGGTCTGCAACAATACTAGTTGCTGGCAATTTATGCTCGAGCGAGACTTTTGATGCTCGAGTGAGGAGTCAAACAAAGCAGGGTACACTCGAGCGCAGATTCGGCCGCTCAAACCACCGTGTAATCTCTGCAAAACTTCTGGGAGCTACATTTTCACGCTCAAGCAACGTTTTTCTCACTCGAGGGAACATGTCGAATTCTACGTTTTCCCGCAAGCTGTTTGAGCTTCAAATTTGCATCCCAATTGATGTAACTCGCACGTTATGACTCATAATTCACTTGTGCATCTTCTAACATGATACAAATACTAAATTTACAACATTATGAAGCTCAATTCCCATGAATTAATTACATGCACGCTCAATTTATAACAAACTTATTTTCAATACTTCAAATTCATGCAACCACAACTTATACCTCCATGAATTGTGCTTGTATATGGAATATAACTTCCATTCTCCACTTAAATGATGCAAAAGATGATCAAAAGCTTGAATCTTAATCAAAATTCAACATGGATCATATGTTTCATGCTCAAATACACAAATTCATGGCAATATTTTATATACATGTTAATAATGACTTCAAATTCATCAAATTTAACTTAATTCTAGTTCTTGATTACTATTTAACTTTGAATTCACAAAATTACAAACTCAAACTCATGAATTTATGCTCAATTACTCACCTAGGAGCTTTAACCTTCACAATTTTAGCTAGTTCTGGAACCTAGCCTTCCAAAACTTGAGTTCTCTTTCAAAATCTTCAAGAATGGCTCCTTTCTCTCTCTAAATTTGGTTCACCCTCTCTCTCTAGAATGTAGAATCTGATTTGAGCTCAAAAATATGAGCTGAAGCATACTTAGCTAATTTATATAGGCTTTCCCTAATCACAATTAATTAGAACTAATCAATGGTGCTCTAATTCAATCATATTGAATCTAATTATTTTGATCCGAATCAATTTTTAATTAAATTTCACCATAGGTTCTAAAAATCATGCTAAGCACAAAAATACAGTCAATTTCACTTTCTAACGCCTCTATGGCCTTCAATTTAAATTCTATAGTAGAAAATCAAACAGATTTTCCTACGGGCGAACAGATAGGAATTCAAACACACACATAATCATATAAGTAGCACTCAAAATCATTTTAAGCACATAACCACAATCATAATTAAGATTAATTAACATAACATGGGACAAGGTTATCATAATCTTTCCCCTTTTTGGAAGTTTGGTCCTCCAAACTTGTTTTACCTTTGCCTAGGAACAAATGTGGATAGCATAGTTGCATTTCATCCTCTTTTTCCCATATGGCGTTCTTCCCATTATGTTCTTTCCATTCTACTTTCACCATCGGGATGGACTTGTTTCTCAACTGTTTCACTTGTCAGTCAATGATTTGTTCTAGCCATTCTTCGTATTCTATATTTTCATCCAGAGCTATTCGATGGTAATCAATCGCATGAAATGGATCTCGAAGATAACCCCTCAACATTGACACATGGAACACATTGTGCATTTGCTCAAATTCCGGTGGCAAGGCAACTCTGTAAGCAACTGCACCAAGTCTTTCCAGAATTTGAAACAGTCAAATGTAACGGAGTGACAATTTACCTTTCTTACTACATCTCAGCTGGCTTTTCGTCGGAATCACACGAACAAAAATACATGGTCGCCAACCTCATACTCAAGAGGTCTTCTTGGAACATCTGCATAATTCTTCTGCTGGCTCTGTGCTGTCTTGAGCCTTTATTGAATGATTTTAATCCTCTTGGAAGTGTCTTGCACAATTTCAGGCCCAAGTAAAGCCCTATCTCTGACCTCTGTCCAACAAATTGGCAATCTACACTTCCTGCCATACAAGGCTTCGTATGGTGCCATACCAATGCTGGAGTGGAAGCTGTTGTTGTATCCAAATTCTGCTAGTGGCAAATAATCCTCCAAACTTCCTTGGAAATCCATAGCACACATTCTGAGCATGTCCTCTAAAGTCTGTATGGTTTGTTCTGATTGACCGTCGGTTTTTGGGTGGAATGCGGTACTAAATTTCAGCTCTGTTCCCATAACTCTTTGCAAACTTTTCCACAGTCTGGATACAAATTTCGGATCTCTATCTGAGACAATGGATACCGGAACTCTATGTAAACGAACGATCTCATCAACATATATAGTGGCCAATCTATAAGCATCAAAAGTGGTCTTTACTGGTAGAAAAAAATGCAGATTTAGTCAATCTATCAACCATAATCCAAATAGAATCCATACCTCTAGGAGTTCGAGATAGGCCAACAACAAAATCCATGGTCATATGCTCCCACTTCTATTCTGGAATAGGGAGAGGTTGAAATAGATCGCCTGGTTTTCAGATGTTCAGCTTTAACTTGCTGACATTGAAGGCACTTGGACACATACTTTACGATTTCCTTCTTCATTTTGGGCCACCAATAACTATGCTTAAAGTCTCGACACATTTTGTTGTTATCCGGATGCATAAAAAACATCGACTTGTGAGCTTTATCTTGGGTCCTCTTTTTCAATTAAGGAATGTTCGGGACACATATTCTGCTTTGAAACCTCAATACTTCACCATCAACACTGAATTCCGATTTCGGTTTAGCTTCAAACTCATCGATTATTGTCTTAAGAGCCTCGTCCTTTCTTTGTCTTTGCTTGACTTCAGTAATTATTGCTGGTTCAATAGAAATGGCAGCTATTAACCTAGCTTGTTCATGTAGCATGACTTCAATCTCGGCTTTCTCAAAATCTTGCAAAATTTCTTTTTGTTTAATGAATAGACAAGCTAAGTTCCCTGTTGATTTTATGCTCAACGCATCGGCAACGGTATTGGCTTTTTCGGGGTAATATTGAATCTGAAGATCATAATCCTTTATTAGTTCAAGCCATCTTCTTTGTCGCATATTCAGCTCCTTTTGAGTAAAGAAGTATTTTAGGCTTTTGTGATCCGTGTAAAGTTCACATTTTGCCCCATACAAGTAGTGCTGCCAAATTTTCAAAGCAAACACCACTGCGGCTAGTTCCAAGTCATGCGTCGGGTAGTTCTTTTCATGCGGTCTCAATTGACGAGAGGTGTAGGTAATCACCCTTACATTCTGCATTAGTACACATCCCAAACTTTTATAAGTAGCATCACCATATATCACAGAGTTTTCCATACCTGAGGGCAATGTCAAAACTGGTGCAGTGCTTAGTCTTGTCTTCAATTCCTGAAAAGAAAACTCTCTTTCATCAGTCCACTCAAATGGTTGTTCTTTACGTGTGAGTTGGGTAAGTGGTACATCTATTTTTGAAAAATCCTTTACAAACCGTCTGTAATACCCAGCCAGGCCCATGAAATTGCGGACTTCTGTTACATTCGTTGGAGTAGGCCAATTCACAATTGCCTCTATCTTCTGTAGGTCTACTGAAATCCCCTCCTTGTTGATAACATGCCTAAGAAAATAACTTCATCCAACCAAAATTCACATTTCTTTAGTTTGGCAAATAATCTCTTTTCTCTAAGTGTTTGCAAGACAGTTCTCAAATGGTATTCATGTTCATGTTTAAGTCTACTCTTTGAATATATCAAGATATTAACAATAAAAACCGCAACAAAATCAACAAGGTAAGTCTTAAAAATTCGGTTCATTAGGTCCATAAATGCAGGAGCATTAGTCACCCCAAATGGCATAACAAGAAATTCATAATGGCCATACCTTGTCCGAAACGTAGTTTTTTCAACATCTTCTGCTTTTACCTTCAACTGGTGGTACCTGGATCTTAAATCAATTTTGAAAAACACTTGTGATCCCTGCAACTGGTCAAACAAGTCATCAATACGAGGTAAGGAATATTTATTCTTTATTGTCACCTTGCTCAGTTCTCGGCAGTCAATACACAAGCGTAAAGTTTCATCTTTCTTTTTCACAAATAACAGCGGTGCACCCCACGGCGAAGTGCACGGTTGAATAAACCCCATGTCCAATAGGTCTTGCAATTGTTCTTTCAATTCTTTCATCTCAATAGTGGCCATTCTGTAAGGGTTTTTGAGATAGGTTGTGTGCCCGGCACAACATCAATAGTAAACTCTATCTCCCTATCAACCAATTCTCCTGGCAATTCATCTGGGAATACATCTGGAAATTCGCTTACAATAGGGATATTGTCCAGTTCAACATTCACAGATTGTTCAGAGAATACACAACATAAATAACCTTGACACCCCTTCCTGATTAATTTACATGCTTTCATTGCAGACATCAAATAAGGTGAAGACATTACCACGTTACCCGCAAACACAATTTTTTCTTATCCTGGTGGTCTAAATACAACTTGTTTCGTTACACAATCGATGGTGGCATAGTATTTAGATAACTAGTCCATGCCTAGGATTACATCAAAATGTCTAAAGTCCAAGGGTAACAGATCCATATACAAAGTAGCATTCCCGACACGCATATCACAAAATCGACACATAGATGTACACAACACAGATTTCCCGGATAGAGAAAATACACATAACAAATATGGCAATGACTTTAGAGGTCTACTCAATCTAGATGCAAATGCATATGTTACAAAGGAGTGCATTGATCCGGAGTCAATTAACACAAATGCATCCTGATTACATATAGAGATAGTACTTGAAACGACGGCTTCTGCGTTCCGTGTGTCGCCCGGAACAAGTGCAAAGACTCTTTCCTGTCTCATGGTGTCTCTCGTTGTAGCAGGCTTCATGGTATTTCCTGGTTTTGGGACCAATTTAGTTGACCTAGCAGCCCCTTTTCCACTGACTTGGTTACAATCCTTTGCCATATGCCCCACTTTTCCATACTTAAAATAGGCCCCCGAAAGACGGTAACAAACCCCACGGTGTCTTTTACCACATTGGCTACATATTGGGGATGTATCTCGGGAAGAATTTGAAGTACTTGAGGACCCCATATTCTGCCTCTTTGAAAGTCCTTTCTTCGAAAAGAAGCCCTGCCTCTTACTTTTCCTGTCACGCCCCAAACCCGCCCCTAGAAGTTTGGGCATGACCACTTCAGAAACGGACACTTAACCTGTTTTATATCTATATATATGGGGCCTAAACGGAAGCACTAATATCAAAGTTAGACACTGGAAACGAACTCCATCGAGCTACTACTATCATGCAAGGATCACAAACTTTTAACAAACAAATAAAATCTAAAACATACACCTGAACATCGGTTATATATAAACATATATACAGATCTAGCCCTATCATTGGGCATATACAAAAACACGAAAGCTATATACATCACTCTTAGATAGACATTCGAAAAGCAAGCCAACATCTTATCAGCTTAGCAAAATCAATGGCTGTGTATAGTGCCTGGACACACGAAGGTTGACAAAAGAAAGCGGTGTCATGGCTAGGACTGACCACCTGATTGGTGACCTACAGAAACAGACATAACAGAGAGTGAGCTCGGCTCAGTGAATAGTAACACATAAATAAAACGGTGCTTAACTTGAAACATAACACATAACAATGCATATAAAGAGGTAGAGTTCACATAGTTAGTTCGATTCTGTGCTAAGTACATAATGGCCTTAGGTTCAATCTTGCAACATAAACAAGGTGGCTATAAGCCCTTGAAGCATGGTGGCACAAGGCCCTTGAAGCATGTGGCATGAAAGCCCTTGAAACATATGGCATAAAAGCTCGTAAACATGTTGGCATATAGCCCTTGCACTTATTTGTATGAATTCAAGAGGTGTCTCACATTGATTCTAGCGGTGACTCACATCGTAGCACTTAGTTCCGTGTAGCACTTTGTTTCATATCATAACAACTTATACGGAATGGCCATAGGCCTCATAACTTTCACATATGTATGGACTCAAGAGGTGGCTCGTACGGATTCTAGAGGTAGCTCGCACTGCAGCACTTAGTTCCGTACAACACTTTGCTCCATACCAGAAACACAGGATGGCCTTTGGCCTAATAGATCATACAGAATGGCCATAGGCCCATATTGGCTTTAAGCCTAGTTCATATATGGATGGATTCAAGAGGTGTCTCACATGGACTCTAGAGGTGGCTCATAACTTAGCACTTAGTTCCAAGTAGCACTTTGTTCCATCCTAGGAATTAATAGGTTTTACAGACCAAACCATACATATCATGTCATACCACAAACGAAAACGAATTCATACATACGCATTTTACTTGAATCATAAATAGCAATCTGAATTCATACTTGACTATGCTTGGCATTTCAGTAGCGCTAACAAATCAATATAACGCATTCTTGTTAGTTCTATAAAGGAGTCCCCCAGTACCGAGAACTTGTAACATACTTGAACTTGTAACATAAACATACTTAAACTTGTAACATACGTAACCCACTATATTGTTACCCCCGGGTAAGGGCCTCGTGCTAAGGATGCCTTGAATACCTTTATCTAAATGGGCAATCATTCAGTGATTCAAAACGTACATGTTAGAATATAAGGCATTTCTTGTCATATCACGTTATTATTGTATGCTTAACAAAGATAGAATAATTCACGTTTTCATGAGGGTCACACACTAATGTTAAACTTTTGCATTTATGTCATGGTTTCTGAATAACTTCCAATTCACATGAATACACATAGCCTTCCAATTATTCTAATTCTTCGAAGGTGTCTACACTTAATAACCTATAATTGATTGGCCCGTGACCTATGAACAACAAAACAGTAGGCACTCATCTTTACTCAAAATCCGTTTTTTTTCAAGAATGAACATAATTCCTTTTTATTCATTAAGAATGTCATAGTTCACTTGATCTATTAATCAGTAGCATATAGAAGCATGCACCTTTATTTGATCATTCATATATGTTAACATAGTTGACTTGTAATTAACAGAGTACTAATGGTAACTGTTACATCATTCACATGAGTTAACATAGTTAACTTAAGTCTAACAGGGCATTCCTAATAATTATCAACAGAAGGTAAGCACATTGTATAGATTGAATGATACCAGAGATACGTGAATACCGTGGTTCCATAGTGCTTATGCGTACCCTTGGTTCGTCATGAATCTCCATAGCTATCTTGCAAATAACGTTCGTATTCTTTATCAACGGTAAATAAAATGTACCGCGGAATAATGCCTTTAGATTTTCCAATCAACATATTGTTAACATAATAACTTACAAGGTACATAATGTTAACATAAAGAATCATTAACGATAATTGAACGTACGACTACCGTACTACTACTCACTGTGCTACAACGGAGTGCTTGTCCCTCCTGAAATGTGCCCTTACATTAAAATCTTTATAACCCCTTTAATTCCTCAATTTCCTTCCTTGATGAGCTCCCTCACAAACCCTCCTCCTCTCTAATTCTCTCTCTCTCTCAGGAAATATTGATATAAGGGTCCCAAGTCAAAGAGCTAGCATATGCACACATATATATAATATAAAAGAAAAAGTTGAATAGGACGAAAATCAATCGTTTAAGCATCCCAAATTGAAATTTCACAAAAACAATTAATATTACTTAAAAAATATGCTGATTACATATATAAAATCAATTTCAGATAATTAAGCCCCTAAGGCTTCCAATTTCTGCTTCAAACATTCTACATGTAACAGATACTTTTCTTGTTCAACAGATAGATATCCTTAAACATGGGATTCACTTACTTAACCGTAATTCCATATGGAATTTCACAATAAGCATATAAATATACAGAATAAGGGAACTGAAAGTATACCAGAATCATAAATGAGGGTTGGGTTATTACATTTCCAATTAGTTGATGATTTGTTCTGTCTGGCTATATTAGCTTCTGATATTATGGCCCGGTCTAACACATCAATATAGGTTTTCAATTTTAGCACATTCACCTTGTCGAGAATATCATCTGGAAGGCCTCCTTCAAAGTGTCTTGCTTTCTTATAGTCGGTGTCAACCATGTGTGGTGCAAATCTGGCCAATTTAGTGAACTTGGCCTCATACTCAGCTATTGTCATGCTATTTTGCTTAAGTTCCATGAACTCCAACACTTTCCTGTCGCGAACACATCGTGGAAAGTACTTGTCGTAGAAAATTTCTAAGAACCGCACCCAACCAATATCTTTATTGTTTTCACGTATCAACATCCACCACTTTCTTGCTTCATCTTCTAACGTAAAGGTGGCTAGCAATACTTTCTGTGTTTCTTGACAAGGAAACACCTCAAACAATTTTTCTATTCCAAGGACCCATGTCTCTACCTTCAACGGATCCAATCCTCCATGAAACTATGGCAGTTTCATTTTCTTGAACTCTTTGGTGAGAGCTATTGTCCGGTCATCATTCTGTAGGTCTTGCACAGGCGGTTCCGGAGGTGGAGGCGGAGGGTGTGGTTGTTGCCATTGTTGTTGCCACTGTTGTTGTCTCAATGTTTCTGCCATTTCCTAAATCATTCTTTCCATCCTATCCATTTTGGCAGTAGAGGACTCCTCTAATTCATCACCTCTTGTTCTCACCATTATCTAATTAAACTTGCATTAATATTTATACAAAAATATTCACAAGTACGCATATACAAAAGAGCATACATATTCAAATAATTCACAATGCAAGTATCATAAAACATATATCACATATTCATTTATTTCGAAACATTTAAGCATATTCTCGATGTCTTCAAATTCATACTTATCACATGAATGCATCTTAGATTTTTTCTAGATACTTATTGCTCATTAAGACAAGTGTGTGAGCTATTAACTCGTGCTCTGATACCACTCTGTCATGTCCCGATCCCGCGCCCCTAAGGGTTAAGGTCATAACCGGCCAATAATCATGAGATTATCTATGGCCTTAAACAATTTTAGAAATATTAAAGGGGACAAAACAGAAGCAGATTAAAAATAATAATAATAATAATAATAATAATAATAAAATAATAAAAAAAATTGTCCAATGAGCTGTTCCTACATGGTATAACAAAATCATTCCAAATGTATTTCATAATAACTCACACATACAATTAGAGTTAACATCTTAGATACATCCATGAACTTTTAGGTATGCAGTCATCCAAACAAAAACTCATAGATATAGTTGATCCAACGTGTTCACCAAAATAGCAAAAGAGTAACAAAAGAACAAAGGGGACAAAAACAAAGCCTCGTGCGCGAGACATTCGGGCTGACTCCTAAAAAACTTGACTTCCTCTCATAGTCTTCACCGAGGCTGGGTTTGAACATCTCTTTGCTCACCTACACACACATGAATGAGAATGAGCGAAAGCTCAGTGAATAATATCAAATAAGGAAGTTACATGAATGAAAATTTGTTAACAAACATATCGAACGACCTTGGCCTATTCAAATTTCTATCTAATACATCAAACGGCCTTAGGCCCCAACATATCAAACGGCCTTGGGCCCAATTCATTCTTATCAAATGGCCTTAGGCCCAATTCGCTCGTGTAAAACGGCCTTTGAGCCAATCATTTCTATCAAACGGCCTTTGGCTCAATCATTTATGTCAAACGGCCTTTGAACCAATTATTCATGTCAAATGGCCTTTGGCCCAATCATTTATAGCAAACGGCCTTGGGCCTAATCATTTATAGCAAACGGCCTTGGGCCCAATCATTCATGTGAAATGGCATTGGGCCCAATTATTCATGTTAAACGGCCTTTTGCCCAATTATTTATGTCAAACGGCCTTTGGCCCAATCATTTGTATGCTGAATATCCAATTCAATTTAATAACGTTGTAGAACTCATACATAAGTGAGCATTTGGAAGTAGCAAACTTCAATATATTCTTATTAAGATATTACCCATAGTGTTCTGCCAGTGGATTTGCCCTTGTGCTTGGCCCTGCACAATTTACAACATATCGGGTCACAAACGATTCAATTCATTCTCAAATTGTTTATTTCTCTTAGGCCACTTTCTTAACCCTTTAACTCATTTATAATGTTCAATGCATGCCTAAGAGTGCTTAGAAGTAAAAGAGAACGGAAAACAGAACATAAAGCAACTTTTCAAGTTTTCTGAAATAGGGCTCTCTACTCGAGCCCAGGTTTGGTTGCTTGAGAAGACCCCTTTGGTCTGCAAAAGTACTGGTTGCTTGCAATTTACGCTCGAGCGGGACTTTTGACGCTCGAGCGAGAAGTTATGCAAAGCAGGGTATGCTCGAGTGCAGATTCGGCCACTGAAACCACCGTGTAATCTCTGCAAAACTTCTGGGAGCTACATTTTCACGCTCGAGCAACGCTTTTCTTGCTCGAGCGAATAGGTCAAATTTTGGGTTTTCCAGCAAGCTGTTTGAGCTTCAAATTTGCATCCTAATTGATGTAACTCGCACGTTATGACCCGTAATTCACTTGTACATCTTCTAACATGATACAAATACTAAATTTGCAACATTATGAAGCTCAATTCCCATGAATTAATTACATGCATGCTCAATTTATAACAAACTTATTTCCAATACTTCAAATTCATGCAACCACAACTTATACCTCCATGAATTGTGCTTGCATGTGGAATATAACTTCCATTCTCAACTTAAGTGATGCAAAAGATAATCAAAAGCTTGGATCTTAATCAAAATTCAACATGGATCATAAGTTTCATACTCAAATACACAAATTCATGGCAATTTTTTACATGCATGTTAATAATGACTTCAAATTCATCAAATTCAACTTAATTCTTGTTCTTGATTACTATTTAACTTTCAATTGACAAAATTACAAACTCAAACTCATGAATTTATGCTCAATTACTCACCTAGGAGCTTCAACCTTCACAATTTTAGCTAGCTCTAGAGCCTAACCTTCCAAAACTTGAGTTCTCTTACAAAATTTCAAGAATGGCTCATTTCTCTCTCCAAATTCGGTTCACCCTCTCTCTATAGGGTGTAGAATCTGATTTGAGCTCAAAAATATGAGCTTAAGCATACTTTGCTCATGTATATAGGTTTTCCCTAATCACACTTAATTAGAACTAATCAATGGTTGCTCTATTTCAATCATATTGAATCTAATTATTTTGATCCGAATCAATTTTGAATTAAATTTCACCGTAGGTTCTAAAAATCATGCTAAGCACAAAAATAGAGTCAATTTCACTTTCTGACGCCTCTACGGCCTTCAATTTAAATTTTATACTTGAAAATCAAACAGATTTTCCTACGGTGAACAGGCAGGAATTCAAACACACACATAATCGTATAAGTAGCGCTCAAAATCATATTAAGCACATAACTACAATCATAATTAAGATTAATTAACAAAACACGGGACTGGGTTATCACAGTAATCATCGATAAATATTATGAAATAATTTTTGCCTCCTCTAGTTTGAACAAATTTAAGATCACATACATCTGTATGAATTAATTTTAGAGGTTCAATTTTTCTTTCAACCGATTTAAATGGAGCCGTAGCTAGTTTCGCTTCTACACAAATCTCACATTTGTGATTAGGATCAATTTCAAACTTTGGTACATAATCTAAATCAATTAGTCTACTCAAAGCATCAAAATTCACATGTCCTAATCTACCATGCCATAAATTTGACTCAAGAATATAAGCAAAAGATGTGTTATTCTTATTAATAGCAAGTTTTGATACAGCTGTCATTACATTTAACTTAAAGAGACCATCGCTCATGTATCCCTTACCAATATACATACCACATTTTGTTAATACAAATTTATCAGAATAAAAAACAAGCCTAAAACCATTCTTACTTAACAAAGAACCATAAACTAAATTCTTCCGGATGTCTGGTACATGCAGCACGTTGCTGAGGGTCAGTTCCTTCCCCGATGTCATATTCAAGATTACTTTCCTTTGTCCAACCATAGCAGAAGTAGATGAATTTCCCATAAATAGTTGCTCACCATTTGCAGCCTCATTATAAGTAGTGAACATCTTCTTGTCTGTACAAATGTGACGAGTTGCTCTTGTGTCAACCCACCATTCCTTGTGATTTCCAACCAAATTAGCCTTAGAGATCACAGCAGAGAGATTGATGTCATTTAGCCCGTCGGAGATGTAATCAACTTCTGTCACATTGGCTTGATTGGTAGTCTTCTTACTTGTACTTCCTCGATCATTCTTAGGGCGGCGGCAATCAGAAGCTCAATATCCGATCTTGCCGCAGTTATAGAATTTTTCTTTGAACTTCTTATTGCCATTGTTGTCGTCTTGCTTAGGACCATCTCTAGCAAACTTCCTATTTTTGTTATGTGGTTTGGGCACTTGTTCAACCACATTAGCCTTGAACTCAATGAGATTTTTACCATTCATCTTTTCAGCCTTACGGTTATCTTTCTCAATTCTTAGTCTTACAATTAATTCATCCATTGTCATCTCTTTGCATTTATGTTTTAAATAATTTTTGAAATCTTTCCAAGCCGGTGGTAATTTTTCCACTAATGTAGCAACTTGGAAAAATGTAGCTACTTGGAAAGACTCGCTCAAAGACATACCCTCAGCATGAATATCATGCAAAATTAATTAAAAACTTTGAACTTGAGAAATTACCATTTGGGAGTCTATCATAACAAAGTTTAGAAATTTACTAACAACAAATTTCTTTTTGCTGATAGCCTTTGTCTTCTATTTTTTCTCCAAAGAATCTCGCAATTCTTTTGCTGTTTTTAGAGGACTGTAAACATTATACAACATGTTGTCTAGGCCATTTAGGATGTAGTCTCTGCATAGAAAATCAAAATGTTTCCAGGCATCTACAGAGGCAACAACTTGCCGATTACTTTTATCATCTTTAAGTACTGGAGCCTTTTCATGGAGAAATCAGGCCAGATTTAAAGTTGTATTATAGAACAACATTTTTTGTTGCCATCTCTTAAACTCGGTGCCATTTAGTTTTTCTGATTTTTCTCCATGATTTATTGGAACTTGAACATGGTTTTCATAAGGGGCCGAAGTCGTTGTAACAATTGTCGTACTACTTTCAGTTGCAGTAGCCATAATATCTGATTACAAAAATCAGAAAAATCAAAACACAAATTAATTTTCTAGTTACTAAAATCAGAAAATAAATTATAATACAAAATAATTTTACTTTTCTAGTTACTAAAACCAGAAAAATAAAATACTATACACTAATTTTCTGTAACATTGCTACACAAAATAATATTCTGAAATTGTAAATGGTAAACAGTATATTACTACTATTTGCCAAATAAAATAAACAGTATATTACTACTATTTATCAAACATTATATGACTACTACTTGTATTTTCCAACCAGAATATCAATTTGTAAATAGCACAGAAAATAAATATAACGAAGACACCAAAAAATGATCTGTCTTAAGATTGTTGGATAATCTTCACTGTATTCAAAGAATGAATTAAAGAAAGGAGAGAGACTGTTTGATTACAAAAATAAAAACAATGTATAAAAATAAATAAATAAATAAATAACAATTTTTTATTTTTTTACAAAAACAAAATCAAAATTTGGAACAGAAAAAATAATTAAACAGAAAAGTAATCAAGGCACTTACCTTATTATTTTCTCGAATAAATTTTTGATCAACTCTAGTGTTTAACACTGTGTCCTTAAGACAGATTCGTCCTTTTTACGGTGCTTTCAGATTGTGGACGTCTATCACCCAGGATAAAATGGTCAACAACGAATAATAGCAACACTACAAATTCTTCGCACAACGAACACACTTTGTGTTTATACTCTTTCTCACAGGAAAAAAATAATGCAACAAAATGCAGAGATTAATAGCAGCAGAGAAGAACGAAAATTGAATGAATAAACCAAATGAGGGCCTGCCTATTTATAAATGACTTGGTGGCTATTCGGTCTGAATCTAACAGGTAGCAAACCTGTTTGAATAGGTATAGAACCTGTTCAGTTTGAATGAATAGATACGGAACTATTTGGTTTGAATTTTGAACAGATACTAAATTTGTTCAGTTTTATTTCAAACAGATAGGACCCTGTTGGGTTTGAACTTGAACATATATGAATCTGTTTGAAGAGGAAAAAATTTGAATTTCTAGATAGATTTTATTTTTTCCAAAAAGATAAGCATTGGGCCAGACAAGCCCAACCCAACTTCACACCATGTATAACCGAAGCCCAACCCGCTCGACCGGTCGCGGCGCGCGCGTGTGTTTATTTTGGGTTCAATGAGTCTAGCCCATAACCTCTTCCTGTACAAATCTTGAGTGCCCCTTAAGGCTTATCCCAAGTTCCAAACCCAAGCTTTATAAACCCACACCAAGGTTGCCTCCGAAAGCAATGTGGGACAAGTCTTATTTCAAACTTTAATGGAAATTTCACTAAAAACACCATTTCCAACTCATTTTGACTTTAATTTTGCATTCACCCAATTATATTTTTGAGCAACCAAATATACTATGTGAATCACAAAAATTAGACCAAAATTGAGGAAAAAATTGATATTTCCAAAATTATTTCTAACACTTTCAACAATGAATCAAACCGTTCATCCCATAGTTCTAATGGAGTTAATGGAATGGTTTTTATTTCTATGACGACTACCAGAAAGACATGAAAACCATTGTGTGTATAAATATTAGTTCAAAGGAAGAGAGAACTGTCAAACCAGATTCAATTTATTTATTTCTCCTATATTTTCTTTTCAATTCCTAGGTGTAGCGGTAACCATAGAAAAAATAGGAACACAACCATTGTTGCACTCAATATTCTTTTCTTTATGTGGGCTTTCTAGACTGAAAAATAAAATAAAAAATAAAAGGGTTTATTTAGGACCAACATATAATGCGATCCCATGTAGCACTGACATGCTAATAACATGAAAAAAAAAAATAAAAAAAATATTGAGTTTAACAATAATATCGTTTTACGTGGTGTTATTAGTCAATAAAAAGTCACAAATATATTTAAGTAGTTCACTCTTATCTCCCATTAATTTAATAATATTCTAATTCTTAATACAAATTAATAATACTCGTTGAATAGTGATACCACCGCATAGTATCACTATATACTCCAACATAAGAGAGCCAATGAATGTAGATGGAATATTTACCTACTCATCACTCACTCACATGAGATGCTTATATTTATCATGTAATTTGGTTAAGTCAACAAACTGTGTCCTAACTTAACTGTACAGACATTCATTTTCCACCATTAGCACCACAAACAAAGCACTTTTTACCTTTCAGTGTAATGCCCAAAGGTATTTATATAGCTTATCACGGAATTGAACACTGTTATACATATGCTCAAATTATGAGGCCATTGAATTTTTTTAGTCATTGATAAGTCGCATCAATCATTTACTTTCAAAAACTTTTATTGGCTGATTATTTATAGCATTATCATATGCAAAATTAGGTATTTTCAACGACAAATAATGGTGGAGATGTTCATTGTACTTAACCCTTTTGATTGTGATATACAGGGAGGCTTTGGGAAAAAATCAATCAGAGGGTGTTATTGGGTATCCGTGAGTCCACTACAAAGCTCACATAAATGATTTAGACTGCTCAATGTGTAAAACTCGTCGACTACTTCATCTTTATAAAAAATTACGTTCATCGGATATCGATAGCATTTGATCAGATTACATTTTTGTTAATAATTTATTTTTAAAATTTTACTTACCATTGACATAAATATGATTTGATCAAATGATTATTGATATTCGATTAATGTAATTTTTTGTAAGCTTAAAGTACTTGATGAGTCCTACACATTGAATGGTTCGAACTATCGATGTGAATTTCGTGGTAGGCTCATGAAAACCCAATAACAATCTCTAATCACTACAAGAAAAGCAGATTTCGCGACTAAAAATAGATTTTTCGCCGCTGAAAGTAACAGAATTGGCGACTAAAATGGAATTAGTCGCCAAAAGTGAACACTTTTAAAACAGTTTAGTAGCCAAATGTAGGGGTTTTAGCGACTAAAACTCAGTTTAGTCGCCGAATATAGGGGTTTTAACGACTAAAAAAATTTTAGTAGCCAAAAGTATAGGTTTTGGCGACAAAAAAATAGTTTGGTCGCCGATTATACGTGTTTTACCGACAAAAATCAATTTTGTAGCCAAAAGTGAAGCTTTTTGGCTACTAAAAAAAATTTAGTAGCTAAAAGTCAAGAATTGCCGACTAAAATACAGTTTAGTCGCCCAAAGTAGAGGTTTTGGCGACTAAATTTCAGTTTAGTCGCCAAAAGTGGAGGTTTTTCGGTGGGAATGAATTTTTTTAGCGACTAAAATATAATTAGTAGCCAAAACTATACAATTGGCGACTAAAAAATAGATTTGGTCGCCAAAAGTGATCTAATTTTTTTTTAGTAAATAATTTATTTTTTACATAAATTATATTGAATAAAAATAATTATTTTTATATGTATAGCTAGATATTAATATGGGTCAATATAGTATATAAATAATATATGTTGCATATATATTCATGTGGTGTTGTAGTGGCATAGTGGAGAGAGTGTGTTGCTAAAGGTTTAGAATGTGGGAGAGGTTGGCGGTTTGAATCTCAGAAAAAGCAAAAAAGTTGATTTTTTTTTTTCACGGAAGCACCTTTGGCGACTAAAATTTTAGTCGCCAAAAGTGTTTATTTCGGGCAACTAAACGGTTTAGTCGGCGATTCATGGACTATTGGCGACTAAAAGGTTAGTCGCTAAATGTGTGATTTTAAAAAGTGTAAATCACTATTGGCGACTAAATCGTTGGTCGCTAAAGAGCTATTTTTTGCCAACTAAAAAAATTTTAGTCACCAATACCTCCGACGACCATATATACGCGACAAAACGGGCGACTAAAAAAATTAGTCGCTGAAAGTAAAAACTCGACTTTCGACGACTAAAAACAGACTTTTGGGGATCAAAAATTTAGTCGCCAAAGATACTTTTTCTTGTAGTGAATCTGATATAGACTGGAGAGAACCCTCCCTCATATATATACTATTGTATAATGAAAACACCTCGGTTGGTGTATATATGTCACAATAAATATATATATATATATATATATATTTTAGTTGAAAATACCCTCAAAATATGATAACTAGTATAAATTATTTCAAATAACTGTTATAATTCTCATATTCAACTACAAATTGCACCTCTAATATTATATAAAGTGCACAACTTTTTTTAGTGTGAATTGTCACTTTTTTTATTCTCAAATTGCCCCTCTGTAACTAACTATATATAATTACTTGAATTTTTGATTCCAAATTTCGAAATTTGATAAAAAAAAAAAAATTTCTCCATCAGAATTGTTGATTTTCATAACCCATCTATCAAGTTTGCATAATTTCGTATCATATGAAGTCTACAACTATGTTGGTGTAGACATATCAATTTATTTATTTATTTTATTTTTTTAAAAAAAAAATACCCACAAGCAATTAGAGAGCAATTATGCCATATTTAGTCATCTTAAAAATAATAATAAAAATCTCTCAAATGCCTTGATTCTAAACCTAATAGATTTTATTTTATTTTTATTTTATGGGTGAGCTCAAATCGGGTCAACTCATGGGACAAAACTTTAGGTCCAGACCCTACTAAATGGATTGGGCCCAAATGGGAAGCCAACTCGCCTCCTTTCATAGGCTGGGGGATAAGCCAACATGCCATGATTTAAGGCCATTTGTTTTACGTTGTTTCATTATTTTTCTTATTTTTTCAATAGTTTTTATGAGCTTGTAAGTCGACTCAAGCCAACGGATCGAGCTCGCAAATGGGCCATCAGATTGGGCTTCGAACCCAATGCCTAGGCCCAACTTCGTTTGGGTTGCGGGCTGAGTCACTGACCTTCAGGTCAAATGATGAGGGCGATTACAATCTTTTCATTTACATATGTTATTATACTTACGGATAAGTGTCAATATATATATATATATATATATTGAGGTACCCTAAACTACACTAGGCAAGTCCGTATTAATTATTATTTAATGATTTTAACGAGTTGTGTGTTGTGCAAGTTATATGGCCTTTTGTGATGAAATGTATATTTGTATACTCTTTTAAGCCCATTCCAACCCTAATAGTTAGGGGAGTATAAAAGGATGACCCAGCCTTCATAAAAGAGGGTCTTATTGTGGAGATATCAAAAGGAGGCACAAGAGGCAAGGGGTTTCAAGGATAGAGTTCTCCACACCTATGGTGTTCTTCACCTTCTCTATGGGCGACTAATCTTCTTCAGGATTGTGATGAAACTGTAATCAAGTAACTTGTAATTTTGTATTTTTAGATTCTAGTTTTTCTTTGGGTTTGGAAAATCATTGTATGATTGTCCAAGATCTTTTGTTCAAGAAACGTTTTCATCCAATTTATGTATTTGATTTTTGTGATTGAGAATGCATGATCATATAATTGTCTTGCTTACTTGTATATATAAATCGTGAGATGAGTCAGGCTTAGTGGAGACGAGTTGTGCTGCAATCCTAGTTTAGTGTGGACAATTCATACTACTCGAAGATGATTTGTGTCACGACCCAAACCTGGCCCTATGGGTTTAGCACCGTAACCGGCCAGTAATCCGAGATTACCGAAGGCCTGCTTAACAGTAATACAGTAAAACAGAGTACAGGGCCTGGCGGAAGCCAATACAGTAAATGAATAATGTCCATTGAGCTGTGACAGTCTGTATGCCAAAAAGATTTTTCATGCATTCATACACACAAACAGTACAGTCTATACAGAATTTACAGTCACACAGTACAGGGACCTAATCCCTTGATAACAGTACAGTAAACATTCAGTCTATACAGAACAGTTAGACAGTATGAAGACAGGCGGGGGAAAACAAACAAAACACCCCCAAGCCATAGCATGGCAACTCGGAACCTCGCAGTGAGGCACAAAGGCTGGCTTGACAAAACTGGAGTTACCCTGACGCTCCTAGCTCCGATCTGGTGCCTGTACACCTACATATATATATATATAAGCAGTGAGCTAAAGCCCAGTGAATAACATAAAGCGTAAAGGGGTTTAGAATGAATGTCCTTACAGTAATGAAAACAGTTCAATTCAATCAGTATTTCAGTTGTTCAGTACAGTAAACAGTCATATGTGGTACATCCATTAGCATAACAGTAACAGTAGGTCTTAAAAGACCGAACAGTAATGATGGCCATCAGTCAGTAAACAGTAGTGGTTCCACGAGGGAACCGACAGAGATCTCTGTAACAGTAACAGTAAACAGTAGGTACTAAGGATGCCACAGTACAGTTCGGAAATAGAGGACATACATTCATTCAGTAATACCAGTTCAGTAAACAGTTCAGTTCAGTATTCAAAAGATATCAGTTGAACATATCTTTACACAATTGTTACTCACAGAGTTTGGACTACAGTATGCTAGAGCGTGTCTCCCCAGTCGCCAACCCTACACAGTTCACAGGTCGAACACACACTAAGCTACACAGTTGGGAAAGATAACAACTTAATCCCTAATGCCTCGGTGTGTTCTACATCTATATCCTCAACAAGATGCCTTAAACTAGGCCTAAAAATGCCTAGAATGGGATGAGGATGCAAAGATGCACATTTAAAAGCATTTTCAGGATTTTCAGAAAAACAGAGTCCCGCTCGAGCGCAGGTTTCCACGCTCGAGCGTACAGGCAAACAAAGGTACACGCTCGAGCGTAAACTTTCCCGCTCGAGCGTACTGTAAAAGTACTGGATGGGTGAAATCCCCGCTCGACGCCTGCTCGAGCTTGAGACATGACTCCGCTCGAGCGCCCAATCCTCCGCTCGAGCGGACTGTAAAACAGTGCAAGATGCTGGAAGCTCGATTTTACCGCTCGAGCGGCACTTCCCCCCGCTCGAGCGGACGACTGAAATCTGGAAATCCCAGATTCGAGCTCCAGGTTCAAAACCAAGCTCAAAAGCATCAAAACCAATCCTCTTGGGCCCATTTTCTGGAAAACACATGTAAACTCATAGTTAAACATGATTCAAAACTCAATTTGAGAAATCAAGGCCCAAGGGTGTTTTATTCAAACCCAATTTCAAACCATTTTTCAAGCACAAGATGAACATGCAAACATGCATGGATTCAAACCATTTCAAAGCTTCGATTTGATGCTCTAAGGAGCCAATTCTTTTCAAAACATGATGAAATCATGGACTTAAACATAGTTGTGAACATGCATGTAACATTTTGTCATGAACTCAACTCCAAATTCAACCAAGAACACATGCATGCAAGAATTGAGCTTTAATTCACCATTAATGAACCAAAACATGACTTAGCTCTACAATTGGACATGAACCAAGCATGAATCAACTTAAACCCAAGTCAAAAGGATGAAATTCATACCTAGGTTCCTTGAATGCAAGTCTAGAGGTTCAAATTAACAACCCACACTTCAATCTTCAAGCAATTCTACCAAGTTCCAAGCAATGCAAGATGAAACTCACTCTCTCCCTCTCAAGGTCGGCTAAAGCAAGGAAAATGGCTGATCAAAATGTGTTTTGATACAAGGTGTAATGAGGCTCAAACATGTATGTTGAGTGGGCCACTAAGGGTGGCAATATGGTAATTAAGCTTAACTCTTTAATTAGCTTGTTTTAATCTAATTTAATCATACCTAATCAGTTTTCAGGTAAGTATACCATAAATTCACATTAATTATGTGGATCATAAAACATCAATCAATTTCTAATTCGGCCGCCGATAAGGCCTTCAATTAGCAGTTTAAACATATAAGCATGAACAGACATTCATACAGTCAAACAGATAGAATGCAATTTAAACAGATGTATTCATTCAATTCAGTTTCGATTTCGGTCAGTCAGTTCAGTACTTTAATCAGTTCAACTATCAGTCATAATCAGTCTCGGTTAACAAAAATTAGCAGTTAATCAGTCATTAATCGGTAAACAGTATGAGGGTTGTTACAGTCTCCCCTCCTTATAAAGAGTTTAGCCCTCTAAACTCGAGTTACCTTCAACCTGAAAGAAAACAGGGTTCAGTGGAAACAGTTCAGGATATCTTTTAGCCATGTCATCTTCCCTTTCCCAAGTGGCATACATACCACCATGGTTCTGCCAGTCAACTTTCACTAGCGGGATCTCTTTGTTCCTCAGTTTCTTGATCCGTCTGTTTACAATCTGTATGGCCGTTCCTCGTAAGTGTAGTCATCACTCAGCACTATACGAGTAGGCTCTATTACATGGAAAGGATCCCGGAGGTAGTCTCTCAACATGGAAATGTGGAAGACGTTATGCATATGCTCCATTTCAAGAGGGAGCGCAACTTGATACGCCACCGGATTAATTTTCTCAATAATCTCATACGGTCCGACGTATCTTGGTGCTAACTTGCCTTTGACTCCAAAACGAGTCTGGCCTTTCATTGGTGTCACTTTCACAAACACGTGATCACCCACTTCATACTCTCTGTCTCGTCTTCTAACATCTGCATAGTTTTTCTGTCTACTCTGTGCAGTTTTCAGTCTCTGTTGTATCAGTTTCACTTTTTCAGTTGTTTCATACACAATCTCGGGCCCAAGCAAAGGCCCATCTCCGACTTCTGCCCAGCAAATCAGAGATCTACATTTTCTGCCATACAATGCCTCGAAAGGCGCCATACCAATACTCGAATGGTAGCTATTGTTGTAGGCGAATTCAACTAATGACAGATGACCTTCCCAGTCTCCCTAAAAATCAAGGACACACATTCTCAGTAAATCCTCCAGAGTTTGGATGGTCCTTTCTGATTGGCCATCTGTCTGAGGATGATAGGCACTACTCAGTCTCAGTTCAGTACCCAGTGCAGTTTGTAGGCTTTGCCAAAACCTCGATGTAAACTTCGAATCCCTGTCAGAAACAATAGACACAGGCACTCCATGCAGTCTAACAATTTCATCAATATAGATAACAGCCAATTTGTCCGCATTATAAATCGTCTTGACAGGTAAGAAGTGAGCAGATTTGGTTAGTCTATCAACAATAACCCAAATTGAATCCATACCTTTTCTGGAGCGAGGTAACCCAACGATAAAATCCATCGTGATATGCTCCCATTTCCACTCTGGTATGGGTAGGGGTTGCAATAGTCCGGCAGGTCGTTGATGTTCAGCTTTGACCTGTTGGCAATGAAGACATTTGGATACAAAATCAGCAATTTCTTTCTTCATTCCCGGCCACCAGAAATTCCGTTTCAGATCTTGGTACATTTTCGTATTCCCCGGATGGATAGACAATTTCGAATTGTGGCCTTCTTGCAGAACTCTTCTTTTCAGTTCAGTATCATTTGGTACACACAGTCTTTCTTGAAATTTCAGTACATTATTCTCAAATTTGAATCCCGGTCTCGGTTTGGATTCTATTTCCTCGATGATCTTCTTCAAGAAATCATCCAGTTGCTGTTTTTCTTTAACCTCTTCAATCAGTGCCGGTTGAGCAGAAATAGCAGCTAAGATTCCACCTTGTTCTCTCAAAACAATTTCAATTTCAGATTTTTCAAGGTCACAAAGCAACTCTTTTTGTTCGGTAAGCAAACATGCTAAGTTGCCAATCGATTTCCGGCTCAATGCATCGGCAACGGTATTGGCTTTTCCCGGATGGTACAAAATCTGTAGGTCGTAGTCTTTAATCAGTTCTAGCCATCTCCGCTGTCTCATGTTTAGTTCTTTCTGTGTGAAGAAGTATTTCAAACTCTTGTGGTCGGTATATACTTCACATGTCACCCCGTACAGATAGTGACGCCAGATTTTCAGTGCAAATACTACTGCAGCAAGTTCCAGATCATGGGTCGGGTAGTTCTTTTCATGCGGTCTCAGTTGTCGGGAAGCATAGGCAATTACTTTCCCATTTTGCATTAAAACACATCCCAAACCCTTATGAGAAGCATCACTATATACAGTATAACCATCCGTACCTGATGGTAAAGTTAAAACCGGTGCAGTCACAAGTCGAGTTTTCAACTCTTGGAATGCTGATTCCCTTTGGTCGGTCCAATCAAATGACGTCCCCTTTTGTGTTAACTGTGTCAGTGGTAGGGCAATTTTGGAGAAATCTTTGACAAATCTTCTGTAATATCCAGCCAGACCCAAAAAGCTTCGGACTTCAGTCACATTTGTCGGTCTAGGCCAGTTCACTACAGCTTCAATTTTCTGCGGATCAACAGAAATTCCATTTTTGCTAACAACATGTCCCAAAAACATAACATGGTCAAGCCAGAATTCACATTTAGACAGTTTAGCATACAGTTTCTGTTCTCTTAAGGTCTGCAGGGCAAGTCTCAGATGATGTTCATGTTGTTCTATACTTTTGGAGTAAATCAATATGTCATCGATAAATACTACAATAAAATCATCAAGGTATGGTTTAAAAATTCTGTTCATGAGGTCCATAAAAGCAGCTGGTGCGTTCGTGACTCCAAAAGGCATAACTAGAAATTCATAATGGCCATACCTCGTTCTAAAAGCAGTTTTATCAATGTCTCCTGGTTTAACCTTCAGCTGATGATACCCCGATCTGAGATCGATTTTGGAAAACACTTGTGCACCCTGTAACTGATCAAATAAGTCATCAATGCGTGGCAATGGGTATTTATTCTTTACAGTTACCTTGTTCAGCTCACGGTAGTCTATACACAGTCTCAGTGAGCCATCTTTCTTCTTGACAAACAAAACAGGAGCACCCCATGGCGAAGTGCTAGGTCTGATAAACTTCTTATCCAGCAGTTCCTGCAGTTGTACTTTCAATTCTTTCAGTTCAGTTGGGGCCATTCTGTAAGGAGCTTTCGAAACTGGCTGTGTTCCGGGAATCACATCCACGGTGAATTCGATCTCCCTGTCAATCAAATCCCCTGGCAAATTTTCTGGAAAAACGTCTGGGAATTCTCTGACTATAGGAATACAGTTCATATTAGTATTATCATCAATGGGCACAGTCAATACAGAACACAGATACCCTTTACATCACTTTCTAATCAGTTTACCAGCTTTCACAGATGAAATCATATACGGGGGAGGTACTACTCCAACCCCATTAAACACAAATTCAGGTAAACCAGGTGGACGGAAAACTACTTGTTTCGTTACACAGTCAATAGTGGCATGATATTTTTGTAACCAATCCATCCCCAATATTACGTCAAAATGATCAATGTTCAATGGCAGTAAATCAATAAACAGATGCATATCCCCAACAATGATTTCACATGCGGGGTACATATATGCACAGGTCATGGATCCTCCTACGTGTGATGATACGGCTAGCAGATAGTTCATAGGTTCTAAGGGTCTATTCAATTTTCGTGAAAAGGCATGCGACACATATGAATGCGTAGACCCCGAATCAATCAGTACATATGCATTTTGCGTACAGATAGAAAGGATACCTGACACAACGGTCTCAGTATTCTGCATATCTCCCGGTACTAGTGCGAACACTCGGCCTTGCCTCACAGGCTCTTTCCCGGTAGCTTTAGGGTTAGGCTTTGGTGGAGCATTTGATGCTGCGCCGCTGGCTGTAGCTTTGCTATTGCCTTGAGGAGCAGAAGGGCAATCTTTAACCATGTGGCCCACCTTGCCACACCTGTAACAGGCTCCAGATAATTTGTGACAAACCCTTTTGTGCCTGTTGCCACATACAGAGCAGGGCGGAGTGAACCCACTCCCTTGGCTGGGGCTAGTTGTCGACCCCGTATTCTGTTTCTTGTTGGCTGGGTTGTGCTTGCCTTTCTTGAATTTGAAACCCTGCCTTTTTCCATGCCATTCAGTTGTTGGTGTTTCAGATTGTTTCACTGCTGCAATGTTCGAATCGGCCATCAATGCCCGGTCGAGAACACCCACAAAAGTCGGTAGTTTCAAAACATTTATTCGGTCAAGAATTGCAACATTAAGGCCACCTTCAAATTTTCTGGCCTTCTTATATTCAGTATCCACCATATGCAGTGCATATCTAGCGAGCTCGGTGAATTTCGTCTCATATTCCGCAACAGTCATTGTGTCCTGCTTCAGCTGTTCAAATTCAGTCACTTTTCTATCCCTGACACACTGAGGGAAATACTTTTCAAAGAAGGACTCCTTGAACTGAGCCTATGTTATAACAGTACTTGTATCGCGGATCAACATCCACCACCTTCTAGCCTCTTCTTGTAGGGTGAAGGTAGCTAACAATACTTTGTTCGCTTCTGAGCACGGAAACACTTCAAATAATTTTTCTGTTTCCAGAACCCAAGCTTCAGCCTTTAACGGTTCGAGGCCTCCCTGAAAGGATGGCGGTTTCATCTTGCTGAATTTATGGGTCAGTGCAATTATATCCCCATCATTCACATTCACATTAGGCTCCGGCTGTACCGGAGGAGGAGGAGGAGGTGGGGGCTGTTGGTTCTGTTGTTGTTCCAGTCTAGCAGTTATCAGTTCTATCATTCTTTCCATTCTTTCCATTCTTGCCTCAGTAGATGAGGACTCAGGTTCATTTGCATTGTCCATTTCACTATAAGCAGTTATAACAGTTTTAAACATAAGCAGTCATTTGTTTAACAGTTTACCACATTAGCATGCATTCAGTCATAACATAACCACACACTTATCATGCTCATGAGATGCCCTAATAACTTTTCTAGGACACCCTATAGCTCATTTGGACACGTGTGTGCGGTATAACTCGTGGTAAGTATCGCTCTGATACCACTCTGTCACGACCCAAACCCGGCCCTATGGGTTTAGCACCGTAACCGGCCAGTAATCCGAGATTACCGAAGGCCTGCTTAACAGTAATACAGTAAAACAGAGTACAGGGCCTGGCGGAAGCCAATACAGTAAATGAATAATGTCCATTGAGCTGTGACAGTCTGCATGCCAAAAAGATTTTTCATGCATTCATACACACAAACAGTATAGTCTATACAGAATTTACAGTCACACAGTACAGGGACCTAATCCCTTGATAACAGTACAGTAAACATTCAGTCTATACAGAACAGTTAGACAGTATGAAGACAGGCGGGGGAAAACAAACAAAACACCCCCAAGCCATAGCATGGAAACTCGGAACCTCGCAGTGAGGCACAAAGGCTGGCTTGACAAAACTGGAGTTACCCTGACGCTCCTAGCTCCGATCTGGTGCCTGTACACCTACATATATATATAAGCAATGAGCTAAAGCCCAGTGAATAACATAAAGCGTAAAGGGGTTTAGAATGAATGTCCTTACAGTAATGAAAACAGTTCAATTCAATCAGTATTTCAGTTGTTCAGTACAGTAAACAGTCATATGTGGTACATCCATTAGCATAACAGTAACAGTAGGTCTTAAAAGACCGAACAGTAATGATGGCCATCAGTCAGTAAAAAGTAGTGGTTCCACGAGGGAACCGACAGAGATCTCTGTAACAGTAACAGTAAACAGTAGGTACTAAGGATGCCACAGTACAGTTCGGAAATAGAGGACATACATTCATTCAGTAATACCAGTTCAGTAAACAGTTCAGTTCAGTATTCAAAAGATATCAGTTGAACATATCTTTACACAATTGTTACTCACAGAGTTTGGGCTACAGTATGCTAGAGCGTGTCTCCCCAGTCGCCAACCCTACACAGTTCACAGGTCGAACACACACTAAGCTACACAGTTGGGAAAGATAACAACTTAATCCCTAATGCCTCGGTGTGTTCTACATCTATATCCTCAACAAGATGCCTTAAACTAGGCCTAAAAATGCCTAGAATGGGATGAGGATGCAAAGATGCACATTTAAAAGCATTTTCAGGATTTTCAGAAAAACAGAGTCCCGCTCGAGCGCAGGTTTCCACGCTCGAGCGTACAGGCAAACAAAGGTACACGCTCGAGCGTAAACTTTCCCGCTCGAGCGTACTGTAAAAGTACTGGATGGGTGAAATCCTCGCTCGACGCCCGCTCGAGCTTGAGACATGACTCCGCTCGAGCGCCCAATCCTCCGCTCGAGCGGACTGTAAAATAGTGCAAGATGCTGGAAGCTCGATTTTACCGCTCGAGCGGCACTTCCCCCCGCTCGAGCGGACGACTGAAATCTGGAAATCCCAGATTCGAGCTCCAGGTTCAAAACCAAGCTCAAAAGCATCAAAACCAATCCTCTTGGGCCCATTTTCTGGAAAACACATGTAAACTCATAGTTAAACATGATTCAAAACTCAATTTGAGAAATCAAGGCCCAAGGGTGTTTTATTCAAACCCAATTTCAAACCATTTTTCAAGCACAAGATGAACATGCAAACATGCATGGATTCAAACCATTTCAAAGCTTCGATTTGATGCTCTAAGGAGCCAATTCTTTTCAAAACATGATGAAATCATGGACTTAAACATAGTTGTGAACATGCATGTAACATTTTGTCATGAACTCAACTCCAAATTCAACCAAGAACACATGCATGCAAGAATTGAGCTTCAATTCACCATTAATGAACCAAAACATGACTTAGCTCTACAATTGGACATGAACCAAGCATGAATCAACTTAAACACAAGTCAAAAGGATGAAATTCATACCTAGGTTCCTTGAATGCAAGTCTAGAAGTTCAAATTAACAATCCACACTTCAATCTTCAAGCAATTCTACCAAGTTCCAAGCAATGCAAGATGAAACTCACTCTCTCCCTCTCAAGGTCGGCTAAAGCAAGGAAAATGGTTGATCAAAATGTGTTTTGATACAAGGTGTAATGAGGCTCAAACATGTATGTTGAGTGGGCCACTAAGGGTGGCAATATGGTAATTAAGCTTAACTCTTTAATTAGCTTGTTTTAATCTAATTTAATCATACCTAATCAGTTTTCAGGTAAGTATACCATAAATTCACATTAATTATGTGGATCATAAAACATCAATCAATTTCTAATTCGGCCGCCGATAAGGCCTTCAATTAGCAGTTTAAACATATAAGCATGAACAAACATTCATACAGTCAAACAGATAGAATGCAATTTAAACAGATGTATTCATTCAATTCAGTTTCGATTTCGGTCAGTCAGTTCAGTACTTTAATCAGTTCAACTATCAGTCATAATCAGTCTCGGTTAACAAAAATTAGCAGTTAATCAGTCATTAATCGGTAAACAGTATGAGGGTTGTTACAATTTGTGCCTGCAATTTGATTATACTCATCCTCTTGACAATGATATTGCGACTTGTAGCCAAGATACATCACTATTATCCGAATTATTGATTTATTGGAATTTAATATATTAATTACTTGTTATGAAATTAAGGTGGAATTGAAGTAGAAAAGAATTTGGAGTTTCGAATCCACCTCTAATCTCATAACAAGTAATTAATGTATTAAATTTCAATAAATCAATGGTTCAGATAATAGTGATGTATTATGGCTATAAGCCCCGATATCATCATCAAGAGGATAAGTATAATCAAATCATAGACACTACTCATCTTTGGTCGACACAAATCGTCTACACTAATTAGGGTTGCAAGCACGATTCGTCTCACATAAGCATGACTCATCTCATGATTTGTATATACAAGCAAGCAAAATAGTTGTATGATCATACATTTTCAATCACATAAATCAAATACGTGAATTGAATGAAAATGCTTCTTGAACAAAAGATCTTTAATAATCATACAACGATTATCCAAATCCAAAGAAAAACCAAAATCTAAATACAAAATTACAAGTTACTTTATTAGGGTTTCATCTTAATCCCGAAGAACAAGATTAGTCGCCCATGGAGAAATTGAAGAACACCATAGGTGTGGAGAACTCCATCCTTGGAACCTTGGGTTTCATCTCTCTTGCCTATTGTGCCTCCTTTTGATATCTACATAATAAGACCTTCTTTATGAAGGCTAGGTCATCCTTTTGTACTCCCCCTAACTATTAGGGTTGGAATGGACCTAAAAAGAGTATAAAAAAATTTTCATCACAAAGGCCCATATAACCTGCACAACACACAAACTCATTAAAATCATTAAATAATAATTGATATGGACTTATCTAGTGTAGTTTAAGATACCTCAATGTATGTAGTTTGGCACTTATCACTTACTATTGTAGCAGATATATAAATTTAAGGTAAATTATACTTACCTTTTTTGAAGTTTGGAAAAAATAAAATTAGACTCACACTTTTAACATAATTACATTGACTACCCTTTTAATAATGTAACAATCACCAAAGCTAATGCATATGCTAAGTAGACATTGAAATGAATAAAGATAAATATACATTTTAGATGAAAAAAGATGACAATTTAATTTTTTTGGAGGACTTATGTGTAAGTCTTAATCAATGGACTTATTATTCAATAGGTCATGTGAGAATTAATGGCATTTTTCATTAAACACTATTAAAAAACGTCACTAATTGTTAATTTTTAGCAATAGTTTAAATTTTTTTTCACAAACAATGTCACTGATTATAAGTTTTAGCAACAGATTAAAAAAATCATCAAAAAAAATGTCACTAATTTTCAACTTTTAGAGGCAATTTGAAAAATTCGTCATTGAAAAATGTCACTAATTGTAAGTTTTAGCGACAATTTATGAAAACTGTGACAAAAATAAGTCATTAATTATCAATTTTTAATGACATATTTAAAAATCATCACAAAAATTATGTTTAGCGATGATTTTATTAGGATTTATTTTTAATAGGACTTGATAGAAATTAAGTTCAACTATTAGGATTTATAAGTAGCTTACCCCTATTATTTTTCATCTGTATGATTAACAAATTATTAATGAAAATGAGCTTGGATATTATGTGCATTAAAACTTTAATGATAACTAGTGTAATTATAATAAAAAAGTATGGGTTAACTGTTTTTCTCCAATCCTTGGGAGAGATGAGTATATACATGCAATGCAAGGATGAACCATTTCTCCACTCCTTTAGTATAATGCTATTAGTTAAAGTTATTTTCAAATTATATAAATTAGACCACTTATTATTTTTTGGATAAATTATACTGACCTTTTTGAGGTTTAGAGATATGGTGAGCCTTAGTCTAGACTAGATTTTGTTGTCCACGTCTATAGGGCTCATCATAAATTTCATTTCGTTGATTTGAACCATTCATTTATAAAGACTCTTCATGTTTATCATTCACACGAAAAACTTACTAGATAATCGTAACCTGTTTAATTTATTGTGTTTGTCACAAAATAATAATAATAAATAAATAAATAAAATGGACAATTTGTTTTCAAAAACACACTTGTCTATTTTTTTTTTAAATTTTTTTTAAGAGACAAATGCTATAAATTGATTGAACTACAATTATCCGATTAACCTAATTTTTTTTTTATATAGATGATATACACGAAAAGCCCTACAAAATAAATAGTTTAGATCATCAAAATGGGACCCATGATAAACACCATCGATTGATCAATAGGAATCTCTAGATTGGATGGTTGACTTGGAGGCTCTTCGGCTGGGGAGGTTTGGACAACTCCCTCAACCCATACCATTGGAGAAAATACAATAATACCTCAAAATTTGACATAATGATACTAGACTCCCTTAAAAATTTAATTCATATTATCCTTAGTTTCATTTTCATTAATAATTTGTATCATATGAATAGAAAAATAATATTGTTATCCCTTTTGTACTAAAATATATACTTATCTTGGTTATTCTTGTGTTTCATATCATCTATGCAGTCTCTTTAGCCTACATAAAAGGGAGATCATTATTATGTCAAAATTATAGAACGTAATATATTTTTTTCAAAGTTCAAGAGAGGCCGGTATAATTTATCATTTTTTTTGTGGAAAATTTAAAAGGGAAATTGACCAACAAGTCACATTTTTTGAATTTCTGATCCATATCGTCCCATATTTTTTTTCTTGTGATCCATTTAGTCCTTTTGGATGTGTAATAACTCCTTTGCCCGCTACAAATAGAGTGTCACATATGAAAAAAATATACTAAGAAAATTTTTAACGTCATATCATACCCTCTACGTTGGAGTGTCACATTTAAGAAAAGTACAATAATGAATTTTTATTATTTTTTGGAGTATTACATCATATCCATTACGTTGTCACATTTAAGAAAAGTACACTAAGGAGTTTTTAGTTTTTTTTGGAGTATCACATGTAGTTTTTTTAGCGTGTTGCATCATATTCGCCACGTTGGAGTGTCACATGTTACATTTAGGAAAAAAATACACTAAAAAGTTTTTAGTTTTTTTTTTTTTTTTTTTTTTTTTTTTTTTTTTTTTTGAGTATCACACTACACCCACCACATTGTCACATTTTAAAAAAATACACTAAGGAATTTTTAGTTATAACATCATACCCGCTACGTCATCACATTTAGGAAAAGTACACTAAGGAGTGTTTAAATTTTTTTGGAGTGTCACACTATACCTGTCACATCATCACATTTAAAAAAAAATTGCACTAAGGACTTTTTAGTTGTCGCATCATACCCGCCACATTGCCACATTTAGAAAAAATACAATAAGGAGTTTTTAATTTTTTTGAAGTGTCACATCATACTTGCCACGATGGAGTGTCACATATTATATTTGGGAAAAGTACACTAAAGAGTTTTTAAGTTTTTTGGAGTGCCACATGTCACATTTAAAAAAAGTACATTAAGAAGTTTTTAATTTTTTTGGAGTGTCACTGTAACATTGCCCCGGGCATATCTGTGCGTGCTAAATAGTTTGGCCATTTGATCTTTTTGATCTAGTCTCACGAGTGTAATGTGAAACATAGATGAGAGTCCAAATCCGGCAACTTTTATAGAAAATCTATTTTATTACAAAACATTTGTTAGAAAAGGATTGCATCACTAGATCTTAAAGTCGCTACTAAATATTTTGGAAAATTAGGAAACCCATGACTCGTATCAAGACCACTGTCCATTGTATCGAAATATGTTTTGGTTTGGAACCTAATGTATGAGAGGGAAATGTCATTAATTGAGCACCCCTGCTTACCCGATCAAAAGATCGGCCTCTACTAAACTATGATATGAGTTTTATTTACTTTATACCATATTTTGCTTATTTAATAAATCCTAAAAATTATTATGTGAAGCATACAAGTATAGACTATGTCATTTATTTTGGAACAATTTGATTTCATATATTTTGAAAGAGTTTTGAAAATGTACAACTCAAAGAAATTGAGTTTACAAACATGAAAATCGACATCATTCCAAATTAAGCGACACGACCTCTATCCATAGGCATGCATACGGTTATATGAAGTAAGCAAGTAACATCATGGTAGGATGCTAAACATAGTCAGAAAAATACACATAAAGGAGATGCTAAAAAATATAAACTTACATGTTTACTGACGTCCTGCGAACAACTACAAAACAAAGTTAGCGAAATATGCATGATCTTATATATAAAATTTTAATGCAATTCACACACGAGATGCTACTAAAGATTCAGTTTATAAGATATCACATGTGAATCATGTCAAGAACATAAAGTAGCGCACATAATCACGTAGGAATTGATTAAATCCATAAATGCAAACTTAGCCGAATCAAGATATATGAAATATGAATGCAAAGCATGGATTTAATGTAAAAAAAAAAATATGATGCTTATGCACAAATAAGGAAAGTAAGTATAAGAATAGGGTAAAAAGAAGCGGGGAGGGAAATTATTACAATACTTGAATAGATAATTACAAACCAAATGAGAGTGGGAGAAGAAAAATATTACAACAAAATAAAAACTCACAAAACACTCAAATAAAAAAAAAAAAAAACAAACAAACAAAATAGAAACTTCATGTATCTTGAGGATTGTCGGAAACTAGTATGCTCAACACCAGAAGATTGCTCTGTTTTGTCCAAAAGAAACTAACTGGTCGGCCGGTCAACTGGGCCTAACAAAACCTATCTTGTTGCAAAACTGAAAAAATGAACAAATAAGGAATATGCATGTGGCTCAACTACCCACTTCCGATAAATTACAACAAAAATAATATGAAACTAAAGTAAGAAAACAAATATAAGGTAGAAAGTTCAAGAACATGAGTAGGAGATAAAAAATGCAAGAAAATGAAAAGAATTGAAAACTAACCGCTTTCGGTTAGATTACAACCAAACAATATGAAACAAAAGCAAGAAAATGAATTTGAAATAGAAATGAAAGAATTGAAATTTACCTTCCAAAGAAAGAGTGGACTTCTTGATTTCCAAACTTCCTCTTGATCACCCTCAAAGTTGTGAATTATGATCTTAATCCTCAATTCAAGAGCTTGGAATTTGAGCTTAGAATGATGGTTTCGGACAAGTGTATGATTACTCTTTAATCTTTTTCAACTTAGCAAGGCTACTCTCTCTTTGATCAAAGCTTGAGGACTCGGTTCTTGAGTGATATTTGCAAGGAAGATGACATATGTTGTATAGCTTGAGAAAATGAAAATTCACAACTAATACTTAGTTTTGGCTAACTCTTGAACTCAAAGCTTAAACTCTCTTCTTCTCTATGTCTAGCATTCGCTACTCAATCTATCCTCCTCATCCTCTCAACAATCTAATGTATACATATAGGCAATGCAATTGGAGAAATAATGGAAGACAAGAATGGAGCATTAATGAAGATAATGATGCAAATGGAGCACTAATTAAGCACTAATGGAGCTAATGAAAGACAAAAGTGGAGCATTACCTTCACTGGATTAAGCATTACGCAATGAAGGATAAATATACATGCATTCAATGCATAATGTACCAGAAAAATGGATTGTGAAGTGCCCCACTCAAACCAACACAAAAACTGGGCGAATTTGTCTCTGGGGCAGTCGATTGGCTAGAGAGGATATTGCCCATTTCGCTTCGATTCACTCCAGCTTTGCTTTGGTGCCCGACGGGACCTAAACCCTTGGCCAAAATAGGCATAGGGTAGAGAGTAAAGCTTAAATTCCATATTTTTTTTTTACTAAGAATTTTGCAAGACACATTCTGATTTTCATCATTGGGTAATAAAAAAAAAGCACCCAAGTCTTATGGCTAGTCAAAATGAGGTGTCTACAGTCACATCATACCTGCTACATTAGAGTGTCATATCATACCTATCACATTAATAAAAAAGGTATAATCATCCACCAAAATACTTTTAAAATAAAAAATAGGACTACAAAGAATGAAACTTTCCACTAATAAGACTTAACAGATCAATAGAAAAAATTTGGGACTAATTGGAGTACTTGTTTATGAGATGAGATTTATTAGTAAATATCCCAAATTTAAAACCCGTTACCTAAGATTTATTTTTGAGAAATCTTAGGCCATGTTTGGTTTGTGCTTTTGAAACAATTTTCTGACTTAAAAAAAAAATAATCTAACAAAAATAAATATCAAAAGAATATTTTTAAATTTTTAAAAATTATTTTCACCCTGAAAAAATAAAACTATATAAAAATGATAAATGCTTTTAATTTTTTTAAATTTTTTTATGAAACTAATCTTTGTTTAAAAAAAAAAACGAATTGAAACAACACTATAAAAAATTAAGGTTTTAGAGACCAAAATTTAGGGACAAAATTATTTTTTAAGGACAAATAATTTTGTTGCGAAAATTGTGGTCATTATATTTTTAGCAACAAAAATTGGACAGTAGTGATGAATTATTATCCTTTTGGGACCAAATTTTTTGTCTAAAAAAATAAATCATTTTGAGACCAAATTATTTTGTCCTTAAAAGTCTATTTATTAGTGACATTTTCTAAATTTTGTCGCTAAAAGCCTCGTTTTTTATTTTTCGGGACGACCTTTTAGTGACTATCCTCATGACAATGGAAATTGGTTCCTAAATATCTTTTGTAACAAAATTTTCACTTTTAAAGACTAAAACATTTGATCTGTAAAACTCTTATATATTGTAGTGCAAGTTTCTAAATACCAAACTAAATATGGCCTTAGTGATAAAATTCTGAATCCTCTCAACAATATAAATTCATAATGGATGAATTTCTAGTCTAGTCTAACGTTTCTAATGTTATATGCTTTGAATTTTTATTTCAAAGATTTAGGTTATTGTCATTGTCAATGGCCATGAAGGCTCTATTTGTGAGATTCCACTTTCAACACAAAGTGCAAGGATGTTATAAATCAAGACCTAATATGGCTGTTCAAAATGATCACCAGGTGGGCAGGCAACAACACGTGGGTTGAAAAATCAATTCTTTTAGTTCCTTTGTGTTACACAATAAAAACAATAACACAGTTTAGAGCACTCATTACTCATGATTTCAAAAAAAAAAAAAAAAAAAAAGAGGAAGAACGCTTGATATCAACTGCTAATAATAAAATATATGGAGGATTTTGTGATAGACTCCTCACTGTCTGACTTATCCTTTAAAAGGACAAGAATTATATGGATCATTCCAAAATTCATATAGTTCCCTCGTGTGTATATATATATATATATATATATATGTATATCAGATCTGTTATCTCATCTCAATCTCTCATCTCTATGTCTTGCTCTCTTACCACTGTTGCTTTCCACCGGCACTGCCACCGCTGCTCACTATGGAACACTTTTTCTACTGTGCTCATTGCCGCCGTCGCTTGTCACATCTATAACCTTAGATCTGAGATCATTTACAGTCATCGTCACTGGAAAATGACCATTCGCAATAGTTCACAAATCTCAAATCTGAGACCTTTCTCTCTCTCTCTCTCGCTCTCTCTCTCTCTTACCATTTATTTCATTATAATCTCTCGATTTCTCATTTTTTTAATTATCAAATCTGAGTTCATTTATCTCAGATCTAAAGCTACTGATCTCAAATTTGAGTTCGTAAGTATCAAATTTGAGATGATGGTGGTTTGACAGTAAAAATGGTGGTCACCAGCTGAAGGTGAAGATAAGTGATGCCGGCAGATGATGAAGATGGTAGAGGCGATGAACAACTATCATGTTGATGAAGAGAGAAAGTACTTAAAAGAAAGAGAAAAAAAAGAGTGTACAATGATCAAATACAATATTAAACTTTACAGCTATGAGGGATTTTTGGAAGTACTAATTTTTTTTTTTTTTTTTTGGTCCTTTTAACAAGAACAGGAAACTAAGAGGGGTTTATGGTCAAATTTCTTATAAAATGATTATTTCTTAGTCTCCTTATAAAGTGATTATTCTCTTTTAATGATGAATGATGGACAAATACTAATGATAATGGGAGATGACGAGTAGCAGGCTAGCAAACAATGACTAGTAATTAAAGAAATATTTTGTTAACGTTTAAAATAATCAAATTTATAATTTTAGATGGAATTAATATACTTTCTAAAATATAGAATAATTTATGTTTTGATTTACACAATTTGGAAGAGTGAAGGAAATTTCATTTTGCCAGTACCTGGTCGGAACATGGAAGCTCACTTTGGATTGTGTTTTAAAATTGACTATTTTAATTGATGTTTTATAATAAATAAATAAATAATTATTTAATTTTTTTATAATGACTTTTTAATATTTTAATTATTTTAATTTATTGTCAAAATAACCCTTTTATATATACTTGAAGATCTTATTTAATCAAAGCAGCAATGACTGGTGTGTGCAAAATGCAGAGACGGACACGGTACAACTCATTTTGCAAACCCTAAAGAGCAATTCTAAGGCCGTCAGGTAAAATGCCTTTTTATTATAGAAAAGTACTCTTTATTTTGCTTAACTAATTTGGTTAGTGTATATTTCAACTATACTCTTCATTTTAATTAACCAATCAAATTAACTTAACTAACTTTTAAAAGATAAATATTATAAAGATAAATAAAAATACAATCATTTTGGTGACACGTTGCATGTACACTTGGTGTTGCTGTGGTCACTAACGTGACATTTTTAAATATTTATTTTTTAAAATATATTATTAAATTAATTTTTTAAATAATATGTTTACACGATCATATTTTTTTAACGATAATATTTTTAAATGATCATGAGCTAGAGAAAAGAATAAACAACAAATATGAAGCTAGTAGAGATGCAATAAAGATTGAGACAGTAAGTAGATATGGACAAAACGGCAAAAAAGCCTTTGATCTAGCAATGGATGCTGGCTACTTGTGGAGAGCCAAAATGAAATGGGCAAAATGTCTCTTGAGATGAAGAGCCCTTTGGAGGAAGAGATGGGGTGGCACGACAGCCACTGTTGTATAGTCATATGGGTTTATTTTAGAGTCCATTTTGATAATCTAAATTGTTCATTTTATAAAGCACATCAAATAAAATATACTTGCAAATAATCAAGTTGATCAAAGATTGTTAACCCTTTCATCTAATCACATTCACTTTGCTTGGTTCCCATTTTTTAAAAACAGTTTTTAGAAAATTCTACACTCTTATTTTCCGTATTTTTTTGTTTTTACTGAATTTTTTTTCATATTTTATGCAAATTTTTTACTTTTTAGACACGCCTAACATACATACACCTAAAAAGTAAAAAAATTGTGAAAAAAATCTTTTAAAAATTCACTAAATATCAAAAATACAAAAAAAAAATACAAGAATTTAGTACATTTTTTGTATTTTTATGTATTTCTTAATTTTTTAAAATATTTTTTCACAATTTTTTTACTTTTTAGACACATCTAAATAAGGTGTATCTAAAAAAATAAAAAAAAATGTTTAAAATTTTAAAAATATTCACTGAAAATAAAAAAAAAAACACAAAAATTAAAAAACTCAGTTTTCAAAAAACTTAATCCAGAAAACTCAAACCAAACACAGTGATTTGTATTCCATTTTATATTTCAAATTACAGTTGTTATTTATTTTTATAGATACATATGCAATTTGATGTAATGGTTAATGATATTCGATCAACTTAATTTTTTGCAGGTATGTTATACTCGATGTTCTTTAAAAAGTGAATGGTTTGGATAATCGAAACGGGCCTCGAAATAGGCCAATATGGCTCACAATAATGGCCGATGTGCCTCCCGCACAACAGTCACCCCATTTCTTTTGGAGGAAGACCAAAACTTCACTAGCAAAAGTACTCCTATAGTCATCTTGCATCCATAACGCCCTCAAAATAAACCCATAAATCATACATACATGATACAAGAAAGAGATATCATATCCCATACATCAGAGTATTCTTACAAAAAGTAATACATGTTGACAACAAAAGTAAATGCCCTATAGACTTACAACTTTCCAAGTCAACACTTGGTTACAACAAAAGAGGAGTTCTAACTCTCTATACAAGATAAGCCCTTGGCTTGAATTTACATGTATCACCAAAATAGCAAAAACAACCAAAAGAGTCTTCAACTCCCAAAACCTTCCAAGCCAAGACTTTGGAGGCGACATATCACCTGTACCTAAAAATGATGTCCCATATAGGGTGAGCCAAAGCCCAGTAGAGATATACTAAACCAAATATGAGAAATAACTAAAACATTAGCATTTGATAAATGTTTAACACTCGTAAATCAACTTACAACACTTTTCAGTTTCATGACAAATACATCCGTGTTTCATTCCGCTTTTCCTTTACTTACCCAGTTCAAATTCATAAGCATGACTCACTATCTAGCCAAACAATTTAAATGAGATTACAACTCATATTAAAACATTTCCATTCTCCATAATTCAAATGAGACTACAACTCATATTAAAACCACTTCAATACTTCAATTATCTACGTTATGCAAATGTAATCAAGATTTCGGGACTTTCACCCTGGACACTCCGGCCAACTTAATTATCAATGGAGTCCATCCCCTATCTCCTCCCAAACAGGTTTGAGAGTACATCCCCTATCTCCTCTCAAACCTTGGAGTACATCCCCTACCTTCTTCCAAACAACATACATATGCAATGCATTTAAACATTTATCATATACAATGATCAAGCACAACACATATTCAATGTGTTGTTCCATCCGTCATATTCAATGACATACTCAATCGATTAGTTTTAATTCACCTAATCATCATGCAGTGTCTAGAACAATCAAGACTATCCTCCACCGATAGCCCAAAGCAGTTATTTCTAAATAGATATTAGATTATCAAACCGATAAATTATCTACAATTTCAAAGGTGAGTGATTAATCATTCCAACTCCACCATTCAATCTCATAATCTCCCAATTTCGTGGTTTTCAACTCAATTTCGTATTTCCATATATCCCGAATTAATTAAACAATTAATCAATTACATTAAATTAGGGCTTATCCCCCATTTTCTCAAATATTGCTCCTAGGGCCAAATTTCATCAATTAAACACCATAACTTTATTTTAGAGACCGCTCATACACTTGGAACCCCAAAAATAGAAAACCCTCTTTTATAATTTCAATTTCAAAACCCTAACTTCACCCAACAACCCCAAACAACACCATCTATACAAAATACATAACATCTATGTTAAACCTCATAGAAAGGAGTAGGTTATTCCTACCTCAAGAGATGAGACTCAAAGGTGAAGATGAAGAAACTCGAAGGTGTTCCAAACTCACAACTTTTCGGATCAAAATGGAGGTCTTGAGAAACTCCAACACTTTAATGAAGACACAATGTTTGGGTCTCACTAAACCAAGATCAAAATGCAGAGAGAGAGAGAGAGAGAGAGAGAGTTCTAGAGAGAGGAGCTCTCAAATTAAGGTTTTGGAAAGCTAGAGAGAGAATGGGTCGAAAAAGTGGTTAAAAAATGGCTTCCCTCGGACTGATATACATCACAGTCCACTCGAGCGTGGAATGCCCCGCTCGAGCGTCAGACACAGACTCCCGCTCGAGCATGAAAATAGACGCTCGAGTGTCGAATGCGCACTTCTAGAAGTTCTGCAGACGAAGGTCCCCGCTCGAGCGTAAAAGTGGACGCTCGAGCGCCCGATGTCCTGCAGGGAAAAATACTGAAGACTGAATAACCCCGCTCGATCGTAAAATTTCCCGCTCGAGCGTCAAAAGCCCCGCTCGAGAATGAAGGCCAAAATCTGGGCATCAACTCTATGTTTCTAAACACAACCAACCTATTTCAAACCTGCCCAACACAATCCAAAACTCAAATATAAAGAGTAAAGGATGGAAACGAGAATAAGACAACAACACACATCCACAGAACCGAGTCCGGAATACAATAAACCATGAGAGGAATACCGGGATCGCTATACATCCTCTTCCAGAAATGCTCTAATACATCAAACAGTCCATAATATTATCTAGTTCTATTTACTAGTGAGGCAAGATTGATGTGTTTGAGTTGTAATTACCCTTGAATTATGTTAGTATATCATGTTTTTGAGTTCTTTTTGCATGAAATTGAGCTTGGAAATGAATATGGAAGATCACGCTTTGAGCCATTTTCGGACTGGACTGAATTGCCTAGAACCACACGTGCGGCCGAGAGTCCCGCACATGCGGAACACAGGGTTGATCAGGGGCTTGCACACTACTTTAATTGCACGAGCGGCCGTAGGGGAAGCACCTCCCGCACGTGCAAAAAATAAGGGGAAGACCTATATTTTTCTGTTAACTTCCCCGACCCGCTAAATTCATTTATGAGCATGTTCTGACCCTCTACAATGCCTAAAGATGAATGGAAAATGAACGAAACATAAAACAAATTAATAAATGAAAGTGTACGAATTGAAATGAATGATTTATCAAATATGTGCTGGAGGAAACGCCGCTATTGCTTACTTTTCATGCTTCTTTTGGATACGACCAGCCCTATAGTTCGGACTCCCGTGGTTCTGAATCTGAATTCACAAGTGCAATATGAAATAGATAAACACAAAAAAGTCCACATTCGGCAAATCTTTTGGAAAATCGATTTTGAATAAAAAATGGCAAGAATGGACTGGTTTGCCAGATTACAGAGTCGTCACCTAAATATTTTTGGAAAATTTAGGAAACCCGAGACTCGTGCCAAAGGCCATTAGTTCGTCATCACCAAAGTCTCTTGGCTCAGAAACTTAGATACAAGAGGGGAAGGTCATGAATTGAGCACCACACTCGTCCGATCAAAGATCGGCCTCTACTAATCATAATGTGATTCTTATTTATAATATATGCTCTTGTTCCGATTATTAGGCTAACGTTGCTGTGTGTTGCACATAAGTATAGACTAATTTGCAAATATTGGAACATTTTGATTTCGTGTTTGTTTTGCAAAATGGTTTGAATACGTACCACTTGAAAAAAAGTGATCTCATATGTACATTTGATCAAATCATTGCAATTTAAGTAATTAGCCTTCATTCACAAGCATTCAACAGTTATATTACTTAAGCACTTAGCCACATAGTAATTATGCTTGACATGGCAATATTAATACTCATGCAATATGCTAAAATAATAAGTGCTCACCTAGTACTCCAAGGCAAGCCAAAAAGAGATAAAATAGTTAGGAAAAATGCACGATTCTAATGATGCAAAATGACTAATGCAAAACATACAAAAATGCAATTACGAGGTTTGGTTGTATAAAATGTCATGTGAATCACTTTGATAGCATGCAGTGGCGCACGTATTCAAGGAAGTAATAAATGACAATGCTGTTAGAATAATGAACCAAACCTAATGCATGCAAGACGAATGAATGCAAATTATGGAAAATGCTAAAAGAAACATGATGTTCAATGCTATCCATCATAAGCAAGTAAATAAAAAGGAGAAAGACGTGGGGTTGGAAGACATACACATTATTACAAGTTTGCCATCGCGCAAGAGGGCTCGAATGAATATCCTAGCTAAGCTAATTAACTAGTCATTTAAAACCAAATGAAATAAATTAACTACGCTAGCTAATTATTACAAATTGAAATTAACTAATTAATTACACTAACTAATTAGTTACAAATGGGTATTCACTAATTATTACACATGGGATCAACTAGTTTAATTAACAAATTAACAACTAATTAAACTCGAGCGGGGTAGTGAATCGTGCATGCCAATGTGAACATCCTCCCGGAAACACTTCGATTTTGCTGCCAGGACTGTTTTGCTTGCAAAAAAAACTCCAGTTTTGCCTCTTCTTCTGCTCTGCCTTGCAAGAAAATAACACTGCCTGTTGACACAAAAGTGGCCGGCCAGCCAGAAGTAGTGGATGACAGGCTGCAAATAGTGGCCGGCTAGCCAATAATGTAAATATTAGGGGTGTCTGCAGTTCGGTTTGGGACGGTTTGCGGTTCGGTTTGGACCCGTCCGCATCTATGTGGTTTGGGAAAAAGTCAACCCGCAACCGCCCGCAATGCGGTTTGCGGTTGGTGCGGATAGGGTTTGCGGATATGCGGGTGGTTGTGGGCGGTTTGCAGATTGAACTTTTTTTCAAAAATTATTTTTAAACCCTTTTTTTTCCTCCCATTTTGTCAATCTTTATTTTGGATATTTTTCCTCATACTTTATAAAATGCTCCAACATTAATAATTAATGAATTAAAACTTATAAAATAAAAAACACAACAAATTCAATTCGTAACCTAAACAAATCATTCAAAATCTACATTCATCATTTACTTGCATTCATTCTACATTCATCATTCATAACCCAAATAAAAAAAATCCTACATTGAAAATTCTACATTCATCATTCCTAACCCAAATACAAAAAAAAAAAAAAAAAAAAAGAAAGTAATTCTTCATTAACCTACATTCATCCAAAATGCAAAAAAATAAAAAATAAAAAAATAAAAAAAATCATTAACTTACATTCATCCAAAACCAAAATGCAATTAAAAAAAAAAAATTGTTGTCAAACTTCGTTCAATACAAACCCATGAAATAAAATAAAAACATTTCAATTCCAATCCTTCATTCACATGTTGTCAAACTTCATTCACATCCAATCTAACTTTCACAGATTCCAATTTCAATTCCAATTCCATGCATTTTGTTGATGAATCCTACACAAAAACAAATTGAAAAAAATATAAACTTTAATCTTCAATTATAGTAAGAAATGAAAAGATAAACAAATGTCTATATATTGCATCTCAATATAGTAAGAAAATGTGCTGAGCATATGAAAAAATTACCAATGAGCAAATGAATATTAGACATCAATTATAGCATCTACATTATAGGTAATAAAACTTACAAAGTACCTAATTAGAAGTCAACAAGAGAAGATTAATAAAACTTACATTAGAAATGAATAATACAAATAAAAATAAAGATAAATAAATTCTCATTTACCCGAGTCATATTGCTCAAATTCTTCCACATCATCCATCACCTTTCGAAGAGAAATTGGAAGGTTGCTTCGAAGCCAATTTTGAGTACATATAAGAGCTTCAACCATAGAAGGCGAGAGTGAACTACAAAATGGGTCAAGAATACGCCCTCCCATACTAAAAGCCGACTCCGATGCAACGGTAGAAATAGGCATGGCCAACACATCCCTTGCAAGTTGTGATAACACTCTATATTTGGTTGCATTCACCTTCCAATAATCCAAATCTCAAATGTTTGATTCTTTACAAAATGTTCAACCTCGGATAAATATTGTTCCAATTCCGACTTAGATCCACTAGTGCATTGCCCCTCCAAACAGGAATTAAATTGGGAGTCAACTAAAGAATAGGGATCATCATCATCATCATCTTCCACCATATTCACAACTTCACTCACACTTGGAAGTTTCTCATTTGAAGGATAAAGTGTGACATAATGGCTATACAAACGACTCAAGCAACTCGTAACCTTGTCTACCATCTCTTCCACCTTTCTATTATCTCCAAGAAATAAATTGGAAAAACAAAACTCCAAGTATGTCATTTTTTTGGTAGGATCAAGAACCACCGCAACATACAACAACAAATTGATTTTACTTCTATCCCCCCAATACTTGCTAAACTTTAGCTTCATAGTCTTTGCCATTGTGCTCAAAGTATAATCCTCCTCCAAAATTAATTGGTTAATTTTGCTTTCAATAACAAACATCTCTTTGTAAAAAGCATTGGAAGTAACAAAGAGAGACCCCGAAAATTTCTTAGTTGCAACATAATATAATTTTAGAAACCTCAAAAAAATTCTACATTTTTTCCAATCCAACTCATTCGGACTTCTTCTTATGCCACCATCAACATCCTTGAAATAAGGTTCAAAGTTGGAATCCACAAACTTCAATCGGTTAAAAGTCTTCTCATACTTTTCAGCGGCCTCTAGCATTAAATAGGTAGAGTTCCACCTAGTTGGTACATCTAGGCATACAAGAGCTTTTAAATCAAGTTTGACTGTGGCCGCACACTTCTTAAAAACATCATGCCTATGAGGAGAAGACCTCACATATCTCACCGCAAGTCTAATGTTGGCAATAGAATCATCCATTTCTTTCAACCCATCACTCACAACGAGATTAAGAATATGTGCACAACAACGCATATGAACAAACCCATGTTGCAAAATAGTCCCCTTCCAATCTTTGGTTATCGCTTTCAAATATTGAATGGTAAGATTATTAGAACTAGCATTATCAACTGTTAAGGTGAATATGCTATCAATGTTCCACTCAATCAAACACGACTCAATTTTTCAACCCTATGTTTCTCCTTTGTGATCCTCAACTTGTTGAAAATTTATGATTCTTTTTTGAAGTTTCCAGTTATCATCAATGAAATGAGCAGTCAAACACATGTAACACAAATTCTGAATAGATGTCCAAGTGTCTGTAGTAAAGCAAATTCTACGACCTTTCATGGCCTTCTTTAACTTATCCCTTTCATTCTTGAATATATTGAGCATTTCTCTAGATATGGTTTGTCAAGAGGAAATTGGTGTGAATTTGGGTTGCATGACATTACAAAATCTTCTAAACCCAACACCCTCCACAAATCTAAATGGCAACTCACCAATGACCACCATCTCTGCAAGAGCCTTTTTACAAGTATCAAAATTAAAAATTGTTGCTACAACCTCAACACCTTCTTCATTTTGTTTCGGTTTAAGATTTAATGTTTGTTGACCATCTGTATCCCTATTTGGATATTCTTTACAATTGGGTCTATGACTCCTCAAATTACTTGTCCCATGAAGTCTAGAGTCAGCAATATACTTTTTCTTACAATATTTACATACGGCTCTACGCTTCCCATCAGTCCCTACAACCTTGTCAAAATGATCCCAAACTGTAGATGGTGCTCTCCCCCCTCCACCTTCACTCTTTCTCTTTGGGGGTCTAGGAGGCTTAGGTTCATGTTCAGGTTCGGGTTCGACTAAGAGAGGATTCATTTGAGAATTAGAGGATTCCGGAGGTACAAGATTGATTGCGGGAGATTGAATACTATCCTCCATTTGAACTGGATTACAAAAATACAGTCACCAAATCAATTTTACAGACACAGATTCAATTCAATTTTAATAACATATTGAATTCCAAAATTATACAAATAGATTCAGATGTACCAAAATTATACAGACAGAATCAATCAGTTTGAACGTAAACAGACAGATTCAATGTAAACATATTGAATGTAAACAGATTGAATTCAGAATTACATAACATACAGATTCTTCAATGTAAACAGATTCTACAGATTCAATGTAAATAGATTCAATATACATATTTAGAATTCAGAATTAAATAACATACAGATTCAATGTAAACTGATTGAATGTAAACAGATTGACTTAATAACAGATTGAATCTACAATTTGGATTGAATCTATCTACAATTTGGATTGAATCTGTCTCAATAACTTATCACCCCATCAAGATTGAATCTGTCTCAATGACTTACCATCTATCAAGACTTACCATTCGTAAATCATAAGGATTCAATCTGTACAAGTGATTAACAGATTCAGATTTACATTCCAAATAGAGGCCAAAACAAACACAACTAAGATCAACATATTACAGATTCAACACAACTAAGATCAAACAAAACAAAACAAATACAGAGGCCAAAACACAGATTCGATCGGTGCAGATTCCAAAACATGAAGATCAGATTCCAAACACAGAGGCCAAAATAAAACAAACACAGAGGCCAAAAAAAATTAGATTTATTTCCAAAGAAACACAGATTCAATCGGTGCAGAGATGAGAGATTAGGGAGAAAGAGAGAGAGAGAGAGAGAGAGAGAGAGAGAGAGAGAGAGGCTTACCTGTGTGAGTCGATCGGTGCAGCAGAGATAGAAAACCAGAGAGTAAGACTAATGAGATGAGAGAGTGAGGGAGACAGATCAAATCAGAGAGATATCTGATATATATATATATGTTGTAAAAAAAAAATCAACGATCGGGCCGAGAGAGAGAGAGAGAGAGAGATAGAGATTGAGAGAGAGAGAGAGAGAGAGAGAGTTTACCTGTGAGTAGATCGGCGTTGCAATGAGATGAACAACGAGAGAGTGAGAGAGTGATCGGTGCAGAAGATGAAGATGAACAACAAGAGAGTGAGAGAGTGATTGGTGAGAGAGTGAGAGAGAGAGAGAGATAGTGCTGCTAAGTTGAGATGAGACTGAGAGAGTGAGGGAAACGATTAGGGTTTTTTGTTTTGTTTGTTATAGATGAGGTGAGTGAGATGGAGATGGACGGTTAGATTTGACAGAGGGAAAAAGAAATTAATTTAATGCGGGCGGGTTGGGCGGGTGCGGTTCAAACTCGCACCCGCTCGCAACCCGAAATTTATATAAAATCCAAACCGCACCCTATCCTAATGTGTTTGCGAAACCGCCCACATGCGTGCGGTTTGGATCGGGTAGGGCGGTTTGGCGCGGGTCAGATAACCCTATGCCCAGCCCTAGTCAATATGGCCTTGCTGCAATAGAAAATGAAGAGAGCAGAAACGGGGTGTTCCCAGGCGATATTCATCCTCTTTGGCTCTCCCTATCATGAAATTGCTCAAATGAGGGATATAATTGATTCACAAATCATCAACAACTGCAAAGTTGTTGCATGATGATCTACGGCTCTATTGGACAAAAGCTCAATGAGGGAAACCAAATGACCAACAAAACCTCCTTCTTATCATGCGATGGATCAAGGGAAGCGATTGACATTTGACTCTTAAACCATTATCATCGCTAATAACTATGAAATGGCGTAAGACTCAATGGGTTCAACTAACATCCAGTTGAACACCAAACCATATTATTATCTTATTCTATTTTAGCCCCAATTTTATTACTCCATTTTAATTACCTTTCTATTCATTAGTCAATTAAGTCCAATAATGAAGATTGAGTCCACTAATAGAGAGAAGTATCAAACAAAGGGTTGTTTTGGGCACGAGAGAGATGTCATGCCATTGGTAATGAACCTCCGAGGAGATTAAACCATTAAGCACAACGATCTTTATCTCAAGCTTAAACAACCAATCGATTGAAATAACTCTCAAGGCAATGAAAATTCAAGAAATGAGGGAGATGCAATGGTGATTAGAGATGAACATATGTATGGAAAGCACTAAATAAATGCTATCAACTCAAATAGGTTGGTGTCTATGGCCTAAAACACCAAACCTATGAGGACCAGTACATTACAAGCCTATTAACAAAGCATGAATGACATGAACAACTTAAAACAGTCCTAAAATAGGCTAAAACAATGCTAAAATTGAAGTCAAAAGAGCTAGAGAAGTAGGCTTCAATGATGAAGAATTTAAGCTAGTAAATAAGCCAAGGGAGGGATGGCTAACCCATCCATTTTTGCGACTTCAAAACATGATTTTTAGCCTCTGAAAAAACTTGAAATTCAGTGGGAAAAATTTCAAAATGAAAGGAAGGGAAACACAAGGGCAAAAGCTTCGAAAGCAAGGTTCAAACAAGGGTGGTCCACTCCTCTACCTTTAATGGCTTTTAACCACAAGTTTCAGCCTAAAAATATAGGTGAAAAATAGCCCAAAAACAACAATAAATATAGTAGATAAATAAGGGAAACAAAGCTAGGAATTATACCTATTGAAGAGGAGTATCCTTTTTGAATTATAAACCACCAATTCACACCCTCAAGAGCTAAGATGCAAGCTTAAAAACCTCAGCAAAGAACCCTCCAAGTTTGGTTTAGAGAGTGTAGGTCAAAAGTAGGTACGGTGCAAGAGAGAGAGGGAGAGAAATGTAGAGAGGGAAATATTTTTTAAACTTTTGCTCCACAAATTTTTTCTAACCCTATATCATAAGAGAAGGTCATCTATATATAGAAATATATGAAAGACTCTCGGAAATATCCAAACAAATATTGCTGGTATGGTGCATGCATGTATGGAGACAGTTGGCCAAGAAAACATCTGGTTTTGCCGCCGTACACCATTAGTGGTTGGCCAGCCACTAGTAGGCTTGCAGATCTTAGATGGCCAGGCTTGAAAAGCTGCTGTTTTGGTCTTAAAAAATGGGGCAAAATTGGCATGTTTCTGAGGCTCAAAGCTGAGGCTTCATGCTGAGGAATTCAAGCATTTGACAAGCATATACAAATTCATCATCGGGTGATCACTCGGTGGTGCCCAAGTTGTAAGGGCAGTCAAAAATGTGGTATCTACAGTTGCCCTTCTTTGACAGAGCTCGAAGTCTAGAGACGACCCATTTTAAGAAGGTTGTAAGGCTTGGCAAAGCAAACAAGACAAAAATTAAATTGGTTGAGCCCGAAAGATGCCTATGTATCCCTTTATAAGGAATGAAACAAGCGTAGTTTAGTAGCAAGATGCATATGATATGCACCGGCACAATAAATGCAGTTGAAAACTGGACTTACACACTTCGTGAAGCCAGTTTTTTGAAATTCCATGATCATGAAAGACAATAGAAAAGACCGCAGTGAATATGTATGATAGATGCACAAAGTGAGCAGGTGCGATTGATGCACAAAGTGAACAGGTGCGATTGATGCACAAAGTGAACAGGTACGATAGATGCATAAAGTGAACAGATACGATAGATGCAAAAAGTGAATAGGTGCGATAGATGCACAAAGTGAACAAGTGCGATAGATGCACCAAGTGAATAAGTGTGATAGATGCCCAAAGTGAACAAGTGCGATAGATGCACAAAGTGAACAAGTATGATAGGTGCACAAAGTGAACAAGTGCTATAGGTGCACAAAGTGATGTTTTAAAAAGCACCGCACCTGCACACGACACAAGGCAACGTAATTGAAAATCAGTAAGATGACAATGCAAGTTCCATGCAACATAAGACGACAATAATAAGGTGCTCTGCGTGTTCTATGCAACACAAGACGACAATAAGATGTCACGACATTTTATGCAAGATAGTCAAAAGCAAAAGCATTTCTATGGAAGATAATGAGTATGCAAATTCTAGGCAAGATAAAAGATAACATGCAAATTCTATGCAAGGGAATTGAATGCATGTTCTGTGCACACATGATAAGCATATGAATCACGATGCAATGTGCACATGCAACGTAGGAGGCTTTACAAAATTCTCAAAAGGATGCCACTTGTTCATAGTTGAAATTGGGGCACGTTCGTGCGTCGGGGTACAACGGGCCTTGGAACAGCACAATCGGAACGCAAGTTTGAGATCCTCGGAAATCAAATATACTTCAAATACCTCAATCCTTCTTCTCAGACCCAGAAAATCACCTCCCATGCACGGAGGACCACAAAACCAGCACTAGGCCAAAAAAGTGGGTGGCCGGCCGGCCGGCCACTAATGTAATTCCGGGGCAGTTTTGACATTTTGCCTTGGGTCTTCATTAAATACACATCCAAACCTCATTTCTTTACACACCTAAGTTCAATTTCATCTTCCCTCTCTCTGTAGGTGCTTTCTCTCTCTAGATTTGTGCTTTGTACGCACTTTCCAATGCCCCACGCAAACATTTTTTGTAAACCACCTTTGATCCTTTATACTTTGAACCGATCAAAATTTGTTTTCATTGATTTTTTTGGGTTTTGGTTACTTTGGGTTTCTTTCCCTCAGGTTCTTCTTGGGTTTTGTGAACTTTTCTGGGTTTTGACTTTTTCTCTTGTTTTCTCTCTCCTAGGGTTGACTTTTTCCAAGTTTTCTCCCTTTTCCCTCATTTTCTCCATTTTTCTCCAATTTTCACCCCACTTTCCAGATGGTTGATGATCTTCCACATGATGACGCCCCTCTCGAGGTTCCACCTGTACTTCCACCCCCTGTAAAAGTTGAGGAACTGGTGGTCACCGGGGCTGACAAGGCGGCAGAGGACATTGTGGCCGATTTTGAGACAAAGTTTGCTCTAAGGCTCGAGCCTGTGTTACTTCCATTGAGGATGAGACCCATTGATCCGGCCACTTACGAACCCGCACACACACGATGGCACCTGAAGGCATGATGCACTTTGATGATTTACACGATGGCGTGCCGGAGGATACTTTACTGAGGTAGTCGGACTTCCACCTCTCATACGGTGCTACTAAGGTACAAAATTTACTTTCATGCAATTGCGTCTGACTATTTTCTAACCATTTTAACACTGCCTTTATCTGCCTAACTTGTATCATTGTCTTTCATCTGATTCGTTCTTTCTTTGCCACAGAAAGACTCTCGCTTCTATAGGGGTTATGAGACCTTGACTTCTCGGGACTGGTACCATGAGCTTCTTGCCCAGGTTCGTGATTTGCTCGACGAGGCGGGCTTTGGCCTTTTTTGCACCGAGCTCCCATGGCATATGGCTAGCTGGGCCCTACTCGGAGTGTTGGTGGAGAGGTGGTGGGATACCACCAACTCCTTCCACTTCTTTTCCACCAGAAAAATGACAATAACTCTCTCTAACTTCTCCATGTTCATTGGTTTGAGAGTAGGGGTGATCTGATCCCTTTCCACATGGACATGGGCCAGTGGGAGGCGGCCTAGATCTACCTGCTCGAAACGAGCCCGCCTCTATCTAGGCCAGTTATGGTCAGATATAGCTAGTTTCTTGAGCGCTTTTGGGGGAGTTAGCCTAAGACACAGGAGGAGATAGAGCAGTACACCTAGAGGTTTTTGATATACCTTCTTGGTACTACTTTGTTTGGGAACAGGTAGAATATCATAGGTTTGTACTTGTTGAGTGCACTTATGACCTTGTCCCGGGTCTGATTTTATGATTGGGGTGAAGCTGGCCTCACCACACTCTACGGTTATATGAGCTCTAGTTCCTGCATGAGGGAAAACAAGGTCAGAGGCTACCAGAAAGCTTGGGAGGTATACACTGTGTTTTCAACTCAGTTTGCTACTTTCTATTTTCTACTTTGCATTTTCTTTTTTTTATATCTGTTCCTGTATTGTGCTTTCTACTTTGCACTTTCTGTTTGACATCTGTTCTTGCATTGTGCTTTTTGCTCAGCACTTCTTGTTTGATATCTGTTCATACCTATTGGTTCACATTTTTGATCTTTTCTTCTAGCTATGGGTTTATGCCTATTTCCTGGCCCTTGCCCCAGAGTTGATGGACGAGATCCCTCCAGCAGTGCCTTACTTGTGACGATATAACGACCGATGCTGACGTTGGAGCCGCGAGGACAAGACATTTACCTTCTACCGCAGATACTTCGATATGGTGGTTGCCCGCGAGGTAATCCAAAACTCACAGCCATTTCTACTTGATTCCCATTGCTACTATTCTGATTCATATTTTGACAATTGACAACAACTAACAACTTGTGCATTCTCTATTTGCAGATCACCTGGTAGCCCTGGGCGACGATGCCAACCAGAGTCAGGGACCAGTACACCGGGGTTTGGGGTGCATCCAAGTACTGGATCTTACTAGAGGGCCCATTTGGCTGGGCTCGGTTCTTGGAAGAGCGATTTGTTCACTAGACTTTGGGCTTGTCTACCGCAGCTGTTTCTATGCCGCCCCCAGCATCCATGAGGATAGTTGATAGCCTCCCAGCTGAGGCGATTATTCAGTATATGGTGGGACTGGATGCTGACTACTTCTGAGGGAACGAAGATTACACGACCTTCATTCGAACTCATCTTATGCTACCCCTGACCAGAATTCACGCGGGCGATGCAGCAGATGCTCCTTTGGCTGGTGAGGCTACTCAGGAGGCCAAGACCGGTATTGGAGGGACCCCTCCTATTGTGCAGGCTTCTAGTTGGCTGGCAATTCCTACTGTGCTTACATGTTGGCGGCCAACCGAGACAGCCTATCAGATTCTGATAGAGCCACCAGAGGCAAGGCAGAGATATGTTGGAGCCCCAGGCGCACCTCAGGTATGAACCATGCTTTAAAACTTGCATCCCGTACTTTCCCCCTTTCAGATACTGATTATTCAATATCACTTGCAGGCACCCACAGAGTACACAGAGGGCCTTCTTCAGCTGGTCGATTCTCTGGTCGACATAGTGTAGAGAAGGGAGACACTACTTGGTCTCCACAGTATTTAGGTATATTTCCCTTCCTCTCGTGCAACACATTGCTTTCCACACTACATTGGCATGCAATACTCCCACTGGTAGACTGACATGCATTCACACCACTCCACACTACACTGACACACAATACGCATACTGTATTTGCTTTTAGTATCATATGCATACTGCATACTCTATTTTGCAAGAACACATTGTATCTGACATGTTGATGCTTGTTTTTTAGATTCCACCTGCACCGAGGGCACCAGCAGCAATGGCAGCACCGGTGACACCACCTCCAGTGGCAGGGAGGAGAGGTATATAGGTCCCAGCACGCAGCCAAGATGAGCACCGAGATCGAGATAGAGGCAGGTGTACTCGGGGTTGATCCCAGACAGAGGAGACTTCTTTTTCCTCAGAGCCGATTTTGAGTGGCAATGATCCTGAGACCGGCGATACTGAGGAGGGTGTTAACTGATCTTCTGAGTCGACTGAAAGCTGGAAAGATGATGCTGGTTCAGGGACTTAGAGCAAGGAGGGCGCCGAGACTGATTTTGAGTCAGGGAGCGGAGATGACGATATTGGCTCTGGCTCAGAGTCTGATTCTGATAGCGGCGTTGACGGAGACAGTGTCCGTAAGTTCCCTCCAAGGAAGAAGACGAAGCGGACATCTTGAGCCTGAGGCGACTGGCGTAGATTTTTGTACGCTTTTGCTTAGCTTCTTTTACCTTGTAGCTTAGCACCTATATAGCTTCAGTTAGTTTTTACTTTTGCTTTTGAAAAGATTTGTACTTTCTTTTGTAAAATAAAACTATGATCGGGGAAAAACCTCACAGTTTTATGAAAAGAGTTGTTGTTTTTGCATCATGAGCACCACATTTTCGTAGAATGAAAATGGAATTGGCTTTGAAATAAAGAATGCTTGTATTGGAACAATGTTTTTAATTGGATAAGGAGCCGACCAAGCACCAAAATATAAATCGATAAACAAAGTAAAAATAGCCATACACAACTATTTACATTTGCTAAAACCGAAAGACTCAAAATAAGACCTTAGAACATGAAGACTAGAACAAAACGAAATTGCCAAAACTGCCAGGCCCACAAGTGGACGGCTAGCCAATAAAAGTGGATGGCCAGCCAAAACTAGTGTACGCCCAGCCACTTGTGGTGAACCACCAGCTGGCTGACAGGTGGCTTCCACTCATAGCCCTATCTTTTACAAAAGGCCTCCCTTTGTGATTTCTTCTCCAGAACCTTAATTTAGCTGTTGCTTTCTTTGAAAATGGAGATATTTCTTGCCGAAAAGCTCACGGATTGCATAGCTACTTTGGACGGCACGGAAAAGGTAAATTTCTGAGGTTTTGGCATAAACGCGCTTTTTTCGTTGAGCGGTACTCCACTTTGTTTTCCATTCTTCTATGACGTGGTCCAATGTTGGGACCCAATGACACATGTATTTAGCTTCGAAGCACAAGAAATGTGCCTGACTCTTGAAGAGTTTCAAGCATTGATGGAATCCCGGCATGACGAAGAAATCATGCCTCAGCCCCGTTTTGTCCATACCCAAGCTTTGGGATAGATGTGTGGGCTTACTTTGCACGAAGCTTGACCTTTAGCTCATGATGTGGAGCTAGATATACCCATCTTGATTCACTGATTTTCTGACATTAGAGATAGGGGCGACCCTCTCTGGCAAGGCTTTCAGCAACATGCCCTCTATTTGTGTATGCTCGTGCATTTTTTTCTTGCCCCCAGTTATGGCGAAGCCAACATGCGATTTATCGAAGGAGCCCAATGCCTAAAAGAGGATAAGAGTTGTATTGGTTTGGCCTTGGCCGAAACTCTACTAGGTCTAGATGCCTTTCATTGGCGAGAGACCACTCAGTTTGCAGGAAGCCCACTGCTTGTTTCCCATCTTTTTCTTATTTATGTTTCTCACATCACTTGGCATTCATGCTCTATTTTTCTCGTAAAGCCCGTTTCTTCACTTTTCTCTCAGCGCACATCTCTCTATTCTTTAATCTATCTTATTTTTCATCCCTTCCCTGGTATGGCTTATGGATAAGCTGAAAGTGATGGACCTTTGCCCCGAATATTCAGCCCGAGCTTACTTTTTTCGCCAATGACTAGTGGATTTTCCCAATGAGGGATGGTAGTGCAACTGGATGTGCAACAGAACGACAGTTGACATAGCTTGGCATTGCCTCTAGCTTGACTTGGCTGAAATGAGCTACAACATGACCTGCCAACTAGGCCTATAGTTGATTGGCCTTACCACGGTGGGTTTTACTTTCCTTTCCAATTTAGATGCCAGTTTGGACATCAGACCCGTCCAGATGAGGGGGTAAAATACCCGGCCCCATTTCCCATTCGTGGTTTACACTTGACTTGGTACCTCATTTCTTAGAGGAGGAGAGAGATTTTGGCCACTGCCCCTAGTTTCAGTTATGCCCTGTCTGGGGATCGCTTGGCTTGGCTCAAGGACAAGGCACAGGTTGGGCCAACTTTGGCTGCAGAGACTACCACGAGCACGGGTAGAAGACGCAGGAACACCTGACACACCTATGCCCTTTGTTTATTTGTTTGACTTTTCTTTTCAAGTTTTATGATGTAAAAGCAACTTTGATTCAAATAAGAGAATTAGAGAATGCACCTGTGTTTAAATCAATGGAATTAAAGTTGTAAGCACTGAAATTTTTTCTTTTGGTCCCAAAATGGTCTAAGTTGTAGAAGATAAAATTTGAGACAAATCCACTTCTATCAAAACTTTTCAAAACAATTTTCAAAGTGATCACTACCTGACACGCACGGAATCAACCCTCAAGATATACAGCCCTAAATCAACAGATCGCAACAACCTATAACTGCATTCATACTGGTCCTTCTGTCACTATACTGAAAATTATATAATCGAGCTAATTGATAATAGAGATAGATGGCCCGATCAAAATGAACGAATATGGCAGTTGTGTTGGAGATGGTTACACCTAAACTTTAAGATGAAATTGTCTACGTATCCCAAAGATGGGAATCAGGCCTTACGTAGTTTGGTTTTGGTTCACTCGTGTATTGACTCTCTCATTTTACGCTCTAACTTTTGCCAAAGTCGCCCTTTAGGGTTCTCAACCTTGCGAGCTTAGTTTTTCTTTGTTTCTAATTTTTCATGCTCTAACTTTTGCCTAGGTTGCCCTTCCGGGTTTTCGGCTTAGTGAGCCTCTTAAGAGTAATATTTTTTCAATTTGTCCATAGGCTGTGAGAATTCCAGGCTATCTGGGTCCATAAGGATGATCATTCTTCCTGACCAAATAGATTTAATAATATAAGAACTAGTCCAATTGGGTCTGATCTTACCTCTAGGGCTATAGATGGGACCCCGGTTGTCTTTCAGTTCCATGTCCCCTTCTTTGAGATTTTTGGTCTTGACCTTCTTGTTTAAAGCCCTAGCAATCCTGCGTTGGTAGTCCTGAACATGATACAATGCCTTCAGCCATCTCTCATCAAATAGCATCAACTCCTCAAACCTGCTCTGCTACCAGTCCGCTTCCGCTATTTGACACTCGGCCATAACTTGTAGCGACGACACTTCAATTTTAATTGGCAGAACAACCTTCATCATATAGACGGGAGAATAGGGGGTTGCCCCTGTAGATGTGCGAATCGACGTTCTGTAGCCCCAGAGCGCGAACGGTAGTTTATTCGGCCATTCCTTATAGGTCTTAACAATCTTTTGCAAGATGTTCTTAATATTCTTGTTAGCGGCCTCAACAGCTCCACTAGTTTATGGTCTATATGTTGACGACTTGTGAAAGGGCACATTTTATTTCTCGAGCAGATCCACCACCTCTTTCTTGAAGTGCGAGCCACTATCTGAGATGATTTCATTCAGAACACCATACCGGCAGATGATGTTGCTTTTGATAAACTTGGCTACATGCGATGCCTTCAGCATGGCATATGATTAAGCTTCCACCCACTTCGTAAAATAGTCAATTGCCACCAGAATGAACTCATGCCAATTTGACCTCTTTGGCATGACTGCGTCGATAACATTAATTCCCCAAACTGAGAAAGGACATGGTGAAGTCATGTTATAGATCTTTGACAGTGGAATATTCATGCGATTGGCATGGATTTGACATTTGTGGTATCACTGTACAAAACCAATGCAATCTTCCTCCATAGTTGACCAGTAATAACCCTGTCTAAGGATCTTCCGGGCTAACATCACACTGTTCATATGCGCCCCACACTCTCTCCCGTGGATGGCTTCCATCAGGTGCTTCGATTTTTCTTCCTCAACGCATAACTTGTGCATTCTCAGATAGCCTCTTTTATATAGTTTACCCCCACAGATGATGAACTGGAGGACCAGATGCCGTATTCCTCGTTTGTCTTTGGCATTTGCCCTTGGTGGATATGTCTTATTTTCCATGAAATTCTAAATATCATAATACCAAGGATTTTTGTCTTGATCCTCATCTATCATGGCGATGGTTTCATAGGCCAGCGTGTATTTTTGCTCAATGATGATTGGACGCATTTTGACTCCAAGCGGGATGTCTACCATAGAAGACAGAGTTGCTAAAGCATCAGTAAACCGGTTGTGTCAATTTTTCAAACCTCAGAATCAGCATATCCAGGGCCTGATGGTAAACCTTCATCTTCTCTTCTTTGACTTTCTAGTCTCCGTTTGGTTGAGAAACAACCAAGTTTGAGTCCTCTATGACATCTAACCTCATTGCCCCTAGTTCTAGGGCAGCTTCCAAACTAGCAATACATGCTTCATATTCTGCTTGTTAGACACTTTGAACAGGAGTTTGAAAGCTAAGGGTATATGGGAGTCGTCGGGTGTTATCAGCAACACACCAGTCTCATAATCGTCCTGATTAGACGCTCCGTCAAAATACATCGTCCGCATTTCCTTTTCCACTTATAGAACATCTTCATTTGGGAACAAGTATTCCGCTGCTTCATCGCCCTCTATTGGATGGTCAGCCAGGAATTCTGCTATAGCTCTTCCTTTAACAGACTTGCGCGTAACATATTTGAGATCAAATTCGGAGAGAAGAAGCAGCCAATGAGCCAGCCTACCCATAAGTGCTGGTTTGTCAAAGAGATATTTAATGGGATCTAATCTCGAAACTAGGATTATGGAGTGAGCTAACAAGTAGTGCATCAACTTCCAGGTAGCCTATACTAAGGCTAAGCAAGCTTTCACCAAGGGAGTGTAGCGGGTCTCGTAGTCTAGCATCTCCTTGCTCAAGTAATAGATGGCTTTCTCCACTCTATCTTTAGATTCTTGAGCTAGCATGCACCCCATGGTCGACTCGATTACTGACAGATACAAAATCAAAGGCTTCCCAAGCTCTGGTGGCGAGAACACAGGCGGATTCTAGAGGTATTGCTTGACTTGCTCAAAGGCAAACTGACATCGATCGTCCCATCGAAACTTTTTTCCTTTCTTTAGGAGACCAAATAGTGGTTCACAAGTCAAGGTTAATTTAGAGATAAACCATCTTATGAATTGCACTTTACCTAGAAAGCCACGCACCTCCTTTTCAGTCCTTGGTGGTGGCATTTCTAAAATGGCCTTGATTTTGGAAGAATCTACTTCAATTCTCCTCTGCGTGATTAGAAAGCCCAGCATTTTCCATGCCGTTACGCCGAAGGTGCATTTCTGCGAGTTCAACCTCAATCTGTATTTTCTGATTCGTTGAAAAAATTTCTCCAGCGCGTGTGTAATGGCCTTCTTGCTCTTTGGACTTGAAATTCATGTCATCCACGTACACCTCAACCTCTTTGTGGATCACGTCATGTAGTATGGTGGTCGCAGCCCTTTGATAAGCAGCCCCAGCTTTTTTCAACCCTAAAGGCATAACCCAGAAGCAGTAGGTGCTATATGAAGTGGTAAATGCCGTCTTTTCTCTGTCCTCAGGTGCCATCAGAATCTAGTTATACCTCGAAAACCCATCCATAAAGGAGAGCAAGGCATGGCCCGTGGTGAAGTCTACCAACTTATCAATATGATACAGTGGGAAGTCATCCTTTGGGCTGGGTTTGTTCAAATCCCGAAAGTCAACACAGACCCGAATTCTGCCATCCTTATTCTGCATGGGGATGATATTGGCCAACCAGGTCGGATACTCGGATACTAACAAGAATCCTGAATCAATTTACTTGGTGACCTTTTCCTTGATTTTCAGTGCGCAATCCAGATGAATTCTGCGCAATTTTTGTTTGACTGGTCGAGCCTCGGGGTCGAGATGGATCCGATACTGTACAATCTCAAGGTCGATTCCAGGCATGTCTTCGTAGGACCATACAGAAACATCTTTGAAATCTTTTAATAAAGTGATTAAATGCTCACGTTCCTCCAAAGACAACGTGGACCCGATTTGGACCAAGCGTGGATCCTTCTCAGTACCCACATTAATATCAATGATTTCATCAAAACAAGGCTTTACAAACCTCTCATCCTCTTGATTAATCAAGTTTTTCAAAGCCAGAGAAATTTTTTCCCCTTCGTTTTCGTTAAAATTCTGAAAATTTTGGTCAATATAATAAACCAGCGACACAGAGAAGTATACAAAATCTGTAGCGTTTTCATTCAAAGGTCAAAATCTTTGGTTATAGACTCCAAAGAAAAGCTGAATGAAGACCTAGATAGGACTTTGGTGTTTGGGTTACCACCCCCAGAAATACCAGACTCAGACCCCCCGGACTGACTTGAATCCGATCCTAACTCGACAGACTCAGTGGAATCAGATTCTGGCTCATCAGAACTGGAAAGATAGCTCTCCTCTAGTTACCAAGTAAGATGCGTTGCCCTCGATGCATCCAAAATACCACTAGTTGGGTCCACACCCAGTCCTTCCCCGATCATGGAGACAGTAAAGTTATCCCTTAAGTTCTCTAGGTCAGCTGCAGGATCTGTTGGGAGATTGGCTAGTGCTGCCTTTACATCAACCTTGCTGTTGTCTAAGTTATCTTCCGTGCTCTAGCTAATTCTGATGTTTGGTTCAGCCCTTTCCTCATCAATGTCCTATAGTTACAGATCAAAGAAAATCTCGAGTCTGGGGACGCGTTTCTTTGAGGAATTTACCCAAGGCACCAGAAAGCCACAAAAAGGGAAATCTTCTCCCTCTCGAACAAAAACGCCATTAAGCTTCCCTCAGATTGGCCCGTGGATGAGCTCATAATGCTTTCCAGCTTTCTTGGCCTTGGCTCTGCCCTTCATCTCTTTTCTCTTCCTTATCTAGTCCTCTTTGGTGGGCACATAGCCCAGTCCAAAGGCATGCGGGTTGTGTGGTACCTCTGCTAATGTTGCAACACCCTTCCGCTCACTCTTTTCGAGTCCCATTCCTAGAACATGCCGCAACTTGTTCATGAAGTTGATAGACTGGGCACTGACATACATGCCTTCGTTCGCAGCCAGAATTGTCTGCACTACTTGTGTTTCAGCCAAAGTGAATCCCCGAGAGGAATACATCTTTGTCGCCATGATGATCTACAGCACTAGAGTAGTCACCTCTGCAGGTGAATGGATGGATGAGTTCCCCAAAACAATTACTACTCCTCGCCTGTGAGGATACTTCAACATTTGATGGTGGGTGGAGGACATAGCCTTCACGTGATGTAACCAAGGCCTCCTTAACAGCAAGTTAAAGGTAGCCGGTACATCCAGAACGTGAAACTCAATCTCTTGCTCAGCTGGGCCCACCTGGACTCGTACTTTAACTATACCCACGACTTCTCTGCTTGCATTGTCATATGCCCATATCACCTAAGCTATGGGAACAAAGTCCTCTGGTTTAAGGTCAATTGCGTAGGTGGTATGGGACAGACAAACATTAATGGCAAAACCAGTATCTACCAATACCACTGGTACCCACTTCTCCCTACATTCCACAGAAATTTATAACGGCTTGTTATGAGCTGAGCCTTCTAGTGGCAGCTCTTTATTCGAGAAAGTGAGTATTGGCTTGGCACCACCTAGAAAAACCAAGCTCACAAGTTACTCGGGCGTAGTATCAATGGACAATTTAGCTTTATCCATTGCCGACAATATTGCTTACCGATGCACCCGTGAGGCCATGGGAAGACCCTATATAGAGATGTCAGCTTGGATTTTCTTGAGCTATTTCAGCATTGATTCTTCTTTTAGTTGCTTCTCTTTCTGTTTCTCAGACTCTTTGTCATTTCCAAATGCTTCTGCTTGATCCAGGTGTGACGGATTAAAATATTGTCCACTACGGGTAAGATGGTCTATTTCCTTAGTATACCATGTATTATTCAGAAGGCAACCGCCTCAGTCTTCGTCGGCATGGGCCAGACACAAATCATTGTCATCCCACCACTCGCCGTCAGCTGCCGATAAACAGTTGTCCAGCTCCACCTGAATCATCTTCGCAATACAAGTGCTCCTCTTAGGGCGACATGTGGTTGTAGTTGTCTGGCTGTCCTCAACTCTTTCTCTCTCAAACTGCCTTAATGCAGATTCCTGTTCAGTGCCTATGGTGTTCACAACACCTACTTCTTGACTTGGGTTTCCCGCATACGTATCCTCTAGTAATTTTCCTTTCTCATCAGCCTTTCCGGCCATTATAGCTACCTCCGCTTCCTTCCCCTTTGGTTTTACCCTAACTTTTTCCTCTTTGTCTAGCTCATTACTCAGCCATCTGGTGTTATCAATCAATCTATTCAGGTCAAACCACCCAATTTGTACATCTCCCTGATCATGCTTGTCAAAGAACTACAAATTGTCTAGATCTTTTTCAAGATCTGCCAAATCATCCAACCCTTGGTTCGGGCCATCCTCCCTAACCACATTAATGCCTACCGAGGTTGGTAGCACCACTTTGGGCCTAGTTTGAGTGGTTGGCATGATATAGCAACTCAGGTCATACACCCACTCAGATAAGTCCCCAAGACACTCTAATAACAGACTAGTACCTCCCTCCGAGGCCAAACCTTCCTTTACCACGGATATTGTCACCACATTGTGAGGCTCAGGTTGTGGCTTAAATGCGTCCATCATGCATAGATCTGTGCCCTTATAAATGAACAACATTGGTTTCGGTAAATGGAAGGGGGTAGGATATATGCTGAGGCCATATACAGTGGCTAGTGTATGGATCAAGTTAAGATTTCAAGGTGGAGGGACTTGATTATAGGCTGAGAGCGGGTTGGTAGTTACATTTGGTTTATGAGGTGGAGCGATCATCTTATTTTCAATGAGATTTTGAATCTCATGACGCAATCGGAAGCACTAGTCAGTGACATGATCGTGTTGCTGATGAAAAACACAGTATTTTGTGGGGTTGTATTTGGGTGGAAGGGGATCGGGAAGTGGGCGAGGTTCTAAGGGTTTTAGGTGCCCCTTTTTGACTAGCACCTGCATAGCTTTGGACAGGGTCATGCATAGTTGGTTAAAAGTCCTACCTTGAGTACGGGTAGGGTTGGATGATGTTTGTGGGCCTATATTGGCAAAGGGGTTGGCAGTTTTTGTGGTGGTGACAACACTTACATTCGATGGCCTCGCAACTGTGCTACCACTAGCAGCATTGGAACTGCGAACAAACGGCCTTTTTGCCGGCTCCTTCTCATCTATAATAAGCCCCCACTTCATGGCATCTTCGATTTGTACGTCCATTTCATGAAGTTTTGTAAACGTAAATAATGGGAGCATAATCATTTTCTACAATAACTTGCCATGCAGATTCCGGAAGACCATTATGATTTGGCCCTTCTCGGAAGGCCTCGTGGTCATCATCGATGCTTTGTCCCTCCATCTTGTTATGAACTCAGAGAAACCCTCGTTCAGCTCTTGACGCGTTGCTTCGAGATCATGAGTTGTGATCTCAATTTGCGTATTGTAAGAGTACTGAGCAATGAAGGCTTTGGCCATCTCTTCTCAATTCTGTTTGATGGAATCTTCTAACTTAGCATACCAAATGGCCGCTATACCCAACATGGTGCGACCAAAGAGAGAGCTTTTGTAGTCTAGTTAATCCCATCAGCTGCAAGATATACTAAAATAATCGCAAGTGAACCATTGAATCCCCAGAATCGTCAAAATGATCAATGTGTGGCATCTTAAACCGATCTGGAAATGTAACCGCAGAATCAGTGTATCCATCCTCTGTGTTTGGGATGGAGTTAACCCTTTGCACTCTTTTAAATAATTTCTCCAGTTTGTTGACCTTGAGTGCAGTTGGGTTAACCTCGAACTTGAATGGTGCCTCAGTTCGATAAATCGGGGCTCCGGAAGCTTGTGCCGGGATAGGTTCTGCTAGATTACCTTGGTTTTCTTCAACATTGGCAATATTAGTAGTGGCTCCATGTATTGGGATAGCTGTGGTGGGTATATGGGATGCAAAGGCCACGGCCGGCTACGATGGCTGTTGCTGTAGCCTGGTTATGACCTCGGCCTGTCAGGCTGTATTCTCAGCCTGACGGGCCACATCTTGCTGTAGGGTCTCAATTGTTTGTTGTAGGTGGAGTATCAGTTCCTCCATTTTGGCCGGGGGATACTATGCCATTGGAATGGGTGACCTTTCTTGAGCTGAACTAGAAGTAGCTGACTGCTCTTGGACTGGACTGAACACATGCGAGCTAAGAGGTGATTGCTATAAGAATTAGACTAGCAAACTCTGCCTGATTTTTCATTGTCTTGTAACCAGTAAGAGTAAGGTAAACACAGGTTGTGCCCGAACAAGATTCCCGTCTTTACAAAGTCTTTCAACTCGTGTCCAGAGTACTTGGGAGATATTCGACCTTTCTGAAACTATGGTTTTTAAACTACCTAGCAAAAGAGCTGTAATAAAAAACCGCACAGCATCTCAGTTAAGATGTTATCAACATAGACATGGTCAAAGTTGTAGGACTGTACTCCACATTGAATTCTGCCTCCAAAATAGATACCAACTATACCACTGATATGTACACACCTGCACAGTTTCATTGTAAAACACATACCAATTAAGAAAGAGCCAAAACACCCCTATGAGGGGAAAGGGTTTCCATGTCCTAGTTTTTGTCATGAACTAGGGTTCAATATTTCAATTAGGCGGTTTCACGTAATCCTACATTCGGGTAAGCGTCCTGTCCTAGTTTAGAACAATCTTTATGGCATTACTATATATAACTAAGCCAAATGGTCAAACAGAGTGCCTCAACAAGACTACCTAATATACCTCTCACACCTAACACTGAGAAGTGAAAGGTGGATCAAACGGTACAGCGGTAGTTCAGATCCAAGGGTTGTGTTCCCAACATGACAGAGCCCATGACTAGTCAACCTTTTGGCAAGCCTTTTGGGCAAGCCTCCAACAAACCGTCCAGGAATAGCAGATGGCAAACACAATGACTTAAGTGCACCATTGCAAATGCAATGCAAAGAACATATAAGTGTAGATAAAATTTCACATCATGAAGTTAGAGCCAAGTTCTCTAAATCCCTAGCAGAGTAATCAGAAACTGTAGCTTTCTTTTCGTGCTCATCTCGGATACGACTAGCCCTATAGTTCTGACTCTCATGGTTCTGAATCTGATCTCACAAGTGCAATGTGAAATAGATAAACACAAAAGAGTCCACATCTGGCAAATCTTTTAGAAAATCGATTTTGAATTAAAAATGCCAAAAATGGATTGCTTTGTTAGATTATAGAGTCGCCACCTAAATGTCTTTGGAAAATTTAGGAAACCCGAGACTCGTGCCAAAGGCCATTAGTCCGTCATCACCAAAGTGTCTCGGCTCAGGAACTTATGTACGAGAGTGGAAGATCATGAATTGAGCACCCCACTCAATCGATCAAAGATTGGCCTCTACTAATCATGATGTGATTCTTATTTACAATATATGCTATTGTTCTGATTGTTAGGCTAACGTTACTATGTATTGCACACAAGTATAGACTAATTTACGAAAATTGGAATACTTTGATTTCATGTTTGTTTTGCAAAATGGTTTGAATACGTACCACTAGGAAAAAGTGATCTCATATGTACATTTGATCAAACCATCCCAATTTAAGCAATTAGCCTTCATCCACAGGCCTTTAAGAGTAATATCACTTAAGCACTTAGCCTCATGGTAATCATGCTTGACATGGAAACATTAACACTCATGCAATATGCTAAAGCAATAAGTGCTCACATAGTACTCCAAGGCAAGCCAAAAAGAGATAAAATAGTTAGGAAAAATGCATGATCCTAATGATGCAAAATGACTAACGCAAAACATGCAAAAATGCAATTAAGAGGTTCGATTGTCTAAAATGTCATGTGAATCACTTTGATGGCATGCGGTGGCACACGTATTCAAGGAAGTAATAAATGGTAATGCTGTTAGAATGATGAACCGAACCTTATGCATGCAAGACGAATGAATGCAAATCAAGGAAAATGCTAAAGGAAACATGATGTTCAATGCTATCCATCACAAGCAAGTAAATAAAAGGGAGAAAGACGTGGGGTTGGAAGACATACACATTATTACAAGTTTGCCCTCATACTGGAGGTTCCAAATGAATAGCCTAGCTAAGCTAATTTACTACCTATTTAAAACCAAATGAAATAAATTAACTATGCTAGCTAATTATTACAAATTGAAATTAACTAAATAACTACACTAACTAATTAGTTACAAATGGGAATTCTTTAATTATTACACGTGGGATCAACTAATATAATTAACAAATTAACAACTAATTAAACTTGAGCGGGGTTGTGAACCATGCTTTCCAACATGAACATCCTCTCGAAAACACTTCTATTTTGCTGACAGGACTGTTCTACTTACGGAAAAAACTCCTATTTTATCTCTGCTTCTGTTCTACCTTGCAAGAAAACAACGCTGCCTACTGACATAAAAGTGCTCGACCAGCTAGAAGTATCGGATGGTCGGCTGCAAATAGTGGCCGGCCGGCCACTAATGTAAATATAGCCTTGCTGCAACAGAAAATGAATAGAGTAGAAACAGGGTGTTCCCAGGGGATCTTCATTCTCTCTGCCTCTCCCTATCATGAAATTACTCATAGGAGGGGTAGAATCAATTCACAAATCATCAACAATTGCAAAGTTGTTGCATGATGATCTGTGACTCGATTGGACAAAAGCTCAATGAGGGAAACCAAATGACCAACAAAACCTCCTCCCTATCATGAGATGGATCAAGGGAAGCGATTGACATTTGACTCTCAAACCATTATCATCACTAATAAGTATGAAATGGCCTAAAACTCAATGGGTTCAACTAACATCCGGTTGAACCCCAAACCATATTATTATCTTATTCCATTTTAGCCCCAATTTTATTACTCTATTTTAATTATCTTTCCATTCATTAGTCAATTAAGTCCAATAATGAAGATTGAGTCCACTAATGGAGAGAAGTATCAAACAAAGGGTTGTTTTGGGCATGAGAGAGATGTCATGCCATTGGTAATGAACCTCCACAGAGATTAAACCATTAAGCACAACGATTTCTATCTCAAGCTTAAACAACCAATCGGTTGAAACAACTCTCAAGGCAATGAAAAGCCAAGAAATGAGAGAGATCCAATGGTGATTAGAGATGAATATAAGTATGGAAAGCACTAAATAAACGCTATCAACTCAAATAGGTTGGTGTCTATGGCCTAAAACACCAAACCTATGAGGACCATTACATTACAAGCCTATCAAACAAAGCATGAATGACATGAAGAACTGAAAACGGTCCTAAAATAGGCTAAAACAATGTTGGAATTGAAGTCAAGAGAGCTAAAGGAGTAGGCTACCATAATGAAGAATTTAAGCTAGTAAATAAGCCAAGGGAGGGGTGGCTAACCCGTCAATTTTTGGGACATCAAAACATGATTTTTAGCCTCTGAAAAAACATTGAAATTTAGTGGTAAAAAGTTCCAAAAAAGTTGATGAAGGGAAGGGAAACACAAGGGCAAAAGCCTCGGAAGCATACTTCAAAGAATGGTGGTCCACCCCTCTACCTTTAATGGCTTTAAATCATAAGTGTCAGCCCAAATATACAGGTGAAACACAGCCCGAAAATAGCTATAAATACAGTAGATAAATAAGGGAAACAAAGCTAGGAATTATATCTCTTGAAGAGGATTATCCTTTTTGAATTATAAACCACCAATTCACACCCTTAATAGCTAAGATGCAAACTTAAACACCTCAGCAAAGAACCCTCCAAGTTTGGTTTAAAGAGTGTAGGTCAAGAGTGGGTATGGTGCAAGAGAGAGAGAGAAGAGGGAAATGTAGAGAGAAATATTTTTTAAACTTTTTCTCCACAAAATTTTTCTAACCCTATGTCATAAGAGAGGGTCATCTATATATAGAAATATATTAAAGACTCTCGGAAATATCCAAACAAATACAGCTGGTATGCTGCATGTATCTGTGGAGACATTTGCCCAAAAAATATCTGGTTTTGCATAAGTGGGCGGCCAACCACTAGTGGGCTTGCAGGTCTTAGATGGTCAGGCTTGAAAAATTGTTGTTTTGGTATAAAGAAATGGTGCAAAGTTGGCATGTTTCTGAGGCTCAAAGCTGAGGCTTCCTGCTGAGATATTCAAGCATTTGACAAGTATATACAAATTCATTGGGTGATCACTTGGTAGGGCCCAAGTTGTAAGGGAAGTCAAAAATGGGGTGTCTACAGCTGTAAGATCAAATGCACTGTAAGTAATAGTATTGTAAAGATATGTTCTTGATTAATTACTTTGAGCCATGAATGGTGATTTGTGCCAACATTGTGTTTTGATCGAAATGAATGAAGTTTGTAAATGCTATATGACATGTGCAATGTGGACGTAAGGTCATTTCGTTTATGTTATGATATGTTTGGGCCTAAGGCTATTTTGTGGGCCCAAGACCATTCTATATCATATGTAGGCCCTAGGTCGTTCTGTTAATGACATGATAATATGTGATTGGATCTTAGGTCGTTCTGAACAACTGTTAATATGTGGGCCTAAGGCTGTTCTGTTCATATGATGGGCCTAAGGAAGTTTGGTTTGTATAATGGGCCTAAGGCTGTTTGTTTATATGATGGGCCCAAGGTTGTTCCGTGTTATATTGGGCCCAAGGCCGTTCCATATTATGATTATGGATATTGTAAGAACTTTATGCTCATTTATTTACATTACTTTATTGTATTATTACTCATTGAGCTTCGCTCACCCAATACTATTTATGCACATGTAGGTGATCTGCAGCATGGAGCCCGCCCTTAGAGTCAGCTTCAGGAGCTATTTTGTGAACCTGTCGAGTTATGCCTCCAAGATGGAGTTTTGCCTTTGACTCACATTATACTTTGACGTATTTTGTTTTTGCTATTATGGTCTTGGGTTAGGGCTGGGCATAGGGTTATTCGAACCGTCTAACTCGCCTAACCCAAACCGATCGGCATACAAATGGGTAGTTTCGCAGACACAATGCGGGTGGATGCAGTTTAGAATATGGCATGATTACGGGTTTGACCCGTACCCGCAAGAACCTTCTCACACTTAGACTTTTTTATTTTTTTATTTTTTAAACTTGGATCGTTGTTATTTTATTATTGCATTTTGGATGAATGTAAAAGTTAGTGAAGAATTACTTTTAGGTAAGCTTAGGATTTTGAACGATTTTACTTTTATTATATTGTTACGTAGCAGATAGTGCATAAGATTGATGATTTAGTTTAGGATTTTGAAAGATGTGCTTGTATTAGTTTATGATTTAATTTAAAAGTTTAGGATTTTGAATGATTTATTTGTGTCAGGAATTGATTTTGTTAGTATTTTTAATTTTATAAGTTTTAATTCATTAATTATTAATGTTGGACCATTTTAGAATATGGGAGGAAAAGGATCCAAAATAAATATTTACAAAATGGGGGAAAAAAAGGCTCCAAAATGAATTTTTAAATAAAAAAGTCCAATCCGCAAACCGCCCGCACATCCGTGAACCCTATTCGCACAAACCGCAACCCGTACTGCATGTTGTTGTGGGTTGAATTTTCCTCAAACCGCATACATGCGGATGAGTCCAAACTGATTCGCAAAACGTCCAAAACCGAACTGCTACCTATAACATGCCCGGGTGGGACCCGTGCGCGTTAAACAGTTCAGACCCTCAGTCTCTTTGATCTAGTCTCACGAGTGCAATGTGAAACATAAATGAGAGTCCATATTTGGCAACTTTATAGAAAATTCATTATATTACAAAATTATTTCCACAAATGGACTACATCACTAGATCTTAGAGTCGCCACCTAATATTTATTTTGGGAAATTAGGAAACCCGTGACTCGTGCCAAGGCCACTGTTCGTCGTAACCAAAGTTGTCTCAGCTCGGAACCTTAGGTATGAGAGGGGAAGGTCATCAATTGAGCACCCTCGCTCACCCGATCAAAAGATCGGCCTTTACTAACCATGATATGAATTGTATTTTCTTTATATGTTCATGTTCTGATTATTTAATAAATCCTAAAATTTATTATGTGAAACATACAAGTATAGACTATGTCACCCAATTTGGAACAACTTGATTTCATGTAGTTTTGAAGATGTACAACCCAAATAAATTGAGCTTACAAACATGAAAATCAATATCATTCTAAATTAAGTGACACAACCTCCATTCACTGGTAGTTATAGAGTTATATCACATAAGCAAATAGCCTCATGGTAGAATGCTAAACATAGTAAGAAAAACACACACAAATGGAATGCTAAAGCATAAACACTTACATGTTTGACGACCTGCGAACAAGCTACAAAGTAAAGTTAGTAAAATATGCATGATCTTATATACAAAATCCTAATGCAATTCACTCATGAGATGCAACTAAAGATTCGGCTTCTAACATATGACATGTGAATCATCTCAAGAACATGAGGTAGCGCACATAATCATATAGGAATTGATTAAATCCACAAATGCAAAATCAGCCGAATCAAGATGCATGAAACATGGATGCAAAGCATGGATATAATGAAAGACGAAATATAATGCATATTCACAAATAAAGAATGCAAGTAAAAGAACGGGATAGAAAGAAGCGGGCGGAGAATTATTACAACACTTTGAATAAATTATTACAAACCAAATAAGAGAGAGAGAAGGGAATATTACAACAAAATAAGAACCTCACAAACTGTCAAAATAATAAAAAAAATAATAATAAAAATAAAGAAACTTCATGTGCTTTGGGGATTAATAGAAAATATTCTGCTTGACACGAGAAGATTGCTCCGTTCTGCCTGGGGAAACTTATTTTGCAGGAGCACCATTCATCCGGGGCACTATTCATTGGCGACAGTACTATTCACCACGATAATTACTATTTACCCTTTTTGATCGTTATTCATCTTATCGGGCATTTTTCGTTCACAGTTACTATTCATCGCCGGAGGTTACTATTTATCTAGAGGGGTAAATTATTTAAAGTAATAAATTTCAACAGTTTATATAGAATATTTAAATTATAGCAGATATGTGGATGGTGCAGCCTTCCGGTTAAAGCAGTAAAATAGTTATATAAAAAAAAAGTAATTTACAACAGATATGTGAGTGGTGCAACCTTCTCGTTAAAGCAGTAAAACAGTTATGAAAAGTAGTAAATGAAGTATTTAAACAAATTATATCACATTTTTAAATTAAATGAAAGTTTGTGAAAACTCACATTTTGGGGAAATGATGAATTTTCTGAGTCACAAACTTTCTTTTGATTACCCTCAAGTCTGTGGAATGTGTTCTCAATTCTCAGTCCAAAATTTGGAATTATAGCTTTAGTGGTTGTTTTTTGAATGGTGTATTGATGAAATGGAAATAAAAATGTTAAAGAAAATATTTTATTTTCCCTCTCTCTCTCTCTTTCTCTAAACATAAGTTTCCTTCTTTCTGATTTTTTTCTCTCAAACTCTGTCGCACAACTTCTTTTTTCCTCTCTAATTCTCTAATCTAATTCTCTCAGACTTTTCAGATTAGCTCCATCCTGGGCCTCTCCTTTTGATTGCTTTATATCAGCAGAAACTAGGAAGAAACAAACAAACAAAATATAATATAATAATATAAATATTATATAATATATATCTATATGCAATTGAATCCAGCAGGCCAGCCAAGCTCTCTTCACAAACAAACTATATACATATAATATAATAAATATCTAATATAATATATATATGCATTATGTGCTTGGATTTGGATGTTGGCAGCGAAAGGCTGACCGACATAATTTTTTTTATTATTTTTCTTTTATAATGTATATAATATAATATATAATAACAAAAATATATAATTTCTACCAATTTATATAAAAACACCAAAAATATGAACAATATTTGTCTTGTATAATATATATAATATAATATATAATATCAAAAATATATAAGTTATACCAATTTATATAAAAATACCAAAAATATGAACAAACACATAAAATTATGCAAAATTACAAAATACTAAACTAATAAAATATTTAGTAATTTAAAATAATTTGGCCATAATCGTAAAGGTTGGAATTAAAGTTCAAATTCCATCTCTCTTACTGAGGATTTTGTGAAAAACACATTCTAATTGTCATCATCGGGTAATCAAAAGAAAGCGCCCAAGTCTTAGGGCCGGTCAAAATGGGGTGTCTACACTACCACCCCTAATGTAAACCATATGTATAAAATTTCCTACGGTACTTAAATTTTTGTATGGGCATGTAAATGTATGAATGTATTATGGTGTAAGTTTTATAATTTTGCTCATATTAGCACTGCTCAATGGACTTCTTCATTTGTTGTATACTTCCGCTTACGGCCCCATTATTATAATTATTCCATGCGTTTGTATGAGGTCGAAGGTAATCAAGTGATTACTGGCCGGTTATGATCCAAACTTTTAGGGTGGGTTTGGGATATGAAAGATCTTTCTGGTTAGTACTGATAAAATGACTTTGGTTGTGCTTGTATAGCCGATTGGCAAACACGTACCTAGAGATTTCCAGTTTGTTGTATCCACTACCCTGTTTTATGTACAAAAAGATTATTTTCATAAATTGATATATAGTTTGGCCTTATATTGTTTTGAGATGAAAAACGAGGAATGTTTGATAAATGGTATGTATATGCATTCATCTTCTAATTTTTCTAAGATTCATGTACTGTGCTAGAGTATATCTACTGGGCTTTGGCTCACCCTATGTAGAAAACAACTTTCAGGTGCTGATTACACGCCTCCATCAAGGACGTAGCTTGGAAGGACTTGGAGCATAATGCTTCATTTTTGGTTTCATGGTGTAATTATTTTGTATAAGCCCAGGGGTTTACTTGTATTGAAATTAAACTCATTTTGTTATAACCAAGCATCGCCTTGGAAAGTTGTAGCCATTAAGGCATTTCATAACTTGGTTTTACTTGTCTTTTTACTCTTGCATCCATGCCATATGCTATAGATTCAGAATCTAAGATTGGTAAATATATATTGCATATGTCATCTTTTGTGATGATCAAAGACATAATGAATAGATGTGCTGAGATTATTGATTAATTGTAGCACTATTATGAGATGGGATAACATTAATTATTTTGGAGCATTACAACTTGGTATCAAAGCAACCAAGTTAGAATACTTTGGGATCATGGGATATGGTTTTTACTACAATGGGTTCTTTTGTTAGATGATATTAGAAATAGACCCAGTATGCTATGTGATATCATATTTATGTGATTAAGTGGGTATGAGATTTAATTTCGTAGCTATTGATTAGGTCTACGAGTTTCTAGAAGTCCTGTTAGAAGAGCACTTGATCACTACTATTTCTAACTGGAACTTTGGCGATGTTGCGGGACAGTCACTATCTAGAAAGGAAATTTGTTTGTGTTTATGTGATTAAATTCTTAAGTGGAGTGAATTATTTGTTGTCCATCGCATTAGGACGAGAGCGAATTAGCTTTGGCACATTTGTGAATGTGCTAATCTATTGTGTTACCTTTATTAGGATGTCAGGACATAGACGTGGTGGTGGTAAGCGTGGCAGGCCTAGGCGGTAGGAGGTGCCATTATCAGATGATATTTTGACATAGGAGAAGGGAGTTGGTCAGGCCAATGTGGCCGAGCCGGTAGGTCAGCAAGCCATGGGTGCTTTAGCCCATGAAATGTCTGGTGCTTTGAAGGAGTCTATGGACATTCTCAGGGCTGAGAATCAAGTCCATGCCCATGTTGCCGAGACATGGTCATCTTTTCTGAAGAGGTAGTTTTTCCAATCGAATCTAGATGATTTTTTAGGGGATCAAAAGGAGCCATTGAAGGCAGATGAGTGGCTAGAGTAAATGGTGAAGACATTCGAGATTGGCATTGAGGACGACGGTTTGAGAGTGACCTTGGCATCCTTCCAACTGAAGTGAGATGCGGGTCAATGGTGGAAGTATGCAAGTGAGCACATTGGGGTGAAGTAGGAGGCCGTTGTTAACGCTTTCTAGGGCAAGTTATTACCTCCTACTGCTAAGGAGAAGTTGAGAGATCAATTCTTGAAGCTCAAGCAATTGAACACACTTGTCGCAGAGTTTGAGGTAGCTTTTACTAGCCTCTCTAGATTTGCACAGGAGCTTGTAGCGATGGAAGAACTCTATTGTGTTGATTTTGAGAAGAGGTTGAGGACCGTACTCTTTTCCAAGGTGGTCGGGTCTATGATTAGGGATTACGATTGTCTTGTGGAAGCGGTGGCTTATTTGGAGACCGTGATTCAGGCAGAGGAGGAGAGGAGTCAAGAGGTTCAGGGACAATAAGAGGCAGAGGGGTTCCACCCCACAGCAGTCCCAGGCATCATAGTTCAAATCCACCTTTCTTGTATCAAGTTCTGGTTCAAGGAGGAGTAGTCAGGGTGGGATTAATTCCTTTAAGTGTGGTTAACTGGGCCATAAGTCTCCACTCTGCCCGCAGAGAGGAGAAGGGCAGTAGTCTGCACCGTTTGCAGCTCGTTCTCAGAGCTAAAGTGAGAGGAGAGGGCAACCGCCTACCTGTTATCAGTGTGGACAATTGGGGCACTTGAAGAGGTTTTGCTCACAAACAGGCGGCACACCTAGTGCATCTAGTTTGAGGCAGACACAGAGCTATCAGTCTACCCAATCGGCGTAAGTCTCGAAGGCAACTTAGGTAGCCTCTTTAACTCAATCAACTTAACAGTCTTATGCTCTGAGGGGTGAACAGGTGGAACAGAGACCTATAGGACATGTGTATATTGTTACCACGCCAGATCAGTTGACAACACCCTTTGTTTTGAGATGTAACTTCTTATTGTTTAATTGTATTGCCAATGTGTTGATTGATACTGGTGCATCACATTCTTTCATTTCGTCTACATTCGTATCAAATTTGGGATTAGAAGTGGCTCAGTTAGCATCTTCACTGAAGGTAGAGTCTTTAGTTGGTGGTAAGGTTGATTTGGACCGTAGATGTCATAGTTGTGAGATTGAGGTTACCAGTTGCTAACTTCCTTTTGCTTTTATATTGCTAGACATGTTGAGTTTTGATATCATTTAAACTATGGATTGGTTATCCTCATATCATGCTGTTATAGATTGTTACTGTTAGAGAGTTACCGTGTGCACCTCGGGCGGTGACTTTTTATTTTTTCAAGGACCGAGCTGATAGAGTCTTATTGCCAGTTTATGATCCTCGTAGTAGGGGCGAGCTTAGTTGTCTTCTTGTAACACTCTTGGGTGGTGAGAGTCACGTGGTCCGAGTTGAGTTGCCGAGGGTAGTTTGTGAACACTCGGATGTCTTTCCTGAGGATCTTATTAGTTTGCCACCCCACCAGAAGGTTGAGTTCTCCATTGACTTGGTGCCTGCCATGGCCCCGATTTCCATGGCACTGTATACATTTGTACCCATCGAGTTGCATAAGCTAAAGATTCAACTCCAAGAGCTATTAGATAAGGCCTTCATTCGCTCTAGTACATCGCCTTAGGGAGCATCGGCTCTCTTTACTAAAAAGGGTGGTACATTATATAAATTTGCACCCACCGAGTTGCATGAGTTAAAGATTCAACTCCAAGAGCTATTAGATAAGGGCTTCATTCGCCCTAATACATTGACTTAGGGAGCACCAGCTCTCTTTACTAAGAACGAGGATGACACTTTGAGACTATGTATAGATTACCAGAAGCTAAACCGGGTAATTGCTAAGAACAAGTATGCATTACCTCGTATAGATGATCTGTTTGATCAGTTGAAGGGGACTTGTTGCTTTTCTATGATTAATTTGAGATTGGGTCACCAGAAGCTAAACCGGGTAATTGCTAAGAACAAGTATGCATTACTTCGTATAGATGATCTGTTTGATCAGTTGAAGGGGACTTGTTGCTTTTCTATGATTAATTTGAGATTGGGTCATCACCAGTTGAGGGTGAAGAAGGAGGATATTCAAAAAATAGCATTCCATATGTGGTATGGCCACTGCGAGTTCTTGGTGATGCCTTTTGGGTTAACTAATGCACTGGCTTCGTTTATGGGTTTGATGAATTAAATCTTCTGTGAGTTCTTGGACCATTTTGTGGTTATCTTTGTTGACGACATCTTGATCTACTCAACCTCTGAGGAGGAACACAAGGAACACTTATGGGTCATACTTGAGTTGCTTAGAGTCCATCATCTATACACTAAGTTCGAAAAGTGCAAGTTTTGGTTAAAAGAAGTTAAGTTATTAAGCCATGTGGTATCTGGGGAAGGAGTGCCAGTAGACTCTTCTGAGATAGAGGCAATGCAATATTAGAAACAACCTAAGAACGCCTTTGAGATATGAAGTTTCATTAGCCAGGGTATTACCGACGTTTTGTGAAAGATTTTTTTAGATTGGCCTCACCATTGACTAGATTGACAAGGAAATTGGTAAAGTTTGAATGGAGTGAGACTTCTGAAAAGTCATTCCAAGAGCTTAAGGTTAGACTTACCACTACTCCAGTATTGGTTATTCTAAAGAGATGTTTGGACTATGCAGTTTATTGTGATACGTCGCTGGAAAGGTTAGGTTGTGTATTGATGTAAGAAGGGAAAGTGGTAGCATACAGTTCACGGCGGTTGAAAACATCACTAATGAGTCATTTAGCTAATAACCAAGTAAGATCCCAGGAAGGTCGGAAGAGTCAATATAACCTTCCTTCTAAGTCCAACCACTTTAGATAGCAAAGCTACCATTTTGATAGATCTTGACAAAGTATTAACACATGGTCTACATGAGTTGACGGAGTATAAGGATAGATTACATATGATATATGTATAATAATTGCAAAATCATGTCTTAAATACAACAAGTGATTAACCATTTACAATCTCAAAACGTTTTTACAAAACTAGTTCCTAACTCTCATAGGGTAGCCATACATCTTCAAATACTTCAACTTTGCCGTTGGCCAGTCTAACAGTTTTCAATACCTGGCATGAAATGCCATAAGCTTTCAATGCCTAGTATACGCACACACACCCCGTATTGAAGCATGATAATCATTCAATAATAAAGGATGACAAGGTTAGATGTTAGTAATCTACAAATCCCACAAAGAGATTTCATCCTCCTAACCGCAGGAATTGGACACCGGACTATTCAGAACTCCCCATTTTATTGCTTTGCAGACCTTACCACGGATGCCTGTAATGGTTACATACCGCACAACGCCATCGGTGAACCTCCAAAACGACACCAAAAAAAAAGGTTTTATCATCCCAAATCCAACCTTAGCCTTCCAAAAAAAGTTTTATCTTCCTGAATGTCCCATCTGGATCCAACCTTATCTCACGAAATCAAATCATCGCAAAGAGTCTGAATACTTCCGTTCCATTCTTGGGTTTACACGATAAGTTCTTGCGTAAGACTTAAGCTTCAATTAGGGAGCACATCCCATCAATCCATACATAACATATTATCATCTCTTCATTATTCAAGTGATCAAAAACCCAATACCACCCTAATTAAGGTTTATATTGAGCTAGATGTGTTAAATTTAACGTTAGATCAATTTAACAAGATAGTAATATCCACATAGATATGAGCATCATCAAATGAAAAAGATAAGGAACATAACCATAACACATGTAATATCATACCAAGACATGATCATATACGAATAAGCATATCCATGAAGACAAAAGCTTAGAATACCAATGCAAAACTAATTTTTCAAATTCAATACGATTTAAAGATTAAAATCAAAGGGGACCATTTCAGATTTTTCTCGAGCCTGCCCTTCCTGTTGTTCGTAGAGAATTTTATCTAGTTTTCAAAACATTTTTCAAAAATGGAATAGCTTTTCTAGATTTTTATTTAAGAAACACTACAGCACTATCCAGATTCGTCAACCGTTATGAAAATTAGATTATCTTTCAAACTGCTAACTCTTTCTCAATGAGACCAATTTTCCTTGAAAGCTAACTCTTTTAAGGAAGTTTTTGATGTAAAAAAATAGGTCCAAGAGAGTTTTATACATTTTTCTAGAATTTTCGAAAGATGGCTGTAAAATTGGTTTTTTATACGAAATACTCAAAATAAGAAGATAGGTGAGAAAATAGGCTAACTAAGGGAAATTCTTCACTTCTTTTGTGATGAAAACATACTAAATAATGTATCAATAACTCATATTTTTAGAGTGATGGTATGCCTTTGGAAATAATGTGAGATACGAGAAGAAAAGTGTAGTTTTGCATCTATTAAGAGGAAATATGAATAGAAGAAGGATCAAAGCTCAATTCATCAAATTTGAACACATTAACACCATTACAACACATCTGAAAATGTTATTTCAAATCTCAAAAAGCATGTATTCGAAAAAGGAAATAAAAGACATAGTTGTGTTGTGGCTTACTTGAGGCTTGGTTAAATTGCTAACAAAACCTTATCTTTCTCTCATTTCCTTCACGAACTCTTTTTTCCCTCACATTCTCTCTGTTGAATATCTAAGTGTGTGAGTGTCTTTTGTGGTCAAAAGTGTAGAGAGAGTAGGTGTATTTATAGGAAAATTGGTGTGAAATGTCCGAATTGCCCATTGGTTGGAAATGGATTGGATATTTTGGATTTAGTTTGAATTCAATGGGATGATTATGAAGCGCAATTGTGTACCAAAACATGATCTAGTTAGGGTTAGGGCTTAAGTAAACTAACTTGGTTACAAGTACAAGACATATACATAATGCATTTGTTCCTTGGTCAAACATTCTTCCTAAAATTAAGAAAATTTGTCTTAAAAGTACATATGTATATATGTTCAAGGAGATGGCCGGCCCTTGTGCAAGGAATTTTGGGGAATTTTTTTTGATTTTTTTGTGTACAATTTGAAGATATTTTGTGGACAAAATTATTTATTTAGGAAAGGTACAAGTATATACATATATATATATATATATATATATAATAGTACTAGTTTGGGTTCAACATGTGATTCAAGAAAAATATGATGGCCAAAATCTTAATTTATGAATTTGAACATTTAATTAAGTGTAGTATTTAATTTATTTAAGGTCTAAAAATTTAATTTCGTTAAAGTTTCTTTGTTTTAAATTAAATGGCGAATTGTACTGAGAATCGGAAGCCTGGGGTTTCTTGCATGGAAAATATACTTAAAAAAATTAATTGAATTATTATTAGGGTTTTGGAAATGATCCTTACGCTCCAGGTTTAACCAGGGTTTTCAAGTTTTCGGTTGGCACGCATTTGCGACTCTATAACTACTGTTGAAGACAAATATGGATTTGAGGGTTTTTGTTGAAATAATTCAAAAGTCAATGACTTAATAGGTTTTAAAAAGGTTAGGTGCCTCGCAGCCTACTATAGACACCCCATTTTTGACCACCCTTAAGACTTGGGCGCCACTGATTGATCAGTCGATGATGAAAGTTGTTCTGTGCAGATGTTTGATTTCTTCAGAAAGAAGAGCTCTAAATCCCAACCTTACACTCCATTTTTTACCAAAAAAATTTTAGACCAAAATTTTTTTTAGACCTTAAAACCCTCTCTTTCAAAATATTTTTGAAAAGCTTTTACGATGTTCCGAGGCTCGTATTTTGTTTAAAAGTTGCATTTTTCCATAAAACAAACAAGGACAAAGTGGAAATAAATGGAAGAGAGGTGAACTCTTTGAAAAATCTTTTAAACATCTTATTTAGAGGTTTGGGGTTGATGAAAATAAGAAAAGAGGGAAGAAAACTAGTTGGGAAGAAGTTGGGCCTGAAATCGTAAGGGAGAACTAAGTAGCCTACACTAAATCAGTCATATCTCTTTCCACACTTAGAATTTAGATGTGAGGCTGCTATCATTGGAAACTAGACTTCTGGGGTTTCAATTTAGACTCAAGAATGACCTAAAAGCAAGTCCGGATGAAGAAGATATGCCCATTTGAAGTCGGGCCTAGAAGCAGATTTTTCTTGTGGCTGGTAGGTAGCCGACAATCACCATTTGTGGACGGCTGGCCATCACTTTTGGCCTGCTGGCCACTACTTCTAGCCTGTCGGCCACGTTCCGGCCACTGGTGTCCAAGCCGGCCACTGGTGACCAAAAATAGAATTTTTGCAGATATTTTCCTCCAGCTATTTTCACACTGCTCTAGCTATTTTTGAATAGATATTTTCAACCTAAGGCTCATGTTTTCTATATATACATGACCTATATCTCATATTTCAAGGTTATAAAAACTTTGGGAGCAAAAAATATCCCCTCTCTCCACAATTCTCTGTACAATCCTCTCTCTCTTGCAACTTGCATAGGTTATGCTCAAACACTCTAAACCAAACCTAGAGAACTTCTTGTTGAGATGATTTGAGCTTGAATTTGAGCTCTTGAAACACTTGAGAGTGTGAAATTGATGGTTTGTGACTTAAGGGTTCATTCCTCTTTAAGAGGTATACATTCTCTTGCTTTTGCACCATCTCTACACCACTTATTTTCCATCTTTTCTTTCTATTTTTGGGTTGTGAAAACTCTGTATTTTTGGGCTGAAATTTGTGGTTTAAGGCCAATAAAGGTTAAGGGGTGCTTCACCATCTTTACACCTTACTTTCAAGGCCTTTACCCTTGTGTTTTCCAACCTTTTACTATTTTTTTTTTTTGAGCTTTTAAACACAGAATTTTAGAGTTGTTTCAGTGGCTAAAATCTTGTTTTGAAGTCCAAAAATGGAGAGGGTAGCCTCCCCTCCTTGTGTTTTCTTTACTAGTTTAACACGCTCCATGTTTTAGCTTATTTTTCTAGGTTTTGTTAGCTTAATTCTAGCATGTTTTAGGGTTGTTTCAGACCTGTTTTAAGACTGTTTTTAAGTTTTTGTTGTGTTTGAGCTTTGTTCTGCATATTTATAGTGTAATAGTCCTTACGAGTTTGGTATTCTAGGCCCTAGACACCATCTCTTTTGAGTTGATAGCATTTATTTATATTTTTCTCACTTATTTTCAACATTAATAATCTCTACAACCTCCCTCCTTTCTTCACTTCTTGTTTGCTTTGAGGGTTGTTTCAACCTCGGGATTGTTTTAAGCTTGAGATAGAGGTCCATGCTTAATGGTTTAATCCTCTGTTGGTGGTTCATTATCAACGGCATGACACCTCTCTTTTGCCTTAAACTACCCCTTGTTTGGCACTTCCTTCCCTTTTAGAGGACTCAACTCACCAATGGACTTAATTGGTTAAAGAATGATTGGTAAGTTAAAAACTTGGAATTAAAAGTGAGCAAGATAATTTGGTTATGTTCAATCAGACATTAATTGAACACAAGGAAGATTGAACCATTTCATACTTGCTAGTGCTGAAATGATTCAAAGTCTCCAAGGTCAACTTCTTCCCTTGATCATTCATGAAAGGGAGGAGGCTTGTGTCTTGTTTTGCATTTATTGAACTTGCACACTTGGTTTCACAAGCCATCATGCAATGAAATTGCACCCATTAATGGTTTGTGAACCAAAGCTTGCTACTCGTTTGATTTTTCCAGGAAAATGAGGGGTGAGTTGTGCAGACAATCCTTGAAAATACCATATATATGCTCTGTTTGTCCTTTGTTACAACAAGATGAACCTAGGCATCAGTGGTCCCCAGGCAGCCATCCACGGCCGACAGATAACCATCCATGGCCGACAACTTTCAATTAGGGCCGGCTGGTGGCTGGCAACCTTTATCAGTGGCCAGCCAGCCACTGATGCAAAGTTTAACAGAGTGTTGGTAAGGCAGAACAGAGTAAGTTGTAGTGTTGGTGTTCAACTGTGCAAACAGAGGCATTTGGAAGCAAAACGGTGGTCTTTTTGAGTGGATTCCGAACATTCGTATTCACATCCCTTGTTTCCCGAGGCGGAGTAGTTAGCTGGTCAGTTTAATTACTTATTTTAGTTGCACTTGTGTTGTAAATTGTTTAATTAGTTAACTAGAATAGTTAATTAATTCAAGTGTTGTAATAATTAGTTAAGTAGTTTAGCTAGTTATTCATTTTTTTGTAATAATTAGTTTAATTAACTTAGCTTTAATTAGTTAGTTAATTAGTTAATCTAGTCGGACTCTGCTTCGTGAGAGCGTAATGTAATAATGTGTATGTCTTACAACCCCACGGCTTTCTTCATTTTGTTTATCTGTTTATGATGGTTAGATTAGGGACATCATGTTTTGTTTAGCATACTTCATGTTTGCATTCACCTGTATTGCATGCACTGAGGCTCGGTCCATCATTCTAGCTGCATTGTTGTTTAAAGAATTCTTTGAATACATGCTTTGATTGCATGTTATCAAATCGATTCGTGCACCATGTTAAGTAGTCGAGCCTATTAATTGCATTCTTTGTATGTGTTGCATTAGTCATATCCCATTGTTAGGAATCATGCATTTTTCTAACTTTTTTTATTTTATCTTAGCTTGGAGTACTAGGTGAGGTTTTAGTGCTTTACCATAATTGCATGAGTGTGATATGTTGCCATGTCTAGCATGCTTGCCATGAGGCTAAGTGATTACTTGTTAAACTGTTTGAGTGCCTGTGGATGAAGCCTTATTGCTTGAATCGGAATGATTCACTAAATGTATGTCTAAGTATAGCGATCCCGGTTGTCCCTTTACTATTCTGTTGTATTCCGGACTCGGTTCCGTGGAGTTGGTAGTTGTATCTATCTTGTTGTCGTCCTTTAATTCCATTTGCTTGAGTTTTAGGATGTGTTGGGCATGTTTTGAACAGGTGGGTTGAACCTTGGTCTAAAATCTTGTTGCCAGGTTTTTGGTCGTTCCGCTCGAGCGGGTCTTGTTGCGCTCGAGCGGAGATTGCACACTCCCAGAGTTTCGTGTCCCTGCAAAACTTCTGCAGGTGTATTTTTGCGCTTGAGCGGGTTTCTTTACGCTCGAGCGGTCGCGCTCGAGCAGGTACTCTGGCGCTCGAGTGGGTAGTACTCTTTGGTATAAGTTCTGGGAGGAAGAAATCTACGCTCGAGCGGACTGGTTTTCGCGCTCGAGCGGATGTACTTTATTCTTGTGTCTTGGTGCTCGAGCGGGCCTTCTTGCGCTCGAGCGTACCTAGTTTTTTGTTCTTGACGCTCGAGCGTTGTGTTATCCGCTCGAGCGGGAATGTCGTATATCAGTTAGCAGCTAGGCAGTTTAAAATCACTTTTTACATTCTCTCTCTCTCTCTCTCTCTCTCTCTTACTTTCTAAAAAGTTATTTTGAGAGCTCCTCTCTCTAGAAACTCCCTTCTCTCTAGGGTTTGATCTAGTTAGAGTGTCCCTCTTTCCTCCGGCCTTTGTGAAAAGTGTGTGGATCGTCGAGGGCTCCATTTTGATCCGTGAATCTTTGAGTTTGGAGCACTTTGGTTTTCTTCAACTTCCCCGTTTGAGCTCTAACTTCGAGGTAGGGATATCCTACTCCTTCTCATGAGTTTTGTCTTTGAATTTTAGTATTTTGATGAGTTGGGGTTGTTGGGTAATTTTGAGAAAGTTTGGGCTTTTGTGTAATTTTACAAAAGTTGGGGTTTTGTTTATATAAACTTATATGCATGTTTGGCATAGAGAAATGAGATCAATATTGGTTTATTGGTGAAAATGGAACCTTAGGGTTGTGATGTTAATTATGAGAAATCCTCTAATTACATTGATAAATTAATTGGTATAATTAATTTGAAGAAAAGAGGAATTAAGTTGAGAATGTTGGAATTGGATGTGTATGGGATTAAAGGGTATAGTAAATTCGTTCATCGCTCACCTAGTTGAAATGTTGATTATATATCCATTTGGTGCATTTATTTTCAATATAGAAATAACTGCTTTGGGCTATCAGTGGAGGATAGCCTTGATTGTTGTAGACACTGCATGATGATTAGGCAAACTAAACCTAATCGATTGAGTATGCTATTGAATATAGCGACTGGAATAATACATTAATTCTATGTATTGATTGATTGTATATGATCTGTGTTTATATGCACGTGTTGTGTAGGAGGAGATAGGGGATGTACTCCACGGTTTAGGGGAAGATAGGGGATGGACCTCTAAATCGGATTTTGTGTGACATTGATACAACACTACAATGTGTATGAAGTGTTGATTATGGAAGTGTTTGAATTGATTTGATATAGCACTAAAATGTAAATCGTTATCAATTGTAAAGTATAGAAGTGATTCTATGTTATGTTGTTACAGCACCGAAATGTGTATCTTTCGCAAAGTGTGGGAATGGTTTATGTGTTATTGATACAACATAAAAATGTGTATCCCTCATGAATTCTGAAAGTGTTTTAAGGATGAGTCTACACCTCATTAAGTTATTTGGCTAGGTGTTGAGCCTTGTTTTCAAACTCAAAGTTGGAAAGGACATGGGAAATGAAATGTAACATGGACTTAATGTCATGAAATCGAAAAGTGATATATATATGTAGATGTATTTGTGTTGACCATTTATGAACTGCTAATCTTTTAGTCATTGTTCATGGCTGGTTTAGTGTATTTCTACTGGGCTGTGGCTCACCCTTTATGGGACATCATTTTTAGGTACAGGTAGCATGCCACCTCCAAGGACATAGCTTGGGAGGCTAGAGGCAAACAGACGGTTTCGTTGTTTGCTTTCTTTTGATGTATTACATGTAAATTCAAGCCAAGGGCTTAATATGTATTGAGTTAGTACCTTTTTTTTGTAACCAAGTGTTTACTTGGAAAGCTGTAAGCCAGTAGGGCACTTGCTTTTGTTGTTAACATGTAATACTTTTGTAAGAACTACTCTGATTAATGGAAAGATGGTTGATTTCTTTTATGTCAATGCATGTCTAAAGTGATGGGATGAATGTTATTAGTTGAGGGCGTTACAACTTGGTATCAGAGTCTACCGGGTTCGAATACTTTGGGTACGCGGGAAGTGATTAGTATCACAATGGGTTTGTCTCGCTTGTTAGAGACTTATGTGTGACATTATGCGTTTATTTGATAACATGCTTATGTGACTACTTGGGTATGGGATTTAGTTTCTAGGATGTTGATTGGATCCTTGGGTTTTTATGAGTCTTGTTGGAAAAGCACTTGATCAATGCTGTTTCTAACCGGAACTCTAGTAACGCCTCGGGACTATCATTATCCGGAAATGAAATTCGTAAGTGCTTATGTGATTATGTGTTTACGTGGAGTTAATTACAGTTATCCATGCATTAGGACGCGAGTGTTTAGTTTTGGCACATTTATGAATGTGCTAACGTTCTTCGTTACCTTTATTAGGATGTTAGGACGAGGACGTGGTAGACATGGCAGACGTGGTAGGCAAGAGATGCCTTTACCGGATGATATTCCGGCACAGCAGGAAGGGGTCGGCTAGGCCAATGTAGCTGAGCCAGCAGGTCAGGAGGTTATGGGCGCTTTAGCCCGAGGGAGAGCCGATGCTTTGAGGGAGTCTGTGGGTATTTTCCGAGCTGAGAATCCGGTTCAGGCTCCAGTTCAGGCCCAGGTTGTTGAGGCAGAGCCTTCCTTCTTGAAAAGGGAGTTCTTCCGGTCTAACCCGGACGAGTTTATTGGGGATCCGAAGGAGCCACTGAAGGCTGACAAGTAGTTAGAGCAAATGAGTAAGACGTTCGAGATGCTTGGCATCGAGGACGGAGCGTTGAAAGTGACCTTGGCATCCTTCCAGCTTAAAGGGGGTGCGGGTCAGTGGTGGAAATTCATGAGGGGCCGTATTGCTGGCACGTGGGAGGCTTTTGTTGAGGCTTTTCAGGAGAAGTATTTATCTCCAGCAGTCAGGGAGAAGCTGAGAGGCCAGTTCTATCAGCTTTTGCAGTTGAGTTCTTCAGTAGCCGAGTATGAGGCTGCTTTCACTAGCTTGTCTAGGTTCGTACCTGAACTTGTGGCGTCCGAGGAATGCCGCTGTATTGAGTTCGAGAAGAGGTTGAGGCGTGGCCTCAAGATGAGAGTTGGAGGTTCGATGATCTTAGATTATGGGCGCTTGGTTGATGCTGCAGCCCATATGGAGATCATGATGCAGGAAGAGAAGGGACAGAGAGCCTCCAAGAGGAGCCAAGATGGTCAGGGTGATGGCAGGAGACAGAGGGGTGCTAACCCTCAGCAGTCTCAGGGTGGTGTTGCTAGGTTGACCTTTCCAGTGCCGAGTGCAGGCTCGGGAAGAGGTAATCAGGGGGAGTTCACCTGTTACAAGTGTGGTCAGTTGGGCCACAAGGCTTCAGTTTGCCCACAGATGGGAGGAGGTCAGAGAGCTGCTTCATCCTCAACTAGACCACAGAGCCAGAGTCAGGGTAGGGGCCAGCCCTTGTCTTGTTATTAGTGTGGTTAGCCTGGGCACCTGAAGAGGTTTTGCCCACAGTTGAGTGCCACTTCGGGCACGTCTGGATCTAGGCAGACGCAGGGTTTTCAGCCAGCTCAGTCTGTGCAGGCCTTGAGGGCCAATCCGGGAGCTTCGTCGTCCCAGTCAGTGCAGCAGTCGTTTGCTCCGAGGGGTGAGCAGTTGGATCAGGGGCCTACAGGGCACGTGTATGCTGTTACCACGCAGGACCTAGTACCGGCTCCATCAGTAGTGAGAAGTACCTTTTTGTTTTGTAACTTGGTTGCTAGTGTATTGATTGATACGGGTGCATTTCATTCTTTTGTATCTGCTGCATTTGCATCTGTTTTGGAATTGGAGTTGGCATAGTTAGCATCTCCTATATGTGTAGTATCGCCTCTTGGTGGTGAGTTGATCTTGAAACAAGGTGTTAGAAGTTGTGATATTGAGGTCGACGGCCATAGGCTTCCTTTTCCTTTTGTTGTCATGCCCATGAAGGGTTTTGATGTTATTTTGGGTATGGACTGGCTATTGTCATACCGGGCTGTTATTGATTGCTACTGCCAGAGGGTCACAGTTTGTACCTTTAGCGGGGAGTGTTTCCATTTCTTGGGGGATCGGGTTGGTAGTGTGTTGCCACCGATGTATGATCCGCGAGGGCGGAACAAGCTTAGTGGTCTACTTGCTAGCTTTATGAGTGGTGAGTGTGATGAGACCCAGATTGTATTGCCGAGGGTGGTTTGTGAGTATTCGGATGTTTTTCCCGAGGATCTCGTTAGTTTGCCACCTCACCGAGAGATAGAGTTCTCTATTGATTTAGTGCCCGACACCGCGCCGATTTCTATGGCACCTTATTGTTTTGCCCCAGCCGAGTTGAGTGAGTTGAAGATTCAGCACCAGGAATTGTTAGATAAGGGTTTTGTTCGCCCTAGTGTTTCGTCGTGGGGAGCACCGGCCCTCTTTGCTAAAAAGAAAGATGATGCCTTGAGATTGTGTATAGACTACCGGAAGTTGAATCAGGCTACGGTTAAGAATAAGTATCCTATGCCCCGTATAGATGATCTGCTTGACCAGTTGAAGGGTTCCTGTTGTTTCTCTAAGATAGACTTGAGATCGGGTTATCACCAATTGAGGGTCAGGGAGGAGGATATTCCGAAGACGGCATTCCATACGCGGTATGGCCACTATGAGTTTCTGGTGATGCCGTTTGGGGTCACCAATGCACCGGCGGTCTTTATGGACTTAATGAACCGGATCTTCCGGGAATTCTTGGATCGATTTGTAGTCGTTTTCGTGGACGACATTCTGATTTACTCGCCTTCAGAGGAGGAGCACGAGGAATACTTGAGAGTGGTGCTTGAGTTGCTTAGAGCCCATAGGCTGTATGCCAAGTTTGGGAAGTGTGAGTTCTGGCTAGGGGAGGTCAAATTCTTAGGCCATGTGGTATCCGGGGAAGGGGTGTCTGTTGATACATCCAAGGTAGAGGCAGTGCAAGATTGGGCACAGCCTAGGAGTGTGTTTGAGATCCGTAGTTTTCTGGGATTAGTTGGGTATTACCGTCGGTTTGTGAAAGATTTATCCAGACTAGCTTCGCCGTTGAGCAGATTGACGCAAAAAGGGGTCAAATTTGTGTGGAGTGAGACTTGCGAAAAGTCGTTCCAAGAGTTGAAGGTTAGATTGACCACCGCTCCGGTTTTGATTATTCCGGAGAGAGGGTTGGGTTACGCGGTTTATTGTGATGCCTCACGAGAGGGCTTGGGTTGTGTGTTGATGCAAGAGGGGAAAGTGGTAGCTTATGGCTCACATCAATTGAAAATACACGAGAAGAATTACCCCACACACGACCTAGAGTTAGCAGTGGTGATCTTCGCCTTAAAGATTTGGAGGCACTATCTTTATGGTGAGAGGTTCGAGGTGTTCTCGGACCACAGGAGTTTGAAGTATCTGTTTACACAGAGAGACTTGAATTTGAGGCAGAGAAGATGGATGGAGTTCATTGAGGACTATGATATTGAGTTGCACTATCACCCGGGGAAGGCCAATGTTGTGGCCGATGCCCTTAGTAGGAAATCTATTAGTGATGTAGCTTGTATAGCCATCCGGGAATGGGAGATGTTGGGTGGACTTGGCGAGTTTTATTTGTTCCTGGGCAAATCTGTTGAGGCTGCGACCTTGTTTTCGGTTGTTGCACAGCCTACACTTGTGACCCTAGTATTAGAGGCACAGAGAGGTGACCTTGAGGTAGAGTCCTTCCGAGAGATGATCTCCAGTGGGAAAGTAGAGAAGGGTTTGACGGTGTATCCCAACCAGAGTGTGAGATACCGAGACCGTTTGTTTGTGTCGGAGTCTTGCCGAGAGGAAGTACTCCGAGAGTTCCATCATTCACGCCTTGCGGTGCATCCTGGAGGCACTAAGATGTATCGGGATTTGGGTCGCCAGTTTTGGTGGCGGGGTATGAAGAGAGATGTGGCTGTTTTCGTATTAAAGTGCCTTACTTGCCATCAAGTGAAGGCCGAGCATCAGAGGCCAGCGGGTTTGTTGCAACCCTTGCCTATTGCCGAGTGGAAATGGGAGCATGTCACTATGGACTTCGTTGTAGGTCTTCCGAGGACTCAGCGGGGTAGTGATGCCATTTGGGTGGTTGTAGACCGGTTGACTAAGTCGGCGCATTTTATTCCTATGCGAGTGAGAGATTCGGTAGATCACCTCGCCGACTTGTATATTCGGGACATAGTGAGATTGCACGGGGTCCCAGTGACGATCGTCTCAGATAGAGATCCTCGTTTTACTGCTAGGTTGTGGCAGAGTTTGCAGAGTGCATTGGGCACTAAGTTGACCTTTAGTACGGCTTATCATCCTCAGACTGACGGGCAGTTCGAGCGTACTATTCAAATCCTTGAGGATATGCTTCGACGTTGTGTCCTTGACTTTAGTGGGACATGGGAGAGGCACTTGCCCTTGGTGGAGATTGCCTACAACAATAGTTTTCAGTCTAGCATCGGTATGGCACCGTTTGAGGCCTTGTATGGCCGACCGTGTAGGTCTCTAGTGTGTTGGGCCGAGGTGGGTGATGCACCTTTGTTGGGTCCGGAGTTGGTTAGGGAGACGGCGGAGAAAGTTGAGCTTATCCGTAGGAGGCTTGTTACAGCCCAAAGTCATCAGAAATCTTACGCCAACCGTAGGAGGCGACCTTTGGTATTTGAGGTGGGTGATCATGTCTTTCTGAAGATATCACCTAGGCAGGGATTGATGAGGTTTGGGAAGAGTGGGAAGTTGTCCCCTCGGTTTATTGGCCCTTTTGAGATCCTTGAGAGGATTGGTGAGGTTGCCTATCGTTTAGCTTTGCCACCGTAGTTGTCCGGAGTTCATGACGTGTTTCATGTGAGTATGCTTCGAAAGTATGAGCCAGATCCATCGCATGTATTGGATTGGACCGACTTGGAGGTAGGTGAGGATGCCTCGTATGAGGAGAGACCAGTTCGGGTCTTGGATAGGCGGGATCAAGTCTTGCGAGGCAAGACCATTCCCTTGGTAAAAGTCTTGTGGAAACATCACGGAGTGGAGGAAGCCACTTGGGAACGTGAGTTGGAGGTCCGAGAGAGACATCCGGATCTATTTATGGATGTTTGAGCATATATTGTATATTTTTTTGTATTGTTGAACCTTAAGAGTATTGAATATATCTTAGGTTGTAAAACATGGTTTATGTTTTGATTTAATGGAAGTATTTTGAAACTTGCCTCAAAATAGAAGTTTAATGTAACATTGCATATGTTGGATGTATTGTAGAAATCGAAATATATCATGAATACTGAATATGATATAGAATTGTGGAATGTAGTAGTGAAATTTGTGGAATTTCAGGGAATGCATAACTATAATGCATGTTATGAAAAATGTTGTAAACTGCCTCTTGAAAAGAGATGAGATGACCGGTAATGGGTCGAGTTGTTAAAATTCACATTGTGATAATGTTGGGAATTGAGAGAATCTTGTTTTTGAAAAACTTGCATTTAATTTCGGGGACGAAATTCTTTAAGGGGGGGAGGTTATAGCGATCCCGGTTTTTCCTTTACTATTCTGTTGTATTCCGGACTCGGTTCCGTGGAGTTGGTAGTTGTATCTATCTTGTTGTCGTCCTTTAATTCCATTTGCTTGAGTTTTAGGATGTGTTAGGCATGTTTTGAATAGGTGGGTTGAACCTTGGTCTAAAATCTTGTTGCCAGGTTTTTGGTCATTCCACTCGAGCGGGTCTTGTTGCGCTCGAGCAGAGATTGCACACTCCCAGAGTTTCGTGCCCCTGCAAAACTTCTGCAAGTGTGATGTTTGCGCTCGAGCGGGTTTTTTACGCTCGAGCGGTCGCGCTCGAGCGGGTACTCTGGCACTCGAGCAGGTAGTACTCTTTGGTGTAAGTTCTGGGAGGGGGAAATCTACGCTCGAGCGGACTGGTTTTCGCGCTCGAGCGGATGTACTTTATTCTTGTGTCATGGCGCTCGAGCGGGCCTTCTTGCGCTCGAGCGTACCTAGTTTTTTGTTCTTGATGCTCGAGCGTTGTGTTATCTGCTCAAGCGGGAATGTCGTATATTAGTTGGCAGCTAGGCATTTTAAAATCACTTTTTACATTTTCTCTCTCTCTCTTACTTTCTAAAAAGTTATTTTGAGAGCTCCTCTCTCTAGAAACTCCCTTCTCTCTAGGGTTTGATCTAGTTAGAGTGTCTCTCTTTCCTCTGGCCTTTGTGAAAAGTGTGTGGATCGTCGAGGGCTCCATTTTGATCCGTGAATCTTTGAGTTTGGAGCACTTTGGTTTTCTTCAACTTCCCCGTTTGAGCTCTAACTTCGAGTTAGGGATATCCTACTCCTTCTCATGAGTTTTGTATTTGAATTTTAGTATTTTGATGAGTTGGGGGTTGTTGGGTAATTTTGAGAAAGTTTGGGCCTTTGTGTAATTTTACAAAAGTTGAGGTTTTGTTTATATAAACTTATACGCATGTTTGGCATAGAGAAATGAGATCAATATTGGTTTATTGGTGAAAATGGAACCTTAGGGTTGTGATGTTAATTATGAGAAATGCTCTAATTACATTGATAAATTAATTGGTATAATTAATTTGAAGAAAAGAGGAATTAAGTTGAGAATGTTGGAATTGGATGTGTATGGGATTAAAGGGTGTAGTAGATTTGTTCATCGCTCACCTAGTTGAAATGTTGATTAAATATCCATTTGGTGCATTTATTTTCCGTATAGAAATAACTGCTTTGGGCTATCGGTGGAGGATAGTCTTGATTGTTGTAGACACTGCATGATGATTAGGCAAACTAAACCTAATCGATTGAGTATGCTATTGAATATAGCGACTGGAATAATACATTAATTCTATGTATTGATTGATTGTATATGATCTGTGTTTATATACATGTGTTGTGTGGGAGGAGATAGGGGATGTACTCCACGGTTTAGGGGAAGATAGGGAATGGACCTCTAAATCGGATTTTGTGTGACATTGATACAACACTACAATGTGTATCAAGTGTTGATTATGGAAGTGTTTGAATTGATTTGATATGGCACTAAAATGTATATCGTTATCAATTGTAAAGTATAGAAGTGATTCTATGTTATGTTGTTACAGCACCGAAATGTGTATCTTTCGCAAAGTGTGGGAATGGTTTATGTGTTATTGATACAGCATAAAAATATGTATCCCTCATGAATTCTGAAAGTGTTTTAAGGATGAGTCTAAACCTCATTAAGTTATTTGGCTAGGTGTTGAGCCTTGTTTTCAAACTCAAAGTTGGAAAGGACATGGGAAATGAAATGTAACATGGACTTAATGTCATGAAATCGAAATGTGATATATATATGTAGATGTATTTGTGTTGACCATCTATCAACTGCTAATCTTTTAGTCATTGTTCGTGGTTGGTTTAGTGTATTTCTACTGGGCTGTGGCTCACCCTTTATGGGACATCATTTTTAGGTACAGGTAGCATGCCACCTCCAAGGACATAGCTTGGGAGGCTAGAGGCAGACAGACTGTTTCGTTGTTTGCTTTCTTTTGATGTATTACATGTAAATTCAAGCCAAGGGCTTAATATGTATTGAGTTAGTACTTTTTTTTTGTAATCAAGTGTTAACTTGGAAAGCTGTAAGCCAGTAGGGCACTTGCTTTTGTTGTTAACATGTAATACTTTTGTAAGAACTACTCTGATTAATGGAAAGATGGTTGATTTCTTTTATGTCAATGCATGTCTAAAGTGATGGGATGAATGTTATTAGTTGAGGGCGTTACACTAAGCCCACTTCTTCAAGTGGCAAATTCAAAGTTTAAGCCCACTTTGTTAAGTGGCAAATTCAAACTCTTTTCAAAAAACAAACACGAAATTGAATTGTTCCAATTCTTGCAAACTAGTCTATACGTTGTGTGCACACATCACATAGTAAATGCTAGCCTAATAACCAGAACAAGAGCATATAATGTTGGTAAAAATTATATCATGGTTGGTAGAGCCTGATCTTTGATCAGGCGATCGAGGGTGCTCAATTCATGACCTTCCCTTCTCGTACCTAAGTTCCCGGGCTGAGACAATCTTGGTGATAAGAAACATGTGACCTTTGGCACGAGTCATGAGTTTCCTAAATTTCCCTAAAATAAAATATTTAGGTGACGACTCTGTATCTGGCAAAGCAGTGCAATTTTGGCATTTTTGATTCAAAATCAATTTTCCAAACGATTTGCTGGATTTGGACTCTTTGGTGTTCATCAATTTCACATTGCACCTGTAAGATTAGATTTAGAACCGCGGGAGTCCAAACTATAGGGCCTCTTTTGGGTTTCCAAAAGGGGCCACGAAAAGCTAAGCTATAGTTTCTAACGACTCTGCTGGGGAAATTAGAGAACTTGACTTGAAATTCATGATATGAAATTTTATCTACACTTATATGTTTCGTTGCATTGCATTTGCATTGGTGCGCTTAAGTCACTATGTTTGCCATCTGCTATTCCTGGATGGTTTGTCGGAGGCTTGCCCAAAAGCCTGCCAAAAGGCTGATCGGTCGCAAGCTCTGCCATGATGGGAGCACAACTCTTGGATCTAGACTACCGCTGTACCATTTGATCCTCCTTTCATTTCTCGGTATTAGGTATGAGAGGTATATTAGGTAGTCTTGCTAAGATAACCTTTTTGACCATTTGGCCTAGTTGCATATCGAAAACCGTAGAGACTGTTCCAAATTAGGACATGATGCTCACGTGAATACAGGATTGCGTGAAACCACATTATTTGAATAGTGAACCCTAGTTCGTGACGAAACTAGGACAGGGTAACTCGATCCTCTCATAGAGGTGTTTTGAATGCTTTTGTGCAAAATGTGAAATCTTTCGAAATGCGTGATACAATCCTGGGAGAGTCTTAATCTTGTAGAGGTTCCTTTCAAATCTTGAGGGTCATATCAAAATCAAAATTTGGGTCGAAATCTAGGGGTTTGTGCTAGACATGGTTGAATTTTCAGCAAAACCAGAACCAGGGCCAAATTGTATCTTGCTTTGTTTTGACCAGCACACCCGGTATCTTGATCTAATAAGGCATTTTGTTTTTAATGCCAAGTTTGTCTGAGCCAAAGAAGGAGCAGTGCCGACCTTAACCCATCACAGTCCATCCAATCGAAGAAAAAAAAACCCCACTCAGCAAAAGGTCTAGTCTATCTTATCCCTAAAAGCCAACTTGGAAAAGATCCAACCAATGTCAAAACACCCACTCTAAAAAAGCCCAATCCAGTCAAACCCGTCTAGATCAATCTAGTTCAAATCCATCAAAAATAACCGAGTTGAAATCCTTGTTAGTCAGCTCTCAGCTTACACCCATCTATTTCCCCGATTGCCAACTCAGCAAACCCGTGATGACACAAAGTCCAGAAGAATTTGTGGCCATGATAGTGACGTTAAACCAGGGAATTACCATGTAAGATGGGACCAATGCTGAATGCAACGCCCATCGGGGGCATCTACCACATATCCAGTCTCAGGCCCCCAGCCGAACATTGATCCACTTCCATTAACTGAAGATTTGCAAGGTCCGAATCCCCGAGAAGAGTTGGCTCAAACTCGAGTTTTTTGACCTTGGTGCAGCCTAATGAGGGGCTTTATCCCCTTGACATTGATGATCTAAACCCGATCTTGTTAAAAATTGCTAACCTTGAGTAGTACTTCAAAAAGGCACAGGTAATTAACTTTATTCCTGACATTAAGGGTGGCTATACCGAGGCTGCCGCAAGACTTCTAGACAAATTCAAAATGCCATAAATTAACTGTTTTGACAAGTCTGGAGATCCTATGGTACATATCCGTCTTTTCTTGGACATTCTGAAACTGATGGGTCTGACTAAGCCTCAAAAACTCGCTCTGTATGGAAGAACCCTATTGGGTATAGCAGCCACTTAGTATGCCAAGTTGAAGGATGTGGTGAAGCACAACTAGGAAGAATTGGTTGAGGCATTTGTCGATCAGTATTCTTACAATACCCTAGTTGAAATGACCACTCAAGAGCTTAAAGCAACCCACTAGAATCCTACAGAACCTTTTGTGGAATTTGTTGCAAGGTGGAGAGTAAAGGTAGCACAAATGACAGGTCGGCCTTCTGAGAGAGACCAAGTGCGGATAGTGGTGCAGAACCTTGAGCCCGATATGTAACAGAAGTTAATTGTCACTCCACTATTAACTTTCAAAACTTTGCATGAATTGGAGGTTCAGATTGAGACTGCATTCAACAAAGGGATTATCCCCAGAACAAGAGAACCAACAAGGAGGGTGTTTTCCAGAGTACTAATGCTATTCCCAAACCTATTGAAATCAATACCGTTGCCGCCACTCCCAAAATTACCGACCCGTTTGCCAATCTAAGCCCACAAACAGCCAGCCCAACCCGAGCTCAAGGCAGAATTTTCACCCCCTTCTATATGAGCCTAACCAGCGCACTAAAAATCCTAATTGAACGAGGGTATCTCAAAGCCCTTGATCCTCAACCTCTGCCTGACCCACTTCCTGTTAGATATAACCCCACCAAGGACTGCATGTATCATCTGCAATGTGGTCATGGCACCGATCGTTGCTACTGCCTTTGTCATGAGGTTCAGAATCTCATCGACAACCAAATAATAGCCCCACCTCAAGACCCCAATATTACCACCAACCCACTTCCCATCCATGACCAAATATCTCCTGCCCACCTTAACCTCATCCATATACTCCCATCTACCTTCAACCCTAGCATATACATCACCACGGTCCATTTACTGAAGCCTGAGGCGTTCATTCTCGAAAGCAATGATTTGTGCATGATGGATGCACCCAATCCAGTTCAGGTACACCTAGGGCGCCAAATCGGTGAACCCACTACTGTTGAGATGTTTGGAATAATTAAAGACCTTCAAGGAATGGTGGTAGATTTAGCATTTGTTGTTTCGATCTTGTTACAAAGCTCCCCAATCCTCGGGAAAGCTGCAGTTGAAAAGGGCTAACCCGAAACTATCTCAAGTTTGGGTGATGACAGATCAACAACAAATGGGCCTCACTTCGATATAGCCACCCAATCCCTTGGCCAAGATGAAGCAAGTGCCATGAACAAGCCCGGGACAAATATGGATCCCTATGCACAACTTCAATGGGCTATTAAGACTTTGAAGGTTAAAGGGTTGAACAAATAGCAGGTGCTTGAAGTTGTTACAAAGACTGTGGATAACACTTTTATCGTTTAGGATGAGAGCATTTTGAATCAGGAGGCAAACAATGAAAAGGGATGCTTTACTCGAAACACCCATCCTAATCCCAGTCCCAAGCCTATGAATACCTGACCAACACCCGCCACTCCATTTGCCAATATTTCTAAACCTAATGCTTCCTTCTCCCAAAAACGAACCTTCACGCAACTCTATATGAGCCTAACCTGTGCACTGCGAGTACTGATGGAGAAAAGGTATCTCAAACCTCTCAAACCTTGACCTCTCCCGCCTAAACACGATTCTACCCAATATTGCACATTTTATCAGCAGCACGGTCACCATACTGCCTGTTGCTTTCGCCTACGCCATGAAATTCAAGACTTGATTGACAAAAAGGTCATCACCCCACCTGAAAATCCCAAAGCTGTCAATAACCCTCTCCCTGACCATAGTAGATTGCCATTCCATAACATAAAACCCACACACAACTTGCCCCCAACCAACCATTACCCTAGCCAACACAATATACCTGCCACTGAGCTCAAACCCAATGTGTTCATTCCTGAATCTCCTGATTCCGATCTAAGCAAAAGGAACAAAATCTTTGAAGGGATGGAAAGTTTACTCGATCTTGGCAAGTTCAAGCTTGATGAAACAGTGATGCTAGCACTAGTGGTTGGAATGATGAATCTCAGTCTCAGCTAGGGTAATTGTCGAAAGCACTTAGGAAGGACCTTCTAAACTAGGGGCATGGTGTGAAACAACAATTGTTTCGGTCAAGAAGATGTGTGGGGACAACATAATTGAGAGGCTTAGTTTGTGAGACTCAATTTAAAAGTCTGAAATCAATCTTTCTGGGTGTAGATGTGTTTTACTGAATTGAAGGTAGGTTTGGACCTTCCCATGGGCTACTTGAAGTTGTTTTTGAAATTCTGCAGATGGACTTGGAGAAGGAAAACCCCATTTTTGTCTCAAAAATGCTTATTTTGGATTGAGTTGTGTTCTGCAAATAGTTATGTTGTGAGCTTTATTTATTTTATTTTATTTTTGTCTTTTCTTGCATTGTTGTGTCAGTTGAGTCTTTTCCTTTGAGTCATTCTCTTGTACCCTTAGGTTATTATCTTTATAATAAAGTGAGAGTCAAGTTTTTGATCTTTTTTATTGTGCCTATAGTGATGCATGTGTGACCTTTTGCAAATAGAAAAAGGCTTTGAATTTGTTTTTGAATGAAATTCTGTTAATAAGCTCGAATATTGAAGAGGATTCCTCGAATGGTTTGAGTGAATTCTGACTTATCAGTGCAAAGTCATTTATGATTTCAAAAATTTTAAGTTGTTTCTTTTGCAAAACTTGCTAAGATAGGTTCAGAATTGTGCGTGGTATTTTACATTGTCATGGGGATTCTCTTCGCCGTTAAGCGATCATTTTGGCAAGCACAAGACAGCTTTCAGACCTACAAGTACAAGGCGGCTTTTATACCTCACAAATCATAGAATTTCTCCCCTGGTGTTTCCATTTTTTCAAAGAGAAAGGAAGGAAAAAGAAGAAAAAGGAAAAAAAAAAAGAGAAAAGAGAAAAGAAAAAGAAAATAAACAAAAGGAAGAGAAATGAAAAAGAAAGAAGTCAACCATTAAGCCAGGGGCACCCATTGGAATGAAATCCGATCAACTGTGAGGAACGAAACTTCTGTCTGAATTCGGGGAAGCCAATATAAGGAAGAACCACATTGCGAGAAGAACCAGCTCTGAAAATGGGGCGAAAAGAAAGGAAGAAGACATACATAAGAGAATGGAGAACCAAGCTCAAATCAAGGCGAAACCAGTTCCAGTGTTAGAGCAAGAATAATTATTGATCAAATTTACCACAAGTGTTGTAACGTGATCCTCGACAAGCTCGCTAGGCCGAAAATCCAAAAAGGCAACCTAGGCAAAAGTTAGATCACGAAAAATGAGAAATCAAACAAATAGAGCTCGTAAGGTTGAAAACCCCGAAGGGACGACTTTGGCAAAAGTCAGAGCGTAAAAGGTAAATGTCAACACCCGAGTGAACCTTAGCCATGAACAACGTTGACCTAATTCCCATTCTTGGGATATGTAGGCAACTTCATCCTGAAGTTCAGTCTTAACCATATCTATCTCATCCATCGCAACTCAATCATCTTACCCAATTCACGTTGTTAGCTTTGTATCAATCCATGAGCTACACTGACTACTACACATATCACAAACTTGCATTGGGTAAGAAAGAACTAACTTCAATCAACAAGTGGAGAAATTTTCAATACTTGAACTTATCAGTAGAATCTCTATCTTGAGCAAAAAAAAAAAAAAAAGAAGAGAGGAATTGAAATTGATTTCTAAAGAGAACATAAATAGTACAAGGGACATTATGAATGATCAATTACCTTGAGTCCTTTTATGCTTTTAGGTCAATTATGATTTCTGTTGTGTTGTGCTTGGTGTTTGTCTCAGTCTGCGCTCTGTATCGAGTCACCATAGCATGTCGTTCTGTATCAAGTCACCATAGCATATTGCTCTTTATCGAGTCATCATAGCATGTATGTTGCTCAAAAGTGCTCTTCATCGAGTCACCCTAGCGAGTCTATTGCTCAAAAGTTCAATAGAGTGGCATGGTCAAAATTCCATACACAAATGTTCGCTCCAAACTTGAAAACAAGTCCATGCATAGAATTCATAAACGGGCTGAGAGTGCCCATACAAGGGGCATCACATTCGTGATCATTGCAAACTGTATATGAGGAGTCTATCACTGCTTTGGAGGGGACTGGAGTAAGTTCTCAATATGTCAAAAGAGAAGTATAAGTCTGATTGGTTGGCAACTTTTCTAGGATTTGATGATCCCCATCACATGTGCCTACATAATGTTGAAAACGATGGTCAATGACTGGACACTAGGGGCAATTTTCAGTGTATCTGATTGGACCATCAATTGAACAAAGGGGCATGAACCTAACCTTTCTCTCCATCCGCTTAGAGCCATTTGTTGGGCACTTCCCCCTGGATTAGGGTGGTTTACCCCCATATTGATTCTGGTATGATTCAGTTTTCGAAAGTTATCTCCAACCATTTCAAGACTCTCTTGGGATTACCATTTTCCCTTTGGTTAATGCATGCGTTTTGTATTATGCCTGCATGCTTTTACACCCTGGTTGAGTTGAACTACGTGATTGGTTGCTCTTGCTCTTAACTTTGTTCTGCACTTAAACAGAGTTTTGTAGAGTTGCCTCCCTTTGTGTTGCATTTCATTGAGTTGTGGCAAGCTGCCCTATAGTCATTTCGTAAGGTACATGATGCATTACTCTAAGTAATGCTCATTTCCTTCTACATACCATGCATCGCTCACCTGCATCGTGCTATTTTGTGCATTTCACTTTGCATCGCACTGTTTTGTGCACCTTTCGTTGCACTATTTTGTGCACTTTGTATCACATTATCCTATTCACTTTGTATCGCACTATTTTGTGCACCATTGCATTGTCTTGTGGATAACACTATTTTGTGCACCACTCGCATTATTTTGTGCACCTTCAGTGTTTGTCGTGACCAAACAACTTCCGACGATTTGGTACGGCCACCTGGTTGTGTTTGCGGTGAGTTCCTTGGAGACCAACTGAGACGGTGGAAACTAGAGTTTGAATGGCCGAAGCCTAAAGCGCAAAGGTTTTGGATTTCGGAGACTCAAGTCTAGTTTAAATACCCAGGGGTGTATCCTCGGCTTGAAATCTGTATGGCAGCCCTATAGGTTGAGGTAGCTCGTATGCACCTCAATTCTGGATACTAAACCAACCTAGTCTGTCACCCTATTGGATAATAGGAAAAGTTGCAAACATGGCTAGGGAGAAAAGTAGTACCTATGGTATGGAAGGGTGAAGATAAACCAAGAAGCAGAGGAAGATCCCTAGTAGTATAAGGTGAGTCATCGCCAATTGCCCCAGTAAGGTACTTTCATTTCCTAGTTACTACATCATATCCATTATTACCTATTACATCTATCGCATGCATCTACTACATTATCTATCGCATCCATTACATTATGCTATTTTATTACTTGCATCCTTTCCATGTTAAGCTTAGTTTGGCATGTGCTCATACATTTCCCTCGTTGAAACATAGTTTTGTCATGTATAAGTACCCATGCGGCGCTGAGGCCAGCATTGAGGGTGTCAACACCTTTTCTGTATTAGACGTGGTTTGTTTTGTGACCATGCCTTTTCTAGGCAAGACGTTGTTCGGCCTGCGCCTTATTCACTGCATCCATTGCATCTTACTTTATTTTTTTACATTCAACATTTAGGATCATTATCTTTCCTCAGCAGATCATTCCTCACTTATATCATACGACCCAATTACTCTTTCTCTTTCTACGAAAAACATAGCCATGCATGTGCTCGCATCCCTTTCACGTTGAAACATGGTTCTGTTATGTGTAAGCATCCATGCTTCGCTAAGGCCAGTATTGAGGATGTAGGCATTTAGCCTGTGTTAGGTGTCGTTTGGCTATGCCCACTTCTTTTCTATATAAAACGTAGTTTGATTTGCATCGCCATCCCTTTATGGTATTTGTGTGGTTTTGCACTACTTGTGGTTTGATTATTTCGTCACATTGTATATCATTTACATTGTTTTGTTGCATTGTGTATCATTTTGCATTCTGTCCCTGAGGTATACTAGTTTGATTCTTTGCAACGGGATACGTAGGTAACCCTCGGGTTCAACCAACTGCATATACATTTTGTTTGTTTGCCCAAGTCTTACATCCTTGTCAAAATAGGTCGTCTTTGGGCTTTGACATTCACTTACGTCATTTCATGACTTCGAGCTCTGTCAAAGAAGGGTAACTATAGACACCCTATTTTTGACCGTCCTTAAGACTTGGGCGCCACTGATTGATCACTCAATGATGAAAGATGTGCTGTGCAAATGTTTGATTTCTTCAACAAGAAGATCTTTAAATCCCAACCTTACACCCAATTTTTGACCAAAACTTTTTTTAGACCTTAAAACCGTCTCTTTCAAAATATCTTTGAAAACTTCTACGATGTTCCGAGACTCGTATTTCGTTTAAGGTAAAACGAGCAAGGACAACGTGGAAATAAATGGAAGAGAGGTGAACTCTTTGAAAAATCTTTTAAACATCTTATTTAGAGGTTTGGAGTTGAAGAAAATAAGAGGGGAGGGAAGAATACTAGTTGGGGAAGAAGTTAGGCTTGAAACCGTAAGGTTAAACTGAGCAGCCTACACTAAATTAGGCCTATCTCTTTCTACACTTAGAATTTAGATGTGAGGCTGCCACCATTGGAAACTGGACTTCCGGGGCTTCAATTTAGACTTAAGAATGACCTAAAACCAAGTCCAGATGAAGGAGATATGCCCATTTGAAGTCGAGCCTAGAAGCATATTTTTCTAAAGGCCGGTAGCTAGTCGGCAATCACCATTTGTGGATGGCCGGCCACCACTTCTGGCTTGCCGGCCACCTTTCAACCACTGATGTCCAAGCCGACCATTGGTGACCAAAAATAGATTTGTTATCCCAGGGAGGCAACCCAAGAGGGGGGGTGAATTGGGTTATTAAAAATTTTACAATATTAAAATTAACACAATATTCATAATTTTAACAAATAAAAAAAACAAAATAATAATTATCAATATAAAAGTAAGAGAGATAGGAAGAAAAAATCAAACACTGAAATTTATAGTGGTTCAGCATGCTAGGCCAACGTCCACTCCCCAACGAACTTCCTTGAGAATTTCTTTACTATCAATTGAATAAATACACCGCCAAGCTTGTGGATTTGGCACAGGACTTACTCTTATCTATTGAGCCTCACTCAACAATAAATGCCTTACTCTTACAAAATCTCTCACAAAAATAATGAATAAGTGGTACTTAAACCCTCTTTTACAATAATTCTCTCACAAAAAGTAGATATGAAAGTGTAAGAACAAAGGCTACACTTAGATCTGAAAGTGAAAGAGCATAATACAATATACTGAGAATTTTGGAGCACACATAAAATTTTCTCTTTAAGTACTTGATTTTTCTCGACACACAACATTTCTATTTATACCAAAAAATATACCTGTTGGAAAAGAAGACGCTTCTTGCTGACGTCATGGCTTACATAAGCACGCTCTTTGATTTTAAATTGTCAGCAAATATTAATAATGAAAAAGATGATAATAATTGGTAAGACTAACTTTTTCTTTTCCTTTTTTGTTTTGTCAAGTATTCAGCCGCCACTTTTGTAGACAATTTTGATACAAAAATCACAACTTTCAAACAAGCAAATAATTTGCTTCATCTTTTTCTTCTTGTTTCATTATAATACATATGTGTGTGTATGTATATGTGTGACATGGTATAAAATTCAAACATGAGCCACCGTTTTGTAGGAAATTTGAATAATAATACAATTATCACATCTTTGAATTCAATATAAGCAAATAATTTTGCTCCATCATTATGGGTTCCTTGAAGTCAAAAACCACATGAAATTTTGTCTATTTTGTAACTTTTCTTTTTCTTTTTGCAAGCAAATTCAAATCAACTTACAATTTTTTCTTTTTCATTCTATAGGCAAAACATATTCAAGAATTTGTTTTTAATAAAAAAAAATTAAATAAGTCTTTTCCTACAATCATTATAGTATATCAATTTCAAGATTTTGACTATATATATATATATACATATATTACAGATGCACCACACAAGTTCCAACTTGAGGATTTTTTTCTTTTTATTGTCTCAATATAAATACGTATGAAAAAAAAAATGCATCACATGGCACCATCTGCATCCCTAAACTTATAAATAATATATTATAAACAACATACAAGTAATGCCTGTATATTTGAATAAAAAGTCTGATTTACTATCAAACACCACTTGAGTATGTTACACAAATCAAATATTTTTGTGATTGCTATATAAATTTATCAACCATCCCATGTGAATATATTAAATTTGTCAAAAGATGACAACTCACTAAAATTACATTTATCAAAATGGTACAACTAATCAATTTTAAATTTGTCAAAAGATGAATAGTGATCAGTCTAATTTTTCAAAATGCCAATAGTTAAAAAATATTTATTTAAATAATATTTAACAAATGTATCATACAATATATATTTTAAATAGATAATATTTTGTGTCAAATAATATGTATATTAAACAATTCAAATTTTTGCAAATAATATTTTAGACATCATCAAAATTAAATAATATGATTAACAAGATTTTTTGCTGATATTTTCCTCCAGCTATTTTCACACTGCTCCAGTTGTTTTTGAATAGATATTTTCAACCTAAGGCTCATGTTTTCTATATATACATGACCTATCTCTCATATTTCAAGGTTAGAAAAACTTTGGGACCGAAAAATATCCCCTCTCTCTACAATTTTCCCCCTTTACAATTCTCTTTCTCTTGCAACTTGCATAGCTTATGCCCAAACACTCTAAACCAAACCTAGAGAACTTCTTGCTGAGATGATTTGAGCTTGAACTTAAGCTCTTGAAACACTTGAGAGTGTGAAATTGGTAGTTTGTGACTTAAGGGTTCATTAATCTTCAAGAGGTATACATTCTCTTGCTTTTGCAACATCTCTACACTACTTATTTTCCATATTTTCTTACTATTTTTGGGCTATGAAAACTCTGTAATTTTGGGCTGAAACTTATGGTTTAAGGCTAATAAAGGTTGAGGGGTGGTTCACCCCTCTTTATACCTTACTTTCAAGGCCTTTACCCTTGTGTTTCCCATCCTTTTACTATTTTTTTTTTGGAGCTTTTAGACACTGAATTTCAGAGTTATTTCAGTGGCTAAAATCATGTTTTGAGGTCAAAAAATGGAGGGGGTAGCCTCCCTTCCTTTTGTTTTTTTTTTTTTACTAGCTTAACATGCTCCATGTTTTAGCTTATTTTTCTAACTTTTGTTAGCTTAATTCCAGAATGTTTTAGGGATGTTTCAGACCTATTTTAAGACTGTTTTTAAGTTTTTGTTGTGTTTGAGCTTTGTTTTGCATGTTTATAGTGTAATAGTCCTCACAAGTTTGGTGTTCTAGGTCTTAGACACCATTTCTTTTGAGTTGATAGCATTTATTTATGCTGTTTTCACTTATTTTCAACATTAATAATCTCTGCAACCTCCCTCTTTTCTTCACTCTTTGTTTGCTTTGAGGGTTGTTTTAACCTTGGGATTGTTTTAAGCTTAAGATTGAGATCTATGCTTAATGGTTTAATCCTCTGTTGGGGGTTCATTATCAACGGCATGACACCTCGCTTTTGCCTTAAACTACCCCTTGTTTGACACTTCCTTCCCTTTTAGAGGACTCAACTCACCAATGGACTTAATTAGTTAAAAAATGGTTGGTAAGTTAAAATGAGTAACTCAAAACTTGGAATTAAAAGTGAGCAAAATAATTTGGTTGTGTTCAATCAGACGTTAATTGAACACATGGAAGCTTGAACCATTTCCCACTTGCTAGTGATGAAATGATTCAAAGTCTCCATGGCCAATTTCTTCCCTTGATCATTCATGAAAGGGAGGAGGCTTGTGTCTTGTTTTGCATTTATTAAACTTGCACACTTGGTTTCACAAGCCATCATGCAATGAAATTGCATCCATTGATGGTGTGAGCCAAAGCTTGCTACTCCTTTGATTTTTCCATGAAAATGAGGGGTGAGTTGTGCAGACAATCCTTGAAAATACCCTATATATGCTCTGTTTGTCCTCTGTTGCAGCAAGATGAACCTAGGCATCAGTGGCCATCAGGCCACTTTCCATGGCCGGCAAACAACCATCCACGGCCGGCATCCTTCAACCATGGCTGACTGGTGGCTGGCAACCTTTATCAGTGGCCAGCCAGCCACTGATGCAAAATTTTGCAGAGTGTCGGTAAGGCAGAACAGAGTGTGCAGTAGTGTTGGTGTTCAACTGTGCAAACAGAGACATTCGGAAGCAAAACGGTGGTCTTTTCGAGTGGAATCCGAACATCTGCATACACATCCCTTGTTTCCGGAGGCGGAGTAGTTAGTTGGTTAGTTTAATTACTTATTTTAATTGCACTTGTGTTGTAAATTATTTAATTAGTTAACTAGAATAGTTAATTAATTCAAGTGTTGTAATAATTAGTTTAATTAGCTTAACTTTAATTAGTTAGTTAATTAGTTAATCTATTTGAACCCTCTTTCATGAGAGCGTAATGTAATATTGTGTATGTCTTCCAACCCCACGCCTTTCTCCCATTTATTTATCTGCTTATGATGGTTAGATTAGGGACATCATGTTTTGTTTAGCATACTTCATGTTTGCATTCACTTGTATTGCATGCACTGAGGCTCAGTCCATCATTCTAGCTGCATTGTCGTTTAAATACTTCTTTGAATACGTTCTTTGACTGCATGTTATCAAATCCATTCATACGCCATGTTAAGTAGCCGAGACTATTAATTGCATTCTTTGTATGTGTTGCATTAGTCATATCGCATAGTTAGGAATCATGCATTTTTCTAACTTCTTTTGTTTTATCTTAGCTTGGAGTACTAGGTGATTTTTTAGTGCTTTAGCATAATTGCATGAATGTGATATTGTTGCCATGTCTAGCATGCTTGCCATGAGGCTAAGTGCTAACTTGTTGAACTGTTTGAGTGCCTGTGGATGAAGGCTTGTTGCTTGAATTGGAATGATTTAATAAATGTACGTTTAAGCCTACTTCGTCAAGTGACAAATTCAAACTTTAAGCCCACTTTGTTAAGTGGCAAATTCAAACTCTTTTCAAAAAAACAAACACGAAATTGAATTGTTCCAATTTTTGTAAACTAGTCCATACCTTGTGTGCGCACATCACATAGCAAATTCTAGCCTAATAACCAGAACAAGAGCATATAATGTTGATAAAAATCATATCATGATTAGTAGAGGCCGATCTTTGATCGGGCGAGCAGGGGTGCTCAATTCATGACCTTCCCTTCTCGTACCTAAGTTTCCACGCCGAGACAATCTTAGTGATGACGGACACGTGGCCTTTGGCACGAGTCATGGGTTTCCTAAATTTTCCCGAAATAAAATATTTAGGTGGCGACTCTGTATCTAGCAAAGCAGTCCAATTTTGGCATTTTTGATTCAAAATCAAATTTCCAAATGATTTGCCGGATGTGGAGTCTTTGGTGTTTATCAATTTCACATTGCACTTATGAGATTAGATTTAGAACCGCGAGAGTCCGAACTGTAAGGCTTCTTTCAAGTTTCCGAAAGGGGACGCGAAAAGCCGAGCTACATCTACCCCCCTTAAATAAATTTTGTCCTCAAAATTTCAAACATTCTTTACGTCTTGAAATGTTGTAGGTAATCAGTCCACATTGCATCCTTGCACTCCTGTGTAGATTTTTCCAGTGTATATTAATCTGCCGGGTCATCTTCATCTCTTATGCTTTTCTCCCTTTTGTCCAAAGCCATGATTGGTCTTGTTCTAATAATAGCGTTTTGAATCGAATTTCTCCCCAATTAGGGGTGTAAGCAGATGCATTAATCTTGTACGTTATATGGAAATTCTGAACTGTTCGTTGTTGCTTCAGTGTGAGGGTTGTATTGCCAAATCCCAGATTTGGTGATCTACACTCTTGTTAAGAATTGATCCCTTGGTGATTTGCTGATGCCATTGCATTTGTCAATTTGTTGAATCATGGAAACTAATCTATCCCTCTTAAATAATAAAAGTGTTCCATTGGAGGGGTGAGTCATCTCCTTCTTTTGGTAACTATCGATAATTGCTAAGCTATGAGTAATGAATCTATTTCAAAGATGAGGTCAAATTCGAGTATCTTCATATCTCAGAAATTGCACAAATAATTGCTATGACCTAACACATATTGCAGATATAAAGGAATGCGACGAATAAAATGTGTACCCAAAAGTTCTAAGATTGGATTAAATAAAGGAAATTTACATCATCTACATTTAGGTTACTAAAAGTCATTCGAAAAGAGTTCTAACTACTTAGTTACATTCTTATAGGTTAACCAATGCTCATACTGCCGTTCCTTGGGTACATATGTGTTGTATATCTTGTTCTCAAGGTGCTGCTTAGTAAGGTCTTTGTCTTCTTCTCCTTGTAGGGAAAATATTCTGTCGGTTGGCTACTGATTATTATTGAGCCCAGGCCTCTTGTTGCCTCATTCCCTCTGATATTGTTGATTGGTTGGTCCTGGCTTGCTCTTCCATGGCTTCTACCCATCAAACCCTTACGCGTTTGCTTTGGTACCTTCTCCTTGATTTCCTAACTGGACAAGTTGGGGACACTCATTTGTGCCCTATTTGTTGGTAATAGTAACACTAGATTAGCCAAGGTGATCTTGTCTGAAAGCTTTCCTCCTAGTACTGCTATTGCAGTAATTGTTGTTGTAGTTGTAGCGTCCTAGAGTACGGTTTTTGTACTGCATGCCTTCGGTTGTTCCTTTCTGGTCCCACATGGGATTGACTTTCTTTCTTCAGGCTTCAAATCTGTCTCGTATCTACCATCTCCAGTTTTGCATCTAGTGTTGTGTCCACCACATCCGCAAAAGTGGGAAGTCACAAGGGAAAAACCCTTTCTCTGATTATAGGGTCTAGACCCCACTCAAATTTTTGTACTTTTTCTTCATCATCGGCTATGTATAGAGTCGCATAACGAGCCAACTCCTCAAACTTCGCCACGTATTAGGTCATCGTCTCGTGCCTTGCTCTAACAATTGAAACTCACGAATTCTCTCCTACCTAATAGTGTTTGGGAAGTACTTCCTCAGAAACAATTCTTTAAATTTCGCCCAAGTCATAGTCGTGATGTCCGTAGATTCCTTGATTAAGGCCCACCAATGGTTTGCCTCACCTTCTAACTAGTATACGGCTAGACCGATCTTGTCTGTATGCTCGACTATTCCCATTATCTCCTACATCTTCTTAATTTGTTGAATCTAGTTTTCAGCGATCTTAGGATCGGGCTCGCCAATGAAGACCGATGGTTGCTGTTTGTGAAATTCAGAGAATAGATGTGTCCTCTCATTCTGACGTGTTCTCCTTAGCCTTTCTAATTCTTCCAAAATTTGATTTCCAATATTCCTGAGTAAGTTGACCGTGGGTGCAGGGGTGTGATTATTGACCCTGAGTGCCCCGTTCCAGTTAATATTGACGTCATCATTGTGGTTAGTGTTATCGCTATTACCAGTGTAATTGTTTTCTCGTGTATGGTTCACCATTTACCAATGTGCAGTTAGGTGCAGGTTAGGTTTTTGCTAACGCGATCATTCAAGGGAATTACTAAGGGGAAATGCTTCTAATTCAAATAACTCCTAATATGCTTCCTAATGCAGTCCTACTCAACTACTGATTCTGTTACCATTCTCAGTCGTTTTGGGACAAACTACATGTCTTGATTCATTAATCAAGGTTCTCTTTCTTCATTATGAAATTCTGGTTTTGTTGGTCTTTATTTGAAATGCTTTCTTCAGCTCCTTGATTCTGATACTGGAATTACTAGGGCACCACTGTACAGCTTCACGAGTTGACGTTGCCATGCCCGAAATCTGAAGAAACATCCTAAGGTTGGTTAAGCAAATTTTGATTTTTAATGTCTTTTGGTTGATAAAGTAAATAGTGTTATAATAATATAACATAGTCGAGGCAGGTTAGTCTCTGACCACAGGTCGAAACACATAGATAAGGGTTGAACCTAGGCTTTGATACCAAAGTTGTGAAGCGCCAAAAATCGGAAACATCAGATAATATATTAACAAATAAATACAAAGTTTATCTAAGGTTACAAGACTAAGAAACATAACTAATGAGTCCTTTGGCTAATAACCAAGTAAGATCTCAAGAACATCAAAGGAGTCAATATAGACTCCCTTCTAAGTCCAACCACATTAGATAGCAAAGGTACATTTTTGACATATCTTGACAAAGTATTAACACAAGGCCTACATAAGTTGACGTAGCATAAGGATATGTTACAAATGACATATATAATAATTACAAAATCATGTCTTAAATACCACAAGCGATTTAATCACTTACAATCTCAAAATATTTTTACAAAACTAGTTTCTAACTCTCATAGGGTAGCCATACGTCTTCAAATACATTAGCTTTGCTTTTGATCAATCTAATAGTCTTCAATACCTGGCATGGAATGCCCAGCAAACGCACATACACCCCGTCCCATTTTCTCAATCCAATACACCATTACAGTTATAGCAAGTACATAATGAAGCATGATAATCATTCAATAATAAAGGATTACAAGGGTAGATGTTATAAATCTAGAAATCTCCCAAAGAGATTTCATCCTCCCAACCGCAAGAATTGGACACCGGACTATTTAGAACTCTCCCTTTTGTTGCTTTGCAGACCTTACCACGGATGCTTGTAATGGTTATATACCACACAGCATCATCAGTGGACCTCAAAAGGGACGGCGAAAAAAAAAGGTTTTATCATCCGAAATCCAACATTAGCCTTCCAAAAAAAGTTTTATCCTACTGAATGTCCCATCTGGACCCAACCTTATCTCACTAAATCAAATCATCGCAAAGAGTCCGAATACTTCCGTTCCATTCTAGGGTTTACACGATAGCTGCTTGCACAAGACTTAACCTTCAATTGGGGAGGACATTCTATCAATCCATACATGAAAAATTATCATCTCTTCATTATTCAAGTGATTGAAAATCCAATACCACCCCAATTAAGGTTTCCGTTAAGCTAGATGTCTTAAATTAAAGTTAGATCAACTTAACAAGATAGTAATATCCACATGAGCAGGAGCATCAAAAAATGAAAAATATAAGGAACATAACCGTAACACATGCAATATCATGCCAAGACATGATCATATATTAATAAGCATATCCATGAAGACAAGACCTTAGAATACCAATGCAAAACTAAATTTTCAAATTCAGCACCATTTAAAGATTAAAATCGAAGGGACAATTACAGATTTTTCCCCAGCCTACCCCTCCTATGGCTTGTAAATAATTTTATCTAGTTTTTAGAACATTTTTTTTCAAAAATGGAATGGCATTTCTATATTTTTAGTTATTTACGAAACACTCCAGCGCTGTCCAGATTTATGACCGTTAAAAATCGGATTTTCTTTCAAACCGCTCACTCTTTTTCAATGAGACCAATTTTCATTGAAATCTAAATTTTTTAAGGAAGTTTTGGGCATAAAACTGAATTCTAAGAGATTTTTCAATATTTTTCTAGAATTTTTGAATGTTGACTGTAAAATTGGTTTTTCATGCAAAATACTCAAATAAGACGATATGTGAGAAAAAAGGCCAACTAAGGAAAATTTTCACTTATTTTGTGATGAAAACATATTAAATAATGTATCAATAACTCATATTTTTAGAGTGATGGTATGCCTTTGGAAATAATGTCAGACATAGGAAGAAAAGAGTAGTTTTGCATCTATTAAGAGGAAATATGAATAGAAAAAGGATCAAAGCTCAATTCATCAACTTTGAACACAAGAACACCATAACAACACATTGTAAAATGTGATTTTAAATCTCTAAAAACATGTATTTGAAAAGGAAAACAAAAAAGAGAGTTGTGTTGTGGTTTACTTGAGGCTTGGTTGAATTGCTAACAAAACCTTCCCTTTCTCTCTTTTCCTTCACCAACCTCACTCTTTCTTCCCTCTCTTTCTTTCAGCTGAATACGCAAGTGTGTGAGTGTGTTTTGTGCTCAAAAGTGTAGAGAGAGTTGGTGTATTTACACCAAAATTGGTGTGTAATGTCCAAATTGCCCGTTGGTTGGAAATTGATTGGATATTTTGGATTTAGTTTGAATTCAATGGAATGTAGGATGATTATGAAGCCTAATTATGTACCAAAACATTATCTAGTTAGGGTTAGGGCTTAAGTAAACTAACTTGGTTACAAGTACAAGACATATACATAATGCATTTGTTCCTTGGTCAAACATTCTTCCTAAAATTAAGAAAATTTGTCTCAAAAGTACATATGTATATATGGTCAAGGAGATGGCCAGCCCTTGTGCAAGGAATTTTGGGGAATTTGTTTTGATTTTTTTGTGTACAATTTGAAGATATTTTGTGGACAAAATTATTTATTTAAGAAAGGTACAAGTATATACATACATATCTATATATATATAATAGTACTAGTTTGGGTTCAACATGTGATTCAAGAAAAATATGATGGCCAAAATCTTAATTTATGAATTTGAACATTTAATTAAGTGTAGTATTTAATTTATTTAAGGTTTGAAAATTTAATTCGGTGAAAGTTTCTTTGTTTTGAATTAAACGGCGAACTGTATTTAGAATCGAAAACCTAGGGATTTGTATGGTAAATACACTAAGAAAATTAATTTAATTATTATTAGGGTTTTGGAAATGATCCCTGAGCTCTGGGTTTAATCAGGGTTTTCTAGTTTTTGGTTGGCATGCATTTTCAACTCTATAACTAATATTGAAGACAAATAAGGATTTGAAGGTCTTTATTGAAATAATTCAAAAGTAAAGGGCTTAATAGGTTTTACAAAGGTTAGGGGCCTCACATAAAAATCTACACATTGTTCAGGATTTCCCATGAGCTACGGATAAACATTTAATCTTCCTAAAAATGTATACACAATGAGATCATGTTGATCAATCCTCAGGTATTCAAAGTGAAGTGAGAAATACATAAACTGAACATGTCATGCAAAATAGAACAATGTTTTTTGAAGAGTGAGTCTAGAAACAAAATTCATTTTTCTCAAAGCAACCAATCTTTGCTTTGCCAGATAAAGAGTCGCCACCTAAATATTTTATTTTTGGAAAAATTTAGGAAATCCTAACTCGTGCCAAAGGCCACATGTCCGTCATCACCAAAGTTACCTTGACTTGGGAACTCAAGTACGAAAAGGGAAGATCATAAATTAAGCACCCCCGCTCGCCCGATCAAAGGATCGGCCTCTGCTAATCATGATATGATGTTTTATAAACATTATGTGTTCTTATTCCGATTTATTAGACTAGCTTTACTATGTGATGCGCACAAACAAATATAGACTAGTTCACTCAATTTGAAACAATTCAACTCATATTTGTTTTTGAAAATGGTTTGAATTTGTCACCTTAAGTGGGCTTAAAAGATGTGGTTTTCCACCAAACATAATGGGCTTAAAATATGATTTGCCACTTAACAAAGTGGGCTTAAAGCTTACATTTGTTGAATCGTTCCATTTCGAACAACAAGCCTCCATCCACAAGCATTCATGCAGTTTAGCAAGTAAGCACATAGCCTCATGGAAAACATGCTAATCATGGCAACATGACAATCACACTCATGCAAGTATGCTAAAGCATAAAAGCTTACCGAGTACTCCAAGCCAAAACAAAAACTAGTTAGAAAGATGCATGATCCTAACTATACAAGATGCCTAATGCAATGCATGCGATAATGCAATTAATAGGCTTGGCTACCAATATAGCATATGAATCGATTTGAATAACATGTGATTTAAACACTTTTTCAAAGAAGATATTGAAATAACAATGCAGTTTGAATGATGCGCCGAGCCTCGGTACATGCAAGACAAATGAATGGATGCAATCATGCAAGTATAAGGTATGCTAATTGAAAACGTCCCTAATCTAGCCATCGAAAGCGATTAAATAAAAAGGGAGAAAGATGTGGGGTTGGAAGACATACATACACACACGCACACTTAATATAACATTGTGCCCTCGCGAAAGAGGATCCAAATGAATAAGTTAACTAGCTACGCTAATTAAGCTAACTATTACAACACTTGAAACTAATTAACTACTCTAAGCTAATTTGAAAGAAATTAACTAGGTTAAGCTAATTAAATATTACAACATCAACTAATTAGACTAATTAAATATTACAACATAGTTTGCTATGCTAATGAAACAATTAAATAACAACGCATTTAATATGAACTCCAAGGAAGATGGATGTAGAGTGCATGTTCATCGCCTAAAAGCTGCTCTGTCTGTCCTAAACTGCCTTTGTTCCACCTTCAGCCATTGCCTCTATTTCTGCAAAATTGCATTGTTGACCAAACACCAAGGGCCAGCCGTGCATCATTGAAGCCTGGCTGGGCCTACAGAGGGCCGGCCGTGCATTGATTTTGTGTACAGTTCTATTTTGCGCTCTAAGGTGAAATAGGGCAGATAGAGCATTTTCAGGCTCTGTTTTCCCTTCCTCCCTTCTCTGTCATAGGGAGATCTCGAGAGAAGGGTGGAATCATTTCTAAAGACATCAATGAGCAATTGATTGCTCGATACTTTAGGACATGATTTTTGACAAAATCAATAAATGTAATGCAAATGACGACGCCTCCCTTTTTGTCATGAAATGAACTCAAAAAGGGAAGTTGAGACGCTTCAAGGACAACAAAACACCATGGATTGATGCATGGTGGCACTTGACACAAGAAGCTTGGCATCACGTTCGGTCAAGTTCAAGCTATTCAAGCCATTTTCTTTAAGTGTGTTGAGCCAAGTTTTAAACCAATTGATTTAGTCATTGCCACTCATTAATCCATTTGTCCAAATGTGATATTAAGTCCTCTAACAAGAAATAATGTCAAATGAGAGGTCTTTCTAAAACATGAGAGAAAGGCTACACCGTTGACAATGAATCTCCTAAGAGATTAAACCATTAAGTGTAGGCCATTCTTACATGTTTTGAGCAACCTCGATCGGTTGAAATCATTCTCAAATACAAGTGATAGATGGTTGATTGATTGATTATTGAAAATGAATAAAGAAAGCATAACAAGCAACAAGTATGCCAACTTATGAGATCGCAAATGTACTAAACAAGGCATAAACCAATTGAAAAGGCTTGGACAACCTCAAAACAGCCCTTAAGACATGAAAAATAGAGGTAGAGCATGCATGAATGAGCTTGAAAAGCTAAATTATAAAGAAGAACAAGGAGGGGGTGGCTAACCCCCTGTCCCCTCCCCCCAAATTTTTGAAGCTTCAAAACATGATTTTTGGCCTTGTTTTAACTCTGAAAATCAATTTGGAAACAAGGAAGAAATATGTAAAAACACAAGGTTTTGAGCTGCAAGAATAGATACAAGTGAGGGTATAAAACCCCACTGCCTTTGTCGGCTTATACAAAACCAAAATGCAACACTTGTAATAAGCACAAAATAGTCCAACAGTATGAGAAATAAAGATTGTAGACAAATGGTTTGGAAATACTCTCTGGATCTAGGGGGACGCTCGTGATCCTCAGCTAGTAACCTGAAAAAGAATGAACACTCCGGTTGGGGGTGCCAGAACTAGCACTCTGACGGATAAGTCAGTGTATACTCTCTTGGTTGCTTGTATCTTAAGTTAAGCATACTCATTCTCATATACCTCTCTCTGGATAATGTTTTTCTATTTATATCTTTTTCTTTCTTGGGCTTCAAGGCTGGGCCCATCTTCAATTCGTTGTATAACTATTTACTCGGCTCCTTTTGTTGCCTACCGCTCTTCACTTGGGCCCTGACTCAACTGGTTATTTGGCCGAATAGGGTACTGCCGAATATATATATATAAGATGGGGCCGAATGCGATATACGAATCTCGACTCTCAAGGAACGACTACTCAGCCTCTTTACGTGCCCCGATATTCGGCCCCCACAATTGCCCCCCAAACACCCCATTAACGACAGTTAGCTGGAGTGTTTGGTTTCGAACTCGAAAAGTCAGAGCCGAAATTTGACGGCTAACCTCATTCCAATGCGGATGTCAGAGCACATGCCTTCCGGTCATCTTTTCAAACAAATACACATTTTTGGATGCTTGAAGTTTTTGGACTGCTTTCTGACTCACCTCTACAACTTCTCTTTATCCTTCGTTGTCCTCTCTGTCTCTTGTAAGTTCTCTTCCTCTTTGCTTTGAGTCCCCTTTCCTGGTTTGTTTTTAGTTTAGCATATTCCTATAGGCTGACGAAAATGGCAAAGCATTTGAAAGACCTCTTCTCCGCGGATCGAGTCCCTGGCTTTCAACGCCATTTTTCTATTCTTGATGACGTTCGTCTGTCACTTGTGACTGACAACACCCTTGATATGGAGAGGGTTGATGAAAACACAATCGTCTTCCCTCTTTTATCAATCGCAGAGGGCGGAGTCCATTTCCCCCTTCACCCCTTCCTTAGGGCTGTCCTTCGCCATTGGGGTCTAATCCCTTCCCAACCCAGTGTCAACTTTTTTAGAATCGTAATGGGGATTATAGAGTTAAACCATCACCTTAGGATTAATCTCAGCATACCTGTTATTCGGCATTGTTTTGCCTTGGCCAAGTCTTCTGGCCGGCATGGATGCTACTTCCTTAGGGCCAAGGACACCGACCATCAATTAGTGACTATGCTTTCCAGCTCTAGCAAGCAAGTCGATGATGTCATGGTTGTTGTCCAAGGTAATTGGGAATTTGGCGAAGGTGAGGACCGCCTAGATCCTATTCCTAGACGGAGGGGCAAACCAGGTGGCCGTATAGCTCCTTGCGTTTATTTTTCTTATATTTACAAGGCTTTATTTTTGCGGTCTCATGATTTTGCTTGTGCAGGAAACGATTTCAAGAAAGTTTTGATTTCAACCGACGACACCGTTCTCACAAAAATTAAAGTCGCACTGAAATACTTTGGCCATCCAAGTCTTCAGAAACAAAGGGGAGCTGCCCATATTCTTCTTCGATACGAGCCGACGTATACGACGTTTTCGACGGCAGAAAACATCCCAATTCCGAGGGGTGAAGAGTCTCTTACGGCTCTTGTTTCAAGCAACTTAAAAAACTTGTGACAAGTTGGTTTCGACGGATTCGACTCAGATCTGGCGAAAGTAGCTGAGGTCGCTGAAGAGTCAGACAAGTCCGAAGTCGAAGTAGACGAGGCTTTGAAGTTGGCCTTTGAGGAAGTCGGCCTTAATTCAGCCAATCCTCCGTCCACTTCAGGCTGAGGGGACCTTCCCTTTGACGACATCTTTACTGGTTTAGAAGACCTTCCCGGTGCGTACAACGAAGACATGGCTGGGTTGTCGCTCATACAACTCGCCAAAAAGAAAAATGCGGAAAGAATGGCCGCATGGCGGAGAGTAGAGGCCATTCAATCTAAAGTGCCACCCACCACCGATGTTGAGCCTTCCCTGCCTATTATCGAGGAGGAGATGGCTCAAACCAGAAATGCCAAGTCGGAACCGGTTGTGCAGGCAAATTTGGATGCCAAGTGAAGGGCGGAGAAACTTTCTACCGAGGTTGAGGCCGGCTCTGAAGAAAATCCGACTGACAAACGGTCGCGCTCAGAGGAGTCAGATGTGGTTGTGCCTTTTGTCGTTCAACCAAAGATAAAAAAACATGCCGATCTCCTCTGACGCGTCAGCTATGAAAGACCCAACCGTGGAGCTGAGCATGGCTTCGTCAGTCTCATTGTCGGCTGACAAGGCGGCTTTCTGGGCGGAGCTGGCTTTTGGCAATAGCATTAGCCGCTCAATCGGCTCTTCTAGTATATAACTTGATCTTGTCTTTCCCTTTTATGCATACGTTGTTTTGGTTTTAATTTCCTGTTTTGCAGATGGTTGGAAGGATAGTCGAGATAGGCCACCGCCAGCAAGACGCCATCGAACAAATTGGCTATTTATAATCGGAAGTTGAGGGCCAGAGGAGCAAGGCCGAGTTCGAAGCAATGCGGACGAAGATGGAAGCTGCAAGGGCCGAGGCCGAGATGGAAAGGGTAAGAAATTCATACCAGCTTAGATTGGCCGCCGAGGAGGGGGCAAACATGAGCGAAGATGCGCTCAAGTTAGCCCAAGAGGCGATTGACAAACTAGAGGCTGGCTTGGAAGAATCGAAGAAGGCGAAAGAAGTAGCCGACTCTGAGGCTTCCAAGGCGTACGAGGCTGAGCAAAGCGCTGCCCTCGCAAATTATGTGGAAGAAGTCCCCAAATTTGAGAATCGGGGATTCAAACACGGCTGGCTCAAAGCCCTTGCTGCTGCTAATGTGACATTGGCTATGCCGATTCCATACGAGCAAGTGGATGTTGAACTGCTAGAGTCTGACTCCGATGATTGATCAGGGCGACACTTTAGTTGTTTTTGTTTGGGGATTTTGAATGTATTGTTGCAGTTTTTCGTGTAGTAGTTTTTATTTTAAATTTTTGCTAGGCATTTCCATGCAAACTTGTAGCTTTTTGTTTAATTGTTTTCACATGAAAATGGCTACAGTCTATGCCCAATTTACTAATGAAAATTTCCTTTGTACTTTGCTATTATTTGTGCTTAATTTTGCTATTGATGAATAGTATTGCTTTTTGCTACTTTGGATAAAACATTCGTGTACGCTTACCGATTAGATAACTAGGTAATTTAGTAATTTATCCTCATCGAATACCCGATCAGATTAATAAATCTGCCCTTGCCCCAGCTAATTCATGAACTCCGAAAGCCGAATATCATTAGTTCATGGAGTGGCTGCGGCACAGTTTGATCGGCATCGGGCCTAGATACTTGGCTGATCAGATTAATAAATCTGCCCCTGCCCCTGCCCCAACCAATGTATGAACTCCGAAAGCCGAATATCATTAGTTCATGGAGTGGCTGCGACACCGATCGATCGTCATCGGGCCTAGATATTTGGCCGATCAGATTAATAAATATGCTCCTGCCCCAGCCAATGTATGAACTCCGACAACCAAATATCATTATTTCATGGAGTGACTGCGGCGCAGATCGATCAGCATCGGGCCTAGATATTTGGCCGATCTGATTAATAAATCTGCCCCTGCTGCAGCCAATGTATGAACTCCGAAAGCCGAATATCAATAGTTCATGGAGTGGCTGCGACACAGATCGATCGGCATCGGGCCTAGATATTTGGCCAATCAGATTAATAAATCTGCCCCTGCCCTAGCCAATGTATGAACTCCGAAAGCCGAATATCAATAGTTCATGGTGTGGCTGCGACACTGATCGATCGGCATCGGGCCTAGATATTTGGTTGATCAGATTAATAAATCTGCCCCTACCCCAGCCAATGTATGAACTTCGAAAGCCGAATATCATTAATTCATGGAGTGGCTGCGACACAGATCGATCGGCATCGGGCCTAGATATTTGGCCGATCAGATTAATAAATCATCCCCTGCCCCAGCCAATGTATGAACTCCGAAAGCCGAATATTATTAGTTCACGTTGTGGCTGTGGCACAGATTGATTGTCATCGGGCCTAGTTACTTGGCCGATCAGATTAATGAATCTGCCCCTGCCCCAGCCAATTCATAAACTCCGAAAGCCAAATATCATTAGGTCATGGAGTGGCTGCGTCACAAATCGATCGGCATCAGGCCTCTGAAGCAACATTAATGAAATCGCCTCAGGGGCGCTGCATGCGTTAGGAATAAATGAGGTGGGTTCTTCGCGCCTGTAACTCCACTTATTATGTTCAGATTTGATTTAAACCAGTCTGTTGCGAAAGGTTAAAGAATTACGAATGCAAATAGACTATTTTTCAATAGTAGAGGAGAAGGACGGATGTTGGCTGAACTTGACACTCTAATGAATCGTAGCAGTGAGCCCATACGCACAGGAAATAGGACGTCCAGGGAACAGGAAAAATGTCAGCCCCCAAGTCGTCGAAGTAGATCGCCCCAAAGGGAAAAACAACAACGGAGCAGCTCCCCTCAACCGTAACCGAGAAATGAGTCCGACGCGACGTTGCAACCATTGGGTTTTGCGATTTTTGTGGGGAATAAACTGATGACGGAGGTGGACTCTACTATTCATGACCCAAGTGTAGCAGTTGAGTTCGCTCGACAGATTTTTCCACCGGAAGTCCAGCAGTCGATGGTTGGTCGACAGGATTTTGAAATATTTCGAGAGGGCATCTACGGAGCAATGAAAGGGTTGTATACCGTCTATGAAGTTGGCATGCATCTGTACACCGCGCGGCGGGAGATAAAGAAGAAGGATGAACGAATTCGAAACCTGGAGGCTCATGCGAAGAAGGCCGAGTGTGAGCTAAGGAGGCCCAAATTGTCGTGCTGCGCGCGGCGGACAATCTAACCCGGTCTTGGAGGAAAGAGTGACCCAACGGCTGATCAGTCATGCGTTTGCCGATCGAGATACGTCAAGCATGTTTGCAGTAGAGAATGCAAGGTCCATGGGTTATGAAAAAGGCTTCCGCGACGGCCGGGAAGTCGGGATAGAAAAGACCAAGGAGAAACTCGCAGAGGAGGTGTGCCGATGTAAGAACCAGGGCTTTAGGCACGTGTAGATTAAGGCTCTCCAAGAAGCAGGAGTTAAATCGGCGTCGCCATTTTACCAACGTCATCACTTTCCTTTTGGCACTTTTGAAATTGAGAAGAGCGATGACGAGGATGACCCCGAATAGAATTGAACATATTGTAAATGCTCCAACGTAGATTGGGCGTCAACTATGTATTTATTGGTTAATTTAATAAAATACTCTATTTTTTATGTTTGCGAGCTTTAATGTGTACATAGTTTTTGCCGGCTCAATCTTAATGAAGCATTTCAATTTGAATGTATGCTTTAATTTTTGCCGTGTATTGCGATATCCTTGAGGGGCGCTCCGAATTTGGAGGCTTTTTGTGTTGGCCGATCGTGATTTCCACGAATGGTGCTCCGAATCCAGAGTCTTATTCAGCCCAAACGTGACCTGCACGGATGGGGCTCCAAATTCGAAGGCTTTTTGTGTTGGCCGATCGGGATGTCCACGAAGGGCGCTCCGAATCTAGAGTCTTATTTGACCCAAACGTGACCTCCATGGATGGGGCTCTGGATTTGAAGGCTTTTTGTCTTGGCTGATTGCGATATCCACGAAGGGCGCTCCGAATCCAGAGTCCTATTCTTCCCAAATACGGCCTACGCGGATCGGGCTCTGAGTTCGGAGGCTTTTTTATCTTGGCCAATCGGGATATCCACGAAGGGCGCTCTGAATCCGGAGTCTTATTCGGCCCAAACGCGACTTGCGCAGATGGGGCTCCAAATTCGAAGGCTTTTTGTCCTGGCCAATCTGGATATCCACGAAGGGTGCTCTGAATCCGGAGTCTTATTCGGCCCAAACGTGACCTGCACACGGATGGGGCTCCGAATTCGGAGGCTTTTTGTCTTGGCCAATCGTGATATCCACGAAGGGCGCTCCAAATCCAGAGTCTTATTCGGCCCAAACGTGACCTGCACGGATGGGGCTCCAGATTCGGAGGCTTTTTGTCTTGGCCAATCGTGTTATCCACGAAAGGCGTTCCTAATTCGGAGTCTTATTCGGCCCAAACGTGACCAACACAGATGGGGCTCTGGATTCGGAGGTTTTTTGTCTTGGCTAATCGTGATATCCACGAAGGGCGCTCCGAATCGGAAGTCTTATTCAGCCCAAACGTGACCTGCACGGATGGGGCTCCGAATTGGGAGGCTTTTTGTCTTAGCCAATCGTGATATCCACGAAGGGCGCTCCGAATCCAGTGTCTTATTCGGCCCAATCGTGACCTGCACGGATGGGGTTCCGAATTCGAAGGCTTTTTGTCTTGGCCAATCGTGATATCCACGAAGGGCGCTCTGAATCTAGAGTCTTATTCGGCCCAAACGTGACCTGCACGGATGGGGCTCCGGATTTAGAGGCTTTTTGTCTTGGCCAATTGTGATATCCACGAAGGGAGCTCCGAATCCCGAATCTTATTCGGCCCGACCTACACGGATGGGGCTTCGAATTCAGAGGCTTTTTGTCTTGGCCAATCGTGATATCCATGAAGGGCGCTCCGAATCTGGAGTCTTATTCTTCCCAAACATGACCTGCACAGATGGGGCTTCGAATTCAGATCGTGATATCCATGAAGGGTGCTCCAAATCCAGAGTCTTATTGGGCCCAAACGTGACCTGCACGGATGGGGCTCCGAATTCGGAGGCTTTTTGTCTTGGCCAATCGTGATATCCACGAAGGACGCTCCGAATCCGGAGTCTTATTCAGAAGACTTGATTTGAGAAAATATGAAACTTCGCATTGCAAAAGTAAAATCTGTACATAGCGAATCATTCAAAACAAACATCATGCCCCACAGGTTGGGTCTAATGTTAGAATTTATGCAAATGCAAAGAATTCCAAGGGCGTGACAGACTCTTGCTAGACATGTCTTTGAGCCGATAGGCTCTTGTTCCTGCGATTGAGTCAATCAGGTGGGGGCCGTCCCAGTTAGGACCCAATTTTCCATCAGCCGGCTTCCTGGCAGCTGGAAGCACCTTCTTCGGGACCAATTCGCCTGATAAGTAGCGGCGTAGCTGAACACGTTGGTTATACAACTTAGCAAGCTGTTGCTGGTACCACGCCATGGATGCAAGGGCACGGTCTTTTCGTTCTTCAATTAGGGTCAAATCTAAGGCCAGCATCATGTCATTTCGGCCTATATCAAAAACTTTTGATTTTAAGGTTGGGAGGCTGATCTCCAAGGGGATGATTGCCTGCGTTCCGAAGCACAAAGTGAATGGCGTTTCCTCGGTGGACCGTCTCAGGGTAGTGCGATGAGCCCATAATACACTCGGCAACTCTTCGACCAATCGGCCTTTCGCCTTCTCCAGCCTCTTTTTGATGCCGACTAAAATGGCTTTATTGGAGGCTTCAGCTTGGCCGTTACTCTGTGCATAAGCCGGGGTGGAGAAGTAGGGCCGAACACCATGCTTGTTGCAAAGCTCTCGGTAGACACCGCAATCAAACTAGGTGTCGTTATCTGATATAAGTGCTCTTAGAATACTGAACCATGTTATGATGTTTCTCCATACAAAACGCTTCGCGTCGGTATCTGGGATATGCATCAGTGCCTTCGCTTCTACCCATTTTGTGAAATAATCTGTTGCTACAATAAAAAATCGCTTGTTACCCGGGGCACGAGGCAGTGGTCCGACGATGTCAAGTCCCCATTGGGCGAACAACCAAGGACTAGTTATAGAGCTTAACTCTTCAGCAGGCAGGTGATCAGAGGGGAAAACTTCTGGCACTGTTCGCACTTTTTCACGTTGCACTTGGCATCGGCTCTCATTGTAGGCCAGTAATACCCCTGTGTCACAGCTCGATAAGCCAAAGAGCGCCCACCAGAATAGGCACCACAACTGCCTTCATGTGTTTCAGTCAGAAGCTTTTTAACTTTGTCCGGATGAACACATTCTAGGAATGGACCAGAAAGGGATTTTTTCTAAAGTTTTGCTTACGGATCCAAGCAGTATCACAGGGCTTTGTTTCGCAACTTGTGCACTTCTTTCTTGTTCGTTGGGAACTATTCAGAAGACAGGAATGCAGCAATGGGGTCCATCCAACTCGGTCTTGACTCTATGACATTGACCTGGACTTCCTCTAAACGGCCAATGCTCGGCTCCAGGATGAAACCAACTTCAACGGTTTGTTTAATCTCTAAGTTGATGGCGGAGGCTAGGCAGGCCAGGGCATCTGTATGTGTGTTCTGGTCACGGGTTATTTGGTTCAATTCATGGTGGTCAAATTTTGCCAGCAAGGAATTTGCCATTTTCATGTAAGCTACCATGCGGTCGTTTCTAGCCACGTACTCCCCCTTTAGCTGATTGATTACCAGTTTCGAATCGCAAAATACAAGCAAACACCGAGCACCCAACAGATGTGCATTCTGCAAGCCGATTAGCAGGGCTTCGTATTCGGCCTCATTGTTCGATGCTTCGAAGCCAAGTTTGACGGCTTGCTCAATTATTGCTCCGTCGGGAGACATGATCATTACCCCGGCTCCACTGCCCCGTCGGTTGGATAACCCGTCACAATACAACTGCCAAATGTCCCCAACATAAATTTTCTAGTTTGGCTTGGGTTGAATTGTTCAGACTTGAAGTTGGCAAGACCCCTCGTGAATTCGGCTATAAAATCAACAAGCACTTACCCCTTGATTGAGGTTCTAAGCAGAAATTGAATATCGTATTGGCCGAGTTCGAGAGCCCACTTTGACCTGCGCCTTGATGCTTCTGCACTACGTAGTACTGACCGGAGGGGGTAATCTGTTAGTACGCCGATGCTATGCCCCTGGAAGTAATGCATCAGTTTTCTTGCAGCCATGATGAGGGCTAGGATGAGTTTTTCCAGCAGAAGGTAGCGTGTTTCGACGTCAACCATTGCCTTGCTCACATAATACATGGGACACTGCTCTCTAAGCTCTTCCTTTAACAGTACGGCACTGACGGATAGATATAAAATGAGCAGGTCGCCTGCCGATGGTGTTATCAATAGTGGAGCTGATCGAAGATAAGTCTTCAAACCATTGAAAGTGGCTTCGCACTCAGAAGTCCATTCAAAAGCTTTACCCTACCGTAGAGTATGAAAGAATTGTCGGCAGCGGTCCGTGGAACGACTGATGAACCTGTTGAGTGCGGCGGCCATCCCCATCAACTTCTGAACCTCCTTGACCGATCAGAGGGAGTCGAGTTCCAGAATTGCTGTGATTTGCCTCGGGTTAGCTTCGATTCCTTGGTGGTTGACCATGTAACCTAAGAATTTTCCAAAGCCGATCCCAAACACGCATTTGGAAGCGCTCAGCTTCATTCTGTATTTGCGTCAAATGCCGAATGTCTCTTCCAAATCGGTTAGATGAGTTTGCTCTTCTTTGGACTTAACTACCATATCGTCAATGTACACTTCCATGGTGTGGCCGAGTTGCTCCTTGAACATGGCAGTGACTAGCCTTTGGTAAGTTGCCCCTATATTCTTCAGCCTAGAAGGCATAACGTTATAAAAATTTGGGGTGAGGAATGCGGTTTTGTCTTGGTCCTCCGGATGCATGGCAATCTGATGGTAGCCTCTGTAGGCATCAAGGAAGCTCATACGTTGATGATGTGCCGTCGCATCTACAAGTTGGTCTATTTTGGGGAGGGGAAAACAATCCTTGGGGTAAGCTTTGTTTAGGTCAGTGAAATCAACGCAGACACGCCAAGTGCCATTTTTCTTCTTCACAACCACAGTATTCGAGAGCCATGTAGGGTAGGTCACTTCCCTAATTGCCCCAGCATCAAGCAACCGGTCAACCTCTACAACAACAGCGACAGTGTGTTCTCCGGTTGACCGCCGGCTTTTCTATATAATCGGCTTACAGTTGAGGTCAACATTTAAACGATGCTGGGAGATAGATGGATCTACCCTCGGCATTTCATACGATGACCATGCAAATACGTCCAGGTTGCTGAGTAAGAAGGTAAGTAGCTGCCTTCTGTCGACTTCATTCAGGGAGGCAGCAATCATGAAGAACCTGTCAGGATTCCCGGCAATTTCGACTCGATCCAGGGCTTCCGTGGCCTTTTCACTCAGAAGTCGTCCAACATCGTGGAGGCTCTCTCGATCCGGAACCTCAATAGAATTCACTTCCAGCTCTCTTGGTGTCTTTGCGGCAAGGAGATAACATGCTTGTGCCGATTTCTGGGAACCGCGGATTTGTTCAACGCCACGATCAGTTGGGAAGCGGAGGAATTGATGATAGGTGCTCGGCATGGCCTACATGGTGCAGCCAAGTTCGTCCCATGATAAGATTATACGGCAAAGGAAACTTGACAACAAAGAATTCCACATCCACTGTTCTCGAGGCAGCTCGAACTGGTAGTGTGATTTTGCCCTACGGGTATTCTGGATTAGCGTTGAAGCCGAATAGTGGATAAGGAGCTGGGGAAAGATCATATTCGGTGAAGTCGAGTTTGGTGAATGTCTTGTAATACATGACTTCTGATGTGCTCCCTGGATCGATGAGTTCGCGCTCAACGGTGAATCGGTTTATACGTAATTCGATTACTAAGGAATCGGTGTGAGGAAGTGTCACTCCGACCAAATCTGAATCATCAAAAGCAATGCTCCCAGCTTCATGGGGCTGTTTGGCCGAGGTGAGTTGATTTTGAGGGTCGGGATGTGACTGAATCGTATGCACCACGGAAGCCATTGGCTGGCTGTATATCATGTGGATCACGTCGAGTGGAGGTGAATCCTGCCGTAAGGCTATTGCTTTGGTTAAGTTACCTTTTCGGATGTACTGTTTTAGCTGTCCGTCTTGTACCAATTCCTCCAAGTGATCCTTTAATGCATGACAACTCTCTATATCATGGCCGTGATCTTTGTGATACTCGCATCGCCTATCCCATCGTCTCGTGTCAGGAGGTCCCACCATTTTGGATGGCCACTTGAAGAACGGAAGGTGTTGGACTTTAGACATAATCATACTGATCAACTTTGACAACTCCATATATTTCTTATCCTCGCGCCTTGTGCGCCTGCTATCTACTTGAAGTTGTTCACTAGCTCGGTGGGAACATTGGTCGTTTGATCGGCGTGAATCCCGTCTCTTGTCTCGTTTAGCCTGATGTCGTGGTTCGAGGCTCCGAGGTGGTACAGAATTTACCTGTTGAACAATTTCGAAAGGGGCAGTCTTGTTGGCGTTGTTCCCGACTTTAACCCGCAAGGCGTCATCTTTCACTTTGCAGTATTCCTCGACTTTCTTCATCAACGACCAAACTGTTTTGGGGGGCCTTCTAGTCAAGGAACTGCGGAGAGCACTATCAGGATGTAAACCCATTTTAAAGGCGGTGATGGCCATGGAGTCGTTGCAAGCGCCATTGACAAGATTAAAGAACTTCGAATAGCATACCAAATACGCTCGTAAGGTTTCTCCTGGCTGGATCTGCATTACCCAGAGTGAGTCAGCTTGCTTCGGCTGGACCTTGTTGGTGATGAATCTTGCCCTGAAGGATTTCTGTGATTGATGGAAGCTCTTAATCGACGTCGGCGCCAACTTATAATACCATCTGAAGGCCAATGGTCCCAAACTGCTCGGAAATATTCTGCACATGAGAGCCTTGTCATCTGCATGCAGCGTCATGGCTTGCTTATAGTGATGGATATGATCAGTGGGGTTCGATTTCCCGTCGTACAGGGTGAACGACGGGGCCTTGAACTTCTTGGGTAATACTGCCCTTGTGATCCGTCGCACAAAGGGATAGTGCTGGTCTTCTTCGTCTGAACCATTTCGTCTTCGCTTATGCCTTCCACGTGGACTCACTTCGGAGGAACTGGTAGTTTCGAGTCGTCCCTTCTTTTTGGGCTCCGGGGATGTGGAGAAGTGGTTTTTGGAAATACTCTTCAGATCCTGGGAGACGCTAGTGATCCTCAGCTAGTCACCTGAAAGGACACAAACACTCCGGTCGGGGGTGCCGGAATTAGCTCTCCGACGGACAAGTTAGTTCAGACACTTAGAATAGCTTCCCTACTAAGTTTTGTGAAGTGATTCTTACATACCTTTCTAAATCTGTGGTTCTTGTGTTTATACTTTCTTTTTGGGCCTCAGGGCCTGAGCCTACTTTTATCCCATTCCCCATTTATTCATTTGGAGCCACTGACCTCCATCTATTCGGCTTTCCTAACGTATTCGGCGTCCTAGTCACGCAACATGAAGCCGAACAGTATCAAATTTCTGGGGTACGCATCTTCTGATTGTTCTACTTATTCGGCTTCTACAATTGCCTCCCAAGCACTTCACCGATGACAGTTGGCTGGAGTGCTTGGTTTTGAATTTCGAAAAGTCAGAGCCAAAATTCGGCGGTTGGCCTCATCCTCATGCGAATATCTAAGTGCACCCCTTTCGGTTGTCATGTTGACCTCTCGCCCCCTCGTACGTGTCTATTTATTGCAATTTAAAATTTTAACGTCCTTTCAAGTATGTATTTTATGACGCTCATCGCTGGATTACCTTTTGAATCACCCCTGAAACTCTCTTCTCCGATATCCACTTCGTCCTTTGTAAGTTCTCTCCTCCCTTGCTTCGAAGACTCTTTCTGGTTTATTCCTTCCTTGGCATATTCTCATAAACTGTAGGGTATGGCAAAATATTTAAAAGACCTCCTCTCTTCAAATCGAATTACTGGCTTTAAACGCCATTTCTCCATTCCTGATGATGTCCGTCTATCGCTTGTGGCAGACGGTACTCTTGATATGGAGAGGGAGGACAAAACCACGATTGTCTTTCCTCTTTTATCAATTGTAGAGGGTGGAGTTCGTTTCCCCCTTCGCCTATTTCTTAGGGCTGTGCTTCGCCATTGGGGTTTAATCCCTTTCCAACCTAATGTGAATTTCTTTAGAATCATAATGGGGGTTATAGCGCTCAACCATCGCCTAAGAATTAACCTTGGCATTCCAGCCATCCGGCATTGTTATGCCTTGGCTAAGTCTTCTGGTCGGCACAGGTGTTTCTTCCTTAGGGCCAAGGATATCGACCATCACCTGATTACTGTGCTTTCCAGTTCTGGAAAACGAGTTGATGATGTTATGGTCGTTGTCCTGGGTAACTGGGAATTTGGCGAAGGGGAGGATCACGTCGACCCTATTCCTAGACGGAGGGGCGAGCCAGGTGGCTGATTGCCTTCTTGCTTTTATTATTTGTTCATTTTTGTTGTAAAGCCTCTTCTTTGAAATGTTACGGCTTGGCTTGTGCATGGAGCAATTTGAAGAAAGTTCTGTCTTCAACTGACGGCGCCGTTCTTTCGGATATCGAAGTCGCGCTCAAATATTTCGGCCGTCGAAGTCTTCAGAAACAAGGTAGGGCGACCCACATTCTGCTTCATTACGAGCCGACATATACGACCTTCTCGGCAGTGGAAAATATCCTGGTTCCAGAGGGTGAAGATTCTCTCATTGCTCTTATTTTGTCCGACTTCAAAAACTTGAGGCAGATTAGTTTTAGAGGGTTCGATTCGGAGCGTGATGTAGCTAATGTTACCGAATCAGATCAGTCCAAAATCGAGTCTGACGCGGTATTGAATTCGGCCGATCCCCCATCCACTTCGGGGCGAGGGGATCTTTCACTTGACGGCGTTTTTCACGGCTTAGAGGATATTCCTACCGCAGACCCCGAAGACATGGCCGGGTTAAGCCTGACAAAACTTGCCAGGAAGGCGAAAGCGGAAAGGTTGGCCGCGCGGCGATGAGCGGAGGCCCTTCCGTCTGAAGTACCACCCGCCACCGAATCTCAATTCTCCCTGCCTGTTAGCGAATTAGAGTTCTTGCGTGTTGAGGTGGAGACGGCGAAAAATCGGGATGCCGAATCTACGTTGATCGTGCAGGCTGGCCGAAAAGTTGAGGCAGAGAAATGCCCTGCCGAGTTTGAGGTTGGCTCAGAAGAACACGACGGCAAACGTCCTCGATTAGAGGGATAGGATGTGATCGTTCCTTTTGTCATTCAGCCGATGATAAAAACATGCCAGCTTTTTCTGATGCTTCGACACTTAAAGATCCAGAAGTCGCATTCAGCTTGGCTACGTCCATGTCGTTGCTGTCTGACAATGAGGTTTTTCGGGTGGAAACGGATCTGAATGCGACAGCACTAGCCGCCCAATTGACACTTTTGGTACATATTCGAACTTAGCTTCATTTAATCCAAATACTGTTGAAGTTATGGTTTTAAATTCTTGTTTTCCAGACCGTCGGATAGATAGCCGATATGGGCCGTCGCCATGGCAACGCCGTCAAACAGATTGGTCATTTACGCGAGGAAGTTAAAGGCCATAGGAGAAGGGTCGAGGTCGAAACTTTGAGGGCGAACAAGGAAGCCTCAAGGGATGATGCCGAGATGGAGAGGGCTCGTTGCGCGGATCAATTGAGATCGGATGCCGAGAAGAAGGCGGACGTGAGCGAAGATGCGCTCAAATTGGCCCAGAAAGCGATCTCCAAACTAGATGAAATGAAGGCGGCGAAGGAAGCAGCCGACTCAGAATCTTCTAAAGTACCCGAGGCCGGGAAAAATGCTGGATTCGCCGAGTACGTGGACCAAGCCCCCAAGTTTGAAAATCGGGGATTCAAACATGGCTGGCGCAAAGCCCTTGCTGCTGCTAACGCTTCATTGATTATGCCAATACCATATGAGCAAGTGGATGCTGAGCCATTAGAGTCTGATTCCGATGGCTGATCTGGTCGACTGACATAGTTTTTAGGATATCGAATGTGTTTTTACAGTTTTTAATTTAGTATTTTTCATCTGTTGCTACAGTCATAGTTTTTTGCTAGGCATTTTTATCCGGGCTTGTAGCTTTTTGTTTGGTAACTTGAGTATATAAAATTTTATGAGTTGTGCTCAACCGGCTAAGGAAAATGTTGATGAATGATATTGCTTTCGGTTATGGTTAGATCGGCTGCTTAGCATAGATATTTGGCCGATCAGATTAGTAAATCTGCCCTTGCCCGACCAGATTAGTAAATCTGCCCTTGCCTTAGCCAGGGCGCGAGCTTGGGAAGCCGAATGGGCGTAACTCGTGGGCTGGCTGAGGCACACATAGATCGGTGCTTGCGCTTGAAAACATGGCCGACCAGATTAGTAAATCTGCCCTTGCCTTACCTAGGGCGCGAGCTTGGGAAGTCGAGTGGGCCTAACTCGTGGGCAAGCTGAGGCACACATGGATCGGCGTTTGCGCTTGAAAACATGGCCGACCAGATTAGTAAATCTGCCTTTGCCTTAGCCAGGGCGCGAGCTTGGGAAGTCGAGTGGGCGTAGTTCGTGGGCTGGCTAAGGCACACATGGATCGGCGCTTGCGCTTGAAAACATGGCCGACCAGATTAGTAAATTTGCCCTTGCCTTAGCCAGGGCGCGAGCTTGGAAAGCCGAATGGGCGTAACTCGTGGGCTGGCTGAGGCACACATGGATCGGCACTTGCGCTTGAAAACATGGCCGACTAGATTAGTAAATCTGCCATTGCCTTAGCCAGGGCGCGAGCTTGGAAAGCCGAGTGGGCCTAACTCATGGGCTGGCTGAGGCACACATGGATCGGCGCTTGCGCTTGAAAACATGGCCGACCAAATTAGTAAATCTGTTCTTGCCTTAGCCAGGGCACGAGCTTGGGAAGCCGAGTGGGCGTAGCTCGTGGGCTGGCTGAGGCACGCATGGATCGGCGCTTGCGCTTGAAAACATGGCCGACCAGATTAGTAAGGCAAATCTGTCCTTGCCTTAGCCAGGGCGCGAGCTGGCCCAGCTCGTGGGCTGGACAATTGTCATCCGACTGTTGATGTTTGGGATTACTGACATTGCCTCGGGAGATCTGCAAACATTTGAAGGATAAATGAGGCGAGTGCACGCCAGAGGCCCTACTTATTTCCGTTCAGGCAACTTGGGAGGGACGAAGATTGGCTAAATCAGACGCCACAATGAGTCGTAGCAGCGAGCCTACGCGCACGAGAAGAAGAACGTCCAAGGATCGGGAAACACAGGAGCCCCTTAGTCATCGAAGCAAATCGCCCCAAAAGGACAGGGAACAACGGGGAAATTCTCCGCACCCGCGACCGAAAATTGAGCCTGATGCGACGCCACGAGTTTTGCGGTTTTTGTGAGGAATAGACCAATGACGGAGGCAGATTCTATCATTAAAGACCCAGATGTGGCAGTCGAGTTCGCTCGACAGATATTCCCGCCGGAAGTCCAACAATCGATGGTCGAACGTCAAGATTTCGAAGTATTTCGAGACGGCATACATGGGGCCGTAAAAGGACTATATACTGCTTATGAAGTCGGCATGCGTCTGCGGGAATCACGTCGTGAGAGTGAGAAAATGGATGAAAGGAATCGCAGTTTGGAGATTCCCGCAGAAAAGACTGAGTGTGAGCTTCGGGAGCTGAAGAATGTTCAAACGAGCGCGTCGGTGGCGGCCGGTCAATCTAAATTGGTTGTTGCGGAGGGAGTGACCAAACGGACCTCGGGTTATGAAAATGGGTTTCAGGACGGCCTGAAGGTCGGGATAGAGAAGACCAAACAGGACCTTGCCGAAAAGGTCTGCCGAAGTGAAAATCGTGGATTCAAGCACGGCTGGATCAAGGCCCTTCAAACCGAAGAAGCTCTCGAAGCCGTGGGAATTGATTCGGCCTTGCCCCTGTATCATCGCCATTACTTTCCTCATTCTGATTTCAAAATTGAGAAGAGCGACGATGAGGGTGCCGAATAAATAGACTTCGCGCCGAATATCCATAAAATTTCTTTTATTTTCAACGTTTGTATTTGGTCTTGAAATGTCATGTGTTTAATTAATCATATTATTTCAACTTACTGGCAAGCTTTGTGTTGCGTGGCATAAATGTTTAAACATGCATTGACCGGCTTGAATGAAGAACGATTCAATGAATATTTATTCGGCCAATGAAGTGGTCCAAATCCATCTCAAAAAGGCCAATCCAGATTCGGAGCCTTAATCAGCCCTAAGGTGTCGTGCACCAAAAGGGGCTCTGAATCCGGAGGCTTTATTTTGGCCAATCATGATATCCACGAAGGGCATTCCGAATTCGGAGTCTTAATCGGCCCTAAGGTGTCGTGCACCAAAAGGGGCTCCGAATCCGGAGACTTAATCGGCCCTAAGGTGACATGCACCAAATGGGGCTCCAAATTCGGAGGCCTTAATTTGGCCAATCGTGATATCCACGAAGGGCGCTCCAAATTTGATGTCTTAATCGGCCCTAAGGTGTCGTGCACCAAAAGGGGCACCGAATCCGGAGACTTAATCGACCCTGAGGTGACATGCACCAAAGGGGGCTCCGAATCCGGAGACTTAATCAGCCCTGAGGTGACCTGCACCAAAGGGGGCTCCGAATCCGGAGGCTTTATTTTGGCCAATCATGATATCCATGAAGGGCGCTCTGAATTCAGAGTCTTAATCGACCCTAAGGTGTCGTGCACCAAAAGGGGTTCCAAATCCGGAGACTTAATCTACCCTAAGGTGACATGCACCGAATGGGGCTCCGAATTCAGAGGCTTTATTTTGGCCAATCGTGATATCCACGAAGGGCGCTCCGAATTCGGAGTCTTAATCGGCCTTAAGGTGTCGTGCACCAAAAGGGGCTCCGAATCCGGAGACTTAATCGGCCCTGAGGTGACATGCACCAAAGGGGGCTCCGAATCCGGAGATTTAATCAGCCCTGAGGTGACCTGCACCAAAGGGGGCTCCGAATCCGGAGGCTTTATTTTGGCCAATCGTGATATCCACGAAGGGTGCTCCGAATTCGGAGTCTTAATCGGCCCTAAGGTGTGGTGCACCAAAAGGGGCTCTGAATCTGGAGACTTAATCGGCCCTGAGGTGACATGCACTAAAGGGGGCTCCGAATCCGGAGACTTAATCGGCCTTGAGGTGACCTTAGAAGGCTTAATCGGCCCTTAAAGGCTTGGGAGCGAGCTTGAGAAATTGAGAAGCTTTGTATTGCAACGGTGGAATATGTACAAGTATCAAGCCCACAAGTCGGGTCAATGATAGAATTTACGTAAATGTGTTGAATTCCAAGGCTGTGGCAGGCTTCTTCCGGACATGTCTAAGAGCCGATATGCCCCGGTTCCTGCGATGGATTCTATCTAATAGGGGCCGTCCCAATTTGGACCCAATTTTCCATCGGCCGGTCTCCGGTCGGTTGGAAGTACCATCTTCAGGACAAGCTCCCGTGGCGTGTATTGGCGTAACTGAACTCACTGATTATACGATTTGGCGAGCTGCTGCTGATACCATGCCATGGATGCCAGGGTGCGGTCTTTTCGTTCTTCGATTAGAATCAAATCCAGGGCAAGCATCATGTCGTTTCGGCCCATATCAAAAACTTGCGATCTCAGAGTTGGGAGGCCGATATCCAGGGGTAAGATTGCCTGGGTGCCAAAGCATAGAGAAAACGACGTTTCTCCAATAGATCTCCTCGGTGTAGTTGATGAGCCCACAATACACTCGGCAATTCTTCGACCCATTTGCCTTTAGCCTTTTCCAGTCTCTTTTTGATGCCGTCCAAGATGGATTTGTTAGAGGCTTCGGCTTGACCATTGATTTGGGGGTAGGCCGGCGTCGAGAAGTAAGGCCGAATGCCATATTTGCTGCATAACTGTCGATATATGCCATAATCGAACTGGGTGCCATTGTCTGAGATGAGAGCTCTCGGAATGCCGAATCGTGTTATGATGTTTCTCCATACAAAGCGTTTAATGTCGGCATCTCGCATATGTGTTAAAGCCTCCGCTTCGACCCATTTTGTGAAGTAGTTTGTCGTGATGATTAAGAATCGTTTGTTCCCTGGGGCCCTGGGCAACGGTCCTACGATATCAAGTCCCCACTGAGCGAACGGCCAGGGGCTGGTGATAGAGTTCAACTCTTCAGCAGACAAATGGGTTAATGGGGAGAATTTTTTATACTGTTCGCATTTTTTTACATAACTCTCCGTGTCAGCTCTCATTGTCAGCCAATAGTATCCTTGCGTTATAGCTCGATGGGCCAGGGAGTATCTGCCAGAATGGGCACCACAACTGCCTTCATGTATCTCTATCAGAAGCTCCTCCGCTTTGTCGGGGTGCACGCATTCCAAATATGGACCAGAGAGGGACTTTTGTAAAGCCCTCCTTGCGGATCCAGATAGTATCGCAGGGCTTTATTTCACAGCTTGTGTGCTTTTTTATCCTCTGGGAGTTGTTCAGAAGAGAAGAATGCAGCAATGGAGTCCATCCAGCTTGGTGCGAATTCTATAACGTTGACGTGGATTTCCTCTAAAGGGCCAATACTCGACTTCGGGACGAAACCTACTTCGATGGTCCGTTTGATCTTAGAATTGATGGCGGAGGCTAGGCACGCTAAGGCATCCGCGTGTGTGTTCTGGTCGCGTGTTATTTGGTTCAGTTCGTGATGGTCGAATTTTGCCAGCAAGGAATTGGCCGTTTTCATGTAGGCCGCCATAAGGTCGTTTCTTGCCGCGTACTCCCCCTTTAGCTGATTGATTACCAATTTTGAATCACAAAACACAAGCAGACGTCGAGCGCCGAGAAGGTGCGCATTCCACAGACCGGCTAGAAGGGCTTCGTATTCGGCTTCGTTATTTGATGCTTCGAAGCCAAGCTTGACGGCTTGCTCAATTGCTGCGCCGTCTAGAGACATGATTATAACTTCGGCGCCACTGCCCCTTTGGTTAGATGATCTATCACAGTATAATTGCCAAATATGCCCGACATAAATTCTCCAGTTCGGCTTTGGTAGAACTTCAGCCTTTGGTCGAACTTCATCAGGTTTGAGGCTGGCAAGCTGGACGGTGAATTCGGCCAACACCTGCCCCTTGATTGCAGTTTTAGGTATAAATTGAATGTCGTATTGGCCGAGTTCAAGAGCCCATTTTGAAACACGTCCTGATGCTTTTGTACTTCGTAGAACTGATCGGAGGGGATAATCTGTTAGCACCCCAATGCTATGTCCCTTGAAGTAATGCATCAGTTTTCTTGCCGCCATGACTAGGGCTAAGATGAGTTTTTCCAGCGAAAGGTAGCGTGTTTCGGCGTCAACCATTGCCTTGCTCACATAATACATTGGTCGTTGCTCACCCTCCTCCTCTTTTAACAGTACGGCACTGACGGCCCTATTGGAAACTACCAGATTCTGGATGAGTGGGTCACCAGCGGTGGGTGTTGTCAAGAGAGGTACTGAACGGAGGTAGGTCTTGAGTCCGTTGAAGGTTGATTCGCATTCAGCGGGCCATTAAAAAGCCTTACCCTGCCATAGTGTCTGAAAAAATTGTCAGCAGCGATCTGTAGACCGACTGATGAACCTGTTGAGTGCAGCGGCCATCCCCATCAACTTTTGGACTTCTTTTACTGAACGGGGGGAGCCGAGTTCCAAGATTGCTGTGACTTGCCTCGGGTTGGCTTCGATTCCTCGGTGATTGATGATGTAACCCAGGAATTTTCCAGAGCCGATTCCGAACACACACTTGGAAGCATTCAGTTTCATTCTGTATTTGCGTAAGATGCTGAATGTCTTTTCTAGATCGGCTATATGACTCTGTTCTTCTTTGGAATTGACCACCATATCATCGATGTACACTTCCATAGTGTGACCGAGTTGCTCTTTGAACATGGCGATGACCAATCTTTGGTAGGTTGCCCCTGCATTCTTCAGCCCAAAGGGCATAACTTTGTAGCAATAGGTTCCTCTTGGGGTGAGGAAGGCAGTTTTGTCCTGGTCATCTGGATGCATGGCGATTTGATGGTAGCCTCTGTAAGCATCGACGAAGCTCATGTGTTGATGATGTGCCATCGCATCGATGAGCTGGTCAATTCTAGGTAGAGAAAAACAGTCTTTGGGGCAAGCTTTGTTCAGATCCGTGAAGTCGATGCACACTCGCCAAGTCCCATTTTTCTTCTTCACCACCACTGTATTGGAGAGCCACGTAGGGTAAGTGACTTCTCTAATTGCCCTGGCGTCAAGCAGTCTGTCTACCTCCTCAACAACGGCGGCAGTGTGCTCCGCGGCTGACCATTGGCCTTTCTGAATGATCAGCTTACATTTCGGATCAACATTTAGATGGTGCTGTGAAACTGATGGGTCTATTCCCGGCATTTCGTACGGAGTCCAGGCAAAGACGTCAAGGTTGTTGAGCAAGAAAGATATCAGTTGCTGCCTGTCGGCCTGATTTAGAGAGGTGTCGATCATGAAGAACTTTTCTAGGCTGCCATTAATGTCAACTCGGTCTAAATCTTCCATGGCCTTCTCATTTGGATACCGCCTAACATCGTCTAGTATCTCCCGATTCGGTACCTCAATGGAGTTTACTTGCAGTTCCTTTGGCGTTCTGGTGGCAAGGAGATAACATGCTTGTGCCGATTTCTGGGATCCGCAGATTTGCTCAATGCTGTGTTTTGTTGGGAAACGTAGCAGTTGATGATAGGTGCTTGGAACGGCCTGCAAGGTATGAAACCACGATCGCCCCATGATGAGATTGTACGGTGATGGCAGCTTGATAACCAAGAATTCCACGTCCACCGTTCTGGAACCTGCTCGAACGGGTAAGCTGATCTTTCCCAATGGGTACTCTGGAGTGGCATTGAAGTCGAATAGTGGATAAGGAGACGAAGTCAGGTCTGACTCGCTAAATCTGAGTTTGGTGAAGGTTTTATAATACATAACCTCCGAGGTACTGCCCTGGTCGATAAGAACGCATTCGACAGTGAACCGGTTTACGCGCAGCTCAACAACCAACGGATCGATGTGAGGGAGTGTTACACCGATCAAATCAGAATCGTCAAAGGTGATACTTTGCATTTCTCGGGGCCGCTTTGCTGGCGTGAGTTATTGTTGGGGGCCTGGATGGGATTGGATCGCATGCACGGCCGGGGCTACTGGCAGGCTGTATATCATGTGGACGATGTCAAGTGGAAATGCATCTTTCGGACGGGTAGGTGTTTCGACCACACTCCTCTGGACGCATTGGTGGAGACGTTCGTCCTTTGCCAACTCCTCAAGATGATCTGTTGAAGCATGGCGGCCGTCAGTTTCTTGCTGTCGGGTCCGAGATCATCGATCATCTGCCCTCAGGGGTCGCTCAGAAGCCTGGCGCACCGTTTGTTTGGATTTTGCTATTTCCGAGGCTAGATCGCGACGAAGGCGTTCATTCTCAGTGATGATGTTGTCCAACCTCTGTTTGGTTTGCCTAGCTTGTGCCATGGTCGCTTGTATTGTCTTTTGTGTTGGGTTTGGAGATGAGCAGAGGTCCAAGGCAAGTCTTGCTGCGATGGTTTTTGGTCCAAGCAAGTTCGCTGGAATGAGGTCACCTCTCTGTGGGGTCTCATCAGTGGCTATCGGAGGATCTTCAGTCACGCCTGCCATGGATATATTTGAGTATTCCCATAGACAGCGCCAGTTGTGGAGAAGTGATTTTTGGAAATACTCTTCAGATCCTGGGAGACGCTAGTGATCCTCAGCTAGTCACCTAAAAAGACACAAACACTCCAGTCGAGGGTGCTAGAATTAGCACGCCGACGGACAAATTAGTTCAGACACTTAGAATAGCTTCCCTACTAAGTTTTGTGAAGTGATTCTTACATAACTTTCTAAATCTGTGGTTCTTGTATTTATACTTGCTTTTTAGGCAGCGGGGCTTGAGCCTACTTTTATCCCATTCCCTTTTTATTCATTCGGAGCCACTGACCTCCGTCTATTCGGCTTTCCTAACATATTCGGCGTCCTAGTCACGCAACATGAAGCCGAACAGTATCTAATTTCTGGGGTACGCATCTTCAGACTGTTCTACTTATTCGGCTCCCACAGGGGATAATGAGTCAGAGTCACTGTCACTATCTTGTCTCCGAACTCGAGGTCTTTGACCATCCGCTCTCAAAGGTCATCTCGGATCTTGGTGCGTGACTTGTCTAGACTTTGCCACTTCCAAAGCCAAATCTCGCCAGAGGCGCTCATTCTCAGCAATCATGTTTTCCAACCTCTGTTCGTTTTGCTTTGCCTGTTCCACGATCGGTTGCATTGTCTTATGTGCTGAAGCTGAGGGTGAAGTATGGGCAACGGAGTCGAAGTTCAAGGTGCGTCTCGCAGTGATGTTCTTTGGTCTCAGCATGTTCGTTGGAGTGAGGTCATCTCTCTAGTTGGTTTCGTCAGTGACTATCGGAGGATCTTTCGTTACGCCCGCCATGGATGTAGTTGAGTATTCCCATAGACGGCGCCAGTTGTGGAGAAGTGGTTTTTGGAAATACTTTTCAGATCCTGGGAGACGCTAGTGATCCTCAGCTAGTCACCTGAAAAGACACAAACACTCCAATTGGGGGTGCCGGAATTAGCACTCTGACGGATAAGTCAATGTATACTCTTTTGGTTGCTTGTATCTTAAGTTAAGCATACTCATTCTCACATACCTCTCTCTGGATGATGGTCTTCTATTTATATCTTTTTCTTTCTTGGGCTTCAGGGTTGGGCCCATCTTCAATTCGTGATATAACTATTTACTCGACTCCTTTTGTTGCTTACCGCTTTTCACTCGGCCCCTAACTCAACTGGTTATTTGGCCGAATAGGGTACTGCCGGATATATATATATATATATATATAAGATGGGGCCGAATGCGATATACGAATCTCGACTCTCAAGAAACGACTATTCGGCCTCTTTACGTGCCCCGATATTCAGCCCCCACAAAGATAAATGGAGCAAGTAAGAGCAAAGGTAAGAAATGCAAGCTTATACCTCTCAAAGATGCAGGAAGCTTTTGATGATATTCAAACTTGATCTCTACACACTCTCAAGCTTGAATTATGGTGTTCAAGACTCAACCAAGGCTCTAGGATGGTAAGGCCAGGTTGTATATGGTGTGTATAGTGGAAAATAAACAAGCTAGGTTAGCTCAAGGCTTGTTTGGAATGGAAGTAGGAGGAGACAAGGCTCTCTAGATGTATATATCCCTTCTAGATTTTTTTTTTCAGGCCACAAAACAATCCCAAAGCTCCTCTTTTATGGAATTCAAGCTCAGGAAGTGGTAAATATCTTCAAAAATGGACAACTGGTGGCCTCCCGCCCATAACAGGGTTTAATACCATCGAAGGCCGGCCGGTCATTAACACCCACGACCGGCCATCACTAATGCATGGCCAAGCCTTTGTGGCCTCCCCTGTTTTTGGTTCAAACTCAACTCATGAAGGGAAAAGGTCCAAAAATAAAGCTCACAGGTTCCAACAAGGTATATGTTGAAGATTTGAGGTTATTTCGGGAGCCTGATTAATTCTAAATTGCTCTGAATTTATAATTCTACTTTCATCATTGAGTACATTGAATCAAGCGCGTATTTTGACAGAACTCGGAAGTCATGAAATGAAGGGAGTGAATGTCAAAGCCTAGAGATGACCCATTTTGACAAGGCCGTAAGACTTGGACAATAAAGCAAGACAAAAACTAAAATGGTTGCGCCCACAGGCTGCCTACGTATCCCTTTGCAAAGAATCAAACCAGCGTAGTTCTGGGGCAAGATGCAAATAGTATGCATGATGCAAAACATAACTTATGATCATGCAATGAAGCTGTGATGAAACATTTAAATGCAAATGCTATGCAAAGAAATGCCACATTCAAACAAACTGAAGTAAGGCGTAACAATCTCATATACGAAAAGAAGCAAACAAATAAACACGCCACGCATGGGAATCACAAGCCAAATCACATTTCATGCAGAAAGGATGTAAGAAAATTATGCAAATTTAACTACGCAACGCGTAGAAAAGATGCAAAGAAACACAACCGTCGGGTGCACCCGAGGTCTCAAACAAGATTCCAACACTTTGCACATGCGAGGAGAAAAGGATGGTGTGAACACCGAGATGCACCCGAATGTCTTTAACCAAAATGATGGTGTAAACACCGGGACGCACCTGCATGTTCGAAACCAAAGTGTCCTAACGTGCTGCACGCAAGAGGAGAAGAGGTAGTGAGAACACTGGGATGCACCCAAATGTCTCTAACCGAAGTGTCCTAACGCGTCGCACGCGAGAGGAGAAGGGATAATGAGAACACCAAGACGCATCCAAATGTCTCTTACCTAAACGTCCTAACGGGTTGTACGCGAGAGGAGAAGGGATAATGAGAACATCGGGACGCACCTAAATGTCTCTTACCCAAACGTCCTGACGCGTTGCACGCGAGAGGAGAAGGGATAATGAGAACACCGGGATGCACCCAAATGTCTCTAACCGAAACATCCTAACACGTCGCACGCGAGAGGAGAAGGGATAATGAGAACACCGGGACGCACCCAAATGTCTCTAACCAAAGCGTCCTAACGTGTCACATACTAGAGCAGAAAGGATAATGAGAGCACCGGGACAGACCCAAATGTCTCAAACCAAAACGTCCTAACGCGTCGCACGCGAGAGGAAAAGGGATAATGAGAACACCGGGACGTAGCCAAATGTCTCTGACCAAAACGTCCTAACGCATCGCACGCGGGAGGAGAATGGATAATGAGAACACCGGGACGCACCCAAATGTCTCTAACCGAAATGTCCTAATGCGTCGCATGCGAGAGGAGAAGGGATAATGAGAACACCGGGACGCACCCAAATGTCTCTTACCGAAACGTCCTAATGCATTGCATGCGAGAGGAGAAGAGATAATGAGAACACCGGGATGCACCCAAATATCTCTAACCAAAACGTCCTAATGCGTCGCGTGCGAGAGAAGAAGGGATAATGAGAACACCAGGACGCACCCAAATGTTTCTAACCGAAACGTCCTAACGTGTCGCACGCGAGAGGAGAAGAGATAATGAGTTCATCTAGAATTCCTTTGAATGAACCATACATATAATATCGTGCCTGTAAAGAAAGAAACTTAACAAGTGTAATGCAGTAAGAACGCATGTTCTATGCAGGATGAACAACCAAGATACAATGACAATGGCATATTCTATGTAGAATGAAAAGCATGTTCTATGCGTGAGACATGAGCATCTTCTATGCAAAATTGAGACATGAGCATCTTCTATGCAAAATTGAATATAGGAGAATATTCTATGCAACAAAGGAGAAGTGTACATTCTGTGCTATAATAGAGATGTACATATTCTATGGCAAGGCAAAATGCATGTTACATGCTAAATACCAAATGTATATTCTATGTAAGATTGAAAGCATACTCTATGACCAAGAGCCTTTCTATGCAATGGAAGGGAATCAAATATATACCTTGGTGCCTCCGACTTACCTCTCAAAAGACTTTGCAACCTGTTCAACTCAAAAGGATACATCTTGTTCATATCGGCAAAGGGGTAAAACCTGCATGTTATTTTAATTGCCATTCTGACAATCTTGGGGTTGAGATGCACTCACACTTCAGAGAAATGGTGAGGTTCGTGAAGGTACACCTTGAATGCAGGCTCGGCATTTGTTGAAGTTGAAACACATTAAAAGCTCCAAATTTTCCTCATTTTCTTTTGTAATTTTATTTCTTTTTCTTCCATTTTTCCCCTTTCATTTTTCTTCTTCTTTTTTGTTATTGTCTTTCTACACTCAAAAACTCAAAACGAACCGAAAATTAAAATTCCAAATAAAACTAGAATTATAACTCAGAATTAAAATAATGACGACCAGCAATACAGACAAACAAAACAAATTGACAAAATAGAAAGAAAGGAACAGAAGCAGAATTGAAACCACCAAAGGCCGGTCGGGCCTCGGTGATACACAGCCAGGCTTAGATAGACCCAGCCGACCTTCAACAGTGGCAAAGGGCAGTTCGGTTAAAGTTGAATCTGAGGCTACTTATAACACAAAATAAGCCCCATTTGGTCACAACCTTGGTCGAAAGAACAACCCACTCCCTCCCTAAAGCCCCCCTCTCTCTAAATTTTCACTCCCCTTGAATTACCCAACAATTCTTGCGAAACTTTTCTTCAAAACCCTCTTGATCCTCTAACTTTTGAACCGATTAAAAATTGTTTTAGTTAAAGTTTAAGCTTTCTCTTGGTTTTCACTCACTTTCTCACCTCTTTTCCCAAACTTCTCTTGTTCCCCTTTGATTTTCCCCAATTTCTTTAGTTTCTCCCTCTCTTAGGGTTCGAAAATTTGGAATTCATCCATTTTCACTCACCCCTTTCACTTTTCTTCAATTTTCCATGGCTAGTGATGAGGTCTCCATTCTAGAGCCTGCCATAGACGTTGGTGCTGCCCTCGGTGCAGACATAGAGGTGGAGGAAGTCGCTGCATTACTTCCTCTTGCCGAGAGGTCTTTCGATGAGGCTACATACCGGCCGCGTACATACGTGCCACCTCCTGGCGGTATTTTGAGATTCGAGGGCTTCATTCCAGGGGCAGATGAGGAGACTCCACTGCGAGAGCCCATGGAGCATATCTCTGTCGACGTTTTCACGGTACACAACTCTTTCCCATTTTACTTTGCATTTTGCTTTGTACATATATCGACATGTTGAATTCCATGAACAAATCTCTTATCCTTACTACATGTATACTAACAAAAACTTTCAACTGACAGGTGGTGGCTAGGAAGATAGGTGGCTACGGCTCTATTTTCAGCCCTCGACGTTGGTATGAGCAGCTTCTCATAGAGGTCCGCACTTTGGTAGATACTGCCGGCTTTGGGCCCTTTTGCTTCGGGCTTATCCAGATGAGAGTCGAGTCGGTACTATATGGGGCTTTGGTCGAGAGGTGGTGGGACATCACTGATTCATTTCACTTTTCTTTGACCGAAGAGATAACAATGACCTCATATGACTTCTCGATGTTGACAGGCTTACGGGTGGGGTTGGCGGCCCAATTCCCTTTGATCCAGATATGACTCAGTGGAGAGACGTATAGCTCCAGCTTCTTGGAGCTAATCTAGACACTACCAGCCATGGGATGGTACGCTACAGCTGGTTCTTGGAGCATTTCTCTGGCACGCAGCCAGCCACTGCAAACGAGGTTGCTCAATACACCCGTGGCTGTCTCATATATCTTCTCAGTACTACCCTGTTTGCAAACAGGGAGAATACCATGGGGCTATACATTCTAGGAGCATCGGTAGATCTTTCTCGAGTGACAGACTATGACTGGGGTGGTGCAGGTCTAGCCACCTTATGCTATTGCATGAGCTCCGTTTCCCACTGCAAGGCAGACTCACTTGGTGGATACTGGCGAGTTTGGGAGGTACACAATTCACACTCACTGTTTTGACATGCTTTACACTTTGTTCATTGTTGCATTTCTTGTTTATCTGATTTATCTTCTCATATCATCTGTCTACCTTGGATTTGCAGCTTTGGGTCTACACATATTTCATCTCATTAGCCCCGACTCAAGTGAGGCCTATCGAGTTGTCTGTACCCCGCTCTCGATACTACAACTCCCGATTCGAGCGATGTCATCTCGTAGATCACACTTTCACATACTTTCGTTACTTCTTTGACACCGCTACTGCAGACCTGGTAATCACAACACTAGTCTTTGTATTTCATGTTTCTGTTCCCATATTGTATTGCTCTTCTTCCACTACCATTCCCACACTTGCACAGCCGTTATTATACTGTTTGAGCTTTGATGTTGACTTCTGTTACTTTGCTCATCTTGTTCACAGATTGACTGGCACCCGTGGATGGGTATCTCTCCAATGTCGAGGCCAACTTATACAGCTGCATGGCATGCCTCTACTACGCAGATTTTGTTTAAGGGCCCTTTTGGTAGAGTTTACTATTTGGGGGAGTGGTTGATATTCCATTTCCTCCTTCACCGATCATGAGGGTAGTCAATGAGATCCAAGATGGTCCTCAGATCGACCTCTTGATGTTGGGAGAGGATGGTGACCTACACCATATGCACAGTGACTTTACCACCTTCTTACAGACCCGGGTGATGGCGCCCCTCACCCCAGGCGTGGTTCGAGTTGTCTCAGAGGTTGCTGGTGCTGCAGATGCGGCTGGTGCTGCCCCTGTCGTTGTTCCCATTCTTGGCTTGTCTGTGCTTTCCACTGAGATCATATACATGCGTCCAGATGGAGTGGTTAAGCAGATTCCACTCTAGCCCACTAAGGAGAGGGACCGCAGACTCATGTTTCCCCCTAGCATTGAGCATGTATGACTTTCTTTTATGCTAATCCATGCTGCACTCTAGCTTGCTCCCAGCCATCACTGTTCACTATTCCATTACTTCTATATGCTTTTCTCAGTTTCTATTCTTTTTGCAGATTCCCCGGGCATATGGTGATGAGCTTCTTTGAATGATCAACCAATTACTCATTATGGTTCGGAGGAGGCAGACTGCCCTGGTCAGCCACGGAATTGAGGTATATTTCACGTATAGCCTATTGTCATTGCAATACTGTGCACTTCTGATCACTCTATCTAATATCTATTCTTTTTCAGCTTGAGCCGGGGCCAACAGTGCCTACAGGACTTTCTACTGCCAGCAGACGGAGACGAGGCATATGATCGGAGGAGAGGCCGAGTGAGGCAGTGCGCGCCTTCTGAGGAATCTTCTGACGGGTCCACGACCCCTGAGGATGGTAAGGAGGTTGACCTGCAGTCGAGCGACCCCAGTGATGGTAGTGATGCACCTCTTCCACAGCCGAAGAGGAAGAGAGCGAGGACAGGCGACTGATGACAATGATGATTTTACTTTCATTTTGCTTTTGCTTTTGTTTTGTTATGTAGTTATGAAACCAGCTTCAGATATGTTTTGAAAACTTCTTTTATTTTGGTTGTATAAAACGAAGATCGGGGTTAGGCCCACCAGTTATAAAAGACAAGTTTGTTGAATGATCGCCTTTGTTAAATGATAAGCTGCATTACCTTTGCTTTTGTAATCTTCAAAACTGTGAATGCATCACATTTTAAATTGATTCGCGAATTGGATAATAACTTACAAACAGCCAAAACACAGAATACAACTCAATAATGGAAAAAAGAAGCAAAAGCAACTCGAAACGACTAATAAACACTTGGTGCAAATAAAACAAAACTCAAAAGTACAATTAAAGACCATTCAAACAAAGGTCGGCTTTACCTGCAACTGCTCTGTTTTGAGTTATCATCAAGACCCCGCCGGGCTTCACTGATGCACGGCCGGCTATCAGTGATGCACAGCCGGCCATCAGTATGATATCGATCAATGTTGTCCATGTGTCATGCCCAACTTCTTCTCAGACTCTATAAATACCTTTCCAATACTGCCTTTCTGGCAAACTCGCAAATCCTTGATTCGTTGCTCTCAAAATGGAGATGTTATTTGCTGACAGTCTTTGGGACTGGGTTGCCACATTAGATGGCTCGAAAAAGATAAATTTCCATAGTTTTGTCATAAATGCACTATTCTTCTCGCTGAGTCGAACTTCTCTTTGTTTTCCGTTCCTTCATGCCGCAGCTAGGTGTTGAACCCAATTACACATGTTTTTAGCTTCAGAGGAGCCCAACAATTGAAGAATTCCAAGTGCTAATGGAGTTTCGACGCTATGAGGAAATCTTTCCTCAGCCTCGTTTTGGTCACATCCAAGCTTTGGGACGGATATATGACCTAACTCTGCATGAGGCTCGATCCTTGGTTCACAATGGAGAGTTAGACATTCCCAACTTAATTTATCGGTTTTCCGACGCCGATTACTACGGTGACCACTTTTGGCAGAGTTTTTGGCAGTATGCACTTTGTTTGTGTATGTTGGCACATTTCCTCCACGCCCTTGGTTTCAGCGGGTCCAACATTAGCTTAATTGAAGTAGCCCAAGGTTTAAAAGAGGGCAAAAACTGCATTGGCTTAGTGCTAGCCGAGACTTTGATGGGCTAAGACGCCTTTCATCGGAGAGAGACGACCAAATTTGTAGGAAGTCCACTACTTTTGCAGGTAATGTTTCCCATCCTATCTCATATATGTTTCTCACATCACTCGGCACTCAAGCTCTATTTTTCTCTCAAAGCCCTTTCTCACTTTTTCTTTCCACATACACCTCTCTATTCTTTAATCTCTCTTATTTTTCATCCCTCCCCAAATATGGCTCATGGACTGGCTGAAGGTAGTGGATACTTGCCCTGAATACTCAAGACAGGGCTACTTCTTCTGCCAACGGCTAGTGGATTTCCCGAATGAGGGATGGTGGTGCAATTGGATGTGCAACCGGTCTACTGTTGACATTGCTTGGCATTGCCCCTGGTTTGATCTGCCCGAGATGGCCTACAACATGGCTTAGCAACCCGACATTTAGCTGATTGGCTTGACACACTGTGTATTTTACTTTCCATTCCAGTTTAGGCGTCAGTTCGGACACGACCAGACTTGTCCAGAAGAGGGGGTAGAGTACCCGGCTTCATTCCCAATCCGAGGTTCACTATTGGCTCGATACCCCAATGTTTGGAGGACAAGAGAACTTCTGGCTCACGCTCCCCATTTCAGTTACACCCTTTCTGGCGAGTGCCTGGCTTGGCTGGATGATGAGGCGCAAATGGAGCCTACTTTAACATCGGAAGCTTCCACAAGCGTAGGGAGGGGACGCAGGAACACCTGACTCATCTGTGCCCCAAGTTTATTGCTTTGATCTAACTTTCAAGTTTTCCTTTTGAATGTAATAAAAAGCAACTTTGATGTGTATCGAGAGTTAGCGAACTTTGTATTGAAATCAATGAAATTGAAGTTGTGAGTACTGAAAATTTTTCTTTTGGTCCAAAAATGGTCTGAGTTGTAAAAAGATTAATTTGAACAAAATCAACTTTTATTAAAACTTTTCAAAACCATTTTCGATAAGGATCACAACTTGACACACATAGGATCTATCCTTGAGATGTATAACCCTGAATCCAAAAATGGAATATTGTCCCTAGACTGAATAACACTGCTTAGCACTGTAGCTAGCTCTCCTCTCAAAGTATGGACCACGACTGATCTTTAAAATAACGAAGAGACAATGCTGCGTTGATCAAACACATGGACACAGTTGATTTGGAAGTATTTACGGCCGGACTTTGGAATGAATTTGCCTACGTATCCCGAAGATGGAAATCAGGCCTTACGTAGTTCGGTGCAGGTTCACTCAGGTATTAACACTCTTTTTTTGTACTCTAACTTTTGCCAAGGCCACCCTTTCCGGGTTTTCAACCTTGCGAGCTCAGTTTTTCTTTTTTCCAATTTTTTGTGCTCAAACTTTTGCCTAGGTTGCGCTTTCGGGTTTTTGGTCTAGTGAGCCTCTCAGGGGTAATATTTTTTGACTTGTCCATGTTGATTGGTTGAGAGAATTCTAGACCATCTAGGTCTATAAAAATGACAGCTCCACCCAACCAGGTAGATTTGATAATGTAAGGATCAATCCAATTGGGTCTGAACTTGCCCCTAGGGTCATGGATGGGAGCTCGGTTGTCTTTGAGCACCAAATCTCCTTCCTTAAGATTCCGAGACTTAACATCCTTATTAAAAGCCCTGGCAATTCTACGTTGATAACCCTGAACATGGTACAGTGCTTTCAGCCTCCTCTCATCGAACAGCATGAGTTCTTCGAACCTACTCTGCTGCCAATCCGCTTCCGCTATTTGGCACTCAACCATGACCCGTAACGACGGAACCTCTATTTCAATCGATAGAATAGCTTCCATCCCATAAATCAGATAATACGGAGTTACCCCAGTAGATGTCCGAATTGAAGTTCTATAGCCCCAGAGAGCAAATGGCAATTTGTCTAGCTCCCTGTAAGTCTCAACCATTTTCTGCAAAATATGCTTGATGTTCTTGTTGGCGGCCTCAATAGCTCCATTGGTTTGCGGCTGGTATGTGGATGACTTATGAAAAGCCACGTTGTATTTCTCCAACAAGTTGATCACTTCTTTCTTAAAATGGAAGCCATTATCTGAAATGATCTCATTCGGGACTCCATAACAGCAAATAATGTTGTTGCGGATGAACTTAGCCACATGCATTGCTTTCAACACTGCATAAGACTGAGCTTCCACCCACTTCGTGAAATAATCAATTGCCACCAGAATGTACTCATACCCATTTGACCCTTTCGGTGTAACTGCCCTAATGGCGTCAATTCCCCAGAATGAGAAAGGCCATGGTGAAGTCATGTTATACAGCTTGGACGGTGGGATATTCATGCGATTTGTATGGATTTGGCATTTGTGGCATCGCTGAACAAAAACAATACAATCCTCCTCCATGGTAGACCAGTAGTAGCCGTGCCTGAGATTCTTCCGGGCTAGCATTACTCCGCTCATGTGCACTCCACACTCTTCCCCATGGATAGCTTCCATTAGGCGTTTTGACTCTTTTGCGTCAACACACAGTTTGTGCCCAGATGTCCCCTCTTATACAACTTACCCCTGCAGATGATAAATTGAATGGCCATCTGCCATATTGCCCTCTTATCTTTGGCATTTGCCCCTAGTGGATAAACCTCATTTTCCAAGAAGTTCCAGACATCATAATACCAGGGGTTTTGATCTTGCACTTCATCTATTACGGCGATCAACTCGTAGGTCGACACATATCTCTGTTCAATAATGATTGGACGCATCAGAGCTCCCAACGAGATATTTATCATGGAAGATAGAGTAGATAAGGCATCAACAAACCTGTTGTTATCTCTTAACAGATGCGTGAAGGTTAGCTTCTCAAACCTAAGAATCAAAACATCCAGGGTTTGGTGATAGATTTTCATTCTTTTTTCCTTAACCTTCCAGTCTCCTTTTCCTTGAGACACAACCAGGTTCGAGTCTCCAATGACGTCCAACCTTTTTGCCCCTAGTTCTAGGGCGACTTCCAATCCAGTGATACACGCTTCGTATTCAGCCTCATTGTTGGATACTTTAAATCGAAGTTTGAAGGCTAAGGGCATATGGAAATTGTCGGGTGTTATCAGCAACACCCCTACCCAATAACCGTATTGGTTAGACGCTCCGTCAAAGTACATTGTCCAAGTCTCTTCCTTGACTTGCAGAATAGCCTCATCTAGGAATAAGTATTGTACTGCTTCGTCCCTTTCCACTGGGTGATCTGCCAGAAACTTTGCTACTGCTCTCCCCTTGACAGACTTGCGAGTCACATACTTCAAATCAAATTTGAAGAGAAGAAGCAACCAACGGGCTATCCCACCCATAAGTGCTGGTTTCTCGAAGAGATATTTGATGGGATCTAACCTCAAAACTAGAATTACGAAGTGAGCTAACAGGTAGTGCCCAACTTCCTGGTAGCCCATACCAAGGCTAAGCAAGCCTTCTCCAACGGGGTGTAACGGGTCTCATAGTCCAGCATCTTCTTACTCATGTAATAGACAGCCTTCTCCACTTTATTCTCAGATTCCTGAGCAAGCATACAACCCATCGTCATGGCCGTTACTGATAGATACAGAATCAACGGCTTCCCCAGCTCTGGCGATGACAACATGGGCGGGTTCTGAAGGTATTGCTTGATTTGCTCAAAAGCGAAATGGCATTGGTCAGCCCATTGAAATTTCTTTCCTTTCTTCAGAAGACAAAATAGTGGTTCACAAGTCAAGATTAATTTTGCGATAAACTATCTTATGAATTGCACTTTACCCAGAAAGTCTCGTACGTCCTTTTCAGTCCTTGGTGGTGGCATTTCTAGGATGGCCTTGATTTTGGAAAGATCTACCACGATGCCCCTCTGTGTAATCAAGAACCCCAGCATTTTTCCTGTTGTTACGCCAAAAGTGCACTTCCATGGATTCAGCCTCAATCGATATTCTTTGATCCGTTGGAAGAATTTCTTCAAGGTGGTGTAGTGGCCCTCTCTTTCCTTCGATTTGATAATCATGTCGGCCACATACATCTCAACCTCTTTGTGGATCATATCATGTAGGATAGTGGTCGCAGCCTATTGATAGGTAGCCCCAGCATTTCTTCAACCCAAACGGCGTCACCCTGTAGCAATAGGTTCCCCACGGCATAGTGAAGACAGTCTTCTCTCTATCCTTGGGTGCCATCAGTATTTGGTTATACTGGGAAAATCCATCCATAAAGGAGAGCAATTCATGGCTTGCAGTGAAGTCCACCAATTCATCGATATGCAGTAGAGAAAAGTCATCCTTCAGACTGGCTCTGTTCAGATCTTTGAAGTTGACGCACACCTGAATTCTGCCATCTTGCTTCGCACCGGAGCATTGTTGGCCAACCAAGTCGGATATTCAAATACTAGCAAGAACCATGTGTCTATCTGCTTGGTGACCTCTTCCTTAATCTTCCAAGCCTAATCCAGGCGTATTCTCTGCAGCTTCTGCTTGATGGGTCAGGCCTCGGGGTCAAGAGGGATCCGATGCTGTATAATCTCAGGATCGATTCCAGGCATGTCTTCATAGGACCACGCGAAAACATCTTTAAAATCTTTTAATAAAGCAACTAAGCGCTCGCGTTCCTCCGAAGACAACATGGACCCGATTTGGACTAGATGTGGATCCTTCTCAGTGCCCACATTAATTGGAATGATTTCATTAACAAGGAGTTTTACAAACCTCTCCTCCTCTCGATCAATCAAATTTTTCAAAACCAAAAGAATTCATTCCTTGTCGTTTTCATCAAAATTTTGAAAATCATGATCAATGCAATACACAAGTGGCACAGAGAAGTACTCAGAAACTACTGTAGCTTTCTCATTCAAAAGATCTAGCTCATCCAATTCCTCAGTTACAACCGCCTCAAAAGAAACGGAAAAAGATGACCTGGACAAAACTACGGCATCCGGGTTATCAACCCCAGGAATGCCAGACTCTAACTCAGAAGAACTGGAATCTGATTTCGACTCCACAAACTCTGTGGAATCAGATTCTGGCTCACTACCTGATTCAGAACTACTGGACAAAAAGCCCTCCTCCAGTTGCCAAGTAAGGGACGGTGCGTCAGATGCATCCAAGATACCACTGGAAGGGTCCACACCTGATTGGTCTCCGATCATGGAAATGGTTAGGTCATCCCCCAAGCTCTCCAGGTTGATCTAAGGATTCGAAAGGAGACATGCCAGCACTGCTCTTACCTCAAGTTCATTGTTGTTGGAATCACTTCCTGTGCCCTTTGCAGTCTCAACAGTTGATTGAGCCTTTTCGTCTATAGATTCACTCTCTTGTAGCTATAAGTCGAAGAAAATCTCGAAGCCGGGAACACGCCGCTTCTCCGTGTCCAACCATGGCTCAGAAAAGCTGCAAAATGGGAAGTTGTGATAACCATGTTCTGTATTATGCTAATTGATCTTTATTATGAATATGATTATGTGTTTGATATGATTTCGAGTGCCATTTATATGAATATATGTGGTTTTGAATTTCTATCTGTTCACCGTAGGAAAATCTGTTTGAATCGCTGCTCTAGAATTTAAATTGAAGGCCCTATCGACCATGGAAATCGAAATTGATCACGCCATTGTGATCAACATAATTTTTAATGCCTATGGTGAAATTTAATTGAAAATTGATTTAGATCAAAATAATTAGATTCAGAATGATTAATTAGGGCACTCTTATTAACCTTAATTAATTTGATTAAGTGTGAGACTATAAAAAGGGACATCACACTCACATTCATGAAGTTTTGAGCCCATTTCGCTCATTTTAGTTGAGATTAGCTCTCTAGAGAGAGAGAACCGAATTTAGTGAGAGAGAGGGGCCAACAATGAAGAATTGCTAGAGAATTCAAGAGACTAAGAGGATTAGCTCAAGAGTTAGCTATAATTGGAAGAATTGAAGCTCCTAGGTGAGTGATCAACCCTTAATTCATGAATTTGGGTTTGTAATCATGTAAATTCAAAGAAAATATGTGATCAAGAACAAAAATTGTGTTGTAATTGATGAATTTGAAGTCAAAGAATGCATGCATGAAAGGAATTGCCATGAATTTGTATGTTTAAGCATGAAATACATGATCCACGTTGAATCTTTGATTGAAGTTCATGATTTTGATCATCTCTTTATCATTTAAATTGAGAAAGAGAGCTATATCTCACATGCATGTACAATTCATAAGAGTATGAGTTTTAAATGCATGAATTTGTTATGTTGGAAAGGAGTTGGTGTAATTTGGAGCATACATGTATTTGATTCATGGAATTTGAGCTTCATAATGTTGTAATTTGGTGTTTGTATCATGTTAGTATATATATATGAGCAATATGGGCTATAAAATGCAAGAAATATCAAATTAAATGCATGATTGAAGCTCAAAGGGAATTCTGGAAAACCTAGAATTTGGCATGTCCGGTCGAATGGGGAAGGGGCTGCTCAAGCGTGAAATGCGAGTTCCCAGAACTTTTGCAGACATGGATGTCCGCTTGAGCGGGGAGATTCACGCTCGAGCGGGGAGCCATGTAGTTTGACTTTCAGCTCGAGCACCCAAATTCACGCTCTAGCGTAAAAATAAGGCAACCAGTACTTTTACAGTCCTAATGGGCCTGCTCGAGCGGCCAAATCCACGCTCGAGCGGGGAACCCTGTTTCAGAAATTTTGTAAAGATGTTATGTGTTTCATTTTCCGTTCCCTCTCTCTTCTAAGCACTCTTAGGCATACATTAAGTATTGTAAATGAGTTAAAAGGATAAGAAAGAAGCCCAAGGAGGATGTATGAATTAAGAGCGGAATGAATTGTTTGTGACCTATTGTGTTCATGAAATGTGTAGGGTCGAGCTCCAGGGCAAATCCACTAGCAAAACACTGTGAGTAATATCTTAGTAAAGATATTTTGAAGCACGTTATTTGTCCAATTGCTTATTTCTATATACGTCTTATGACCTTGTTAATTTGAATTGCGGACAAATGTTTGTTATGCCACATGGTTGGGCCAAAGGCCGTTGGATACAATTGATTGGGCCGAATGCCATTTAACAAGCATGAATGTTTGGGCCAAAGGCCGTTTGACATGAATGTTTGGGCCAAAGGCCATTTCACATGAATGTTTGGGCCAAAGGCCGTTTGATATGAATGATTGGGCCAAAAGCCGTTTGACATGAACGATTGGGCCAAAGACTGCCGGACACTGTTTGATGTGAATGATTGGGCCAAAGGCCGATTGACACGGATAATTGGGCCAAAGGCCGTTGGACATCAATGACTTGGGCTTGAGGCCATTCGTTAATGAACTAAGTGGGCCAGAGGCCGTTTGATATGTTCGGGCTTGAATCACCTAATGTACTAACTAATGCGCTATATAGAATTCTAAATGGGCCCAAGGCCGTTTCTTATATATGAATCTCATTTGTGTACCTTCTTTATTTGATATTATTCACTAGGCTTTTGCTCACGCTCATTCATGTGTATGTAGGTGAGCCAAGGGATGTCCGAACCCAGCCTCGGTGAAATATGTGAGAAACAGTTAAGGTTTTGAAGAGTCAGCCCAAACGTCTCACACACGAGACTTGTCTTCGCCTCTTTTGTTTTTTTGATATAGTTTTGTTATATTGGCAAAAACATCGGATTACTTTTCTATATAAACTTTGGATTTGGATGACTTAGACTTGAATGATCCTGTATGTACAGAACCTTGTGTTATTATTCCCTTGATGTGAGTTAGTAACATATGTATATATATGGATCGTTATGGTGTGCCATGTAAGCACAGCTCTATGGACAAAAGTTTTAAATTTGCTTCCATTTGGCCCCTTTACTCTGATGAGATATGTTTTCTTTGGTTTGAGGCTGTAGGTAATCCCTTGATTACTGGCCGGTTATGACCTTAATCCATAAGGGCGGGTTCGGGTCATGACAGAAGTCTTCCCTCTTCTGAACAAAATAGTCGTTCAGAGTTCCCTGAATTGGCCTATGGTTCAGCTCATAGTGCTTTCCAGTTTGCTTAGCTTTGCCTCTTCTTGCCATTTTTTTCCCTTTCCTCACCCAGTTTTCTTTGGTGGGTGTATAACCCCAGTCAAAGGCATGACGGTTGTGTGGCACTTCGGCCAGTGTAGCAACGCCCTTCCGGCCGCTCTTTCCTAATCCCATCCTGAGAACATGTTGTAGCTTGTTCATGAGATATACAGATTGTGCATTGACGTACAAGCCCTCATCAACAACTAGGATATTCTGCACCACCCGGGTGTTAACCAGGGTAAAACCAGACAAGAAAACAACCTCGTCACCATGTACAATCTCCAATACGGGTATAGTAACCTTTGAAGGAGGATGTATAGACAAATTCCCAAACATAATGGCTACCTCCTTTCCAAGAGGGTACTTCAGCATTTGATGCAAGGTGGAAGAAACAGTTTTTACTTGGCGCAGCCAGGGTCGCCTAAGTAACAAGTTGAAAGTAGCCGGAACATCCAGGAATTGAAACTTAATATCCTGTTGAGTTGGGCCAACTTGCACTCTGACTTGTACTGTTCCCATCACTTCTCTGCTTGTGTTGTCGTAAGCCCGAATCACCTAGGTTGTTGGTACAAAATCTGCTGGCTTCAAACCAATGGCATAGACTGTGCGAGACGGACAAACATTGACTGCAGACCCAGTGTCAACCAATACAACTGGCACCCACTTCTCTCTACACTCAACTGAGATGTATAACGGTTTGTTATGTGCAGAGCCTTCAAGCGGCAATTTCTTATCTGAGAACGTCAAAGTAGGCGAAGTACCTCCCAAGAAGACAAGTCCCACTAGTTGCTCTGGAGTTGGGTCGATAGACAATTTGGCCTTATCCATTGCTGACAATATAGCTTGCTTGTGTATTCGCGAAGCCATAAGCAACCCTAAGATAGATATGTCTGCTTGGATCTTCTTCAACTCTTTCAACACAACCTTTTCCTCTAACAGTTTTTCCTTCTGTTTTTCAGCGTCCTTGTCCTTTTCGGATGCTTCGGGTTAGCATAAATGTGGGCGCTTGAAGTACCGCCCACTTCTAGTCATATGATCCACCTCCTCAAAGTACCAAGTGTTATCTGGCAGGTCTTGGACCCAATCCTCGACGGTGTAGACAAGATGCAGATCATCATCTTCCCATCATACTCCTTCGGCAACCGACAGGCAGTTGTCCGGTTCCGTTGTAATTACTCTTACATCACAGTCATCCCCCGCAGGGTGTTTGGCTTTTTCAACTTTCTGATTATTCTCGTCCCTTTCTTATTCAAACCGCTTCAGTGCGGCTTCTTGTTCCGTATCAGTAGTACTAATAATGCCCAATTCTTGAGCTAAATTCTTAATATCGGTGCTCTCCGGCAATTTCCCCTTGTCTTCGGCCCTTCCGGCCTTCTTAGCAGTTCCTGTTTTTGGCTCTTCCAGCTTTAGCTGAAGTCCCTCATCCACATCAGGTTCATCACTGAGCCACCCAGAGTTGTTTGTCAACCCGTTCAGATTGAACCAGTAAATGTGCACATCTCCCGAATCTTGCTTATCGAAGAACTGCAGATTGTTGATGTCTTCCTCCAGGTCCGTTAGGTCATCTAATCCCTGGCTCGGGCCATCCTCCCAGACCACACTCACCTCCATTCCTATTGGTAACTCCAGCTCTGGTTTGGCCTGATTGGTTGGCACAATATAACAGCATGGATTGCATTCCTCCTCAGATAAATCCACGGAGCCCTCAAGCACTGAACTGACATTCTCTACCAAAGCTGATCTCCCTCCATCTTCCACTGTCACCACCACGGGTTCAATTTGGATTATTGACGTGTTCATCATGCACAAATCTGTGCTCTCGGGGATGAACAACATCGGCTTAGGCAGGTGGGATGGGGTGATGTATATACTGGGGTCGTAAGGAACAACCAGTGTATGGATGAGATTTATTTACCGGGGTGGAGGGGGTTGGTTATGTGGTGGGAGAGGATTTGTAGTGACATTGGGCTTTTCAGGAGATGCTATCACCTTATTGTCAATGAGATCTTAAATCTCATGATGCAATCTAAAGCACTAATCAGTATCATGACCACGTTGTTGGTGGAAAGCACAATATTTGGCTGAGTTGTGTTTAGGATGGAGAGGATTGGGCAATAGGAGTTGTTCTAACGGCTTCAGATGCCCTTTTTTGATTAGGACCCTCAGGGCCATAGATAAGGACATATAGAGTGTGGTGAAGAACCTCTATCCTTGGGCTGATGGCTTGAGGTATGGGAAGTTGTATTGGATGTGCCGGTAAAGGGGTTGGTAGTCTTGGGTGCGGTGGTGACCATGCTCAGATCTGAAGGCCTTGTAGTTGCACTACCACTAGTAGTTGCATCGGAACTGCGTGTGAAAGCCCTCTTGGGCTGCTCCTTCTCATGGTCTATCAGACCCTGCTTCATTGCGTCCTCTATTTGTACCCCTATTTCGTGGAAGTCAGCAAAAGTAGACAAAAGCAAGACTATCATTTTCTGTAATAATCTTCCTTGCAAGTTACGGACCACCATTCTGATCTGGTCCTTTTCAGATGGCCGGGCAGTCATCATAGAGGCCTTGGCCCTCCACTGGGTCACAAAATTTGAGAAGCCCTCATTCGACTCCTGGCGAGTTGCTTCGAGATCACAAGTAGTGACCTCACTCTGGGTGTTGTAGGAGTACTGCGCTATGAAGGCCTTGGCCATTTCCTCCCAATTTCTCTTCCCAGATTCTTCAAGCTTAGCATACCAGATGGCCGCTATACCCGACAGGGTACGGCCAAAGAGCGAAAGCTTCAATAGTCTGGTGAGACCCATAGGTCGCCTGATGTTAGAGAATAGCCATAAATGGACCATAGGATCTCCAGAACCGTCAAACCGGTCTATATGCGACATCTTGAATCTATTTTGCAATGTCACTATCGAATCAGTATAACCATCCTCTATGTCAGGGATTGAATTCATGCCCTGTGCCTGTTTAAAGAGCTTTTCCAACTTGCTTACTTTCAGTGCAGTAGGGTCGACCTCAAATTCAAATGGCGCCTCCATTTGATATACTGGTGCTTTGGAGGTCTGAGGTGGGATTGGCTCTACCGGAATGTCCACATTTTCCTGGACATTAATAGTGACCCCGGGCGCCGGAATACCCGCTGGGGGTGCATGGGATACTGATGCTACTGCAGGTTGTGGTTGCTGTTGTTAAAGCCTTTCTATTACCTCTGTTTGGCAGGCTACAACCTTGGCCTGGCAAGCTGTGGTCTTAGCTTGCCGGGCAGCATCTAGCTGCATGTTCTCAATAGTCTGCTGGAGTTGGCGAAGCATATCTTCCATATTGACCGGAGGACTTTGTATTACCGAAATCGGCGAATACTCTCTGTCTGGAGTAGAAGTGGATGATTAGGCCTGACTGGGAACAGGCGAGGTAAAAGGTGGCTGCTTAATTAATGAATTCTACCGAATCCTCCTCCGTCTAGTAACCGGCAGGAGTGAAACAAACACTGGTTGTTCCCTGACTAGATCCCCAGATTTGCAAATCCTTCTAACTCTGGTCTAGAGTGCTTGGGGGGTAACAAACTCGTCTGAAGCAATGGAGTAAAATTACCTTACAAAAAGAAACAAAAAATCAGAAACCGCATAGCACCTCTGCTCAAACTCAAGCAACACGTAGTTGCAATCATAAGTTAGAGAACTGTACTCAACACTGAATCTCTGCCTCCCAAAAACTGATACCCTCAAACTGATATCCGAACTTGCAACTGATACATACATTCCTGCGGAGTTTCACTCTAAAAGCACGTATCAAGCAAGTGAGAGCCAAAACACCCCTATGATGGGGTAGGGTTACCCTATCCCAATTTCGTCAGGAGCTAGGGTTTCACTATGTAAACAAGCGGTTTCATACAATTTTTGCATTCGGGTAAGCAACATGTCCTAGTTTAGAATAGTCTCTATGGTTTTCGATATGCAACTAGGCCGATTGGTCATAAAGGGTACCTCAGCAAGACTACCTAATATACCTCTCACACATAACACCGAGAAATGAAAGGAGGATCAAATGGTACAGCGGTAGTCCAGATCCAAGGGTTGTGTTCCTATTGTGGCAAAGCCCACAACCGGTCATTCTTTTGGCAAGCTTTTCCAAGCAAGCCTCTAGCAAACACTGTAACTTAGGCGCACCGATGCAAATGCAAATGCAAATAAACACATAAGCGAAAATAAAAAACCACGTCATGAGTTTGAGTTATGTTCTCTAAGTCCCCAGCAGAGTTGCCAAAACCTGTAGCTCAGCTTTTTCGTGCCTCCTGTCGGAAGGTTTGAAAGAAGCCCTACAGTTTGGACTCCCGCGGTTCTGAATCTAGTCTTACAAGTGCAATGTGAAAATGATAAACACCAAAGAGTCCAAATCCGGCAAATTGTTTTGAAAAATCGATTTTAAATCAAATAATGCCAAAATTGGACTGCTTTGCCAGATACTGAGTCGCCACCTAAATATTTTATTTTTGGGGAAATTGGGGAAACCCTAACTCGGGCCAAAGGCCACCTGTCTGTCATCGCTAAAGTTGCCTCGGCTCAGGAACTTAGGTACAAGAGGGGAAGGTCATGAATTGAGCACCCCCGCTCACCCGATCAAAGGATCGACCTCTACTAATCATGATATGATGTTTTATAAACAGTATGTGTTCTTATTCCGGTTTATTAGACTAGCTTTACTATGTGATGCACACAAGCAAGTATAGAGTAGTTTGCCCAATTTGGAACAATTCAACTCATGTTTGTTTTCGAAAATGGTTTGAATTTGCCACCTCAAGTGGGCTTAAAAGATACGGTTTTGCCACCAAACATAGTGGGCTTAAAACATGATTTGCCACTTAACAAAGTGGGCTTAAAGGTTACATTTGTTGAATCGTTCCAATTCGAACAACAAGCCTTCATCCACAGGCATTCATGCAGTTTAGTAAGTAAGCACATAGTCTCATAGCAAACATGCTAATCATGGCAACATGACAATCACACTCATGCAAGTATGCTAAAGTGTAAAAGCTTATCGAGTACTCCAAGCCAAAACAAAAATTAGTTAGAAAGATGCATGATCCTAACTATACAAGATGCCTAATGCAACGCATGCGATAATGCAATTAATAGGCTCGGCTACTAATATGGCATATGAATCGATTTGAATAACATGCAATTTAACCACGTTTTCAAAGAATATATTGAAATAACAATGCAGTTTGAAGGATACGCCGAGCCTCGATGCATGCAAGACAAACGAATGGATGCAATCATGTAAGCATAAGGTATGCTAATCGAAAATGTCCCTAATCTAACCATCAAAAGAGATTAAATAAAAGGGACAAAGACGTGGGGTTGGAAGACATACATACACACACGCACACTTATCACAACATTATGCCCTCGCGAAGGAGGATCCGAATGAATAAGCAAACTAGCTACGCTAATTAAGCTAACTATTACAACACTTGAAATTAATTAACTATTCTAAGCTAATTTGAAAGAAATTAACTAGGTTAAGCTAATTAAATATTACAACATCAACTAATTAGCTAGAACTAATTAGTTGATTAAATATTACAACACAGTTTGCTATGCTAATGAAACAATTAAATAATAACGCATTTAATATGAACTCCAAGGAAGACGGATGGAGAGTGCATGTACATTGCCTGAAAGCTACTCTGTCTGCCCCAAACTGCCTCTGTTTCTGCAAAATTGCATTGCTGACCAAACACCAAGGGCCGACCGTGCATCACTGACGCCTGGCCGGGCCTACAGAGGGCCGACCGTGCATTGATTTTGTGTACAGTTCTATTTTGTGCTCTAAGGTGAAATAGGGCAGATAGAGCATTTTCAGGCTCTATTTGCCCTTCCTCCCTTCTCTGTCATAGGGAGATCTCAAGAGAAGGGTGGAATCATTTCTAAAGACATCAATAAGCAATTGATTGTTCGATGCTTTAAGACATGATTTTTGACAAAATCAATAAATGTAATGCAAATGACCACGCTTCCTTTTTTGTCATGAAATGAACTCAAAAAGGGAAGTTGAGACGCTTCAAGGACATCAAAACACCATGGATTGATGCATGATGGCATTTGACACAAGAAGCTTGGCATGACGTCTGGCCAAGTTCAAGCTATTCAAGCCATTTTCTTTAAGCGTGTTGAGCCAAGTTTTAAACCAATTGATTTAGTCATTGCCATTCATTAATCCATTTGTCCAAAATGTGATATTAAGTGCTATAACAAGAAATAATGTCAAATGAGAGGTCTTTCTAAAACATGAGAGAAAGGCTACACCGTTGACAATGAATCTCTTAAGAGATTAAGCCATTAAGTGTAGGCCATTCTTACATGTTTTGAGCAACTTCGATCGGTTAAAATCATTCTCAAATACAAGTGATAGATGGTTGATTGATTGATTATTGGAAATGAATAAAGAAAGCATAACAAGCAACAAGTATGCCAACTTATGAGATCGCAAATGTACTAAACAAAGCATAAACCAATTGAAAAGGCTTGGACAACCTCAAAACAGCCCTTAAGACATGAAAAACTGAGGTAGAACATGCATGAATCAGCTTGAAAAGCTAACTAATAAAGAAGGAAAACAAAGCTAATAAAGAAGAACAATGAGGAGGTGGCTAACACCCCCACCCCCAAAAAAAAAATAAAAATTAAAGCTTCAAAACATGATTTTTGGTCTTATTTTAACTCTGAAAATCAGTTTGGAAACAAGGAAGAAAGGTGTAAAAGCACAAGGTTTTAAGCTACAAGAATAGATACAAGTGCGGGTATTAAACCCCACTACCTTTGTTGGCTTATACAAAACCAAGATGCAACACTTGTAATAAGCACAAAACAGTCCAAGAGTATGAGAAATAAAGATAAATGGAGCAAGTAAGAGCAAACGTAAGAAATGCAAGCTTATACCTCTCAAAGATACAGGAAGCTTTTGGTGATATTCAAACTTGATCTCTACACACTCTCAAGCTTGAATTATGGTGTTCAAGACTCAACCAAGGCTCTAGGATGGTAAGGCCAGGTTGTATATGGTGTGTATAGTGGAAAATAAACAAGCTAGGTTAGCTCAAAGCTTGCTTGCAATGGAAGTAGAAGGAGACAAGGCTCTCTAGATGTATATATCCCTTCTAGATTTTTTGTTCAACCCTCAAAACAATCCCAGAGCTCCTTTTTTATAGAATTCAAGCTCAGGAGGTGGTTAATATCTTCAAAAATGGACAGCTGGCGGCCTCCTACCCAAAACAGTGTTTAACACCATCGAAGGCCGGCCAACTATTAATACCCACGACGGGCTATCAGTGATGCACGGTCGGGCCTTTATGGCCTCCCCTGTTTTTGGTTCATACGCAGCTAATGAAGGGAAAAGGTCCAAAAATAAAGCTCACAGGTTCCAACAAGGTATATATTGAAGATTTGAGGTTATTTCGGGAGCGTGATTGATTCCGAATCGCTGCAAATTCATAATTCAACTTTCATCATTGAGTGCATTGAATCAAGCATCTGAGTCTTGCGGGCAATCAAAAATGGGGTGTCTACACACCCATGCAGCTTTAAAGCATGACCGGGGGAATCCCGTAGTGAGGGCACAAAAGTTGGCTTGACAAAACGGAGACTAGGTCGACGCCACTACGTCCCATCTTGCATTGGATCACCTACATAATATATAAAAGCATGAGCGAGAGCCCAATGAATAACAATAACGTAAAGAGGTTATGAATGATATCCTTATTGTAATCCAAATCGATCAATTATAGCCGTACATGGAAAGTTATCATCACTTGCACAACAGATCTATACTTCATACAGAAAACATAGTAGTCATACATGGTACATCCAATAGCAAAATAGCACAAACGGTTATAAAGACCGAACAGTCAGAATTGATTGGCTTGCCATCAATACAGTAAGCAAAAGTTCTAAGAATTGGAACTGATAGAAATCTTTCTAACAATCACAGTAAACATATGCTAAGGATGCCACGAGTACAGTTCACAAAAACAGGACGATCATTCATTTAAACAAAAGGTACCATTTTAGAAACAGAGTATAGCATGAGTCAGAAAATACTTATAATTAAACATATCTTTACAAGATAGTCACTCACAACTGGCTCCTCGAATTACGTGGTTAGGATGCGGCGTTTGACCTACATAGACACATGCAAGTATAACATATTCAATTCATAGTCTAAGCACTTAGTTGGTTCGTAATCTATTCGGTTGTTCATTACTCAATTTTTTATTATTCCTTAGTTTCTCTCATGCTCATGCAATGCATATGAATGTGAAAAACATTTGAAAACCATGCAAATAAAAGCCTGGAAGCCTAGGAAAACAAAAAGAAAACAAAACTGGACTTGCCCTAAAACTGCATGTGTAGTGTGCCTTGGCTGTACGTGCGGAACTCCCACCGTACGTACGCTAGCATGTGCAATTTTTTTTAGCAGGTGCAGCTTCTTTTGCTCTGTTTTCCACACGTGCACTAGCACGTACAATTTTTTTAATAGGTGCAGCTTCCTTAGCTCTATTTTCCGCACGTGTGGGGATCTCTTCCGCATGTGTAGTTCTAGGCTTCCAGAATCTGAAAATCTGTTAAATAACCTGAAATACAATTTTTCCAAAACAAACTCCATTTTCAAACAAATCAAAGCCAAAAACCCTTTCAAACCACTTGAATACAACATTTCTAACTTCAGATAGAACTCATAGCTTTAAGCCAAAACTCATTTCCCCATTAAGAGATCACAAACTTAGAATTTATGGGTCAAAAATCAAAACCATGCAATTGTTAAGTTCCAAACTCAAAATCCATGGAGTTTCAACCTCCATCTTCAAGAGTCAAGGAAGTAATAAATGTTTGATCATGAGATATGCCATATATGACAAGATTTGAAGCTATTTCCCAAAATTTCTCTCTCTGGGGTTTATAACTTCAACATACGCCACCCAACTCTTTAATTCAACCTGGATTCCAGAATCCCCATGTTTAAATTAACTCATTCTCATGAATTTAGAGAAGAATTCTTACCTTGAGTGAGTAGATTGGTGAAGATAGCTAGGTTTTCTCTTCCCCTTCTCTTTCTCCTTTCTTGAGCTTTTTCTCTCCCTTTCTCTAGAACTCTCTCATAAGTTTCTACAAAATATCTCTCCCTATATCTTCCTCTTATGTGTTGACTTAACCCAATAAGGTGTCTAATCACTACTAAATTGTAATTTTTCCTAAATTAGCCTAATAAATCAAATGCACTTAATGAATTTCACTCTCATCTCCTTCCACCCCCAAAGCATGCTAAATTTATCCATATTACTGTGAATCAAGCTCTAATTGCCTATTCTAAATATTTAATTTTTATCATATGGTTTAATGATTCAGACAAGTTCATTTCACATTCTATCATATCTGCTGACTATTAAAAAATTCAAATAGCACATGGTACATAATTAACACACATATAAACATATAGGTCAGATATAAACACATAATTAAGGTAAGCCACAAATTTAACAGTTAATTAAGCAAGCTAGTGTTACAGTCTCTCCCCCTTAGGACATTTTTTCCTTCAAACTCAATTACCTTCTTCCGTGAAGAGTGTAGGGTCTAAAGGAAGGAGATCAGGATATCTTCTCTTCATATCGTCCTCCCTTTCCCAAGTTGCATACATGCCACCATGGTTTTGCCAATCCACTTTTACTAACAGGATTTACTTATTGCTTAACTTTTTGGTTTGACGGTTAACAATCTAAATGGGCTATTCTTCATATGTGTAATCATCACTCAAAGGCACTTGAGTGCACTCAATAACATGTAAAGGATCCCGAAGATATTCCCGTAACATAGAAATATGGAAAACATTATGCATATGCTCCAGATCATGAGGTAGGGCTATCTGATATGCCACTAGACTAATTTTCTCATTGATTTCATATGGCCCAATATATTGAGGTGCTAACTTGCCCTTGGCCCCAAAATGAGTCTGCCCTTTCATCGGGGTAACTTTGACAAAAACATGGTTGCCTACTTCATATTCTCTATCCCATCTATGCACATCTGCATAGGCTTTTCTGTCTGTTTTGTGTGGTTTTTAACCCTTGTTGAATCAACATTACATTTTCAGCCATTTGTTGCACAATTTTGGGTCCAAGCAAAGGTCTATCTCCAACCTCAGCCCAACAAATAGGTGACTGGTATTTCCTACCATATAATGCCTTGTAAGGTGTCATGCCAATGCTTGAATGAAAGCTGTTGTTGTACGCAAATTCAGCTAAAAGCATATGAATTTCCCAATTCCCTTGGAAATATAATGCATACATGCGTAACATATCCTCTAGAGTCTGTATTGTCCTTTCTAACTACCCATCAGTTTGTGGATGATATGCACTGCTCAATCTTAATTCAGTCCCCAATGCCTTATGTAGACTTTGCCAAAATCTTGAAGGAAACTTCGGGTCCTTATCAGAAACAATTGAAATAGGCACTCCATGCAATCTCACAATCTCATGAATGTACAGTGTAGCCAACTTATCCGCATTATAAATTGTTTTAAGAGGTAAAAAATGAGCAAATTTTGTCAAATGGTCAACAATTACCAAAATTGAATCCATACCTCTATTGGAGAGAGACAGTCCAACAACAAAGTCCATTGCAATATGCTCCCATTTCCACTCTGATATCGATAATGGTTGGAGTAATCCCATGGGTCGTTGATGTTATACTTTGACTTGTTGGCATTGCAAATATTTTGAAACAAATTCAGTAATTTCTCTTTTCATTCCTAGCTACCAGAAATTTTTCTTCAAGTCTTGATTCATTTTGGCGTTCCCCGGATGGATGGCAAACTTCGAAGTATGTGCTTTTTGCATAATTCGTTTCCTCAACTTAGAATTATTTGGTACACATAATCTTCCTCAGAATTTCAATACAATCCTGTCAAAAGTAAAGTCCGGCCTCGGTTTGGACTCCCGTTCATCAATTATTTTCTTTATGAACTCATCTTGTTGTTGTTTCTCTTTAATTTCCTTAATGATCGCTGGTTGAGCAGAAATAGCAGCTAATATCCCGCTTTATTCTTGTAAAACAATTTCAACTTCGAACTTCTCAAGTTCACGTAGCAACACTCTTTGCCCTGTAAGTAAACAAGCTAAATTCCAAATTGATTTCCGACTAAGTGCATCGGTAATGGTATTAGCTTTCCCCAGATGGTAGAAAATTTACAAATCATGGTCTTTTATCAATTCCAGCCACCTTTGTTGTCTCATACTCTTTCTAGGTAAAGAAATATTTTAAACTCTTATGGTTCGTATACACTTCGCATTTTGCCCCGTGCAGATAGTAGCGCCAAATCTTTAATGCAAAAACTACTATGACAAGCTCCAAGTCATGAGTAAAGTAATTCTTTTCATGTGATCTCAGTTGGCATGAAGCATATGCAATCACTTTTCCATTCTGCATCAACACACATCCCAAACCATTATAAGATACATCACTAAAAATTGTAAAACCATCCGTACCTAAGGGTAAGATGAGAATTAGTGTCGTTACAAGCCGAGTCTTCAATTCCTGAAAGGCTGACTCTCTCCGATCGGTCAATTCAAACGGTACTCCCTTCTGAGTCATTTGAGTAAGTGGCAAAGCAATTTTGGAGAAATCCTTTACAAATCGACAGTAGTACCCGACTAAACCCAAGAAGCTGCGGACTTCAATAACATTGGTTGGTCTAGGCTAGTATACAACTACCTCTATCTTTTGCGGATCAATAGAGATTCTATCTTTAGTTATCACATACTCCAAAAACATAACACTATCAAGCAAGAACTCACACTTAGAAAATTTAGCATGCAATTTCTTCTCTTAAAGTTTATAAAGCAAGTCTTAAATAGTGTTCATGTTCCTCTTCACTTTTAGAATAAACCAGAATGTCGTCTATAAAAACAACAACAAATTTATCTAGGAACGGCTTAAAAATTCTATTCATTAGGTCCATGAAAGTAGCTGGTGCATTAGTAACCCCGAAAGGCATAATAAGAAATTCATAGTGGTCGTACCTTGTTCGAAAGGTAGTGTTTTCCACATGTTTTGCTTCCTCATTGAATTGATGATAGCCGCATCTAAGATCAATTTTAGAAAATACTTGTGCCCCTTGCAACTAGTCAAATAGATTATCAATGCATGGCAATGGATATTTGTTCTTCACTGTCACTTTGTTCAATTCACGGTACTCAATGCAAAGTCTTAGGGAACCATCCTTCTTTTTCACAAATAGAACTGGAGCGCTCCATGATGACGTACTGGGCCTAATAAACTTCTTGTCCAACAACTCTTGTAACTGAATTTTCAACTCTTTCAATTTGGTGGTCGACATATGAAAATTCAGGTAATTCAGGTAGTCGAAACACAACTTGTTTAGTCAAATAGTCAATAGTAGCACAATATTTCGATAACCAGTCCATCCCTAAGATTATATCAAAATGAGCGATATTTAAAGGTAACAAATCAACATACAAAATCATACCCCCAACAGAAATTTCGCATGCAGGATACATATACACACAAGTCATAGACCCCCCCAGTTGGTGAAGATATAGCTAACAGATAATTCATTGGTTCCAAAGGTCTAATTAATTTTAGACCAAAAGCATATGACACAAAAGAGTGCGTAGACCCCGAGTTAATCAAAACATAAGCATTCTGAGCACAACTATGGAGTATACCTAACACCACTACCTCTGTATTCTGTACATCATCCGATCCTAGCTCAAAAACCCATCCTTACTTCAAAGTTTCCTTCCCCGTAGTAGCTTTCGAATTAGGCTTTGGTGTTGAGGCTGATGCGGCTGAACTTGCCATGGGTCTAGTCATGCTTTATAATGCAAGAGAACAATCCCTAACCAAATGGCTTGTTTTTCCACATCGAAAACACCCTCCTGAAATCCCATAGGAAACACCCTTGTGTCGTTTCCCACATTCTAGGCAAAGTGGCATACTATTCCCTTGGCTAGAACTATTTGATGATCCCATGTTCTGTCTCTTGTTCTGTGAATTGTTGGAGTTGTTCTAGCCCTTCCGGCCCTTCTTAAAACTAAACCTTTGTCTTTTACCCCTGCACTCCTTTACCGGCATCTTGGCTTACTTTAATGTTGCAATATTCACCTAAGCCATGACAACCCTCACCACTGATTAGTGCTAATCTATGATTAAGCATGTTAACTGACTGATTGGCTGAAATTCTGAACTGATTGATTAAGTGTATTTGTTTAAACGCATGTCTATCTGTTTGACTATTAAATTATATGTTCGTGTTTTCTGTTTTAAACTGTAAATTGAAGGCCTTATCAGCGGCCGAATCCGAAATTGATTAATGTTTTATGCTAATTGGAATTTATGTGATTTTATGGTATTTTTAATTGAAATGTGATTTGGTATGATTAAATAGGATTAAATAGTGTTAAATCACATAAGTTAGACTTATTCACCAAATTGCCATGATAGTGGGCCACTTATCAATTCATGTTTGAAGCCTATTACTTGTTGATGCATCACTTGTTCTCTATTCTTGAGAGACCAAACGTGAGAGAGAACTAGAGTGTTGGAGACCTTGAGTTCAACTAGAAACCTTGTTTGAATTTAGAAGAATTGAAGAGAGAATTGGCAAATTGAGCCTCTAGACTTGTAATTGAGGAACCTAGGTAAGGATTTCATCCTCTCATTTGTGAATTGAAGTTAGTTCTTGCATGGTTCTTGGAAGATTAGAGTTTTGAAGTCTAGAATTGGTTCACAATGTTGAATTGAGAGCTAGATCATGTATGTATGCTCTTATATTAAGGCTTTGAAGTTGTTTTCATGGAATTTGTTACATGCATGTCCATATCTTGATTTTAGATCATGAAATCATCTTGTTCTTGAGGAAATTGACTCTTTTGATCAAGTATTTAAAGCTTTAAAGATGTTTAAATTCTTGCATGCTGCATACACTTCATGTTCTTGAAGTTTTGTTTGAAAATGGGTTTAATTGACTCACCTTTGGGCCTTGATTTTACAAATTGAGCTTTGAATCATGTTATACTATGAATTTACAAGTGTTTTCCAGAAAATTGGCCCAAAATGATCGAATTTGATGATTTAAAATTGAGTTTTGAGCTTGTGATTCAAATCTGGAATTTCTAGATTTTCGACCCACACTCGAGCGAGAAACTCCACGCTCGAGCGTACACTCTGAATACATGAAGTCCGCTCGAGCAAGTAAAGTGGCGCTCGAGCATGAAATTCGTGTATCCAGTACTTTGCATGTATTTACAGTCCGCTCGAGCGAGAGAGTTCACGCTCGAGTGAGGACTTGTGTCTCACGCTCGAGCGTGGATCGAGCGCCCATCGAGCGTGATTTTTGTGCATCCAGTACTTTTACTGTATCTTATAGTCCGCTCGAGCGAAGCTCATTTGTCTACATGTCCGCTCGAGCGTAGAAAGCCACGCTCGAGCGAGACCCTTATTTTCTGAAAATTTTGAAAAGTGTTTTAAAGTGCATCTTTGCATCCTCATTCCATCTTAGGCATTCCTAGGCCTAGTTTAAGGCATCTTAATGAGGATATTGATGTAGAACCACACCGAGGCAAATTAGGGATTAAGTTATTATTTCCCAACTGTGTAGCTTAGTGTGTGTTCATTCTGTAACTGTAGGGTTGGCATCCGAGGATGCGTACTAGCTTATCTGTAGCCCAGAACTCTGTGAGTAACAATGTTGTAAAGATATGTTCAATTGAGATTATTTTCTGAACAAATGACTGTACTGCTTTATGAAATGACACTGTTTACTGAATGAATGTTGTCCTATTTGTGAACTGTATTCGTGGCATCCATAGCAATTTATTGTTACTGAACTACTACTACTTCTATTACAGAGATCTCTGTCGGTTCCCACATTTGGAACCACTGCTGTTTACTGATATGATGGCCATCATTGACTGCTCGGTCTGTTAAGACCTACTGTACTGTTTTGCTATTGGATGTACCACATATGACTATTATAGTTTCTGAATGACTGTTATGGCATGAATTATGAGCCACAAACTGACTGACTGGTAAACTGATAAATGACTGTTTTCAATACTGAAAGGACATTTATTCTTAACTTCTTTACGCATATGTTATTCACTGGGCTTTAGCTTACTGTTTATATATATATATATATATATGTAGGTGTTCAGGCATCGGACCGGAGTTAGGAGCGTCGGATTAGCTCTTGTTTTGTCAAGCCAACCATCATGCCTCACCTTGAGGTTCCAAGTGCTGCCAAGCTAAGGCTGCTTTGGGGTGTTTTAGGTTTCCCCTTTCTGTATCTGTTTGTATCGACTGTATAGACTGTTACTGTACTGTTATGGTAGGGACTTGGTCCCTAACCTGTATGATTGTATATGAATGTATATGTATTGTTTATGTGGATATGTATGAAAAGTCTTTTTGCATACAGACTGTCACAGCTCATTGGACATCTTTTAATTACTGTTTTGGCTGCCGCCAGCCCCTATACTCTGTATTATTGTCTTACTGTTAAGCAAGCCTTCGGTAATCTTGGACTACTAGCCGGTTATGGTGCTAAACCCATAGGGGTGGCTTTGGGTCGTGTCATAAGCCATGAGAGCTCTATCAAGAACGTCAACATACTTTGTCAACTTCAATACATTTACTCGGGCAATGACTTCAACACTAAGTCCGCCTTCAAATTTTCGAGCTTTCTTATAGTCGGTATCGACCATGTGTGGGGCATACAGTGCAAGTTATGTGAATTTGGCTTCATACTCCACTATGTACATAGTACCTTGCTTCAACTGTTCAAATTCTGTCACTTTACGGTCACAGACACATTGGAGAAAATATTTCTTATAAAAAGCTTCTTTGAATTGAACCCAAGTCATGGAACCATTATGCTCACGAATAAGCATCCACCATCGTCTTACCCCTTCTTGTAGGGTAAAGGTCGCCAATAAAACCATTTGTACTTCTGAACACGGAAAAACGTCAAACAACTTTTCTATCTCCAAAACCCAAGCTTCGGCTTTCAAAGGGTCAAGACCTCCCTGAAAGGTTGGTGGCTTCATCTTGTTAAACTTTTGCGTTAGCACAATGATGTCGTCATTATTGATCAATTCCATTTAAACAGGTAACGAAGAAGGAGGTGGGAATGGCTGTCTCTGTTATTGTCTCAAAGATTCTGTCAATAATTCTACCATTCTTTCTAATTGATCCATTCTTGCCTCAGAAGGTTAGATTCATCTATGTGCCTTGCATTCTTTATTGGTCTAGATGTAAACAAGGTAATAATAAACATAGGAATTGCAATTCTTACAATTTACATTGACATTAGAGATGTACAATTTCACATTTACGTCATATAGGCACAACACAAATCCACACAGACTTACACATGCAATTGAAATGCCCTAATTTCTTTTCTAGGACATCCTATAGCTCACTTAGACGTGTGTGTGCGGTATAACTCATGCTCTGATACCACTCTGTCACGACCCAAACCCGCCCTTCTAGGTTTAGTGCTGTAACCAGCTTAGTAATCCATGATTACCAAAGGCCTACTTACTAGTATTACAGTAACGGGGCTGGCAGAAGCCACTAAATAAGAACATAGACGCCCAACGAGCTGTGAAGATGTAAATGAGACAAATGAGCTTTCATATATATATATATATATATACATATACACATAACCACATCAATCTATACACATCAGTCCATGGCAAGTTTAATTACAACACATAATCAAAACACAGGGACTTAACCCTGGCCAACAAAATCAATCTCATTACGAATTTGCACGACACTAGTTCACATATCAAAAGGGCAACTCCCAAATCACCCATTCAGCTTTAAAGCATGACCGGTGGGAGCCCCGTGGTGAGGGGCACAAAAGTTGGCTTGACAAAACGGAGACTAGGTCGACGCCATTACGTCCCCTCTTGCACTGGATCACCTACATGATATATAAAAGCATGGGCGAGAGCCCAGTGAATAACAATAGTGTGAAGAGGTTATGAATGATGTCCTTACTATGATCCAAATCGATCAATTATAGTAGTACATTGAAAGTTAGCATCATTTGCACAGGAGATCTATATTTCATACAGAAAACATAGCAATTATACGTGGCACATCCAATAGGAGAACAGTACAGACAGTCATGAAGACCGGACAATCAGAATTCGTGGGCGTGCCATCACTACAATAAGCAGAAGTTCCAAGAATTGGAACTGACAGAGATCTCTATAACAATTACAGTAAATAGATGCTAAGGATGTCACGAGTAGAGTTCACAAAAATATGACAATCATTCATTTAAACAGAAGGTACCATTTTAGAAACACAGTATAGCATGATTCAGAAAATACTTATAATTAAACATATCTTTACGAGGTTGTTACTTACAGTTGGCTTCTTTAACCTACATAGACACGTGCAAGCATAACACATTCAATTCATAATCTAATCACTTAGTTGGTTCTTAATCTATTCAGTTCTTCATTACTCGATTCTTTTATTATTCCTTAGTTTCTCTCATACTCATGCAATGCATATAAATGTGAAAAACATTTGAAACCATGCAAATGGAAGCCCGGGAAAACGGAAAAATGAAACTAGACCTGTCTTGAAATTGCATGTGCAATGCACCTTAGCCGCACGTACGGAACTCCCATTGCACATGCGCCAGCATGTGCAATTTTTTCAACAGGTGCAGCTTCCTTTGCTCTGTTTTCCGCATGTGCGAAGATCCCTTTCGCAAGTGCAGTTCTGGGCTTCTAGAATTCAAAAGTCTACTACATACCTTGAAATGCAATTCTTCCGAAGCCAACTCCATTTTTAGACAAATCAAAGCCGAAAACCCTTTCAAACCACTTGAATACAACATTTCTAACTTCAAATAGAACTCATAGCTTTAAACCAAAATTCATTTCCCCATTAAGAGATCACAAACTTAGAATTTATGGGTCAAAAATCAAAACCATGCAATTGTTAAGTTCCAAACTCAAAATCCATGGAATTTCAACCTCCATCTTCAAGAATCAAGCAAGAAACAAGTGTTTGATCTTGAGATATGCCCTATATGACAAGATTTGAAGCTATTTGCTACAATTTTTCTCTCTAGGGTTTATAACTTCAACATACACCACCCTACTCTTTAATTCAACTTAGATTCCATAATCCCCATGTGTAAATTAACTCATTCTCATGTATTTAGAGAAGAATTCTTACCTTGAATGGCTAAATTGGTGAAGATAGCTAGGTTTCCTCTTCCTCTTCTCTTTCTTCTCTCTTTGCTCTTTTTCTCCCTTTCTCTAGAACTCTCTCATAAGTCTCTACAAAATATCTCTCCCTATATCTTCCTCTTATTTGTTGCCTTAACCCAATAAGGTGCCCAATCACTACTAAATTGTAATAATTCCTAATTTAGCCTAATAAATCAACTACACTTAATGAATTCCACTCTTATCTCTTACCACCCCCAAAGCACACTAAATTTATCCATACTACTGTGAATCAGACTCTAATTGCCTATTTCAAATATTTAATTTTCATCATATGGTTTAATGATTCAAATAGGTTCATTTCACATTCTATCATATATGTTGACTATTATAAAATTCAAATAGAACATGGCACATAATTAACAAACATATAAACATATAAGTCACATATAAACACATAATTAAGGTAAGCCACAAATTTAACAGTTAAGTAGGAGGTGGGTGTTACAGTTTGTCAGTGCATTAATTCTCAGTTGTGCTTATACATGGAGTTTTTGATATATTTTGCATCAGACAAATATGGCACGCACTTGAATATTACTGGTTTTTGAAATCTTTGATGGTTTTGGTAAATTTGTTTTTGATGTGGTGAATTCGTTGTAGACTAAACGAATGGATGGTTATTTTGGACTTGTAATGTGTTCATGTTGACAAGTGGTAGTAATTAGATAGATTAATTACTATTTTGACTTTATAGTTGATGGTTTTTTGTTTTTAGATTGGATTGTTGATGGATTGGTATTTTGAAATTGATTCGATGGACATGAATTATACATTAATTGCAAATATTACAAGTATTAAAAAAAATTATTATTACATTTAAAAATTAATTTCTAAAATTGAAATTTTTTCCAATCAATAAAATTTTAGTCACAGTAGGTGTTTGAGAATGTTATAGGAATAACTATTGGTGACCATGGATGTGGTCGCTAAAACATATACTTTCAACGACAAAATAAATGGCCGCGAATTCACACTTCCCGCGACCACATATTGTCATCGCTAAATATGACTATATTCCACGACTAAGTTTATTTTTGTCGTGCAATGATATCTTTCCACGACTAGTTTTTTGGTCGCAAAAGGATCAACTTTCTACAAATTGAAATCCTTTTTGCAACCAAAATATGTGGTTGCAAATGATAACTTTTAGCAACCAACTTCAATTCCGGTCATCAAAAACCTTCTCTAACGGGCTTTTGGCGACTAAATGGCGACTAGCTTATTTTGGTCGAGAAATACTATTAATGACTACATATGCGTTTTCTATAATCAAAAAGTTGGTCACTAAAAGTGTTATTTCTTATAGTGCCACATTAGTCCTCTGTATGGGTTCGACCCATCTTAGCACCTTGTCTGAGTTGGCCATATTGTGATATGTTTGGCCCATGTTTTATGAATTTTGGAGATGATCCATGAGGATTTGGGCTTAGTATGATTGGCTCATGTTGGTTGTTTGGCTCATATGAAATGGTCAATTGGGTATGGGTTTAATAGTTTGGATCGCCCAATGGTTGACCCGCTCCATTTATATTTAACCCCTTCATATATATATATATATATATATATATATTAAAATTTTGATAAGATTCTCCTTCTTCCAAAGTCTCATCTTATGAGGAATTTCCATTGGAATTTTGAAATTGTGAAAGTTTATTCCTATTTATATATGTAATAGAGAGAATCACAAACATTCAAGAAGAACTCAAGAAGAACTCTTTTTCAATTTTTATTTTATCAAATATGACTTCTCTAAATATTATTAGTAAACACCATACAACAATTTTCATTATAATTTTAATACTTATTTTTTTATTATTATTATACATAATATTCTTGTAATGTTAATGTTATATGAGATAATTATAAAGTTGCAGTTCAATTTCGATTGACCTGATGATTCACCTGTCTCTTTTCCAGTTTGTTCAACAATTTAGATTTCTGAACATTGTATGAGACCATAAAATGCCTCTTCCTAGATTAGGTTTGGAAATTTCTTGGCTTCTTCCTCTGTTCTGTGCCTTCATGTATATTTGCTTTTTTTCACATGTATAAGAAGGTTCACATCAACGAGAGTCGTCAAAATGGGCTAAATAACAGTGTCAGCTAATCTAATATTTTTGGTTGTATTTGGATTAAGATTTGGGGATGAATTTATAGAAGGAACCCAAAAAAAAAAAAAAAAAAAAAAACAAAAAAACAAAAAAACAAAAAAACAAAAAAAACAAAAAACAAAAAAAAAAAACAAAAAAAAAGCAAAAAAGAAGAGAAAATGTGAATAATATATAAATTAAAATTTTTAATTTCTCATTTCTTTCCACAAATTGATCATCAAATTTAAAATTCAAATATAATCTTTAAATAGAGATGCGAACTTAGGATTTATTTACTGAGTAATGATATTGTTTATCTAGGCCCTTTGTCGTTGTTGATGTAATTTGGATAAACTCCTCGCATTTTTGTTTTGCATCAAAGAAAATTCTTTCTTCTGTTGATTAAAAGAAATGTTGTTTGTGGTTTTTAAGCGCTACAATGTAAGGTTCAAATGCAGTTTTGATTCTATGAAAATGTTTCTCAAAAAAAAAAAAAAATCTGCATAAAATTTTCCCAAAATTCTAGAGCCCGCTATGACTTAGGCTTCGTTTACCTATGGTGTAAAGGTCAATTTTTTAGCTAAAAATTTAATAAAAATGTGTCAAACAAGCAATTTTTTAGTTTTTTTTTTTTTTTTTAGGCTTATTTCCTTTTATCCTCCAATCCATTATTTTTAACTAATAACTTAACTTTTTTCCCAACTCCTAAATGAAGTATTAATCCTTGGATCCAAGTTTCCAATGCACTAGAGCTTTCGTGGTTTTCTTTTCATGAAATACTAGTTTTACTCGTGCTATGCACGGGTTGTATTTATAATTGTTTATATATATTTAAATTATAATTTTTAACTTTTTTTTTTTTGGCATACAGAAAAGTAATATAACAAATGCAGCATATCTTCAATCAATTGTTTTACGTTTTGCTTTTATTCAAAATTTAAAAATAATTTATGTGCAAAATGTATAACTAAATTAAGGAAAAAGTATTTATTTAACTGGTACCAAATATAATTTTTTTAGCAAAAAGGAAAGTTATAAAATTTTGTTACAAATTTTCAAATGTTTATTGCTAAATATTATATTCTACTTACTTGTTTGTTTGCTTGCTTGTTTGTTTTGGGAGTTTTGATTTTTGATTTTTGCTCCACATATTCTTCGTATTGTTTTATTTATTTTTCTTATTCTTGCTTGATTTTTGCACAATACTAATAGTGCATATTAGTGAAAATATCATACACTTAAAATGTATAAAATTACAATATATATATATAATAATAATAAAAAGTATGTAGTTACCCAAAAACTAAAACTACTTTAAAAAAATAGAAAATAAAAAAAATGAAATTGTTTAAAATAGAAAATGATTTATTTATTTATTTTTAAAAATAAACTTTTAAAGAAAACTAAGAAATCTATATAATAATAAAAAAGTACAGAAACCAAAAATAAAATATAATATAAAAAATAAATGAATTATAGGATTTTCAAGAAGTGAAACCCAATTAAATTTTGTAAAATCTTATCTATTCATATACTTTTTGTGTATGTTTTTTGTACTTCTAATCCTGAGAATGACATTGAAATAGTCTGTACTTCTTGCATTAGGTCCATCTAATAGTTTTAGCAAAACATAAATGTAATAAATTTCATAACACAAACAATTGTGAGATAAAAAAATAAAAATAAATAAAAAACAAGAAGAAAAAAACATTCAAATGATGATGTAGAAGCATACCTGACGTTTGAATTGGAGGTATAACTAAATAAATCGCCAAAGAAGGGGAAGACAACCCTTATTTTTCATCACAACAATTACATAACTCAATACATAATTTTAATATTTCTCACTCTTTCACACATCAAATTCTCTATCAATATTAGAATAAATGCATGAACCAAAAACAAGAACATTTGAGAAAACAAAATTCTATTAATTAATAGCTGTTAAGTTTCAATTGTCAGATTTCTAATATTTGTTAGCCATTAAAACTGAGTTATTTGGTTTCATCTATATTCACTTGATAATTTCAAAGTGGACACATGTCAAGCCTATACACAAACACTTGGCACATTTTTTGAGCATATATTAATGAAATATGCAGTGTATTTTTTTCTATTTTTTTCACAATTGTAACCTGTCATTTTTTAATAAGAATTTATATTTATTTTAGATATTTTTTTAATATACAAATTACTTTTTTTTAGATTTTTTATAAAAATAATATAATACTCCCATCACTAACCATGGTGTATGCGAACAGTTGAAAATGGTGCGGTAGTAGGTATAAGAAAAATAAAAAAAACTTATAAGTTGGGAGAAGTCAATAAATGCTAAGGTTTTTTTTTTTTTTAAATCCAAAAATTAAAAAATTAATATTGAAATATTGAAACTTCCACAAGACTTGTGGGTTAAAAACCCACTTTTCCTTATATAACATATAGATTTTAGGGAACTAATATGGAGGTACATGATGCTTGGTATGTGTTTACTTTTGAGGAACTAGCTAGTTTTTTAGTTTGGAAAAGAGGAAAGGTGAAACTACCTTCTTTTTTAGTTTGGAAATTATAGTTTTAGAAACTTGGCAAAAGAGCATTTTTAAAATAGAAGAACACTAAAAAATGATACAAACTCAAAAAGAATATTAAAAAAAATTATTCAGAATTTGAATTATGTGGATTATATTCATTCTTGATATGATCCATAACACATTAAGTTTAATCTCCATCATATGTTCACTTTCTGGATAAATTTAAAAACAACCAATGTGGATAAGGAAAAGTAAAGAACAACAAAAAGAAAGGGGGAATATTTTCTTTTTGAACTTGAAAGAGGGAATATTGATAAACCTTTTCTAATAGCAATGCATTTTGGCTTCCTCAAACAACTTTACTTTGGTACATCACACTGGAGCCCACTGTGTGTGTTTTGTTGTTAAATCTTTCAACAATTTGTTTAGCGTATCTATCCTTTTTATTACTACTGTGTACCTTGTCAAATTATCAATATGGACAAAAAGTACAATCCCTCTCTCTCAAATCACCACCACCTACCAAAACCACCGGCCCACCCCCTATCATCATGACACCTAGGGGAGGGGAGGAGGCTATGGAGGAGGAGGAGATGGAAGGGATTGACTAGGGAGGGGGCGATGGAGAGTGGGTCAGAAAGGATAGCGATAGTGGGTGGAGACAGTAAGGTTTTTTTTTATTTTGTTTTTTTTTTAATTTTATTTTTTTGATTCAAAGAGACAGTAAGGTTTGAAGTTTGATGGGGAAAGTATTAAGGGAATGAAGGCGTATGAACTGAGCAAAATCAAGATTATATATATATATATGTATGAATTGATTAAGAGTGTTAACTAAGAAAAAATTGTGGCATACAAATAAAAACTTTGATGCCCCCCATAGATTCCCAGAACATCCCAAAACATTCCCAACTCACTAAAACAAATGCAATAAATAGACACCTTGCTTTGTGGACGCATGTGGAGGAACAAAGAAACCCTGCACTAGTAAACATGTGCACTTCATTCTGACATTACATAAAACAATTCTTGAAAGGTTTTGATAAAAAAAGAGACCACTTATTTTAGAATTTATTAGAAAATAAAAACACCAGAACCCCTCTCAAAAAAAAAAAAAAAAAAAAATACAGATATCCATGTGGATCCACCACTAGATTTCCCATATTTTCCTCTCAAATTTCAACTCTACAAACACCTTCCTCCATATCCTGCATTTCTAAACAGTGCCTGCTTTATCTCTTCTGAAGCTATAATTGCTCTCTGCTCCAATCCCTATCATCATCATCAAATAAACCACAACCAAACATTAGTGTTGAAAAAAATATTTTAAAAAATACCCAAAATTTGAAATGTGATTATTAAATTCGTTTTGCGCAATTCTCCAAATATTTTTCTGGGTACATAGTGTTTTCGTATCAAAAATGACATTTAAGCACTAAAAAGTAGGTGAATTAGAGGTAAAGCATATGTAGGTGTTTGTAGTACCTCTGAGCAAGAAGCTTGCATTGCAAAATCATTGAAGCAGCTAATAACACACTGTTGAATCTCAAGGCCTAATGCTTCTAAAGTAGTCACAGTTGATAGCAACAAGCCCGGCTTCCCCCCGCAACAGATCTCAACCCGGGTATCGATATTTCTCCTCTCCACATCAAACTGCAAAGAAAATTAATGCTTTTGAAAACAAAATAGAAATTTTTTTTTTTTTTTTTTTTTTTTTTTTTTTTTTTTTTTTTTTTTTTTTTTAACAAATCATATACCTTGGGTGAATTTCTGACCATGACTTCATTAGGCTTTGCATCCTTGAAAATGCTCACTAAGTCCAACTGATTTGAATTACCCACTTCAATTTCCTCTTGCAAATTGTTGATTCTCTCTAGGAGCTCTTTCATGTAATCTATAGTGTCTCCAAGTATAGATGTCCTATCCATCTGTTACATATCAATTCATTTAAACAAACAAATCTTAGCATAGACTCAATAATTACCTGGTATATATGAGACCAGTTCATCCTAGACACTCTCGTGACCAAAACAAAAAAGGAAAAATAGTCTTACACAAATTGAACAAATTTGAGAATATCGAAATCAATTACCTTGCTGATCTTAGGAACAACTGATCTGAGCATCGAAAGCCGGTCATTTAACCGCTTTCTTCGCCGCCTCTCAGCCATTAGATTCTTTGATGGCTGTCCATCCACTTTCTTGACTTTGTTCTTTCTCTCCTGCATGCCCAAACCCATGTTGAAAGATGGCACTTGGGTTGATTGAACTGTCTCCAAATCCAAATTTTGAAAGGCATTGCCTATTAGGTTTGGTTCTTCATCATCACCTATGATTGGCAGTGAGTAGTCCTCTTGAGTAGGGAATGATGGTGGTGGGGTGTCAAGCTTTGTGTTGGATGAAAATTCGTCTCGAATTGGGCAGTAGAACTCGGAGAGTGAATAGTTTAGGGTTTGATCAAGTGGCAAAGAGAAGTCTTGGTGAAAGGAAGAATTTGGAGGATTGGAAACTAGGGTTTCATTGAAACAATCAGAACTCCAGACATTGTTGGAGAACTCACTCATTGTTCCTTTGGGAATGGTTGGTTCCCAAGAGTCATTTCTTAGAGCTAGTAACTCCTCCAAAAAGCCATTTTCATTGTACTCCATCTCTCTCTCTCTCTCTCTCTCTCTCAAAAAAAAAAAAAAAAAAAAAAGTTTTGAGAGGGTTGCTAAATTGTAGTACAAGGATATGCCTTAAAAATATGAGGTTTGCACCAAAGTAGAAGAATATATAGGAACACAAATAGGGTGGGCTCCTCTTCATTATAAATGTATCATCAATCAACAATACTATGTATTTAGAAAAATATTTTAAATAGAGTTGACAATTTGAAATATATAGTTTAGATTTATTCTAAGTGTTATTTATGAAAAATTATTAAGTAATTATATAATATTGTTTATGTAGTGCTCTTCACAAATAAAAAATCACAACACATATTAGGTGGGATAATCTCTCATCTCTCACCAAGCTAATAAAAATGGGCAACTATGTTCTACTCATAGGTCCCGTTTGTTTGTGGTTATAGGGAAGAGATTGGGTTTTGTAGTGAGGAGGGGATTGAGAATGGGGTGTTTGTTTTGAGAGATAGGGAGGGGATTAGTAATCCTTTGGTATTAGTAAGGAGGAGGAAGGGAGATTGGTAAGGAGGATGTAGAGATGGTATTAGAAAAATAGTGAGGGATTAGAAATTTTTTTTATTTTTTTTTATTTTTTATATATTGGGAATTTTTTTTAAATATAATGTTTAATTTTTTATATTTTTTTTATTTATTTTATTATTTTATATAAAAATAATTTAACAATTCCTTACTATTAATCCCCTCACTATTAATCCTCTCACTATCAATCTCCTCACTAATAATCCCCTCACTATTAATCCCTTCCATTCTATCTCTGAAAACAAACGGGGCCATAAAGTGTTCACTACATCATTGATTTAAACCAACTTTAAATACACATACATTTGAATTTTGTACAAATTTTTATAAAAGGTCCGGACTGTGTCCAATCTAGATCTGGGGCAGTTTGGTCCAGTTCGGCCTATTGGGCCCACTTTTGGGCCTTTTTTTCGATAATTAGAACCGTTCATATTTTAGGGTTTGGTGAGTATATTATTTTTGTAAAAAATCACGTCGATTGGATAACGGATACTATGTATTCAAATCACTTTTGTCTAGAAAAAAATGAACGAATATTAATGGTTTATAAAAAAAAAGTTATCCGAATGCATAGTATTCATTATCCGATCAACGTAATTTTTTATAGGGATAATATACTCAACAAATCTTAAAATGTGAACCGTTCGAATTATTAAAAAGAGACCCAAAAGTGAGCTCAATGGACTGAACTGGACCCTTCAGTCCATATGGTGGACTGAAGACAAGCCCCAGCCTTTTACAAAACATTACTGTAAATTTATTAAAGCATGTATTAGAGAGTGAAGACTAAAACAATAAATGAAATGCTTAAGACTACATTTATTTTGAGAATACTTCTCATTCCAAGAGATACATTTCTTGATACTTTTTGGGATTTTTTTTTTTCTTTTGCCTTAAGCCTAATATGGAATCTGCTTTTTACATATATATATATATATTTCTCTCTGGTGGTGATTTTTTTTTGTTGTTGTCTTTTTCACCAAAATCTGCAGTATCAAACAGACTTCTACTATTTAATTTGGACTACTCTGAAACTTTGACCCACAATTCTGTCTGAAACGAAAAGGATGGAGTAAGCTTCATAGACCCTATCCGGTTCCTTGTATGCATCAACTTTGCCATATTAATTTTGCAATCAACAGCAATTACCAAACAATACTCTCTCTCTCTCTCTCTCTCACACACACACACACACACACACAATGTGAAAAAACAATATCTTAGTTTTGAATACTATCAGGTTGATTATGGTGATTTTGGTCTCTAATCAATTATAATCAGTCATATTGAAAAAATAAAACAAAATCTTATTTTGTCCAAATTTGTTTTTTTTCTTTCTTTCTTTCTTTCTTTTTTTTTTTTGTTTTTTTGAAAAGGTAAAAAAGTTAATGTTTTAGTCATTTTTTGATGTTTTCGATTCAGATTAATCAAGATTAAAATTAACGTGACGGATGAGTTGATTTCGGAGTACGGAATATGTTTGTCCAACATTTTCGGCTGAGTTCACGAATTTCAAATGAGTTGGTGGGCTTTTTTTTTTTTCTTCTTTTTTTTTTTTTTTTTTTTTTTTTCACTCTTCATATGATGTACTAATAATATGTAGAATACTTTTGCCAATTGTTGTTTTTGTTTTGACTAATCTCATTAATTAGTGGAGAAATTGTGTTTTTGTTATGAATATTAGTAAATTGTTAGCAATCATTTATTGTGATAAATATTACTGACTATTTTTGTAAAAAAGCTATGACATGTTAATGGTTTTTATTACCAAAATGGTATAATTATACAGTAAATTGTTAAAAAATTCATGCTAAGAAGGGTATAAGGCATTACGTTTAGTGGATATTTTTTATTAGTGATTTGTGAAATAATTTTGTGAGAAGTACTTTTATTTGTTTTGAATAATATTTTGTTTCTACTTTTATCTCTTAAGTTATCTTCAACTCAAATTTCCCTTATCTGTTTAAATATTTGTCCAAATAAAATTTTATTTGTATATTTTTTTTTTCTATCTATCCAAATTCTATTTGTGTAAATCTTCTATCTGTCCAAATTTTATTTATGTAAATCTTCTATCTATCCAATTTTATGTGTATAAATTTTCTATCTTTCCAATTTTTTATCAATTCAAAATTTATCTGGACAAATTCACAAGTTTATTATACCTATCTGTTCAACTTTTATCTGAACAAAAGTGCATCTAGACAACTTTTGTTCAATTTTTCACAATATCTGTATGAGAAGTGTAATTTAATTTTTTTTCTTTTATTTTTCTATTATGTTTTCTCTTCTCCCTCTTTGTAATATTTTATTGAAAATTAATAAAATGTTTTTTTTTTGCTCCAAAAAAAAAAAAAAACACCAAAATTCCAAACTACTTAGAAGAAATGATATATAGATAGACTGATAAATTAAGGGATTGCGTATTTTTAAAATAATGTGTGTAATATAATTATGGGCACTCGATCTAAAAATCCAATTCTAAATTTTCTTTACCCATATGTCCACACTCAAAAACACTGTCAATAAGGATAAGCACACACAAAATGACCAAACTACCCATATAGTATATATATGACATACAGATAGTGAAATAGTGAAACCAAACCAAACTCTTCTCTCTCTCTCTCTATCTCTTTCTCTGCTTCTCCATCGCTCCTCCGTCGATGCTCTTCCGCCCTCCCCTGCTGCTCCAGCCATGAGATCCAGATCCATGGCTTCTCTGAATCAAGATCTCAAGATCAGTGACGTGTTTGTCTCCGATCACCAGAGACTATTTATCCACTGAGTGTTTCTTTGTATACTTACTCATTGTATGTAAAAAAAACCTAGCCACATTTTCCTTCATTCTTTTTCTCTTACTGGTCGCCATCTCGCAACTCAAGCTTCCTTTTCTAATCCATCAATGGTTGAAGTCGATAGCTCAAAACCCCAAACCCTATCTAAGGTAATATATGTATATATATATATATGTACATATATATATATGTACATTTATTGTGTAATCATTTTCGACACTTAGTATTGTATTACCAATTCAATCTACATCACTTCTCTACTCTATTTATATAATTTGGGTTGTTCTCATTTCTCTGCTCCAGCTTCTCTCAAGATCTTCATTGTCATTTCTCATGATCTACACTAGTTGAGTTCTAATTTTATATAGTTTCAGATCTAGTTAGTGTAGTCTCAGATCTAGTTGTAGAAGAAGATGATAATGATGATGAGTGGTGTATATGAGTGTGTGTCTGCGAATGATGTATCTGTTTATATATATATATATATATATATATATATATATATTGTGATTGTTATTATTGTTGATGTTCATGATAATAATGATGATGATGATGAAACAGATTTAAAAAAATTGACAGATAGAATAGATTTGTTCAAATTTTTAACATTATCTGTTCAAAATTTGAATAGTTAATAAAATTTTAAATAGATAGGACAAATTTGTTTTGGATAGATAATAAGATTTAAACAGATAATATTATAAATCTTTTCAAAATTTGAACACATAGGGGTTTGGTATTTAGAAAAGGCACAGTATATGCACAGATATTATAATTTTTTTTTTAAAGTTATGATTTGTTTGAAGCAGTAGTATCTAATCAAATTTTAAACAGATAATGTTCAAAATTTGAACAAATATATTCTATCTGTTAATTTTTTTTTAATCTATTTCATCAGCATTATCATCATAAACATCAACAATAATAACAATCACAATATATATATATATATATATATATAAACAGATACATCATTCACAAACACATACTCACATATACCACTCATCATCAGTATCATAATCTTCTACAACTAGATCTGAGACTACACAAACCAGATTTGAGACTATATAAAATTAGAACTCAACTAGTGTAGATCTTGACAAACGACAATGAAGATCTTGAGAGAAGCTGGAGCAGAAAAGTGAGAACGGCCCAAATCATACAAACAGAGTAGAGAAACGATATAGATCGAGCTGGTAATACAATCCTAAGTGCCCAAAATCATTACATAATAGATATGTGTATATATATATATAACCTTAGATAGGGTTTGGGGTTTTGAGCTATCAACTTTAGCCATTGATGGATTGGAAAGAAGCTTGAGTTGCAAAAGGGAAAATGTGCTTAGGTTTTTTACATACAATAGTATATAGAGAAACACGCCGGTGATAAATAGTCCCTGGTGATCAGAGACAAACACTTCGGTGATCTTGAGATCTTGATTCAGAGAAGCCATGGATCTGGATCTCGAGGTTGGAGCAACGGGAAAGATTGGAAAAACATCAACAGAGGAGCGACGGAGGAGCAAAGATAGGGTCTCGATGGAGGAGCAAAGAGAGAGTTTGAAGAGAGAGAGAGGGAGAGTGAGAGAGAGAGAGAGAGGAGTTTGGTTTGGTTTCACTATGTCACCATCATGTAAACACCCTATTTTTGACCGCCCCTAAGACTTGGGCGCTACTGATGGCTTACTTGGTGGTGAAAGATGTGTAGTGCAAAATGGTCAATTTCTTCTGCGAGATGAGAGTCAAATCCAAACCACACACCCCATTTTGGACCAAAGCTATTTTGAATGGTTTTTAGACCTTAAAATCCTATCTTTCAAAATATTTTTGAAATGAAGTTCCTACGATGTTCCGACGCTCGCATTTTGTCAAATGTTGCGCTTTTCGGTAAACCGAGCAAGGACAAAGTGAAAATGAATGAAAGAGAGATGAAATCTTTGGCAAATATTTCAAAAAACCTTTTTTAGGGTTTTGGAGTTGAAGAAAAGAGGAGAAGAGGGAAGAAACCAAGTTGGGGAAAAAGATAGGCGTGAATCGTTAAGAGAGAGTCGGTTAACCCTCGCTAAATCGGGCCTATCCTTTTGTATATTTGGATTTAAGCTATGAGGCCACCACCGTTGGAAAGATTACTTTTGGGGCTTCTTTTTTCACTTAAGATTCTCCTAAAGCCGAATCCGGAGGGGGGAGATATGATTGGCTGAAGTTCGGCATCATTCTAGTTGGACCGAAATTGAGAAGCCTTCACTAAAAGAGGGATATCTCATATCACACATGGAATTTTGATGTGATATTTGCATAATTGGAAAGAGGATTTCTGGGGCTACAGTTTCGGCTCAAGAATGACCTGAAAGGAAGTCCAGATGAAGGAATTAGGCTTTCTTCAAGTCAGGGACCAGGATTGATTTTTGCCACCGGCCTCTATAGAAGTGCATCGGCCACAAATTGGAGCTCAGCAGCTATAGGTCAGCTAAAAGTGAACCTCATCGGCCACAAATGTTGGCCGGTTGGCCAAAAATGTCCAGAAAGACCAGAATTGGCAGATATTTCTCCTCCAGTTGTTTCCAACTTATGCCACCTGTCCTAGCTCAGATATTTTAAACCAAGCTTGATGTTTTGCTATGTAATGAAGCCTTATATCTCATATTCAAGGGTTAGAACATTTAGAGAACATTTTTGGCAAAAGGTTTGGGAGCTTCTCACACTAGAACCTCTCTCTCTACAATCCTCTCTTGAGCATTTGTGCTAGAAGGCTTGCATACAACCATCTTCAACCTATCAACCCTTAAGAAGACTTGATCACCATTGGGCTGAGGTCCCTTGAAACTTGGTTTGAGCTCCAAAAGGTGGTTTTGGCTCAAGAAAAGTGGTTGTTTTTGCTGCTGTGCTCCAAAGGTAATCACTCATCCCTTTTACCTTTGCCTTGCATGCTTGTTTTACCACCTTTGCAAAATGTTTTTGGCTTGGTTTTGAACTGAGAAAATCTCTGTTTTTTTGTCCTAAAAGTGATGGTTTAGGCCTATTTTGTGTTAGGGGGTTGTCTCTCCCTTTTGTTCCTTAGCTTCTATAGCTTTTCAGCCATATTCTAAGGCCTTTTAAAATAAATTTTCGTGGCCTTTTAACCACTGAAATCCAGAGGATTTTCAGTAGTAAAAACCATATTTTGAGGTCCCAAATGGGTGGGGGTTGTCCCCCCTCCTCTTCTGTTGTTTGCATGTCTTATTGGCCTATCAAATGAGCACGTATTTCTACTATTTTGAGGCTTAGTTCAAGCACTTTTTTGTGACTTTTAGGACCTTCCTTAACTTTGTCCGTAGCTGGTTTGGTCACCTTATGCATGCTTTATACACTTGTAGTGTAATTCTTGCAAACTAGCCTTATATGCCTCGCGAAGTAGCATGTTTGTCAAGCATGTATGGGCTCCATTTCAACATGTTTTTGGTCATTATTTAGCATGTCATAACTCTGTCTAAAGTTGGTTTGATAGCCTCTTGCATGCTCCATGCACTTGTAGTGCAATTCCATTCACTAGCCTAACATGCATCATGCTTTTGACCATCATTCTAGCATGCTTTTGGCTTAACTCCAAGAAGATTTTGTTCATATTTTACCATGCTTAAGCTCTGATTTGTGTTGTTTTGGTCATGCATGCATTGCTTTTGTATAGCCATGGTTCAATCTTGCTCACTAGCTTTGTGTATTGAGTCTACTAGCATGCGTTAGTTGGACTATCTTCATGATTTGGCATCATTTTTTATGTGATGTAAGAGCATATTTCATGGTCATGCACTCACATCTTTCACTTTTTCAATGCATTGGAGAGGTTGTGCTTTATGCCTTAAATATGAGCCTTATATGTATGCCATCATGCCTAAGCTTTTGGGATGCCATCTTAGTGTATATTTGGTCTTATTTTTTCAGAATACAACTCTGATTTTTATTGGAAAAGTCATCTCATGCTTGGTTTTGGTAGGTGTAGTGTGATCCTCCTCATTGGCCTTGTATGCGTCATGTTTTGTGCCTTCCATTCTAGCATGAGTTAGCCCTGTTCAAGCATGTTTCTAGCCTTATTTTGGCCTACCTTGGGACTGTTTTGAGTCACCTTGGCCCCTTTGGGGCTTGCTTGTTATGGCCATGGTGTAAGTCCCTTGGCTAGCTTTAAGCTTTGAGCCCACTAGCATGCTTTAGTTGTCATATGTGCATGATTTAGCATCCTTTGGAATGTAATTTCAGAGCTTATATCTTTGCCATATTCTCATATTTATCACTCTTTAATTGTATTTGAGAGTTCAACTTTGTGCCTTGCTTGCGAGCCATCATTTGAGCATGCTTTTTCTTGCTTATCATGCTATCATTTCAGTCCCTTTTAGCCACTATTTTGGCATGCATGAGGTCTGTTTGGGGTTGGTTTAGTCAATTGAGCATTGTATTGCATGGTCCTAGTGTAAAGCTCTTCACTAGTTTCAACGCTTAAGTGTTCTAGCATGTTGTGCATGTGATGTTTGCATAGTAGAGTCTTGCATTTCATGCCACTTTAGCACTGAAAATCTGTCATCCTCCTCATTTCTTCACTTTTGATTTGTTTTGAGAATTGGTTAGTCTTGAGTTTGAGTTTAATACAAGGGATTGAGACTTGTGCTTAAATGGCTTCAACCCTCTTTTGAGGGTTACTCCTAGTCAAAGGCATTGGTCTCTCCCATGCCTTAAACCATTCACTTTGATAGACCTCTCTCTCATTAGAGGACTCTCATAGTTGGACAAGTTGATTAATGAATGGATTGGTAATGTTAAAATGTGTAAACAAAATCAATCAAGTAAAATATGCCAAGATAAGCATGTTGCATGTGTATATTGCATTGTGTTCGACCGGACGTTATGTTGAACACAAAGTGAATTGGTCCATTTCATACTTGAAGTGATGAAAATGGGCCAATCCCCTTTGTCTCCATTGCTTTTGATTATCCATGATAAGGTGATGGTCCAAGTGTCTTGTTTGTTATGCATTTACTGAACTTGTGCAACTGGGCCTCTTTGGCCATCATGCATCGAGATGCGTGATTGATGGCTTAAGAGCCGAGCACTACACATCTTTGAGCCTTAGACATGATAAGGGGTGTAGTTGTACACACATTTTCTTGTAAATACATTGTCATGCCTCTGTTAGTGCTCTGCTGCAGCAAAAAGGAGAATTTGCAAGAAGTGTTGGCCGATCGAGCATCAGAACTGCCAATCGGCCATCTTAGTCTGCCGATCGGCTATCAATTTGGCCGATAGCCATAAATTCTGGCCATCATAAATTCTGGCCGATGGCCACTCCCCTTGGCCGACCACCTCTCGGCATGCCCATAAGGTGGGTCAGAATCCTCTTGGAGGTTGGAACAGTTTTCAGAAGTCTAAAACAGTCCAAACAGAGGCAACACGAGGCAGGGTAGTGGATTTCTAGGAGGACGCAACCGAGCATGCATCATTCATCATTCCGAGGCAGAGCTATGGCAGCCTATTTTAGTTTCTTACTTAGTTGGTTTTGTAATTTAATTAATGTGATTAATTAGTTAAATTTTTGTAATAATTAATTAGCCAAGTTAGTTAATTAGTTGATTTGTAATAATTAGTTTAATTAGCTTAGATTAGCTAGTTAGTTGATTTATTCGGACCCTCTGTCGAGAGGGTGAATTTTGTAATAAGTATGCATGAGTGTGTGAATGTCTTCCAACCCCACTTCTTTCTCCCATTTACTTAACCACTTCTTGCATGTTTGCATTCATTCATCTGTCTTGTATGCACCGGGCTCGGCGCATCATACAAACTGCATTGTATTTCAATACATTTACTTGAATACGTGTTCAACAGCATGTTATCAAGTTACATTTCATATGTCATCTTAGAATAGCCGAGCTTATTTTAGTTGCATTTTTACATGTGTTGCATTAGGCATCTTAACATAGATAGGATCATGCATTGATTACTAACTAGTCGTTGTTTTGGCTCAGAGTACACTGTAAGCTTTTACGCTTTAGCATACTGTATGTGTGTTAGTGGTTGTCATGTATAGCATGCTTGCCATGAGGCTATTTGCTTAAATAATATAACTGCCTATATGCCTGTGGGTGAAGGTCAGATTGCTTGAGTTGGAACAATTCATTGAAATGCGAGTTTTAAGCCCACTTGAGGTGGCAAAATCATGTTTTTCTAAGCCCACTTGAGAGTGGCAAATCCACGTCTTAGCGTACTTGCGAGTAGCATCTTCAAACCATTTTCAAACAAACATGAGATGTTTTGTTCCAACTTAGGCGATCTAGTCTATACTTGTATGTTGTGCGCATCACGTAGTAAGCTAGCTAATAAACCGGAATAAGAACACATGTATTTTCAAAAACAAAATATCATGAAAGGCTGATCTTTTTGATCAGGCGAGCGAGGGTGCTCATTGCATGGCCTTCCCCTCTCGTACCCAAGTTCCCGAACCAAGGCAACTTTGGTGATGACGGACACGTGGCCTTAGGCACGAGTCAGGGTTTCCTAAATTTCCCAAAAACAAAACATTTAGGTGGTGACTCTGTATCTGGCAAAGCAGTCCATGTTTGGCACTTCTTTATAAAAATCAGTTTTCCGAAACGATTTGCCAGATTTAGACTCTTTGGTGATTTATCAATCTTGCATTGCATTTTGTGGGATTAGATTCAGAACCGTGACATTGAGTCCAAATTGTAGTAGCTCAATGAACAAAATGGATTCCGAGCCAATTCGCGGGGCGGAGCCGCGACGTTTGGGCACGTCTACAGTTTCTGGCGACTCTGCTGGGGATTTAGAGAACTTGACTCGAACTTATGATATATTGTTTTGGTTACACTTATGTGTTTCTTTGCATTGCATGTGCATTGGTGCGCCTAGGACACCGTGTTTGCCGTATGCTATTCCTGAACGGTTTGCCGGAGGCTTACTTTGAGAAGCGTGCCATAAGGCTGACCAGTTTCGGGCTCTGTCACGACGGGAACACAAACCTTAGTTTTTACCGAGGCACCCTTTTTGACCATTCGGCCTAGTTGCATATCGAAAACTGTAGTGATCATTCCAAGCTAAGACAGGTTGCTTACCCGATTGTAGGTTGTTTGAAACCGCTGCGTGCGTAGTGAAACCCTAGCGCCTGACAAGATAGGACAGGGAAACCCTACTCCTTCATAGGGGTGTTTTGGCTCTTACTTACTTGCTATGTGCTGTTAGGGTGTGTCACTACAGGATGGTATGTACCAGTTACAAGTCTGAGTATCGGCCTGAAGGTATCAATTTACAGGCAGAATTTTGGGCAGAATTCAGTAAAGAGTGCAGTCATTCAGTTTTAGTGAAATCAGGCTAAGGTACTGTCTGTTTTCTCTTTTGCTAGGTAGTCTTGGAACCATAGCTTCAGAAGGCTCCAATATCCCCCGAGTACACCGGACTTGTGTTGATAGACTTTGTCAGGTCAGAGATTCAATTCAAGGGCAACCAGTGTTTCCTTTGCTGAGGCAGGGTTAAAAGGCCAATCAGGGCTCACCGGTACAACTGATCCGTCAGTCACCAGGCACATTACCTTTGTTCAAACCTAGCAGGTCGTGATGGCACAGAGTTCGAAAGAAGTTGTAGCCATGATAGGGGCATTAAACCAGGGTATCACCATGTAGGATGAGACCAATGCTGAAATGCAACGCCCATCTGGGGCATCTGCCTCACATCCAGCTTCGGGACCCCAGCCGAACTTTGACCCACTTCCACCAGCTGAAGATTTGCAGGGTCTAAATCCTCGAGAAGGGTTGGCTCAAGCCCAAGTTTTCTGACCACTGGTACAGCCTAATGAGAGGCTTTATCCCCTTGATGTTAATGAGCTCAGCCTGACCTCATTAAAAATTACTAACCTTGAGAAGCAATTCAAAAAGGCACAGGGCCTTAACTCCATTCCCGACATTGAGGATGGGTACACCGAGTCTGCCGTACGGCTTCCAGACAGATTCAAAATGCCATATTGACTATTTCGACAGGTCTGGAGATCCTATGGTACATATCCGGCTTTTCTTGGATGTTCTGAAGCCGATGGGTCTGACTAAGCCACATAAACTTTCTCTATATGGGAGAACCTTGTAGGGTGTATTAGCCGCTTGGTATGCCAAATTGGAGAATACAGTGAAACAAAACTGGAAAGAATTGGTTGAGGCCTTTGTTGATCAGTATTCTTACAATACCCAAGTTGAAATGACCACCCAAGAGCTTGAAGCAACCCACCAGAGTCCTACAGAGCCGTTTGTGGAATTTGTTGCAAGGTGGAGAGCAAAGGCAGCGCAGATGATAAATCGCCCTTTTGAGAGGGATCAAGTGCGGATAGTGGTGCGAAACCTCGAGCATGATATGTTGCAAAATTTGATAGTCACTCAACTATTCACTTTCAAAAGTTTGCATGAACTGGGGGTTCAGATCGAGAATGCGTTCAACAGTGGGATCATTTCCAGAACAAGTGAACCAACAAGGAGGGTGATTTCCGCGAGTACCAATGCTGACGGTGGCACTATTCCCCAACCCACTGAAATCAATACAGTCGCCACAGCCGACCATTTTGCCAAACCAAGCCTACAAACAGCCAGCCTGACCCGAGCTTAGGGCAAAACTTTCACTCCCTTCTATATGAGCCTAACCAGCGCACTAAAAGTCCTGATGGAGAAAGGATATCTCAAACCCCTTGATCCTTAACCTCTGCTTGACCCACTTCCAGCCAGACATAACCCCACTAAGTACTGTGTGTATCATCAGCAGCGCGGTCATGGCACCGACCGTTGCTACCGCCTTCGTCATAAGGTCTAGAATCTGATCGACAACCGAACGATAACTCCACCTCCAGACCCCAATGACCAAACATCTCCTGCCTACCTCAACCTTATCCATATATTTCCATCTGTCTATAACCCGAGCATATACATCACCCCGGTCCATCTACCTAAGCCTGAGGTGTTTATCCTGGAAAGCATGGACTTATGCATGATGAATGCACTCGAACCACAATCATCTCAAACCCGTGAACCCACTACTTCTGAGCTGATGAGAATGATCGAAGATCTTCAGAGAACTGTGGCAGATCTAGCCTTTGTGATAGTGGCTCCGTCATCGACCACATCGCATGCCAAAAATTTCACGTCAAAAGGCTCTCCAATCTTAGGGCAAGCTGCAATTGAAAATGGCCAACCTAAAGCCATCCCAAGCATGGGCAATGACATGTCGACAACAACAGGGCTTCGCTCTGATATAGCGACCCAATCCCTTGGCAAAGTGGAGGCGAGTGGAAAGAACAAGGTAGGGGCAGGCATTGATCCCCATGAACACCTTCAGCGGGCTGTTGAGGCTTTGAAAGCCGAAGGGCTGAACAAAGAGCAAGTGATTGCAGTTGTTGCAAAGATTATGGATGCTACTTTTGCCACTCAGAATGGGAGCATTTTGAATCAAAAGACAACCCGGGAGAAGGGTCGTCGTACCAAGAACGTTCCTTTCAACTCTAATCTCGCGCTTAGAAGAGATCAGCAAACCCAGTCAGCGCCTGCCAGTCCTTTTGCTGGTGCATCCAGCAAAACTCCACAAACCTCGAAGTACCAACCCCAAGGTCAGAGGGTCTTCCACGCCCTCTATATGCCTTTGTCCAAAGCTTTCCAAATCCTTGTTGGACAAGGCCATCTCAAACCCCTTGAGCCGCGGCCATTATCAAATAAGCTTCCTCTCTCCCATTATCCGGCCAAGCACTGTGCCTTCCATCAACAAGCCGGCCATGACACTGACATGTGTTTTCGTCTTTGCCATGAAATACAGGATCTGATTGACAACGAGATCATTGTCACGTCAGGTCCTGCAAAGTCTATCGGCACGGGATCGATGAACTTGGGGGATAATGTGATTATGTGATCGGGGGATGAACCACCTACTGATGTCGCTCAGTTTACTCCAAACATGGGGATGGCATGCACTGTTTTGAGCAATTTGCGAATGCTATTTTTGTACTTTCTGACTTGGGTATTGGGTTAGTCTTGTTGTGTTGTATTGAGTCAGTCTTGTTGTATCGAGTCAGTCCTGTTTTGTTAGAGTCGGGTGATTTCCGGGGTGTTACCTTGGACATCACTATCTTGTTTTGTGTTTGTCTTTTACACCCTTTGTTTTGAGTCTGTTTCTGCCATGGAGCCAATTACGCCAGATGATCTGAATGGAACAGTAGTGATTTTCACGCTTTTGTGTTTGTTTCTGCCTTGAGCCAGTTGTGCCAGCAAATTTGAATGAAACGACAATGCTTTTCACTTACTTTTCTATGCCTCGAAATCATTGCATTGACCTAAGTTTTTCAAAACTTTTTGAACAATGTGTTGAAAACAAAGAGGAAGGAATTCCTTGGGATTTGCAAAAATTTGATCAAGTGAGAGAAAGAGAGGCATGCTAGGCCCTTAATGAATGAAATCATGCATATTAATGTGAGTACTGAGAAGGATCCTGGCTTGATCCAGATTGGTTCTACACTGTCTTCAGCGTGAGTGATTAGTCGCCTTCTTAAAAGATTTCAAAAAATATTTTGCACCGTCTTGCAAAGACCTGTGTGGAATCGCTCTTGAGATTGTGCAGCATAGGATCGCTCTCAGCCTCAAGACTCGACCCCTTTTTTTTCCAAACCTTGAACTTGGATTCAGAATGTTCAATGGTCAACCATCAAAGGAGGCCCGTCAGGCCAAATTTAAAGTAGCCCTCAAACTAGGGGCAAAGAAAAGTCAGATCAAGAAGATCAGATGTCATCAAAAGAAGCTTGTGAAGCTAGATGAGAAGTAGCCCTTGAACTAGGGGTAAAAATGTTAAATGTGCTCGAAGAGTAAAAAATTGGGATATTTCTCAAGCTAACGAAGATCGGCAAGAATGCCAAATCCCAGAAGAGAGGAAAGAAGAAAGTTCTGCTGAAGGACAATTGAGTCGCTATCCACAACACTGGGGGCAATTCAACCCCCATTGGATGGACTTCTACATCATCAGCGAACAGTAGCCATTCTCTTGGATTCAAATGGATTCGAGATCCTACAACCATTCAACATAGACTTGTTACACTTTTTACCCTTGAGAGGCTCGCTGGACCGAAAGCCCGGAAGGGCGATCCAGGCAAAAGTTAGAGCAAGAAAAAGAAGAAAAAAGAAAAAATGCAAAGAATGAAAAAAGAAAAGAAGAAAAATGAAGAAAATGAAAGGAAAATATGAAAAAAAGAAATGAAAAGAAATGAAAAGAAAAGAAGAACATAGCTCGCAAGGTTGAAAACCTAGAAAGGGCAGCCTTGGCAAAAGTTAGAGCGCAAAAGGAGAGGTTAATACCCGAGTGTACCTTAACCCGAAACTACGTCAGGCTTGATTCCCATGTTTGGGATACGTAAGCAACTTTTTTTTTGTTACAGGAAACGTAGGCAACTTCATTCTGAAGTCCAGCCATAAACACTTCCAAATCGACTGTGTCCATGTAATGGTTTTGATCATCTTTGTCTTCTCTGTATCCGAGAGTTTGGTTATGATCGTCACTTTGAGAACTGATTACAGTACGCTGTGGTGCCATTCAGACAAGGGGCAACTTTCCATTGCCATGCAGTGCCATTTAGACAAGGGGCAATTTTCCTTTGTTTTGGATCTGAGGTTGTGCATCTCAAGAGTAAATTATGTGTTGGTCGAGCAGTAGCCATTTGTAAAAATAGTTTTTGAGAATTTTTTAATGAGGTTGACTAATTTTCTCTTGAAAATTATCCATTTTTTTCCAAAACTAGACCATTTCTTGGACCCAAAAAAGGAAAATTTTTAGTGCTCATAGCCTGACTTATATGATTTCAAATCAAAAATTTGAACAAGTATGTTAATCTAACTCTCATATTGGTCAAAATTGTTTTAGTAAAAAGCCAAAACAAAAAATGGTCAAAATGATGACCTAGGAGCACAGTTGAGTCAGGTGTTCTGACTTTTCCCCATTGTCAAACATAATTGCCAGAAAGGGCGCTCTACTTGCCAGAAAGGGCACTCTACCTGCCAGAAAAGGGCACAACTGAAGCTAACAACAAATGGCTGACGGCTCTCTTATCCTCCAAGCAACGAGGTATCAAGCTAAGTACGAAGCACGAACTAGAATAGATCAAGATACTCCACTCCCTCATCTGGGAAGATTTGATCACATCCAAACTGGCCAAGGGCATCGTCAACCGATCTCAATTATAGATCTGATGCACATTTGGTCGCACCGCGACTCCTCTGTGGGAAAGCTCATTGTTTTGAGCAGAAAAAGCATCCAGTAGAATGCTAGGGGCAAGAGCCCGCAACTTCCTATTTATCCATCAACCACCCAGGGGAGGGATAAAAAATGAGAGATTGAAGAATAGAGAGATGTGCACTGAGAGAAAAAGTGAGAAAAGGGCTTTTCAGAGAAAAAGAGATTGAGTGCCTGAGTGATGTGAGAATCACAAATGAGAAAGGATGGGAAACAATACCCGGAGAAGCTGTGGGCTTCCCCTGAACTGAAAGGTCTCTCGCCTTTGTAACACATCTGAGTGTTATGTGTGTTTTTGTTTGTCTCGATTCTTGTTTTCAGTCGTTTCGAGTGTCAATAGATGTGTTTAGGTTGTTTTACCTTTGTTTTTCCTTTGTTGAGTCATTTTTGCTATGGTCAGTCGTAGGCTCAATACCCGGTTAAGAACTCATTTCTCAATTTCAATTTCAAATCTATTTGTACTCAGAGTGCTGTGCCATTCTCCACATGTATGCAAAACAGGATTTGTTCTTTCATAAAACTGCATGGTTCAACCCAGGTCATGTGTAAACAGTAGAACAAGGACCTATCTGAAGCTATTTAGGTTCCGGACTGCAAAGCAAAAGAAATGAGGGAAAATATGAAGCATCTTAGCATATTTCAACTTCAGCAAATTCCGAGACTGCATTCTAGGTGCACCTTCTCAGGCCTCGCCGTTTCTCTGGAGTATGAGTGTATCTCGACCCCAAGTGTAAGCTTGCTTCAAGTCAGAATGGCAGTCCAAGCAGCACCTGTGGTTTTCACATGCAGATGTTATCTCTCGCCAATATGAACAGGGTGTACCCTTTTGAGCTGAGTGTGCTGCAAAACCCTCCGAGAGATAGATCGGAGGCACCAAAGTACATATTTGATGCCCCTCTATTGCATAGAATGTGCACTTTCATATACACTTCTGTTGCATGCGTGCCGCACATCATTTAAGATTCTTGCATAGAATATGCTTTCAAATATTGCATAGAATGTGCACTTTCATATACACTTTTGTTGCATGTGTGTCGCGCATTGTTTATGATTCTTGCATTAGAATATGCCTGTCTGTTGCATAGAATATGCCTGAGTCATGCATTGAATATGCTTTCAATATCGCATAGAATATGCTTTTAATCATGCATAGAATATGCTTTCAAGTTTGAATAGAATATACCTGTCTGTTGCATAGAAAATGCACTCTTCCATACTTGCATAGAACATGCTCGTATCTTTTGCATAGAAAATGCACTCTTCCATACTTGCATGGAAAATGCTCGTGCTTTTCACATAGAAAATGCACCTCATTTGCATAGAAAATGCATTTTATCGCACTTCTTTTGTGCACCTTCCTTGCACTGTCTTGTGCACTTACACTTTGTATCTCACTTGCACTATCTTGTGCATTGCATTACACTCGCGCTATTTAGCGCATCGCACTGTTTAGTGCATTTCAAATCACTCGTGTTGTTTAGGGTATCACACTGTGTAGTGCATTTAAAATCACTCGCACTGTTTAGCGTATCGCACTGTCTAGTGCATTTCAAGTCACTCGCGCTGTTTAGCGTATCGCACTGTTTAGTGCATTTCAAAATCACTCGCGTTTTCTTGCGCATCGCACTGTTTTGTGCAATTTACACTCATGCTTTCTTGTGCATTGCATTGTTTTATGCAGTTTACACTCGCGCTCTCTTACACATCGCACAATCTTGTACATTTCATTACATGCTCTCATCTTGCATAGAACTTGCTCGCGCTATCTTGCGCACCTTACTTGCATTTGTTAGTGCATTGCTCGCGCTATCTTGCGCACCTTACTTGCATTTGTTGGAATTTGCTCGCGCTTTCTTGCGTACCTTACCTGCACTTGTTAGTGCATTGCTCGCGCTTTCTTGCGCACTTTACTTGCACTTGTTAGTGCATTGCATCGCACTGTTTTGTGCACATCTGCATCGCACTATCTTGTGTATTCACTTTCACTCGCACTGTCTTGTGCACCTGTTTAACACTGTTTTGTGCATTCACTCTTGCATCGCACTGTCTTGTGCACTCACCTGGTCTAGGAGACCTCAAATCCTCTGGTCTTGGAGACCTCAAATCCACTCGCATTGTCTTGTGCACTCTCTGGTCTAGGAGACCTTAAGTCCTCTGAAGGTGCAATTCCTTTGGTGTTTGTCGTGCCCGAATGACTTTCCGGTGGTCTGGTATGGCCACCTGCCTGTGTTAGCGGTGAGTTCCTAGGAGATCAATTGAGACGGTGGAAACTAGAGTTCGAATGGCTCGTGCCTAGAACGCAAAGGTTCGGGATTTCCAAGACTAAAGTCTAGTTTAAATACCCAGGGGTATATCCTCGGCTTGAAATCTGTATGGCAGCCCCATAGATTGAGATAGCATATGTATGCGCCTCAATTCTGGATACTGAACTAACCTAGTCTGTCACCCTGTTGGAGAATAGGGAAAGCTGCGACCATAGCCAGGGAGAAAAGTAGTACCTGTGGTTCAACCAACAAGAAGCGAAAGATCCCCAGCAGCATGAGGTAGGTCATTGCCAATGGTCCCTGTGAGGTACCTTCATTTCCTATCTATCACATCACATTATGTCTATTGCATTGCTTATAGCATCTATCGCATGCATCTACTGCACTGTTATATCACCTGCATCCTTTCCATGTTAAGCTTAGTCTGGCATGTGCCCATACATTTCGCATTGAAGCATGGTTCTGTGTGTATGTGTACATGCCTATTCCACTAAGAAAATTGTGGTCTAAGGGTGTCGGCACATTTTCTGTGTTAGACGTGGTCGGTTTTGTGTTTATGCCTTTTGCAAGGCAAGATGTGGTTTGGCCGGGCGCCTTATTCACTACATCCATTGCATCCATTGCATTGTAGTTTGTTTCATTGCATTCAGCATGTAGGATCACAATCTTTCCTCAACAGGTCATTCCTCACTTATATCATGCCACCCAATTACTAAGAGAATTGTGGTTAGAGCGCTCCGACACCTTTCCTATGTTACACGTAGTTTGATTTTGCATCTCCATCTTTCTATGATATTCATGAGGTTTTGTACCACTTGTGGTTTGATCAATTTCATTGCATTGTATATCATTTACACTGTTTTATTGCATTTTGTATCATTTTGCATTTTGCACTCTGCCCCAGAACTATGCTGGTTTGATTTCTTGCAAAAGGATACGTAGGTAGCCTGCGGGCACAACCATTTATTTATCTGCATTTGTATTTTGTTTGTTTGTCCAAGTCTTCGGCCTTGTAAAAAATGGGTCGTCTCTGGGCTTTGACATTCACTTACGTCATTTCATGACTTTCGAGCTCTGTCAAAGAGGGACAGCTGTAGACACCCCATTTTTTGCCGCCCTTAAGACTTTGGTGCTACTGATGGTTTACTGATGGTTTACTTGGTGGTGAAAGATGTGCAGTGCAAAAGGGTCAATTTCTTCGGCGAGAGGAGAGTCAAATCCAAACCTCACATCCCATTTTCGACCAAAGCTATTTTGAATGGTTTTTAGACCTTAAAATCCTCTCTTTAAAAATATTTTTGAAATGAAGTTCCTACGATGTTCCGACGTTCGCATTTTGTCAAATGTTGTACTTTTCGATAAACCGAGCAAGGACAAAGTGGAAATGAATTAAAGAGAGGTGAAACCTTTGGCAAATATTTCAAAACACCTTGTTTAGGGGTTTAGAGTTGAAGAAAAGAGGAGAAGAGGGAAGAAACCAAGTTGGGAAAAAAGATGGGCGTGAACCGTTAAGAGAGAGTCGGGTAACCCTCGCTAAATTGAGCCTATCCTTTTGTATATTTGGATTTAAGATATGAGGCCACCACCGTTGGAAAGCTTACTTCCGGGGCTTCTTTTTTTCACTTAAGAATCTCCTAAAGCCGACTCTGGATGGGGGAGATATGATTGGTTGAAGTTCGGCATCATTCCGATTGGATCGAAACTAAGCAGCCTTCACTAAAATAGGGATGTCTCTTAGCACACATGGAATTTTGATGCAAGACTTGCATAATTGGAAAGAAGACTTCTGGGGCTACAATTTAGGCTCATGAATGGCCTGAAAAAGAGTCCAGATGAAGGAGTTAGGCTTTCTTCAAGTCAGCGACCAGGATTGATTTTTGCCATCGGCCTCTAAGGAAGTGTATCAGCCACAATTGGAGCTCAGCAGTTATAGGTCGGCCAAAAGTGAACCTTATCGGCCACAAATGTCCAGAAAGCCCAGAATTGGCAGATATTTCTCCTCCAACTGTTTCCAACTTGTGCCACCTGTCTTAGCTCAGATATTTTTTACCAAGCTTGATGTTTTGCTATATAATGAAGCCTTATATCTTATATTCAAGGGTTAGAACATTTAGAGAACATTTTTGGCAAAAGGTTTGGGAGCTTCTCACACTAGAACCTCCCTCTCTACAACCCTCTCTTGAGCATTTGTGCTAGAAGGCTTGCATACAACCATCTTCAACCTATCAACCCTTAAGAAGACTTGATCACCATTGGGCTGAGGTCCCTTGGAACTTGGTTTGAGCTCCAAAAGGTGGTTTTGGCTCAAGAAAAGTGGCTGTTTTTGCTGCTGTGCTCCAAAGGTAATCACTCACCCCTTTTACCTTTGCCTTGCATGCTTGTTTTACCACCTTTGCAAACTATTTTTGGCTTGGTTTTGAACTGAGAAAATCTCTATTTTTTAGTCCTAAAAGTGATGGTTTAGGCTTACTTTGTGTTACGGGGTTGTCTCTCCCTTTTGTTTCTTAGCTTGTATAGCTTTTGAGCCATCTTCTAAGGCTTTTCAAAACAACTTTTCGTAGCCTTTTAACCACTGAAATCCAAAGGATTTTTAGTGGTAAAAACCATATTTTGAGGTCCCAAATGGGTGGGGGTTGTCCCCTCTCCTCTTCTGTTGTTTGCATGTCTTATTGGCCTATCAAATGAGCATGTATTTCAACTATTTTGAGGCTTAGTTCAAGCACTTTTTTGTGACTTTTAGGACCTTCCTTAACTTTTTCCATGGCTGGTTTGGTCACCTTATGCATGCTTTATACACTTGTAGTGTAATTCTTGCAAACTAGCCTTATATGCCTCGCGAAGTAGCATGTTTGTTAAGCATGTATGGGCTCCATTTCAGCATGTTTTTGGTCATTATTTAGCATGTCATAACTCTATCTAAAGTTGGTTTGATAGCCTCTTGTATGCTCCATGCACTTGTAGTGCAATTCCATTCACTAGCCTAACATGCATCATGCTTTTGACCATCATTCTAGCATGCTTTTGGCTCAACTCCAAGAAGATTTTGTTCATGTTTTATCATGCTTAAGCTCTGATTTGTGTTGTTTTGGTCATGCATGCATTGCTTTTGTATAGCCATAGTTCAATCTTGCTCACTAGCTTTGTGTATTGAGTCTACTAGCATGCGTTACTTAGACTATCTTCATGATTTGACATCATTTTTTATGTGATTTAAGAGCATATTTCATGGTCATGCACTCACATCTTTCACTTTTTCAATGCATTGGAGAGGTTGTGCTTTATGCCTTAAATATGAGCCTTATATGTATGCCATCATGCCTAAGCTTTTGGGATGCCATCTTAGTGTGTATTTGGTCTTATTTTTTCATAATACAACTCTGATTTTTATTGGAAAAGTTATCTCATGCTTGGTTTTGGTAGGTGTAGTGTGATCCTCCTCATTGGCCTTGTATGCGTCATGTTTTGTGCCTTCCATTCTAGCATGAGTTAGCCCTGTTCAAGCATGTTTCTAGCCTTATTTTGGCCTACCTTGGGACTGTTTTGAGTCACCTTGGCCCCTTTGGGGCTTGCTTGTTATGGCCATGGTGTAAGTCCCTTGGCTAGCTTTAAGTTTTGAGCCCACTAGCATGCTTTAGTTGTCATATGTGCATGATTTAGCATCCTTTGGAATGTAATTTCAGAGCTTATATCTTTTCCATATTCTCATATTTATCACTCTTTAATTGTATTTGAGAGTTCAGCTTTGTGCCTTGCTTGCGAGCCATCATTTGAGCATGCTTTTTCTTGCTTATCATGCTATCATTTCAGTCCCTTTTAGCCACTGTTTTGGCATGCATGAGGTCTGTTTGGGGTTGGTTTAGTCAATTGAGCATTGTATTGCATTGTCCTACTGTAAAGCTCTTCACTAGTTTCAACGCTTAAGTGTTCTAGCGTGTTGTGCATGTGATGTTTGCATAGTAGAGTCTTGCATTTCATGCCACTTTAGCACTGAAAATCTGTCATCCTCCTCATTTCTTCACTTTTGATTTGTTTTGAGAATTGGTTAGTCTTGAGTTTGAGTTTAATGCAAGGGATTGAGACTTGTGCTTAAATGGCTTCAACCCTCTTTTGAGGGTTACTCCTAGTCAAAGGCATTGGTCTCTCCCATGCCTTAAACCATTCACTTTGATAGACCTCTCTCTCATTAGAGGACTCTCATAGTTGGACAAGTTGATTAATGAATGGATCGGTAATGTTAAAATGTGTAAACAAAATCAATCAAGTAAAATGTGCCAAGATATGCATGTTGCATGTGTGTATTGCATTGTGTTTGACCGGACGTTATGTTGAACACAAAGTGAATTGGTCCATTTCATACTTGAAGTGATGAAAATAGGCCAATCCCCTTTGTCTCCATTGCCTTTGATTATCCATTATAAGGTGATGGTCCAAGTGTCTTGTTTGTCATGCATTTATTGGACTTGTGCAATTCGGCCTCTTTGGCCATCATGCATCGAGATGCGTTATTGATGACTCGAGAGCCAAGCACTACACATCTTTGAGCCTAGACATGATAAGGAGTGTAATTGAACACACATTTTCTTGTAAATACATTGCCATGCCTCTGTTAGTGCTCTGCTGTAGCAAAAAGGAGAATTTGCAGGAAGTGTTAGCCGATCGAGCATCAGAACTACCGACCGGCCATGTTAGTCTGCCGATCTGCTATCAATTTGGTCGATAGCCATAAATTCTGGCCGATGGCCACTCCCCTTGGCCGACCACCTCTCGGCATGTCCATGAGGTGGATCAGAATCCTCTTGGAGGTTGGAACAGTTTTCAGAAGTCTAAAACAGTACAAACAGAGGCAACACGAGGCACGGTAGTGGATTTCCGGGAGAACGCGACCGAGCATGCATCATTCATCATTCCCAGGCAGAGCTATGGCAACCTATTTTAGTTTCTTACTTAGTTGGTTTTGTAATTTAATTAATGTGATTAATTAGTTAAAGTTTTGTAATAATTAATTAGCCAAGTTAGTTAATTAGTTTATTTGTAATAATTAGTTTAATTAGCTTAGATTAGCTAGTTAGTTGATTTATTCGGACCCTCTGTCGAGAGGGTGAATTTTGTAAGAAGTGTGCGTGAGTGTGCGAATGTCTTCCAACCCCACGTCTTTCTCCCTTTTACTTAACCGCTTACGATGGTTAGTTCTAGGTCATGTTTTGATTAGTATGCTTATGCTTGCATGTTTGCATTTATTCATCTGTCTTGCATGCACCGGGCTCGGCGCATCATACAAACTGCATTGTATTTCAATACATTTACTTGAATACGTGTTCAACGGCATGTTGTCAAGTTGCATTTCATATGCCATCTTAGAATAGACGAGCCTATTTTAGTTTCATTTTTGCATGTGTTGCATTAGGCATCTTAACATAGCTAGGATCATGCATTGATTACTAACTAGTTGTTGTTTTGGCTCAGAGTACACTATAAGCTTTTACGCTTTAGCATACTGTATGTGTGTTAGTGGTTGCCATGTATAGCATGCTTGCCATGAGGCTATTTGCTTAAATGATATAACTGTCTAAATGCCTGTGGGTGAAGGTCAGATTGCTTGAGTTGGAACAATTCTTCGAAATGCGAGTTTTAAGCCCACTTGAGGTGGCAAAATCATGTTTTTCTAAGCCCACTTAAGAGTGGCAAATCCACGTCTTAGCCTACTTGCGAGTAGCATCTTCAAATCATTTTCAAACAAACATGAGATGTTTTGTTCCAACTTAGGCGATCTAGTCTATACTTGTATGTTGTGCGCATCACGTAGTAAGCTAGCTAATAAACCGGAATAAGAACACATGTGTTTTCAAAAACAAAACATCATACTTAATAAAGGCCGATCTTTTTGATCGGGCGAGTGGGGGGTGCTCATTGCATGACCTTTCCCTCTCGTACCCAAGTTCCCGAGCCGAGGCAACTTTGGTGATGACGGACACGTGGCCTTAGGCACGAGTCAGGGTTTCCTAAATTTTCCAAAAACAAAACATTTAGGTGGCGACTTTGTATCTGGCAAAGCAGTCCATGTTTGGCACTTCTTTATAAAAATCAGTTTTCCGAAACGATTTGCCAGATTTGGACTCTTCGGTGATTTATCAGTCTTGCATTGCACTTTGCGGGATTAGATTCAGAACCGTGACATTGAGTCCGAACTGTAGTAGCTCAATGAACAAAACGGATTTCGTGCCAATTCACACGCAGAGCTGGGACGTTTAGACACCTCTACACATTCGTATGTCATATATATAATATATGGGTAGTTTTGATCATTTTGTGTGTGCTTGTCCTTATGGACAAAGTGTTTTTTAGTGTGGACCTTTAAGTAAAGAAAATTCAAAATTAGGTTTTTAGAGCGAGCGCCCATAATTATATTACATATGTTATTTTAAGAATACACAATCCGTTAATTTATCAGCCCATCTATCTATCGTTTCTTCTAAGAAGTATGGAACATTGGTGCTTTTTTTTGGGGGGGGGGGGAGACAAAAAAATAATTTGTTAATTTTCAATAAAATATTAAAAAGGGGGAGAAGGAGAAAAAATAAAAGAAAAAGTAAATTACACTTCTCACTATTATAATTTGATCAAAATTTTCTTTAGTCTCTATTATTTTAATTTAAACAATTTGATCTTATATTTTAAATTTCAATTTGATTATTCCTTCCAAATTTCCGTTCAATTTTATACTTTAGGAATTTACAAATGTCCCAAAATTGTTAAATTTAATTTTTCCACTTAAAGAGAATGCCAAAATTGAAATTAAAATTAAGGTGTAGAGACCAAATTATTCAATTTGAATCAATAAGGACTAAAATAATACTTAAATCAAATTACATGTTAAAAATATAATTTATCCCAAAAAGATGACCAAAGAATATAATGTTCAGCCCTATCTCATTCCCCCTTGTCATGGTATATATACATTTTTGTAATAACAATTCTATACAAAGAACTAGTGGTCACCCGTGCGATGCACAAGTTTTTAGAAAGTCAATAATTACTATAAAAAAATTGCTTTTTGTTTATATTTCTTAACATTTTTATTTGGTTTGTGTATATAAATCTTACTTCACATCATTAAAAATATTTAATATTTCACATTTTTGAAAATTTTAAAAAACTATCATACATTAGTAAATCATCACATATATAATAGCTAATTTATCTAAGAATTAGCTCCGACAACCAAAAATAGAGTAATAAAGGCATATTATAATTAATCAAAATGACTAATATATTAAATTTAAGTAACACTAATTTTGCTTAATCAATAGTAGATATTACATTAATCATCTCATATAATATAATAAATTAAAATAAAATTAATTTTAATTCCCACTATATTTAGTTAGTAGTTAAAATTTTGGAGTTTTCTTAAGTGTGCAAGTGCACACCATGTGCCACTTACACAAAAAGTGTAAGTGTAAGGTGTAAGTATAAGTATAAGGTGTAAGTGTAAGGTGTAAGTGTAAGGTGTAAGGTGTAAGTGGGTTGCACATGGTGTGCAACCTCAAAAAAGGTGTAAGTGTAAGGTTTAATTTTTTACAAAAGGTGTAAGTGTAAGGTATAAGGTGTAAGGTGTAAGTTGCACACCATAACCAAACCCTAAAATTTTTTACATGCTATTTGTTTTTTCGTTATATTGATTCATTAAACACAAATAGGTTTGGAATGATTATAAAAAAATTTTAAAAAAAATGTTTGAAAATGCATTATACTTGAATTGACAAACATAAAGAATATAAATATTTAAATTATTCAAAAAAAAAAAATTAACATTTTAAATATGAGATATCTTCCATTTGCTTAAACTTTGAATCTAAATAAATAAATAAAAAATTTAAACAAAGAAGAAATTTGTGGTTTAGTTCTCAAAAAAATAAATTTAATCATGAATTATTTCAATAGGATAATCAACAATAAAAAATCAACTGATGAATACATTTAAAGTATAACCCATATCCAATAAATTTTGATGTGTTCTTCATTTTCAATCTAACATCTACACCAAAAAAAAAAATTAAACACAAATAATCAATAAGTGAGAGAGTTACAAATTGATAATTGTAGTGCTTTTATAAATATAAAAAAAGAATAAAATCTCAATTAAATGACACATTATTAACAAAAAGAAAGAAATAAGGAAAAATACAGATTGTAACCAAAAAAAAATTAAAAGTAATAATAATATTCATTTATATTAACTCACTTTCATACAAATGTAAAAACTCATCCAAGTACAAATTTCAAATGTAAAGCAAATATTTAATATTTTTAGGCACCGAAAATGGATCATAAATGGCTCAATGTTGATTGTTCCCCCCCCCCCATTTTCTATTCATGGTTTCTTTTGTAGGAACTTGTTTTTATATTAAAAAAATTATGCTTAAACAAAAGATATATATGGAATTCTATCATGTTTAAAATTTGTATGGATAAATAATTGATGATTTTAAAAGATAAAATATTAAGTTCCACTTGAAGATAAACTTTAAAAAGATTAAGTTGAAATATATAGAAATTCTATAACAAACTAACAAAAGATAAATATAGATTGTTAAAAAAATTATCATCTTTTTGGGATATTTTATATCCCTATCTTATTCTTTTTTTTTATTTAAATATTTTGTTATCTTTTATTTGAATTTTCATTAAATAGTTATATTTTTATTTTTGTATATTTTTTCATCTACATTTATTTGTTATTCATATATACATAATTATCTTTTTATTTTAAAAATCATTTGACTCGTAATTTTTTTATTTAATTTTTTTAATTGTTCATATATAAATAGTTAACTTTTTATTTTTATAATTAATTGACTTGTAATATTTTTTTATGATAAAATATTAAGTTCTACTTAAAGATAAATTTTAAAAAGATTAAGTTGAAATATATAGAAATTCTATAACAAACTAACAAAAGATAAATATAGACCGTTAAAAAAATTATCATCTTTTTGGGATGTTTACATCCCAATCTTATTCTTTTTTTTATTTAAATATTTTGTTATCTTTTATTTGAATTTTCATTAAATAGTTATATTTTTATTTTTGTATATTTTTTCATCTATATTTATTTGTTATTCATATATACATAATTACCTTTTTATTTTAAAAATCATTTTACTCGTAATATTTTTTTACTTAATTTTTTTAATTGTTCATATATAAATAGTTAATTTTTTATTTTATAATTAATTGACTCGTAATATTTTTTATTTAGTTATTTTTTTATCTTTTATTTGACTCTTTATATTATTTTGTAGTTGAAATTTGAATAGTTATCTTTTTATTTTATTTATTTTATATTTTTATCTCTACCTCTTTGTTGTTCATATTTAAATATTTATCATTTTATTTAAATATATATAATCCTTTTGGCTTTTGAGATTTAGATAATTGACAAATGATTAAAAATTAGGAAAAGTGGGAGGGGAGACTTGAGAAGTGACACGTAGGAGAGAGAATCCATAAGAATTTAGTATTAAGAGTTTGAAGAAATTTCATACTCCACTACATTTGTTTATATATATAGTATAGATAGATAGATATATGTTATGCAATTAAATATAAATAAATTAATATAACAATGAACCTATATTATTTGGCTGATGGAACATGTCTTATATAGGGTACAAGAATATACGGACTCCAAGCTTAGTGGTAGACAACATAAAATAATCTTAAAATTGGAATATGATTCCAAAACAAATTGTTCAGCTGATTATGCGGCCTCCAATTGACTAAAATCATTAAAAGGGATAATTGCCCCAAAATTCCTTAATTACTAATAAAAATATTATTTTATCTTCTTCATAATTGAGGGAATCAATATATACTGCTTTTGCTAGCATATTTTTTGTTAGGAAGAAAAATATCATAAACACAAGCGTGCTAGCAATGATTAAAAAATTCTTATTGATTAAATTCAAATCAATTATCAAATGATTGCATTGACGGTTCTTGATCTCAATGAAGAGAATTTTAAAATTGCTAAGTATAGAGAAAAGAAAAATTAAAAGAAGAAGAGAGGGAGACGAAGAAAGATGATTAAGTGAACAATCAAAATAACCATCAATTTACCTCTGCTCCCATGCTTCGAAAATGAAGTGCTGAAAATAAAGTACTGAAAATAAAGTGCTGAAAATATAAATGATAAGAAAAATAGGAATCAATTGTATTTGATTTGAGTTGGATGATGACAATGTAGCCATGAATGACTATTTATGGGCAAAACATTATAGGAAAAAACTACTTAATAACTACCCTATTCTTCCATCTTCATTCTTGTCTTACCATGTGTCCCTCTATGATCTCTCAACTCCTCTATACTTCATGCTCCATGATCTTCCACTTCCTCCATCATCACACGTGTTCCATACTTTTCATAACTTCTTTCAACCTCCAAGTGCACAAGATAATGACACATGTCCTGTAATTTATAAATGATATATAATAATAATAGTATTGATTTATGGTGCCAACATTACCCCTGCGCCCCTTTAAAAATGATGTTTATTTAAATTTTTTAGGGGCTAAACCAAAGCATACAACTAACCGTGAGCAGCGAAGTGCTTCAAATATCACAATAGATCAAGTAAAATGCTTCGAATGGACCAAGGCATGACAAATATGAGCAATAAAGTGCTTGGAATTAACAAATAGTACCAACAATGATACTTCGAATACCATGTTCTCTTTGTTGCTTGAATTGGAACAATTCGATGATTGTGAGTTTTAAGCCCACTTTGCGACGTGGCAAATCATGCTTTAGCCCATTTGAAGGTGGCAATTTCAAACCATTTTCGAAAACAAACATGAGTTGATTTGTTCCAAGTCTTACGACTTAGTCTATATTTGATTGTGTGTGCGTCACATATTAAGGTTAGCTAAATAACTGGAAGAAGAACACATGTGTTTATCAAACAACATATCATGTTTAGTAGAGGCCGATCTTTGATCGGGCAAGCGGGGGTGCTTATTTCAGGACCTTCCCCTCTCGTACCCAAGTTCTCGAGCCGAGGCAACTTTGATGATGACGGACACGTGGCCTTTGGCACAAGTCAGGGTTTCCTAAATTTCCCAAAACAAAATTTTTAGTTGGCGACTCTATAATTTGGCAAAACAGTCCAGTTTTGGCATTATTTGATTCAATATCTGATTTTCCAAAATGATTTGCCGGATTGGACTCTTTGGTGTTTATCAGTTTCATATTGCACTTGTGAAACTAGATTCAGAACCGTGACAGGAGTCTGAACTGTAGGACCAATTCCATCTCTCCGAAAGGGGGGCGCGAAGAAAGTCGAGTCTAGAGTTTCTGGCGACTCTATTGGTGATTTAAAGAACTTGACTCGAACTCATGATATGTTGCTTTATCTACATTTATGTGTTTCTTTGTATTGCATTTGCATTGGTGCGCTTAAGTTACTGTGTTCGCCATCTGCTATTCCTGAGAAGTTTGCCAGAGGCTTGCTTGGAAAAGCATGCGATAAGGCTGACCGGTTGCGGGCTCTACCACGATGGGAACACAAACTTTGGATCTGGACTACCACTGTACCATTTGATCCTCCTTTCACTTCTCGGTGTTAGGAGCGAGAGGAGTATTAGGTGGTCTTGCTGAGGCACCGTTTTTGACCCCTCGACCTAGTTGCATATCGAAAGCCTTAGAGACTGTTCCAAACTAGGACAGGTTGTTCACCCGAATGCAAGATTATTTGAAACCGTATGTATGCGTAGTGAATCCCTAGTTCCTGACGAAACTAGGACAGGGAAACCCTACTCCACCATAGGGGTGTTTTGGCTCTCACTTGCTTGATATATGCTTTTAGAGTGTGACTCTACAAGAATACACGTATCAGTTACAAGTCTGGGTATCAGTTTGAGGGTATCAGTTTTGAGGTAGGAATTTGAGACAGAAATCAGCATTTGAGTACAGATTGTCCAGCTTATAATTTCAACTGTATGTTGTCCTTATCTAAGCCGAGATGCTATGCGTTTGCTGATTGTTGTTTCTTTTTCTTTTTTTTCTTTTTTTTCTTTTTGCAATGTAGTATTTCACAATTGCTTTCGACGAGGCAGTTTCCCCTTGAGCACTCTGGACCAGAGTCAGGAGGATTTACCGATATGAGGATCTTATTAGAGGACAACCAGTGTTTGATTTGCTGCCCCCAGTTACGAGATGGAGGATAGTCAGGCATAGATCACCGGTTCAACAGTCGCTAATTCAGCGGTCACTATCTACGTCACCTATGCGCACTTGGGCCCAGTTTTCTGCTTTCACCTCAGAAAGAGAGTATACACTGATTCTGATAGATCAGCACCCCTGTAGACAGTATGGAGGATATGATGCGTCAACTTCAACAAACCATCGAGGCCATGCAGCGGGACGCTGCTCGCCGAGTGGAAGTTACCGCTCGCCAAACAGAGGTTGTAGCCCAGCAGGCTGAACTGATTGCTAGGCTTCAACAACAACAGCAACAACAACCACAGCAGGCAAAAGCTCCCACATCCCACCCACCTCTTGTAGATATTCCAGTACCCAGAGCTCATGCTCCCACAGCCAATTTCCAAGAAAATGCGGACATCCCGATGGATTCGATTCCACCCCAAACTTTCAAAGCACCGGTCTACCCAACGGAGGCCCCCTTCAAGTTTGAGGTCGATCCTACTGCTCTGAAAGTCAGCAAGCTTGAGAAGCTTTTTAAGAGGGCTTAGGGTGTCAACTCGATCTTGGACATAGAGGACGGCTATACAGATTCAGCAGTGACATTGCCGGACAGATTTAAAATGCCACACATAGACCGCTTCAATGGCTCGGGTGATCCCATGGTCCACTTGCGGCTATTTTTAGATATTTTGCGATTGATGGGCCTGACTAGACTACAGAAGTTATCCCTCTTTGGCTGGACCTTGTCAGGTATTGCGGTTATCTGGTATGCTAAACTGGAGAATTCTGTGAAAAGGAGCTGGGAAGAGATGGCTGAGGCCTTTGTTGCCCAATATTCTTATAACACTCAAATCGAGGTCACAACTCGTGATCTCGAGGCTACTCGACAAGAGCCGAAGGAGGGCTTCTCTGACTTCGTCACTCATTGGAGGGTCAAGGCCTCCATGACGACCACCAGGCCAGCTAAGAAACACTAGATAAGAATAGTCGTTCGTAATCTGCAACCGAAGCTGCTGCGAAAGATGATTGTCTTACCCCTCCTCATATTTGACGACCTTTATGAGATAGGGGTGCAGATAAAGGATGCGATGAAACAGGGTCTGATTGACCATGAAAATGAGAAGCCCAAGAGGGCCTTTACACGCAGTTCAAATGCGACTACGAGTAGTAACGCAGCTGCAAGGACTTCTGATGTAGTTATGGTCACCACCACACCGAAAACAGCCACCCATTTACCGACACATCCGGAACTACCCCATAACCTGCAAAGTACCCACCCTGGGGCCAGAGGGTTTTCACCCCACTCTACATGTCTTTATCGGCGGCCTTGAGGGTCCTGATTAGAAAGGGGCATCTGAAGCCCCTGAAACCGCACCTATTGCCTAATCCCCTCCCTCTTACACGCAACCCGACCAAGTATTGTGCCTTCCACCAGCAGCATGGTCATGATACCAACCTATGCTTTAGACTAAATCATGAGATTCAGGATCTCATTGACAACAAAATGATAGCGCCTCCTGAGAAGCCTAACGTCACTAAAAATCTTCTCAAACCACATAACCAACCCCCTTCTCCATCCAGGCAAGTAAACCTTATCCAACCAATGGTCATCCCATACAAGTCGGCGCTATTCATCCCAGAAAGCACAGACTTGTGCATGATGAGTGCGTCCATATCCCAACCCGAACCTGTGGTGGTGGCTGTGGTAGAAAAAGGTATGCCTGAGGGCTCCATGAGCTTAACTGAAGAAGAGTACAACCCTTGTTGTTACATTGTGCCAACTACCCAGGCCAGACCAATAGTGGAAGTGTCGAAGGGAAAGCAAGGACAATTGGAAATAGGAACGTCTGCAACGACTGGAACGGTCGACAATAAAGGAAAGTTGTCGAAGAGCACCGATACTAAGAATTTTGCCCAAGAATTGGGTAGCTTGTGGAAAGCTGATATAGAACAGGAGGCCGCACTGAAGCGGTTCAAACTGGAAAGAACTAAGACTGATTAGAAGGCTAGAAGAGCCAAAGGCCCTGCGGTGAATGTTTACAGTGGAACCGAATGTGTGTTTGTCAGTTGCCGAAGGAATATGGTGGGAAGATGAGGATTTGTATCTTGCCCACACAGATGAGGATTAGGGACAGAATCTGCCAGACGATACATGGTATGCCGAGGAAGTCGATCACATGACTCGGAGTGGGTGGTACATTAAGCCCCTACACTTGGACCAACCAGAAGCGTTGGGGAAAGATAAGGAAGTTGAGAAACAAAAAGATAAACTGTTGGAAGAGGAAGCTGTACTGAAGCAGCTGAAAAAGATTCAAGCGGACATCTCCATCTAAGGTTTCCTCATGGCTTCACGGGTGCATAGACAGGCAGTCCTATCAGCAATGGATAAGGCTAAGCTTTCCATCGACACAACCCCTGAGCAGTTAGTCGGACTGGTGTTCCCGGGAGGCGCTTCACTGACTTTGACTTTCTCAGATAAAGAATTTCCGCCTGAGGGCTTTGAACACAACAAGCCACTATACATCTCTGTGGAATGTAAAAAGAAGTGGATACCAGTTGTCTTGGTTGATACCGGGTCTACAATTAATGTGTGTCCGTCGTGCACGACCTATGCTATCGATTTGAAACCGGCAGACTTCGCACCAAAGGCTCAAGTGATTCGAGCTTATGACAATACAAGTCGGGAAGTGATGGAAACAGTTTAAATAAGAACCCAGGTTGGCCAGGCGCAAGAGGACATTGAATTTCACGTTCTGGATGTTCCAGCCACCTTTAATTTACTCCTCGGACGGCCGTGGCTGCACCAAGTAAGAGCTGTCTCTTCCACTCTGCATCAGATGCTGAAATACCCTCATGGGAAGGGGGTAGCTATTGTTTTTGAGAACTCTTCCATACATCTGCCGCCGGAGGTTACTACACCGGTCTTGGAAATTATACACGACGAGAAGGATATTTTTTGTCTGGGTTCACCTTGGCCGAGGCCCGGGTAGTGCAAGATATTCTGGCTGTTGATGAGGGATTATATATCAGTGCTCAATCCGTCTACCTCATGAATAAGCTACAATATGCACCCAGAATGGGATTGGGAAAGAGTGACCTAAAGGGCATCGCTGCATTTGCTGAAGTGCCACACAACCCTTATACCTTTAGTCTAGGTTACACGCCTACCAAAGAGGATTGGGTAAGGAAGGGAAAGGAAATGGTAGGAAAGGTCAAGGCTAAACAAATTGGGAAGCACTATGAGTTGGTGCATAGACCTATTCAAGAAACCCTGAACAGCCGCTTTGTCCGGGAGGGGGAAGATTTTCCATTTTGTGGCTTTCCTGAGCCATGGCTGAATTCTGAGAAGCGGCGTTTGCCTGGCTTTTGAGATTTTTTCGACCTACAATTGCAAGGGGATGAAGTTACAGAAAACCAAACTAACCTACCAGCTATGGGTGAACAGTGTATAGAGGATGAGTCTGATGGCACAAAACTCGAGATAGGAGCAGCGCTAGCTTGTCTCCTCTTAGATCCTTAGATCACACCAAAGAGCTTGGGGGATGACTTCTCTGTTTCCATCATTGGAGATCAGTCGGCTGTGGGCCCGTAGACACCCCATTTTTTACCATCCTTAAGACTTGGGTGCTACTGATTGTTTACTTGGTGGTGAAAGTTGTACAGTGCAAAGGTTCGGTTTCTTTGGCAAGGAGAGCGTCAAATCCAACCTTATACCCCTTTTTGGACCAAAATGATTTTGACCAAAAGATTTTAGACCTTAAAACCCTCTATTTCAAAAAAAATTTGAAAATGATTCTACGATGCTCCGAGGCTCGCATTTTGTTAAATGTTGTGCTTTTCGGTAAACCGAGCAAGGACAAAGTGGAAATGAATGAAAGAGAGGTGAAATCTTTGAAAAAATCTTTAAAACACCTTATTTAGGGGTTTGGGGTTGAAGAAAATTAGAGGAGAGGGAAGAAACCAAGTTGGGGGAAGAAGTTGGGCATAAACCGTTGAGAGAGAGTCGAGCATCCCTCGCTAAATCGGGCCTATCCATTTGTACACTTGGATTTCAGCTATGCGGCCACCACCTTTGGAAAGAAAACTTTCGGGGCTTCTGGGGCTTCATTTTTCACTCAAGAAACTCTTAAAGTCGTGTCCGAATGAGGGAGATATGGCTGGTTGAAGTTGGGCATCAATCCGGTTAGACCGAAACTAAGCAGTCTTCACTAAAAGAGGGATATCTCTTAGCACACTTATAATTTTGATGTGAGGCATCCATCACTAGAAAGAAGACTTCCGGGGCTTCAGTTTAGGCATAAGAATGACCTGAAAAGGAGTCCAAATGAAGGAGATATGCTTGTTTGAAGTCGGGGCTAGAACCAGTTTTTTCTGTCGGCCACTGGTGGAGCTTGCCAGCCATAGGTCGACCAGAAGTGACCCTAGTCGGCCGCCATTAGTGGCTGGTCGGCCAAAAATGTGTACGGTCGGCCACAAATGTCCAGAAAGCTTAGAATTTGCAGATATTATGCTCTAACTGTCACTGAATCAGATATTTTTGACCAAGGCTTTTTTTTTATTTATAGAGGCCATATCTCTCATATTGCAAAGTTTAGAAAGTTTGGGAGTCTCTCTCTCTAAAATCTCTCTCTCTCTACAAAATTTTGTGAGCAAAATTTCTGCCTCTCTCTCTAGAACTCTCTCTCTCTCTCTTCCTATTTTGTGCTTAAAAGTGGGTTTTCTCTACATATTTGCATACAACCCCTTAACCAAATTAGAATACCTAGCAGCTGAGGTTCTTGGAGGTCCTATTTGAGCTCGCAAAGCTGGTTTTGGCTCAGAAAGTGGCTGTTTGTTGCTATGCTTCAAAAGTATAGGCTTAACCCCTTTTAAGCTTATTTTTGGGTGCTTGTTTGGCCACCTTTGCATGCCGTTTTTGGCCTAGTTCTCAACTACAAAAACCTCTATTTTAAAGGTTTAAAAATGGTCGTTTAAGGCCTTTTTGGAGTTAGGGGTGGTCCACTCTCTTTTCTAGCTTGTTTGCTAAGTGTTGTGCCTTGTTTTCAAGCCTTTTGAAACAAATTTTTTTGGCCTTTTAACCATTGAATGCCATGGGAATTTCAGTGGCAAAAACTTGATTTTGATGTCCAAAATAGGTGGGGGTGGCCTCCCCTCCTTGTGTCTTGTTTGTATGTGTAGATGGCCTAGCATGTGAGCATGTTTTTCTACCATTTTGTGACTTGATCTTAGCATGGTTTTGCCACTGATTTAACATGTTTTAACTTTGTTTTGAGTGGTCTTGGCCATACGAGCTTTGTTTTGTATGGTTGTAGTATAAATGCTTTCACTAGCTTTGTGTTTTAAGGCCTTTAACATGTCTTGCTTGAGTTGCTTGCATGTTGTAGCATCATTTAACATGTAATTTCAGCGTGTATAGCTCTGTCACACTCTCGCATATTTCACTCTTTCATTGCTTTTGAGAGTTGTGCCTTGAGCCTTGTTTATGAGCTAACATGTGAGCATGTTTTTCTTGCCTTTTGCACTACCATCTCAGCATGTTTTAGCCATTGTTTTGGTATGTTTAAGCTCTGTCCAGTGTTGGTTGAGTCATTTGAGCTTGGTGTTGCATGCCTCTAGTGTAGTGCTCTTCACTAGCTTTGATGTTTTTGGCTTTGAACATGTTGTGCATATGTTGCTTGCATGTTGTAGCACTATTTTTCATGCCATTTCAGCACTGAAAAATCTGCAACCTCCCACCATTCTTCGCTTTTTAATTTGTTTTGAAAGTGGTCTTAAGCCCCTTGTTGGCTTGAGTGTGGAATTGAGGCTCTCATGCCTAGTGGTTATAATCCTCTCTTGAGGGTTTCTACTAACCAACAGCATGAGACCTCTTTCATGCTCAAGGTACTTGTGGCTTAGGCCATCTTTCCAATTAGAGGACTTCCACATTAGACTTAGTCGGTTAAAGAATGGCTTGGTAATATAAAATGTGTAAATAAAATGAATCAAGTAAAACATAACCAAGATAAGCATGTTGTGTTTGCATTGCATTGTGTTCAATCGGACGTTATATTGAACACAAGGTAGATTGGTCCATTTCATACTCAAAGTGATGAAATAAGCCAATCTCCTTTGTCTCCATCACCCTTGATCATGCATGATAGGGTGAAGGTCCTTTGAGTCTTATTTGTGCATTCATTGACTTGTACAAGCTTGTCTCTTTGGCCATCATGCATTGAAAATGCTTGGTTGGTGGCTTGAGAACCAAGAATTACACTCATTTGAGCTTGAGAAATCATAAGGAAGGTAATGGTACATATATTGTGTGAGAATACACTACTTTGCCTCTGTTTTCTCTTCATTGCAGCAAAAAGGAGAATTCCAGGGAAAGGGTGGCCGACCGGCCATCAGTGGAAAAGCTGCTCAAAGTGTTCCTAAGGTGGAGCAGAAGCAGTTTGTTATTTGGTGTATTGTTCAGAGATCAAAGCAAAGTACAAACAGAGGCATCCAAAGGCAAGGCAGTGGATTTTCGGAACGAAGCCAACCGAGCATGCATGTCTCCCTCACTCGCGAGGCCACTTTATTGCTTCATTAGCTAGTTGTAACTAATTAATACATGTGTTGTAATTAATTAGTTTAATCTGTGTTGTAATATTTTAATTAGCTTAGCATAGCTAGTTATTCAATTCAGTTTGTAATTAATTAGCTTAGAATAGTTAATTAGTTGGTTCGTAATAATTAGCTTAGCTTAGTGTAGCTTACCTTATTTATTCGGACCCTCCTTCGAGAGGGCGCAATGTTGTAATAAGTGTACGTGTGTGTGTGCATGTCTTCCAACCTCACTTCTTTCTCTACTTTACTTAACCGCATTTGATGGTTAATTTAGGGTCATATTTTGATTAGCATACCTTATGCTTGCATGTTTGCATCATTCATTTGTCTTGCATGCACTGGGCTCGGCGCATCATTCAAACTGCATCGTATTTCAATACTTATTTGAATACGTGTATCAAATTGTTGCATTCATATGCCATCTTAGATAGCCGAGCCTATTTAGTTGCATTATTGCATGTGTTGCATTAGGCATTTTAACATAGTTAGGAATCATACATATTTCTTACTAGCTTTTGTTTTGGCTTGGTGTACTCGGTGAGTCTTTACGTTTTAGCATACTTGCATGAGTGTGAATGATGCCATATTTCGCATGCGTGCCACAAGGCTATTTGTTTAAATGCTAAACTGCATGAGTGCCTGTGGGTGAAGGTTTCGTTGCTTGAATTGGAACAATTCGATAATGCGAGTTTTAAGCCCATTTTGTGAAGTGGCAAAATCATGTTTTAAGCCCACTTGAGGTGTCAAATCCGCGCTTTAGCCCACTTGCGAGTGGCACTTTCAAACCATTTTCAAAAACAAACATGAGTGGATTTGTTCCAATTCTCGCAACTTAGTCTATACTTGTATGTGTGTGTAACATAGTAAAGTTAGCTAATAACCATTTAAGAACACATGAGGTTTATAAAACAACATATCATGGTAGTAGAGGCCGATCCTTTGATCGAGCGAGCGGGGGTGCTCATTTCAGGACCTTCCCTTCTCGTACCCAAGTTCCCGAACCGAGGCAACTTTGGTGATGATGGACACGTGGCCTTTGGCACGAGTCAGGGTTTCCTAAATTTCCTAAAAATAAAATATTTAGGTGGCAACTCTGTAATCTGAGAAAGCAGTCCAGTTTGGCATTATTTGATTTAAAATCTGATTTTCCAATAATGATTTGCCAGATTGGACTCTTTGGTATTTACTAGTCTCACATTGCACTTTGTGAGATTAGATTTAGAACCGTGATAAGAGTCCGAACTGTAAAAGACCAATTTGTGCCTCTTCGAAAGGGTGGCGCGCGAAGAAAGTCAAGTCTATAGGGCCCTTTTTTTGACATTCTAGACGCATCTATTGCACCCTCCCTCATTTGGTAGTGCGAGGAAGGCTTTTTGTCCAGCAGTTCTGAATCAGGTAGTGAACCGGAATCTGATTCCCTAGAGTCTGTGGAGTTGGAATCAGATTCTAGTTCTTTTGAGTCAGAGTCCGGTATTCCTCGGGTTGATAACCCGAATGCTGTTGTTTTGTCTAGGTCGTCTTTTTCCTTTTCTTTTGAGTCAGTTGTAACCGAGGAATTGGATGAACTGGAAGTTGTGAATGAGAATGGTACCTCTGTTGTTTCTGAGTACTTTTCTGTGCCACTTGTTTACTGCATTAATCAGGACTTTCAAAACTTTGATAAAAACGACGAGGAAGAAATTCCTCCAGTTTTGAAACATTTGATTGATCAAGAGGAGAAGAGGTTTGTAAAACCTCTAGTTGATGAAATCACTTCAATTAATGTTGGTACTGAGAAGGATCTGCGTCTGGTCCAAATCGGGTCCACGTTGTCTTCGGTGGAACGCGAGCGCTTAGTCGCTTTATTAAAAGATTTCAAAGATGTTTTCGCATGGTCCTACGAAGACATGCCTGGAATCGATCCTAAGATTGTACAACACCAGATCCCTCTTGACCTTGAGGCTCGATCCGTCAAGCAGAAGCTTTGGAGAATATGCCTGGACTGGGCTCTAAAAATCAAGGAAGAGGTCACCAAGCAGATAGATGCAGGATTCTTGCTAGTATTTGAGTATCTTATTTGGTTGGCCAACATTGTTTTGGTGCCGAAGAAAAATGGCAGAATTCGGGTGTGTATGAAATTTAAAGATATGAACAAAGCTAGTCCGAAGGACGATTTTCCTCTACCGCACATCGATGAATTAGTGGACTTCACCGCAGGCCATGCGTTGCTTTCCTTTATGGATGGGTTTTTTGGGTACAACCAGATCTTGATGGCACCCGAGGATAGGGAGAAGACTATCTTCACCACGTCATGGGGAACCTACTGCTATAGGGTGATGCCGTTTGATTTGAAGAATGCTGGGGCTACTTATCAACGGGCTGCAACCACTATCTTGCACGATATGATCCACAAAGAGGTTAAGGTGTACGTGGATGACATGATTGTCAAGTCCAAGGAAAGAGAGAGCCACTACACCACCTTGAAGAAATTTTTCCAACGGATTAGAGAGGATCGGTTGTGACTGAATCCTCAGAAATGTACTTTTGGTGTCACAGCAGGGAAAATGCTAGGGTTCTTGATTACACAAAGGGCATTGAGGTCGATCCTTCCAAGATTAAGGCCATCTTAGAAATGCCACCACCAATGACTGAAAAGGAGGTGCGAGGCTTTCTGGGTAAAGTGCAATTCATAAGACGGTTTATTACAAAATTAACCTTGACTTGTGAACCACTATTTGGTCTCCTGAAGAAAGGAAAGAAATTCCAATGGGATGACCGATGCCAAGTTGCTTTCGAGTAGATCAAGCAGTATCTACAAAACCCACTCGTGTTGTCACTGCTAAAGCTGGGGAAACTGTTGATTTTGTATCTGTCAGTAACCGACACGACTATGGGCTGCATGCTTGCGCAGGAATCTGAGGACAGAGTGGAGAAGGCCATTTATTACCTGAGCAAGAAGATGCTGGAATATGAGACCCGTTACACTCTGCTCGAGAAAGCTTGCTTAGCCTTGGTTTGGGCTACCATGAAGTTGAGGCACTACCTATCAACTCACTCCGTAATTCTAGTTTTGAGATTAGATCCTATCAAATACCTCTTCGAGAAACCAGCACTTACAGGTAGGCTAACCCGTTGGTTGCTTCTTCTCTCCAAATTTGATTTGAAGTATATGACTCGCAAGTTTGTGAAAGGGAGAGCGGTAGCGGAGTTCCTAGCTGATCACCCAGTGGAGGGAGATGAAGCAGTAGAGTATCTATTCCCAGATGAGGCCATTCTGCAGGTCGAAGAAGAGATTTGGACTATGTACTTTGACGGAGCATCTAACCAGTACGGGTATGGGATAGGGGTGTTGTTGATAACGCTTGATAATTCCAACATACCTTTAGCTTTCAAACTCCGGTTCAAGGTATCTAACAACGAAGCAAAATATGAGGCATGTATCCCTGGCATGGAAGCTGCCCTGGAACTAGGGGGAAAACGGTTGGACGTCATTGGGGACTCAAACCTGGTTGTGTCTCAAGCGAAAGGAGACTGGAAGGTTAAGGAAGAAAGGATGAAAATCTATCACCAAATCCTGGATGTTCTGATTCCCAAGTTTGAGAAGCTAACCTTCACGCATATGTTAAGAGAGAGCAACAAGTTCGCTGACGCTTTATCAACTCTATCTTCCATGATAGACATCCCTTTGGGAGTCCGGATGCGTCCCATCATTATTGAACAGAGGTATGTGCCGGCTTACGAGTTAATCTCCGTGATAGATGAAATACAAGATCAGAACCCCTGGTATCATGACATCTGGAACTTCCTAGAAAAGGAAGCTTATCCACTAGGGGCAAATGCCAAAGATAAAAGGGAAATACAGCGAATGGCTACTCAGTTTATCATCTGTGGAGGTAAATTGTACAAACGAGGCCATCTGGGAATGCATAAGCTGTGTGTTGATGCAGAAGAATCGAAGTGCCTAATGGAGGCCATCTATGGAGGAGAGTGCGGAGCGCACCTAAGCAGAGTGATGCTAGCTCGGAAAATTCTCAAACAGGGTTACTATTGGTCAACCATGGAGGAGGATTGTATTTGTTTTGTTCGGCGATACCACAAATGTCAGATCCATGCAAATCGCATGAGCATCCCGCCGTCGAAGCTGTACAACATGACTTCACCGTGGCCATTTTTAGTTTGGAGTATTGATGTTATTAGGGCAGTTACTTCGAAGGGGTCAAATGGGCATGAGTATATCCTGGTGGCAATAAACTACTTTACAAAGTGGGTCAAGGCCCAATCCTACGCAGTGCTGAAAACATCACACGTAGCCAAGTTCATCAGGAATAATATCATCTGTCGCTATGGGGTCCTGAATGAGATCATTTTGGATAATGGTTCCCACTTCAAGAAAGAGGTGATTGACTTGTTGGAGAAATACAATGTGGCTTTTCATAAGTCGTCCACATATTGGCTGCAAACCAATGGAGTTGTTGAGGCCGCCAACAAGAACATCAAGCACATTCTACAGAAGATGGTGGAAACCTACAGGGACTGGCCAGATAAGCTGCCATTTGCTCTTTGGGGCTATAGAACATCAATTCGAACTTCTACTGGGGCAACTCTATATTCTCTGGTTTATGGAATGAAAGTTGTTCTGCCAATCGAAATTGAGGTTCCGTCGCTGCGGGTTATGGCTGAGTGCCAGATAGCAGAAGTAGATTGGCAATAGAGTAGGTTTGAGGAACTTATTATGTTTGATAAGAGGAGGTTGAAAGCACTGTACCATGTCCAAGGTTATCAACGAAGGATTGCCAAGGCTTTCAACAAGAAAGTTAAGTCCAAGAATTTGAAAGAAGGGGATTTGGTGTTCAAAGACAACCGAGCTCCCATCCATGACCCTAGCGGCAAGTTCAAACCCAATTAGACTGGTCCTTACATCATCAAATCTATTTGGTTGGGTGGAGCTGTCATTCTTATGGACTTAGATGGCCTCGAATTTTCCCAACCAGCCAACATGGACAAGTTGACGAAATACTACCCTTGGAAGGCTCGCTAGGCCGAAAACCCGAAAGGGCTACCTAGGCAAAAGTTAGAGCACAAAAAATTTGAAATAAGAAAAACTGAGCTCGCAAGGTTGAAAACCTAGAAAAGGCGGCCTTGGCAAAAGTTAGAGCGCAAGAGGAGAGTGTTAACACCCGAGTGAACCCGCACTGAACTATGTAAGGCTTGATTCTCATCTTCGGGATATGTAGGAAACTTCATTTTGAAGTCCAGCCGTAAACACTTCTAAATCAACTATGTCCATCCGATTGTTCTGGTCATCTTTGTCTTTTCTACATCCAAGAGATTGGTTGTGTTCCTCACTATAAGAAGAGATGGTTATAGTGCAGTGTAGTGCCATTCAGACAAGGGGCAACTTTCCAATTATTGGATTCGGGGTTGTACATCTCAAAGATAGATTCCGGGTGTGTCCAGTTGTGATCCTTATCGAAAATGGTTTTGAAAAGTTTTAATAAAAGTTGATTTTGTGCAAATTAATCTTTTTACAACTTAGTCCATTTTTGGACCAAAAAGAAAATTTTCAGTACCCACAACCTTTAATTTCATTGATTTCAATACAGAGTTCTCCGACTCTTGATACAAATCGAAGTTGCTTTTTTATTACATTCAAAAGGAAAACTTGAAAGTACAGATTAAAGCAATAAACTTAGGGCATAGTTGAGCCAGGTGTTCCTGCCTCCCCTCCCAGAGCTTGTGAAAGCTTCAGATGCCAAAGTAGGCCTGGTCTGTGCCTCATCTTCAAGCCAAGCTATGCATTCGCCAGAAAGGGCGCAACTAGGGAGCGGGAGCTAGAAGTTCTCTTGTCCCCCATGCAGTGGGGTATCGGGCTAGGTGTGAACCTCGGATCGAAAATGAAGCTGAGTACTCTACCCCCTCTTCTGGGCAAGTCTAGTCATGTCCGAACTAATGCCTGAACCGAAATGGAAAATAGAAGACACAATGTGTCAAGCCAACCAACTAAATGCCAGGTTGCCGGGACATGTTGTAGCTCATCTTAGGCAGATCAAACCAGGGGTAATGCCAACCAATGTCAACAGCGGATCTGTTGCACATCCAGTAGCACCACCACCCCTCGTTTGGGAAATCAACTAGCCGTGGGCGAAAGCAATAGCCGCGCACTGAATATGTAGGGCAAGCATCCACTACTTTCAACTTGTCCATGAGCCATACCTGGGGAGGGATGAAAAATAAGAGAGATTAAAGAATAAAGAGGTGTACGTGGAGAGAAAAGTGAGAAAAGGGTTTTGAAAGAAAAATAGAGCCTGAGAGCCGAGTGATGTGAGAAACACATGTGAGAAGGGTGGGAAACATTACTTGCAAGAGTAGTGGACTTCCTGCAAACTTGGTCATCTCCCGGCGATGGAAAACATCCAAACCCATTAACGTCTCGGCTAGTGTCAAGCCAATGCATCTCTTGCCCTCCTTCAAGCCTTAGGCAACTTCTATGAAGCAAATGCTAGACCTTCCAAAGCCAGGGGCAAATAGAAAATAGGCCAACATACACAAGCAAAGGGCATGCTGCCGAAAACTTTGCCAAAGACGGTCGCCACGATTGCCGGCATTAGAAAATCGGTGAATAAGATTGGGGATATCTAACTCTCCGTTGTGAACTAAAGATCGAGCATCATGTAAAGTGAGCCCACACATCCGTCCTAAAGCTTGGATGTGGCCAAAACGAGACTGGGGAAAGATCTCCTCATCACGCCGGGATTCCATCAAAGCTTGGAATTCTTTGATTATGGGACATATCTCTTGTCCCCCGAAGCCAAACACATGCGTAATCGGGTTCCAACATCTAGCCGCGGCATGAAGGAACGGAAAACACAGCGGGGTACGACATAGCGAGAATAGTGTATTTATCCCGAAACCCCGAAAATTCATCTTTTTCGAGCCATCTAAATTTGCAATCCAATCGGAGAGTTTTTCGGTGAAGAATGGCTCCATTTGTGGAAAAAACAAAGCTGGAATGAAGAAACTACGAAGTCCTAACTTTTGTAGAAGATAAGGTACTGAGTGGAAGACAAGTGGCAGCAACCTGGTGACTCCCTGCATCACTGGCCGACCGACCAATTAAGGTAGCCGACAGGCTACCTTTTGTGGTCGACCGGCCACTTTAGTGGCCGACAATCACCACCAAGTGGCCGACAGCCACTGTTTGTCTCCAGCAGAATTGCCTTGGTCTCTCTGTATGATAAGAATGCTGAAAACCTGTGTTTTGTTCTACTCTGGATACATTCTGCTGCGGTTTTGTTGAGTCGTTCTCAAGTTTGTTTCAATTTGTTTATCGAGTTGTCTCAATTTGTTTATCGAGTTGTTTTGTTGTTGCTTATTGAGTTATATTTGTTTCATTTATCAAGTTGTTGTTTGTTGAGTTGTTGCATTGTCCCGTTTTTATGTAAAATGGTGCAATGCGATGCTCAGAATATAAAATGCAGTACATTTTTATCCAAAAAATTGTTTTCATTCCAATCATGGTTTCTTTTTACAAAGAGTACAGGTTTTAAAGGAAATAAAACTACCTAAGGCTGTACAATGTGCTAACACTACTAGCAAAAAGAAACAAAGCAAAAAACATTTGAATTGACGCTAGCCATCTCAGGATCCAGAGGCCCTCTTCATCCTCTTCCTGGGCATGGACTCGAAGCTATCGCCATTAGCGCCACTGTCCGAATCTGAGCCGGAGCCTGAACCAAAGCTGCCTCCGCTCCCATCCTCGGAGCCCTCTTCAGCATCGTCACCACCCTCAGAACTCGAGCCATTGCTGTCATCTCCACCCTCAGATGACACTTACTAGGAACTCGCTGGCTCCTTATCCTCACTGGTCTTATCATCGTCACCGCGCATGATAGGCTCCCGACGTCTCCTTCGACCGTGTGCCAGAATCTCTCTCCCTACTGTTGGAGAAGGCTCCGAGGGTCCTGTCTGTAGAGGTGTGACCTAAAAAGGCAGTTTGAATATATTAGCCATAGTATGAGTATCAGATGCAAGTATAGTGTGCAGGGTGAGTACATACAGAAGTCAGATACAGTATGTGAATGCAATGTGTCAGATATGATCTATACATGCAGTGTGGGAAAATGTTCAGTTGGGATGTCAATTTAAGTATATCAGTAGAAATATGATAACCGAAATGCAAGAAAGCTGAAAAATTACCTGAATGACGTGGGAGCTAAGCATCGTCTCTCTCCTCAAGATCATGCCCTCGAACGAGGCCAATACCTTAAGTAATCCCTCGACGTATCTGGTGGAGGCTACAAATGCAAGTTGAAATGATCAGTGAATGAATGAATGTCTGAGTATCTGAATGATAAATGAAAGCTGTAATGCATACCGGTGGTGCATCGGGTGTCCTGACATATCTGTGACTAGGCAACGGAGGCTCAATCGGGATCTAATAAGGCTCTCCAGAATACTGCCAACCCGTTAGCTCGGTTGGAAGGTCTGGCCATCCAAAACTCTGCCAAATAAAGGGTATCCCTCTAGCCATGCCCTTTCGTGCACGGGTCCTGCTTGTTGAAGGGGCATCTACTGCTTGGGCCCTACTCGACGAAGGAATGTCAGCTGCCCTCCCCATGTGAGCACGAACACCTGTCAACGGAGGCATGAGGTACGTCTGTAGATAAGTCGTATAGTCCCCCTTCCCAATGAAGAGGTCTGCACCCCATATGAAGTCAGTGATCTCCTGAGGGGAGAGACTCTCTGTGGCTCGCATAGAAGACAAAGGTGGTAAAGAAACCGACTGTGACGGCAGACCTAGTGTCTGGCGCATAAAGCGCTCGCCAAGAAACCAGGCTTGGCCTACTAGCCCCTCAAACAAAAGCCGATACCGGGAAGCACCCCAAGCTCCGGCAAACTGAAATCTGCCATCCTCTGGCATCGTCACCTAGGGCTGCCAGGTGACCTGCAGACATCAAGGGCATAGACTGATAAGTTGCCATTAGATATGTAAAATGAATTGGAGCTAAAAGTAGAAAGAATTTTGAGTTTTGAGTTACTTCTACCATCCTCACTGTGTCGAAATACCGGCGAAGGAATGAGAGGGTATCCTGGGTCCTCAGCTGGCACCGACCGTCATATCGATGCGAGTATGGCACCTTAAAAGGTGTCTCGACCTCCGGCTCAGGAGCAAGCGTCGGGAAATAGGCGTACACCCATAGCTGTGAAAAGTAAGAAGGCGGCAGTGAGAATACAGATAAACACAGAAAATGCGGAAAACAGAGTATGTGTGCAATGTCCAGAGAATGCAGAATGCAAAGAATACATAATACACAGATAATGCGGAAAGCAAAGTGTGTAGTACAGTGTAAAGAAAGTACAAGTGTAGAGCAGAGACTAGACTTCGTGTGTACAGTGTGTAGTGCACAGAAAGTGCAAAGCAGAAAGCATGGCAGAAAATGTAAAACACAAAAGTAAAGCATACCTCCCAGGCCCTCCAATAGCCGCCAACTCTGTTCCCGCTCCCGTGGGAGGTCGAGCTCACGTAGCAGTATAGGGTAGCGAGGCTGGCACTGCCCCAATCATAATGCCGAACCTGAGATAGGTCCACTAAGGCCCTTAAAAGATATAGCCCGACTGTGTTCGCCCTATCGGCAAACAAGGTAGTGTCGAAAAGGAACATCAGGAAACCTCATGCATACTGCTCAGTCCCCTCCACAGTCCCTGGGTCTGTCCCTCTGTAGTGGTCCCTGAACCAGGTGTATCGGACCATCCTTGATCAGAAGATAGGCGGGTGTGCTCCCAGTAAAGAGGTCCAAACGGCCTCCCACTCACCCATATCGAAGTCATATAGGATCAACTAGCCTCCCACCTCAAAGCCTGTCAACATGGTGAAATCATATGGGGTCATCGTCATATCCCCGGTGGTAGAGAAATGGAAAGAGTTGGTGGTATCCCACCATCTCTCTACCAGTGCACCCAAGAGGGTCCTGCTCGCCATGAGGTGCGATAGCCCCATGCAAAACAAACTGAACCTCGCCTCATCAATGATCTAGCGAACGCGGTTGGGGAGGTCCATGTACCACTCCCTCACTGTAGTGGACCTATATCCGCGGGTAAACCGGGAATCTACCTGTGTTCAGAATGAGCATAAATACAGTGTGTGAGTGTGTCCAGAATGAGCAGATGAAATACAGTGCAAAAGTGCGAGCTATGCAAGAAATGTAAAGTACATCACATAAATGTAAGAATGCAGTACATATCTCAGAGGCACCGTGGGACAGATGAGACTCTGGCATTCGTAATAGGAGATCTGCTGGTACATATCGTGCAAACCTGCTAAAGTGACGGACTGTACTGGGTGGTAATGCATGCGCCTTGGGGTGGTACCTCTCCGGATTGAAAGGTCGTACTCTAGGGAGCAACAACACGTACTCAGGCTCTCCCTCCATCCTCGGAGAACCCCCATCATGTGAAATGTCATCTGCCATGTGGAAAAAAGGTGAGAAAGTAGGCGAAAATGAGCAAAATAGGCAGAAAATGCCAAAAGTCAACAAAAAGTCAGCTCTCGGAGAGAGAAAATGGGAGAAAAAGTCAAAGCTCAGGAAAAGGCGTCAAACTCAAGACAAACTTAAGGGAAACAAACCTCAAGTGGTGAAAATGGAGGAAAAAGCTCCGAAAACAAATTTTGATCGGTTCAAAATGGAGGAAATCAAAAGGTTTTAGCGAATCAACTTTGCGAGGGGCGTTGGAAAACGCGTGTAAAGCACGGATCTAAGAGGAAAAAGTGTCTAGGAATGAAGAAGAGACAATTTTGGCACTGTGGGTGTGAGGAAATGAGATTTGGGAATGTGTTTTTAAAGATCTACATGCAAAAAGACTGAAATAGCCCAGAATTATCACAACTGGCCGACCGGTCACTTAGGTGGCTGATAGAATTTTCAGGTGGCCGGCAGGTTTTCAATGTTCTCCCTGTGTGCTTTTATGTTGTTTTGTGTCCTTGTCTCTCGAGAAAGTGCAAGAAAGGTTCACTTTTCGGCTCAAAGTGTCTCTGCGGAAGTTTTAACTCATGTCTTCGATGCATGACTCATCGTTAGCTGGCACGAACAAGGTGTATCCTTTTGAAATACATTGTAACTCCTCCGAGAGGTAAATCAGAGGTTACAACTGAATCAGTATTGTTAAGACGCGCATTTCTTTATTCATTGTTTTGCATCAAACATGCTATTGATGTTGCATTGAATATGCATTGATTATTGTGCACATAATGTGTATGCTGTGTTGCATTGCACTACACATGTTCTTATGTTTGCATAGAATATGCATGTCGCATTGTATTGCATTGTGCATGCCCTCACATTCGCATAGAAAACATCTATACCTGTTGCATTGAACATGCATTCGGTGTTGCATAGAACTTGCTCCATTTCTCGTTGCATAGAATATGCTTCTGTTTTGTTCCTTGCATGGTGTGCATGAAGCATGCCTCTCTAAGCGTTGTGTTATGGTTATTCATCTTGCATAGAACATGCATTCATATCTTGTTGTATCTATTAAGTTTCTTTCTTGTACAGACACAATATTGTATGTACGGTTCACTCAAAGCTGGTGCAACTAGACGATATTGTATTTACGGTTCATTCAGAGGAATTCCAGGTAAGATCATTCCTGTCCTTGGAACCCCCTTTTGGTTAGAAATATTCGGGTACACCCAGTGTTTATACCACTCCTTGCTTTGGTTAGAAGCATTGGGATGTGTGCCCGATGTTTATACCACTCCCAGTTAGAAGAGTTTGGGACATGTGTCCGATGCTTATACCACCTTGCTTTGGTTAGAAACATTGGGACGTGTGCCCGATGTTTATACCACTGCCGGTTAGAAGCATTTGGGACGTGTGTCCGACGCTTATACTGCCTCTTTGGTTAGAAAGATTGGGACGTGTGCCCGATGTTTATACCATTTCCCAGTTAGAAGTGTTTGGGACATGTGTCTGACACTTATACCGCCACTTTAGTTAAAAACATTGGATTGTGTGCCTGATGTTTATACCACTCCGCCTTTTTGGTTAGAAGCATTGAGACGTGTGCCCAATGTTTATACCACTTCCCAGTTAGAAGCGTTTGGGACGTGTGTCCGACGCTTATACCACATTGCTTTGGTTAGAAACATTGGGACGTGTGCCCGATGTTTATACCACTTCTCGGTTAGAAACATTGGGACGTGTGCCCGATATTTATACCACTTCCTTGGTTAAAAGCGTTTGGAACGTATTCTGACACTTATACCGCTTCTTTGGTTAGAAACATTGGGACGCGTGCCCAATGTTTATACCACTTCCTTGGTTAAAAGCGTTTGGAACGTATTCCGACGCTTATACCACACTGTTTTGGTTAGAAACATTGGAACGTGCTCTGATGTTTATACCACCCTCCGGTGTTTCCACCGCTCTCTTTTCCCTCTCACGCGCGGTGCGTTAGAATGCTTTGGTTAAATGCATATGGACGAATTCCAATCTTTGTACCGCTCTTTGTTTTGGTTAAATGCATAATGGTTGAATGTGTTTCACTTGTTATCACCACTTCTTTCCTTGCGTGTGCCATGCGTTGGGATCTTGTTTGCCCCCTCGAGTGCGCCTGACGGTTGTGGTTCTTACTTTTCCTGCATGATGCGCAATTAAGCTTGTATAATTTTCTTATATCCTTTCTGCATGAAATGTAGTTTGGTTCATGTTTACTTTCTTACATACCAGTTTGCTGTAGCATTTCTTTGCAAAACATTTGCATCTAGATGTTTCATTATAGCCCTCATTGCATGATCATAAGTTATGTTCTGCATCATGCATATCATTTGCATCTTGTCTCAGAACTACGCTGGTTTGATTCCTTGCAAAGGGATACATAGGCAGCCTACAGGCGCAACCGTTCTTTGTTTTGTTTTCCTATTTGTCTGAGTCTTCAGCCTTGTCAAAAATGGGTCATCTCTAGGCTTTGACATTCACTCCCGTCATTTCATGACTTCCGGGTTCTATCAAAGAGAGGCAACTATAGACACCTCATTTTTGACCGACCTCAAGACTTAGACGTCATCATTTGTGCATTCGATGATTGTGTTTGTTTGTGCTCGTTTTGAGTGTCTGAAGTTCTCGGTGGAATGCCTTGCCTTTAAGCCTCTAAACCCTCTTTGTTTTGTGCTTGTTTTTGGACCAAACCTTGGTGCCTCTTGCCTGGGGGGGGGGGGGGGTAGGGCCTTGTTGGCCATTTTTTGGCCTTGTCGGCCACTTTTCCCCTTTGTCGGCCACTTAAAGTGGTCGGTCGATTAGGTGAGGTGGCCGACAACCATTTTTCTCCTTTTTCAGATATTTTCTTTGCCAGCTGTGCAAGCTATTGATCACTGAATGCAATCTCCATACACGTGTATGGAGGGATGAATGCAAGCCTTTGAGGAGGTTGGATATTTTGTGAGCAAATTTCCTCTCTCTTTCTCTCTCTCTAGAATTCTCCCTCTCTCCCTATTTTGTGCTTGAAAGTGGGAATTCTCTACACTTTTGCAAAGAGACCCTTAACCAAACATCCTCATCTTGGAGATAAGGTTCTTTGAGGCCTAAGTGTGAGCTCTTAAGGTTGGTTTAAGCTGGAATTTGGACCTATTCAGTGCTGTGCTTCAAGAGGTATAAGAGTTACCTTGTAAGGTTTGTTTTAGTTGCCTGAATTGCCATCTTTTTACACTATTTTGGCCTAGTTTTCAACTACAAAAACTCTGATTTTTGTGTCTTAACATGTTGGCTTGAGATCATTTTGTGCAAAGGGGTTGTCTACCCTTCTTGTTGCCTAATTGTGAAGCTTTTTGCATCATCTTTAGCATATTCAAACCAAACCTTTTGGCCCTTTAAACCACTGAAATTCGGAGTTATTTCAGTGGTAAAAAGTGTGTTTTGAAGTCCAAAAATGGAGGGGGTAGCCTCCCCTCTTTGTGTCTCACTTCCATGCCTAGTTAGCATCCTATGGTAGTATGTTTTTATGGCTGAACCTAGTTTGATTCAGGCATGTTTTAGGCTCTAATTTGGCATGATCTAGCTCTGTTTTGGGCTTCTTTGATCATATGAACCATGTTTTGTATAGTTATAGTACGAATACCTTCACTAGTTTAGTGTTTTAGGCCTCCAAACACGCTTTGCTTGAGATGATTGCATGCTGTAGTGTCATTTAACATGTGATTTCAGTGTATATAGCTCTGTCACACTCTCAATTATTTCACTCTTTCATTGCTTTTGAGAGTTGTGTATTGAGTCTTGTTTGCGAGCTAACATGTGAGCATGTTTTTGTAGTCTTTTATGCTTCAATCTCAGCATGTTTTAGCCACTGTTTTGGCATGTTTTTGCTCTATTTTGAGCTGGTTTGGTCAGTTGAGCTTGGTATTGCATGCCTCCAGTGTAGTGCTCTTCACTAGCTTAGTGTTTTTGGCTTTTGGACATGTTGTGCATGAGTTGCTTGCATGTTGTAGTATCATTTTTCATGCCATTTTAGCCTGAAGTATTTGCAACCTCCCTCATTTCTTTACTTTTCCATTTGTTTTGAGGGTTGGTTAACCTTAAAGTTGTGTTTAAACTTGAGATAGAGCTTGTGCTCAATGGCTTTGATCCTCTTTTGAGGGTTTCTACTAACAAACATCATGCTCTCTCTCATGTCTTAAGTCATCCTTTGGTTGACCTCTCTCTCATTAGAGGACACTCACCTTGGACTTAACCAGTTAAAAAATGATTCGGTTATGTAAAATGCGTAAACAAAACATGACAAGTAAAACTTGAGCAAGTTAAGCATGTTGTGTTGCATTGCATGTGTTTGGATCAGATGTTAATCCAAACACAAGAAATGTGGGACGTTTCATACTCAAAGTAATGAAACGTGTCACGTTTCTTGGTCATCGTCGCCCTTGATCATGCATGATAGGGTGGTGGTTCTTTGAGTCTTATTTGTGCATTCATTAAGCTTGTACAAGCTTGACTCTTTGGCCATCATGCATTGAAAATGCTTGATTGGTGGCATGAGAGCCAAGTACTACACTCCTTTGAACTTGAGAAATGTTAAGGAGGGTGGCAGCACACACATTTCTTAAAAATTGCATTACTTTGCCTCTGTTGCTCTATATTGCAGCAAAAACAGAAGTCTGGAAAAAAGAGTGGCCGACCGGCCACCTGAAGTAGCCAACCAGCCACTTAAACTAGCCGACCGGCCAGTTAAGGTGGCCGACAGCCACTTTTTGTGGCCGACCGACCACCAGTCAATTTTTGTGCAAATGTGTTCCTATGTTGGAGCAGAGGCATTCTGGAAGTTGGTACGATGTTCAGAGATCACAGTAAATTCAAACAAAGGCAACCGATGGCAAGGCGATGGTTTTTTGGGAAAAAGCCAACCGAGCATACATGTCTCCCTCACCTCCGAGGCCTTTTACTTGCTTTATTTAAATTGCTCTAGTTAGTTAGCGTAGCTAATTGTTCAATTCAAGTGTTGTAATTATGAAGTTTAATTTGGTTTGTAATATTTTAGCTAGCTTAGAATAGTTAGTTAATTTATTTCAATTGTTGTAATTAATTAGCTAGAATAGTTAATTAGTTCGTTTTGTAATAATTAGCTTAGCTTAGTGTAGCTTAGCTTATTCATGCGGACCCTCCTTCATGAGGGCACAATGTTGTAATAAGTGTGCGTGCGTGTGTGCATGTCTTCCAACCCCACGTCTTTCTTCCTTTTATTTATCCGCTTTCGATGGTTAGTTTAGGGTCATATTTCGAATAGCATACCTTATGCTTCCATGTTTGCGTCATTCACTTGTCTTGCATGCACCGAGGCTCAACGCATCATTCAAACTGCATTGTATTTCAATACTTATTTGAATACGTGTTTTCAAAGCATGCTATCAAAGTTTTCCAAATACCATGATTAGGTAGCCGAGCCTATTTAGTTGCATTATTGAGTGTGTTGCATTAGGCATCTAAGCATAGTTAGGATCATGCATTGTTTCTAACTAGCTTTTGTTTTGGCTTGGAGTACACTGTAAGTTTTACGCTTTAGCATACTTGCATGAGTGTGAGTGTTGTCATGTTTCGCATGCTTGCTATGAGGCTATTTGCTTAAATGATTAACTGCATGAATGCCTATGGATGAAGGCTTTGTTTCTTAAATTGGAACAATTCGATGATTGTGAGTTTTAAGCCCACTTTGTGAAGTGGCAAATCATGTTTTAAGCCCACTTGAGGTGGTAAATCTGCGTTTTAGCCCACTTTAGGGTGGCAATTTCAAACCAATTTTGAAAACAAACATGATTTGATTTGTTCCAAGTCTTGCGACTTAGTCTATATTTGATTGTGTGTACATCACATAGTAAGGTTAGCTAAATAACTGGAATAAGAACACATGTGTATATCAAACAACATATCATGTTTAGTAAAGGCTGATCTTTGATCGGGCAAGTGGGGGTGCTCATTCCAGGACCTTCCCCTCTCGTACCCAAGTTCCCGAGCCGAGGCAACTTTGGTGATGATGGACACGTGGCCTTTGGCACGAGTTAGGTTTTCTTAAATTTCCCAAAACAAAATATGTAGGTGGCGACTCTATAATCTAGCAAAGCAGTCCAGTTTTGGCATTATTTGATTCAAAATCTGATTTTCCAAAATGATTTGACGGATTGGACTCTTCGGTGTTTATCATTTTCATATTGCACTTATGAAACTAGATTCAGAACCGTCACAGGAGTCCGAACTATAGGACCAATTCAAGCTCTTCGAAAGGGGGGCGTGAAGAAAGTCGAGTCTACAATTGCCTAGTTGTATCTCCTCACTCTCTACACTCCCAATCCGTAACGAAACCCTAGCCACCATCTCCATTCCATTCAGTGCATTCGATGTTTTGTTGCCTCTTCATCTTTGCTCCGCCACTTCTGCTTACCAGGTTACTCTCTCTCTCTCTCTCTCTCTCTCTCTCTCTCTCTCTCTCTCTCTCTTCTCTACTCCGTTCCTTCGAAGCCTAGAGAGAGAAACAGGGGTTACATGTGTTGTTCTTGGACTTCCGCTCTTATCTTTCATCGATCGTGTTGATCCGATTGCTTGCTTCTGTATAATCTTTGCTACCCATCTCTTTATATCTGGAATTCCTGTGTGATGTTTTTGTTAATAATCGAGGGTTTATGTGCAATTTTATAGTGATCCCTCGTTTTCAATTCATTTGTTTGAATCTATATACGTTATTACATAATATTGTTAGTTGATAATCAAGGGCTTGTGCTTGATCTATATTGATTGTTCCTAATTTTTTTGAGATTCAATGTTTCCTTTTAACCCATTTGTTTTAATCTACCAATTTTTTTTTTTTTTTTGTTTATTGGGTTTATGTGTTGTGTTGGTGGCTATCTAACAGCAGTTGTCATGGACAAGCAATTTTACTATCTATTTTTTTTTTGGGTACCATTTTACCAACCATCATTTTATCTGTGAGCCTATCTATATTTATATTCTGTAAAATTTTCTTCCTCAACTTCTTCCTCTACTGAATTCACAATACTACTTTGTCTTACATATATACAAGGGATGCCTTGGGGGTTGAGGCATCGCTGAGAGAGCAAAGAAATGTTTGATCTGTTAATAATAAGCATGTGTTTGTAACTTAGTTTAAACATGGATTGGGTAATTTTCATTGAGAGTCACTGATAGAAACAAAAATGGTGGTGTTAAATATAGCCTCCAAAGAAACTACAATAATATATAAGAATCCTGATGTTCATCTTCCATTCTTTACCTTCAGAATTCGGTTTTAGTACAGCAACACTACTGTGTGACTACCATAATGAATTATTTACTGCTCTCATTTGGTTTTAACTCTGTTCTATAGGTCAGGAAAGGAAGTCACTTGTTGCACATTATTAATATAAGACATTGTTCTAAACAATATTTCATTAAATTTGATCGATCCACTTAATTTTCTCAATTTTTCCAATGTGCCATTTTTATTGTATTCTTTGCATATGTGATCCTTTGATTGCCTCTATTGTTTCTTAAACCTTTCAAACTCCAGGCGGCATTTATTTAGTTGGCTCTAACTTTGGCTCCATTAATTATTATTTAGTTTAAATTTATGTGCCATTGTATCTAGTACTTTGTCTGCAATTATTAGCTATTAAGAATCTCCATAATTTGTTCAATCACCTCAATGCATCACCAAAATGGCAGTGAACCTGTTCAATCTCCACATACAAAGGCTATTGGGGTATTGAACAAGTTCTAAAAAGTTTCCCAAGCACAGCCCGTAGACCATCTAAATCCCATAGATACTTAACCAAAAGAGATAGAATAAATAAATAAATAAAAGAAACAGTCCCATGCACAACCCACAAGGGATTAGGTATAGGTCTTCAATACAACAACACCTCACCAGCAAAACACCAGCAGGAGCACTACTATTGCTGCTGGCAGCATGAACCAAAATAAAAAAACAAGTTCCAAACATAAACCATGCCTTGTTAAGGCACAATTGCAGCCTTGTCCAAACTTGCTTGCTTTTCAACTACAGCACCACTGCATTTAACATGACCTGAAGGTCCAAACACATAAAAGACAACCCAATGAATAAGAATATGTAGCTGGAATACCTGCAACAAATCTTAACTTCTATTGCTTGTATTGCATCATTTTGTTTTGGGGTGTCAAGTGTTGTAGATTATTTAAACATTAGTTTTTATTTTTCTTTCTCTTATTGAATTCCTCATATATATATATATATATATATATATATATCAATAATACATGCATATGTACTTGTAGTTTTTAGTTTTCTTTATTTCATTTCTTCACCCTTCCTCTCGTTATACTATTTTTAGCCGATAATAAAAAAATTTGTTTTGCAGCTGACAATTCTCTCCTTTTGGTTCTTAAATTCTACTCCTAAATTGGTAATTTTTTTGATAAATTTAATAAAGTTGATTTTTTCTTTGCTTGACTTTACGAATGACATTAGGGTATTTTTGTTTCTATTTTTTAAAACTTTTGAAAACAAAAAAGTAAAATAAAATTAGCCTTCAAAAGATGAAAAAAATTCAGGTTTAAGTCATAGAACTTGTACTCTCTCTCTCTCTCTCTCTCTCTCTCTCTCTCTCTCATTTATGTTTTCTCTACTCATTTCTGTCTAATTTTTTTCCTTCTCTGTTATTGTCATCTATCTATTTTCTCTATCTACTTGTATCTTCTTGCTTTTACTAGGTGTCCATGAGATTTTATGCTTGCATAAAGCCTATAAATAACTTTTTTTCTGTATAACAAAATTGGCCTCACAAATAGGAATAAAATTCATATTTAGTTAATTGGTTCTTGGTTTATTCACCTAACATAATCTTCACTTTATAGGTGACCAAATATGGACAAGAGTTGGATGTCCATTAGAAATAGATTGAGTTCGGAGTACAGAGAAGGGGTTAAGTTATTTCTCCAATTTTGAAATGACAAATGTTGGCCTAGATAATAGAATTCGTTGTCTGTGTATGGATTGCCTAAATTTTGAACATCATACCATTAAGGATGTGGAATATCATTTGATCCGAAAAGAGATGTCGCTTTCATACAAGACTTGGGTGCACCATGGGGAAACTGGTCCTGTCAATCAACCTTGTGTGTGGAATAATGACAATGGGGTTGAAGGTGCTATTGATGAAGGGACAACCAATGAATGCCTTGACCTTGAAGATGAATTGTATGCTATGTTAGAAGACCGTCGCACGACGAATACTTTTGATGATGATGAAAAGGATGAGTGGCATGATAATGAGCAAAGAGAGAATGCACAGAGCTTTGATAAATTGTCAGAGGATGCTCGGCGTCCGTTATACTTTGGATGTCAAAAGTTTACTTCGTTATCGTTTGTCATTAAGATGCTTCATGTGAAAGTGTTAAACAAGTGGAGCAATAAGTCTTTTGACATGTTGTTGGGTGTATTGAAAGACGTTTTACTGGAAAGTGATCAAAGGGTTCCATGGACCCTTTATGAAGCCAAGAAATTTTTGCATGACTTGGGTTTAGGATGTGTGCCTATTCATGCATGTAAGTATGATTGTGCTCTTTTTTGGAAAGAAAATGCAAATTTAGAAAATTATCCGATTTATAAGGAGCCTAGATACAAACTGAATGATGGCAAAGGTAAGATGATCCCTCATAAGATTTTGAGATATTTCCCGTTGACACCAAGGTTGCAAAGATTATATATGTGGAGAAAAACAACTATAGATATGAGATGGCACAAAGAAAAACATGTTGACGATGGCATATTAAGGCATCCAGCCGATGGTGAGGCATGGAAGGACTTTGACAGGCAACATATTGTGTTTGCCCAAGAACCACGTAATGTGAGGCTAGGGTTGGCCACCGATGGTTTTAACCCATTTGGAAATATGAGCAACTCATATAGTATGTGGCCAGTGGTAGTTATGCCTTATAACCTGCCACCGTGGAAGTATATGAAACAACCATTTTCCATAATGTCATTGCCTATTCCTGGACTGCAAGCACTAGGGAGAGATATTGATATTTACTTGAGGCCATTAATTGACGAATTGAAGGAGTTGTGGGAAGATGGTGTAGTTATGTATGATGCCTCAACTAGGGCAAGTTTTCGAATGCATGCAATTGTTATGTGGACTATTAATGACTTTCCAGCTTATGGCAACTTGTCAAGGTGGAGTACAAAAGGATATTTGGCTTGCCCCAATTGTAATGAGAATGTATCATCACAATGGTTAAGAAGTAAGATAGGGTACATTTTTGCCCACCGATACTTGCCTGAAGACCATTCTTGGCACAAAAGTAAGATCTTTAATGGTAAGGCAGATGATCGAGCAAGACCTTTGGAGTTGTCAGGTGAACAAATATTAGATCAACTGGATTTAGGAACATTTAAACCATTTGGAAAGCATCCAAGCAACGAGAAAAGAAAAGGGAATAAAAATACAGCACTGAATTGGACAAAGGAAAGCATGTTTTTCGAATTGCCTTACTGGAAGACACTCAAGGTACAACATAACCTCGATGTCATGCACATAGAGATGAACATAGGTGAAAATTTGATTGGGATTTTGTTAAGCATTGATGGAAAGAACAAGGACACGGAACAAGAACGCATGGATTTAGAGAATATGAAAATTAGAAAATATTTTCACTTAAAGAGGCGCGCGGATGGCTCCTTTGAAAAGCCCCTTGCATTGTACACATTGTCCCTAAAGGAAAGACAAGGTTTTTGTGCATTCTTAAAATCAATTAGGTATCCTGATGGATATGTAGCAAACATCTCTAGGTGTGTAAGCACTAAGGGCGGCAAGTTTATCCGATTTGAAAAGTCATGATTGTCATGTCCTTGTATAATGACTTCTTTCTATTGGGATGCGTGGGTATCTTAACAAGGACATTTCTATTGCATTGTTTGAGTTGGGAAATTACTTTCAAGAGTTATGTTCGAAAACAGTAAGGGTGAATGATTTGGAGAAATTACAAGAAAGCATAGTACTCATATTTGCAAGTTAGAAAAAAAATTTCCACCTGCATTCTTTGATGTCATGGTCCACTTAGATATTCACTTGCCTCATTAAGCCATTCTTGGAGGGCCAGTGCAATATCGATAGATATACCCTATCGAAAGGTATTATTATACGCTTATTGTAAAATTATTTTTTTAATATTATAGTACCGTATATGTGGTTTGTATAGTAATTTCATGTTATTTGTTGAAGATTACTCAGGATTTTGAAAGGGTATGTAGCGAATCGAGCTGGCCCAGAAGGTTCAATTGCAAGAGCTTACATTGTCAAAGAATGCCTCACTTTTTGCTCTATGTATCTTGGTGGGATTGAAACCGTATTTAACAAAGAGGAAAGAAATGAAGATGTTGGTGATGTTGGCATGGGGTATTCAGTTTTTTTACAAAAATTCATACTTTGGGCTAACTCAAAGGGCACTCAACGTGTCTGAAAATGAAATAAAAGTGGCTCAATGGTTTGTCTTGTACAATAGTCCTGAAATCGATAAATATCTAAAGTATGTTCACATTGTTCTAATTTAGTTACTATATGCATAACTTTTTCATTATGGTCGTACTTAAGTACTAATTATTCACATTTTTTTGAAGTAGAGAACACAAGAATCAATTACAGAATGCAAATGTACATGATATTACAAGATGGCAACAAGAAGAATATCCTATGTGGTTCAAAGAGCGGGGTAAGATATATAGATAAATATGTAATAAACATCATAAACATAATTCACTATTCCTAGATTGATATTAACATCATACATTCTAGTCACATGTTCATGTAGATAAATCAATTACAAGCTGAAGGATCATCGGAAGCAACTGATGAGTTATGGTCATTAGCTAATGGTCCTAGTCCAATAGTGAATATTTATTCGGGCTGTATTTGTAATGGCATTCAAATCCATACCAAAGATCGAGACAACTGTCGTAAAAGTCAAAATAGCAATGTGGCCATTCAAGGGGATCATCAGGGTATGTTAATTGATTTCTATGGTCACTTGACTAAAGTTTGGGAAATGGCATACATGTGCGGGCATCGAGTTATGTTGTTTCAATGCAAATGGTTTAATAGTTGTAGCTGCAGAACATTTTGCACTGAAACACATTTAACAACCATTAATGTAAGAAGTCGTTGGTATCAAAATAACCCATTTGTCTTGCCAAGTCAAGTGCAGCAAGTTTTTTATGTCAATGATACCAAATTAGGTGAACATTGGAAAGTCGTAGAGCGACTTCAATGTCGAGGAATATGGAATGTGCTGAAGCTTGAGGATGTAGATCCCAATGATACTGAATTGCCTATTCCGAATGATGTGTTCCAGCAGGATGAGACCACTGTAATTGTCCAAATCACCATTATAGATTCCATTAGCAACACTTTATATAGGACCGATATTGCACCTGATATTATTCCCAGTGAAGTGGTTCTGCAATCTGGTAGAAGTGTATACGTAGAGGCTACAAACAAAGATGATTTTATCTGTGATGATGATGATGATCAAAATGATTTTGTGGGGTGTTATATGTAAGTATACCTTCACTATATTTGTTGTTCATATTCCTAACTACTTGTTTTGTGTTTTCTTGGATTAATTACACTTTAACTCCTCCTGGTTTTACGCAAAAGCACTTTACCCACCTAAAGTATAAAAATATATACACATAGTAATTAAAACTACATATATAACCCCCTACACAACCCGTACAAGTAGGTATTTATACTAGAGACCAAATTAACCACCAATATAGAAATAGAGATCTACACATAATAATTAAGATTACACAGACTTTCCAACCAATAACATGGTAGGGCGCATGTTGCAGCCACCACCAAGTTAATAGTCTATTCCTTTGAAGAACAAGAGAGACATTATCCATGGAAGGGAGCCCATTCCAGCCACCTCCAAACCACCAAACCAGTCCCAACAGCTTTACATGAACCTGTCTAGAAAATAGGTTCAGTGATGAATTGCCAAGACAACACAAACTGTTCCAATAACATGCACTTAATATATGGGCTCACATCACTCAATCCACCAATATAACATAATAAATCATAAATTGATTATGAATAGGACATGTACTTTGTGTATCAAGACAATCATGTTCAGGATAACATATAGGCAGTATGAAGAAGCTTCGAATTATGAATAAAATTGCAAAAGTTCAACCTGTTGTCTTGGTTAGGACTTTAAGAGAGTTAGGATTTGCATTTTAATCCAAAGTGCAATAGGGTTATGTGTACAATTTTAAACTTTAGGGAGTTTAAGTGTTTTTTGACAAAATTACAAGGGGTAAAATGTAATTAACCCTTTTTAAAAATATAAAAAAAAAAAAAAAAAAAATTGATAGGAGAAGATAGACCAACTTCGTGAGGAAGCTTCACAGCCTGGAGCAACCCCAATGATACAAAAGCAATTTTATGTTCAAGTCCTTAGGAAGGGGCCAAGGTATTTGAAAGGTTTCGGGGTTGGTCCAAAGCCGTCTTCTGCTTTCAAGTCTACAGCTAGGTCACAAGCACATGCTGAAGAGGTAACATCACTGAAAGAGATAATTCAATCATATGAATGATGCTTTGAGCAGTTCGAACACTTTATGACACAAATGAAGGGTGATCATAGTGGATATGACTCTTTTGATGAGTAAGTACTTTAAATTTTATTACATATATTAGTGCTTTTAAAATAGTATTATTTTATAACTAACCAATTTCACTTGTTCCCTTTATGCATGTTGTTGAATTGACTGTTAATATTTGTTCCACTAAAGATATCTTTAATTTTCTAATCAGGATCCAAATCCTTAAATTTTTAATGAATTTGTATCATGGTAAGGAAACTTAATATATGTTAAGTGAAATTGAATATGTTAAAATCATCATCTTAATACAATATGTTAAGCTGTGATCATGACGTTCAAAAGGCTCTGTGTGATTGCTAGTTTGGGAGTGGAATTAGATCCACATAATTTTACAAAATTAAATAGAAGTGTAAGCAAAAATATTATTATTAACAACGCTTTCTTCATTTTTTATTTATTTATTTTTTTTAACTTGCAGGTAGCTAGAGGTGTAGTCATGCATGTTTATGGACATGATCAGTTTGCTGGTGCATGAATTCTAAGTTATGCTTATATGTGGACTTTTTGATATATTTCGCATTAGACAAATATGACACACACTTGGATATGAATGGTTTTTGAAATCTTTGATAATTTTCTCATATATGTTTTTGATTTGGTGAATATTCATTATAAACTAAATGGATGAATGGATGGTTATTTTGTAAAGTAAATCGATGGATGGATGGTAATTTTGTAAACTAAATGATGGATAGATGGTTATTTTGTCAAAAATTAATGTGTTCATGTTGACATGTGGTAGTAATTAGATGGATTAATTATTATTTTGACTTCCTTTTTTTTTATTGTAGATTGGATTGTTGATGGATTGATATGTTGAAATTAAGTGGATGGACATGAATTATGCATTAAATGTAAATGTATTACAAGTATTACAAAAAAAAAAAAAAAATAACATTACATTGACAAAAATGTTGTTTAAAATTGAAAGCTTTTTTGCAACCAATAAAATTTTAGTCGCAATAGGTCCTTGACAAGCTTGTAGTTGTGTTAGACTTTTCACGACTAAGATAGTTTTGGTCACCAAAAACCACATTTCAGTGACTACCATCGGTGGTCGCAATTGTTACCTTTCAGCTACTAGATTTTTCGTCGCAAAATGAACTACTTTCGAGAAATTGAAATACTTTCCGCAGCCAACATATATGGTCACAAATTCCTACTTTCCGCAACCAACTTTTGTTTTGGTCACCAAAAACCACATTTCAGTGACTAACATCGATGGTCACAATTGTTACCTTTAGCGACTAGATTTTTCGTCGCAAAATAAACTACTTTCGAGAAATTGAATTACTTTCCACGACCAACATTTATGGTCATAAATGCCTAATTTTTGTAACCAACTTTAGTTTTGGTCACCAAAAACCTTCTGTGATCGGTTTTTAGCTACTACATTGTGACCAACTTTTTTTGGTTGCTACAAATAATCAACGACTAGATATGAGCTTTCTGCGACCACTTTTGTGGTCACTAAAAGTGTTATTTCTTGCAGTGGTTTATGTGGTTCCGTCAAATGAATACATTCACTAAACCAAAGTCCAATTCCATTATCACTAAATAGTTCTACAAATAGATTATAAATCGAGGCACAAAAGTCTCGTAAATGGCTTTGGGTAAGTTTCAATAATAACAAGAGAAATGGATCTCACCAAATGACAGAGAAAGAAGCCTTCGAAGTAGAATTGAAGAAGATACCAAAATAATGGACCATGCTAATGGTGTTAGGAACCTTTGAAGTAAATAATGGACCATGTTGATGGTGCTAGGAACCTTCAAAGTAACCGTAAAACACCTTTAACACAGTAGAGATGCACCAAATCAATCCCTTGAAATTGGTAGTAAATAAATAAAAGATCTCTTCGAGGCTACTAGTACTAGTAGAACAAAGAGACACGTATCCACTCCAAGTGTACATGAGTACACACTCCATGTAATGAAAACATAGAGCCATGGTATTGATGAGCTCTTAGTCTTTCAAGTGTTGCTAATGCCTCCAACAAAATCAATGAGAATAATTCTATTACTTGAAATTTGGTAAGCTGGTTTTCCAAATTATGTTAACTGCTATCAAGCTAATTAAATGATATATTGGGTTTCCAAAGGTCACCTCATATATAGAATATATATATATATATATAGTCCATATACAACCCACACCAAACTTAAAAAATAATATTTGGTAAATGAATTGGATCCTATATTTCACTAAGGAAACAACTCCAATTCGAAGATGTGCAACCAGGTTTTGAAGGTGTATTATCAAGCTTCAAAGGTGTACAATCAAGTTTCGAAGGTATTGAATCATTGAATTTCCTTGGCCAATCTCAAAAACAACCATACAACATGTTACCATGAAGATAGCCATAATTTTGTTATTTGATTGGCCATTTTTCATGCTTTCCATTCTAGAAAATTTTAGCGAATATATTTTTTGAAATTTCATTTTTTGTTAACCATTTCATCAAAATTAAATTTTGATGTGAACTACAAATCCAAAAAGGATTTTGAACACCAACAATCATGGTACAAGATGGCCTTAAAAATTCAAACAACTTGACATTTTGAACAATCTCCAAAAATTCAAATTCATGAACATTATGTTGTTCATCATTCTCAGCCATGTTTGGCTTAAGAACATGTTCTTTGGTCACTTGATTTTCATCATTTTTTTGGCCTAATAGGTTGATTTTTCTATTTTAGCCAATAATGGCTTATGAAAATCCACCGTAGATATGTTGTTTCCATGGTCTAACTATCTAGGAATGGGTTTTTCAACCCTTCAAGCCTTATATGAAACATCATTTTTAACTGTATTTGGCTCAACAACATGCTATTTAGCCATGTAACTTCCATAAGTTGGTTTTACAAATGAGTTTTTTTGACCACCCAAGCCATTGATCAAGTCAACTCTTTTCCAATTTCAATTGTTAATGACTTGGAAAAAAATCTGAGAACGCTCACCAATTCTAGCCATTAAAGACTCGGTTAAAGTCTTTGGTAGTGAGAGTTACAAACTCGTTTCTCCATTGGTGAATTTCCATATCAAGTTACAGAGTTTCTCTAATTAAATAGTATCTTTTTTCTTCCACCAATAATATTGTAATGGATGAAAGTTTGTTTCATCAAGAAAATGGATCTCTTCCAGAAGATCTTTTTTTTTTTTTTTTTATGCCAAAAGATTTCATCTAAGCTATTTGGAATGGACAAATCCAATTCATTTTTCATTTCTTACACTTGACGTCCCACTGGGCGTGCAAAAAAATATATGTTGGCTATTTTGACACTTCAAAGGATAGAAACATAATTGTAGCATGCCAGTAAAGATCTGAAAAGTCCTTACAGATATTAATAAGCCAATTTATTAAACTATTGTGATGAGATTATTTTAGCCTCAATAAAGAGGACTTTATTGTAGTGTGCTAAAGTAAGAACCAATGCAATTTAACTTGACTTCGAAACAAAATGGGAGGGAGAGACTGGGAAGAAATGCAGTTGATTAATCAAAAAATGCAATTACAATCTTGCCTTTAGTAAGGGAAACTTTGAAGCTTTAACCGAGTTCTAGAATTATAAGAGTTATAGTAATTTACTCCTATGAAAAGTAAGTTTAGTTGTAGACATCCCATTTTTGACTAACCCTAAGACTTTGGACGTTTATAAGCTTCTCGATGATGAAATGGTAATTACTTCATCCCTAAAGATGCTTAAGGTTGTTATGAGCTGCTGTATAACCCCGTTTTAGCCAAAATCGTCTTTTTGTAAAAATGACCATTTTACCCCTTAACCCATTTTAATCAAAACCTAACTTTTTGGTCCCACTTAGAGGATAAAAGTCCAATTGAGCTTGGATTGATGAATGATTTCAAAACCTTTGACCTATTTTATATATAAACATCAATTGGGAGTCAAACGGACCTACTTAGGTCATGGGAGGGTCCAAAGACCCAAAACCACGTACTTGTGCAAACATGTATGACACACATGCCTAGAAGGAATGTGTTGCCACACATAGATTGCTCAGCCACACATGGTCTGTGTGCCCACACATGGCTTGTGCAGTCACACAATCCTGCGACGTCAAATTTTGTTTCAACGCTGGACTATTGGTGCGAATTGGACGGGAGGCCCAATGACTTAGCGATGAGGCAACCCTAGCTACCTCTATAGTGTTCCCTAGGCCTCCCCTAAGACTATAAGTAGGACCCCTGGCCCCCCCTCTTTGGGGGACCAAGCTTTTAGGCAATTTTTGAAGTGTTTAGAGTGAGTTAGAGTTGCAAACTTGACCCCCCCCACCCTCAAATCCTAAAATCCAACCTTAATACAGCAACTCTATAACCAAAAGTAGATCTAGGGTTTGAAGAAAAGTTGATCAAATCAAAACCAAGCCTAAAGGAAGCTTGCAAGCAAGGAAATCTCTTCTTTTCTTGCCTTTTCGGTTGCTTTTTAGTTTGATATTCAAACCAACAAGTAAGTGGTATGTTTTTTTTTTAAATATTATTTAAGCACGTTTTCATTGTTTGATAATGGTTAGGGTTTTAGTAAACATGAATCATTATCTAGGTTAGCCATCTTGCATGTTTTTGTTTTTTTTGTTTGATTGTTTTTTTTTTTTTTTGTATTTTTTTTGTATTTTTTTTGTATTTTTTTGCATGCTGTAATTAGTTGTATACTTGTTGCATGTTTAGGTCTTGATATCATCATACATATAACCTTGTTTAGTCATCATATAATGTTTAGTATGTTTAGATTTGTTTGTGTTAGTTGCTTTGTTTGCATTGAATCATGTCAGTAGCCATTAAATTGGGCTTAGGTTAATGATTTCTTGATTAGTAGCATTTTTACGATCATTATACATTATTTAATTCATGACATGCATGTTTTACACTTGACGATATAATCCAAGTAAGTTTCCTTGTTCTTCATAGTATATACATCTCATTTTGACCGACCCTAAAACTTTGAGTGCTTGTAGGCCTCCCAATGATGAAATGCTAATATCTCCACCCTTGGAATATTGAAAATTGTTTAAAGTTACTATTACACCCTTGCTTTGTGCTAAAAAATGACTTTTTTCAAAAAATACCAAAATACCCCTGAACCTGTTTTTCATCCAAAACCAATTTTTCGACCTCGAGAGATATAGGAAGCCTAATTGCACTTAGATTGATGATATTTTCCAAAATCATTGATCAGTTTTATCGAAAACATTAATTGAAAGGAAATTTGAGCTTACTTGGGCCATAAGCACGCAAAAGCCATGCAAAACCTCATCTAACTTGCAAAATTGACACCTAGACCCTTGGTTGCACGTATGCCTACAAGTGCGTTGCATGGCCACACCTCTTATGCATCATTGCACTTCCCCTTGATAGACAAAAATGGAAACCTTGCAAGGATAGCAATATGGCATTGGAGGGAGCCACTACAGAGAAAGGGTAGACGTGCTCGAACGTCACGAGCTCCGCGCGTGGAATGGTGCGAAATCCTTTTTGTTCTTTGGCTTACTACAGTTCGGACTCAAAGTCACAGTTCTGAATCTAATCCTGCAAAGTGCAATGCAAAACTGATAAATCACCAAAGAGTCCAAATACGACAAATCGTTTTGAAAAACTAATTTTTGTAAAGAAGTGCCAAACATGGACTGCTTTGCCAGATACAGAGTCGCCACCTAAATATTTTATTTTTGGAGAAATTTAGGAAACCCTGACTCGTTGCCTAAGGCCACGTATTCGTCATCACCAAAGTTGCCTCGGCTCGGGAACTTGGGTACGAGAGGGGAAGGTCATGCAATGAGTACCCCCGCTCGCCCGATCAAAGATCGGCCTTTACTAACATGATATCTTATTTTTGAAAACACATGCTTTCTTATTCTGGTTATAGCTAGCTTTACTATGTGATGCGCACAACGCACAAGTACAGACTAGATCGCCTAAGTTGGAACAAAACATCTCATGTTTGTTTGAAAATGGTTTGAAGGTGCTACTCGCAAGTAGGCTAAGACGTGGATTTTGTCACCCCCAAGTGGGCTTAGAAAACATGGTTTTGCCACTCTCAAGTGGGCTTGAAACTCGTATTTTGATGAATTGTTCCAATTCAAGTAATCCAACCTTTACCCACAGGCATTCAGTCAGTTATATCATTTAAGCAGTTAGCCTCATGACAAGCATGCTATCATGGCAATACTCACACTCATGCAAGGATGCTAAAGCATAAAAGCTTACCTAGTACTTCAAGCCAAAACAATAGCTAGTTAGTAATCAATACATGATCCTAGCTATGTTAAGGTGGCCAATGCAACACATACAAAATGCAACTAGAAATAGGCTCGGATATTCTAAGATGGCATATGAGATGCAACAATTGATACATGTATTCAAGTTGGAAATTGAAATACAATGCAGTTAGTATTATGCGCCGAGCCCGGTGTATGCAAGACTGATGAATGGATGCAAACATGCAAGCATAGGAATGCTAATTGAAATGTGACCTAGAACTAACCATCGTAAGCGGTTAAGTAAAAGGGAGAAAGATGTGGGGTTGGAAAACATTCACACACTCACGCACACTTATTACAAAATTCGCCCTCTCCACGGAGGGTCCGAATAAATAATATAAATTAACTAATTAATTAACTACCCTAACTAATTAATTATTACAAAACTCTTAACAAATTAAACAAATTAATTAAGCTACAAAACAGTTAAAGCGGCCTCGAGAAGAGGGGCAAATGCATGCTCGGTCGGCTTCGCTCAGAAATCCGTTGCCATGCCTCATGTTGCCATGCCTCATGTTGCCTCTGTTTGCACTGTTCTGCACCTCTGAAAATTGTGAGAATCTCTGTAATGCTTCTGAACCACCTCATGGTCATGCTGAAAGGCCATCGGCCAAAAGATATGGCCACCGGCCAGAGAACAATGGCCATCAGCCAAATTTTATGATATCGGCCAAAAATTGTTAGCCGATCAGCACTGCAGATAGCCGATCGGCCATCTCTTCTTGCAGACTGCTCCTTTTGCTGCAACAGAGGACAAACAAGGGCATGGCAATACATTTGTAAGAAAATGTTGTGCAACTACACCCCTTATCATGTTTGGAACTCAACAGAGTGTAGTGTTCGACCCTCGAGCCATCAATCACGCATTTCGATGCATGATGGCCAAAGAGACCGAATTGCACAATTCAATGTGAATGAAATGCACAAAAACACACAAATGCCTTGAACTCTATCATGCTGGATCAAGAATGTCGGCAATCGAGGATTGAGGCACGTTTCATCACTTCAAGTATGAAACGTCCCTCATTCCTCGTGTTTGGTTTGACACCCCAAACCAAACACAATGCAATGTATACAACATGGAGAAGCTACGCAATGCAACTTAAGCATGCCAAATGCAATATGACTCAAGCATCCACATAAGGCTAAGGTAACAAGCATACCAAATGCAATGCAACCTAAACATGCAAACATGCAATGTACCAAGCATGCAAAATGCAATGTATCCACAACAAGCATGAGATAACATGCAAACTAACAAGTATGCAACAACACGCAAGACGGATAACCATGCAACAACATGCAAAGATGGACTTAAACCAAAATGGGTAGGCCTCAGCCATGCCCAAATCAGTGGCCAAAATGCAATGAAAATGAAGACAAAAGCACATACAAACATGCATACACTTCGGTTCACAAACAAGGCATGAAGATACAAACTCTTAAGAGCACTTAAAGAGTGAAAAGTGTGGACATGTCACAAGCATCATAAGCTCTGAAATCATTCATGGAATGGGGCCAAACCATCCAAACTACACAAGTATGGCATGTAAGAGGCTCAAAACTTGAAGCTAGGAAAAGGGACTTGCACTAAGGCTATGCAAAACATGAAGCAAATGGCAAGTACAACCCAAAACAGTCCTAGATCATGCCAAAATGAGTCTAAAACAAGCATGGAGCAAAGCCAAAACAAGCCAACATGAAGGGCATTAGGCATGATACATACAAGGCCAATATGGGGTATTACACTACACCTATTAAGACCAAACATGGCATGACTTAACCAATGAAAAATAGAGTTATGGCATGTCAAAATAAGCCCCAAAACCCACTGAGATGGCATCCCAAAGGCCTAAGTATGGAGGCATGTACAAGGATCCATTCATGAGGCATAAAACACCAACTCTTCAAAGCATCAAAAGGGTGACAAATGCAAGTGTATGACTACACTGCATGGACTAAAATCACATATGGAATGATGCCAAATCATGAAAATGGTCTAAGCAATGCATGCTAATGACTTGGACACTCAAAGCCAACAAGCTAGATTGAACCAAGGCTATACAAAACAGTGCATGCATGACTAAAACAACAAGAAACAGAGCTCAAGCATGGTAAAACATGACTAAAAGCTTCTTTGAGTTGAGCCAAAATATGCAAGAATGATGGTCCAAATGCATGATGCATGTTAAGGCAAATGAGAGGATTGCAAGACAAGTGCGTGGTGCATGCAAGAAGCTATTAAACCAACCTTAGACAGAGGTATAGCATGCTAAAATAACAACAAATACTTGCTAAAATGGGGCCAAAACATGCTAAGAAAACATGCTACCATTATGAGCCCTTTATACTAGTGTGCAAGACACAAGGAGAGGGGGGTGTCCCTCTCCTATTCAAGACTCTAAAACCACCTTTCCACCACTGAAAATCTTCTGGATTTTAGTGGTAGAAAGGTCATGCAATGGTGGTTCCAAAGCTCAAAAAGAAAGGCACAAAACAAGGTCAAACAAGGCCTAAGAGGGGGTAAACTACCCCCAACACAAAAGTGACCTTAAACAAACATCACAAGCATGAAAAATCAGAACTTTTTACAGTTTAGAGTTAAGCTTAAAACAATATGCAAGTGGGTCTAAAAGCTTAAGCCAAAATGGGGGATTAAAAGGTAGTTGACTCACCCTTGAAGAACACCTTCAAGAACACAACTCCAGCAGCTTTTCTCTGACCAAAACCAGTCCAAGAATACTAAAACCAACTCCTAAGGACCTTAGCAACCAAAGGATGGTGTTCTACTAGGTGTTTGTGTGCAATAGTATGAAGATTCTACACTTTTGAGCACAAACAAGGGTAAAACAAGAGAGAGAGGTAAAATATGGAGAGAGATAGATATAGAACTTGTATCTCCAGATTTCAAAACCTCTAGAAAGGGAGGGGAGGCCGCCTTCTTATAGAATTTCAGTTCTCAAGCTTGTTGAACAAGCTTGAGTCTTGAAACAAATCCCTCCATACACGTGTATGGAGGATTAGAATTGTGCCCACCAGCTGTCACAGCTGGCACAAAATATCTGCAAAAAGCAGATGGAAAGGTCTCGGCTCAAAAATGTGGTCGATCGACCAAAAAGAGTGCTGATCGACCAAAAAGAGTGCCGATCGGCCAACACTTATGGCCGATGACAAGAAAACAAGGCTGATGGCATCATGCCTTAGCCGATGGGTTGTAGGGATGGCCAACAAGCCACCCTCTTCCCTCAGAAGCAAAAACACAAGTCCTTGGTTCACAACAAAGCACAAAACAGACAAGTTGAGAGATCCTGAGGCAAGGTGTGCAGCCGAGACCTTCGAGAACTCAAAACGAACACGAGCATGGATGATCATCGAGTGTTCAAACGATGGCGTCCAAGTCTTGAGGACGGTCGAAAATGGGGTGTCTACAGTTGCCCCTCTTTGACAGAACTCGAAAGTCATAAGATAACGGGAGCGAATGTCAACCCATTTTCGACAAGGCCGAAGACTTAGACAAGCATACAAGATGACAAAGAGATGCGCTCGCAGGCAGGGGCAATATGAAAAGGACATGCACGATGCCGAACATAACTTATGATCATGCAAAGAGAGCTATAATGAAGCATAACATGCAACAGTTTAAGTAAGCGAATAGGAATCAAACTACATTTCATGCAGAAACGACGTAAGAAAATTATACAATTCTCACTGCGTCTCACGCGGAGATGACTAAAAGCGACTACTGAGAACACCTGGAGTCTCAAACACAACATCTCTCAACGTAGCGCACGCAAGAGAGGAAATGAGCAACACTTCTCAGTGTATCACACGCAAGAGAAGGGAAGGAGCATCTCTCAGCGTATCACATGCAAAAGAGGAAAGGAGCAAAATTCTCAGCGTATCACACGCAAGAGAAGGGAAGGAGCAAAACTCAACGTATCACATCGAGCGCACCGGGGTGTTTCTAACTGAAACAAAACGAATTCAAAGGATAAGAAAGGTCTCACCTGGAATTCCTCTGAATGAACCGTACATACAGTACCGTCTGGTATCACCAGCCTCAAATGAACCGTATATACAATATCGTGCTCTGCATAAGAAAGAAACTCAACAGGTACAATATAGTAACAACACCTGTTCAACGTTACGTCAAGATATAATTCCAATATGAAACAAATGCATTCATACGCAATGCAAGCGAAAAGATGCATAGCAGCGCGAGTGAAAAGTGCATAACAACACACGTGAGAAGTGCATAACAATGCAACGAGTAGTGATGTATACTCCATGTAATATTATGGTGCATATTCTATGCGAGAGGGAGAAACGCACATTCTATGCAAAACAACAACAAAGATGTATGCTCAATGCAACAAGTTTGCCCTATACAATGTAATTGTGGATACATATCCGACACAACATGCACATATTAGGCGAACGTGATGGTGCATATTCTAAGTGACGACGAAACACGCATGTTCCACGCAACGACATAGAGATGCCATATTCAATGTAAGCATGGTAAAGGCATGTTATCCATAATATTGAAATACAACTTCAAGGCAAGATGAGGCATGCTCAATGCAAGAACGAGAAGACGTACAACAAGCGCACCTATTACAAACACAACAAAACTTTGTAATGCAACATATTCACAGCAATTCTCGGGCAATTCTTAAATCTTGCAATATACAAAAGGATACGAAAAAAGGATATACCTCGTACGTATCGAGTGCCGCACACGGAAGACACGGTTCGAGGTCAACACGAAGGCCGGTTAAGCTTCAAAAGTGTACTTTCTTGCATTTTCTCGGGTCTTTAAATATAGGGCCTCAAACCCTATTTCCTCACTTCTCCTTTGCCGAAAATCCTTGCTCTCTCTCTAGGTCATTTTCCAACCTTAGATCCGAGATTTTCTCCCATTTTCAAGCCTTTTACATCGTTCGATTCGTGAAACCCTCTTTGTTTTGCACACTTTGAACTGAACAAAACTTGATTTCGGTGCCACATTCTTGATTTCCTTCATTTGGGGTTTGTTTCCCCCAACTTTGCCTTTATTTTCGCGCCCTCTTCCGAGCCTTGTCATTTTCCTCCGTTTTTCACCCCTCAAGGTTGACTTTCGGTTGACATTTTGCATTTTCACCGATTTTTCGTACTCTCGACCACTTTTGCACCCTTCTCGAGATGGAGGACGACATTCCACGGGGTGGGACTCCCTCAGAGATGGACATGGACCCAGAGGTCGAGCTCTTGCCTCTTAGCGTTCGACCGTTCGACCCAGCAACATATCGGCCAGCGATTCACATATTGCTTCCTGATAGCATCCGTCAGTTCAGGAGCTACGCGCGAGGCGCACCCTTGGAGCTCCTACTATGCGAGCCGGAGTTGCACCTTTCCTATGGCGCTGCTGAGGTACATTCTTTCCCTCTTTTACCTTCTACAATGTAGATTGTACGCTTCGAATAGCCAGTACTGTTCCGTAACTGAATAACCCAAACACACTGATACATCATATGCGTAGTTCACCGTGAGCACACCCACACGCGATATCTGTTTAAACTTGAACACATGCACACACACTGCATTTTCATTAATTCTGAACGCATTCAAACACTGTATTTCTAACACCGCTTTGCATCTGTTTGTCTTTGAACACAGGGAGATTCCCATGCCTTCTGGGGGTATGGGAACACCATTGCCCGAGATTGGTACATGGAGTTGCCCAACGCGGTTCGCCACATCGTCGACTAGGCCAGCTTCATCGTCTTCTGCATGGGACTCTCGCGTCTCACTGCGAGTAGGCCCCCTTGTTGGCGCTCTGGTGGAGAGGTGGTAGGACACCACCGACTCCTTCCACCTTTCTGCTACAGGGGAGATGACAATGACTCCCTTCGACTACTCGATGCTCACCGGCATCGGGGTAAGGGGTAATCTGATTCCCTTCGACACCGACATGGGCGAGTGGGACGCTACCCAAATCTACTTGCTCGACGCTCGACCAACTCTCTCCCGGCCAGGGTTCATGAGGTATTCTTGGTTCGAGGACCAGTTCCGGATGCAGGCGCCTACGACCCACGAGGAGGTGGAGCAGTATGCTCGAGGTTTCATTATGTTTTTGCTGGGGACCACCCTTTTCACCGACCGAGGGAACAATGTTGCCCTTTAACTGCTAAGTGCATTGATGGACGTGACGCGGATCCGCCGCTACGACTGGGGTGGCGCAGGCTTGGCCACACTCTACAGATATATGAGCTTATCCTCTCGCCGCAACGGACATTTGCTCGGAGGCTACTGGCGAGCCTGGGAGGTACATTTTCCTTTTTCAGTTTCACAGTTCTATTTTACACTATCTATACACCACACACACTGCACACATGCAATCTGTTTTACACTAGCTGTACCCTGCACACACTGCATAATACACTGCACACACTGAACAAAACACTGCACACACTACACAATACACTGCACATGACTCTAATTTCTGCTTTATCTGCATACTACCTTACTGATAAGCATACTCATTCTTACCCTATTACATTCTGTAGTTGTGGGTGTATGCTTACTTTCCTAGGCTTGCTCCAGAGCCAGAGGTGGAGATGCCTCTCACCGTTCCATTTTCTCACCAATTCGATGTGAGGTGCGAGCGGAGGCCGCAAGAGTCCTTCTTGTTCTTCCGCAGATACTTCGGCACCATCACCACAGCTGAGGTATGTCAAACATTACAGTTTATTCAAGCTTCACTTTGCATTGTACTTTCAATAGTAGATAACAAACAGTATATCATTTGCAGATCACTTGGTAGCCTTGGGCTCCGTTGCCTGACACAGTTTGAGACCAGTATGTTGGTGCTCAAGAGACTGCCCAGTTTAGGATCTTGCTGGAGGGTCCGGTCTGCCGGGCATGGTATTTTGGGGAACGCTTCCTGCCTCAGACCCTCAACCTACTAGAGCAGGCAGCCCTGAGGCCACCTCCTACCCATACAAGGGCCACCGAGAGGTACACCCCGGAGGAGATGATGGATTATACGATCGACTGGGACTCTGACTTCTTCAGAAGTGAGGGCGACTACACTGAGTTCATCCAGACTTATCTGATGCGACCCTTGGCCAGTGCTCGCCGAGTCGAGAGAAAGAGGCCTGCAGCGCCAGTAGAAGGAGCAGGAGCACTGAGGGCGACTTAGGCCCGTGACAGGAGTGGATCCCAGAGGGGACACGGAGTGGAGTGGCCAGCCCTACCTACCACCATAACATGCCGAGGGCAGGGTGGGGAGACTTACCAGATGCCCATCGCTCCTCCTCCGGCTGATCATGAGCTCGTCGAAGTTCGCAGATCGACCCGGGTATGTACTATACTTTGCATTCCGTACAGTCATTTCATTTCATTTTATATCCCGCAGAATACTAAATACTTCAACACTTTTACAGGCTTCGATCGAGTACACTTACAGTCTTTGGAGCTGACGGCCTCAGTGATGGGGACGCTGCAGAGGAGTATTGACCTATTGACCATCTACGGCATCCCGGTAAGTTCTTTCAACCTCAGTTTCAAGACCTTGCATAGTCTGTTGCATATTGATATGATGCATTGCATTATCACTACGGCGCTACACTGCATTCACATACCACTCACGGCACTGATACACTGTAACTCTCATACTGCTCATACATTGCTCACGACATTCATACACTATACTCATACACTGTATTCAATATTCGTATGCTGCTCACGACATTCATAGATTTCTCACGGCATTCATACACTGTACTCACGGTAGTTATACACAGTACTCATACATTTGCCATTTGTTCTTTTCAGGCCCCATTTTAGATACCGGTCATAGAGGGTGCCTCAGCAGGACCTTCAGTGCCTCCCAGAGCAGTAAGGGGAGCCAGACAGGGAACGACGATACACAGCTGAGGCAGACACAGGCGTACTCGTACCGAGAGCAGCTCACGGGAGCCTACCCCAGATGACGACGAGTTCGATGCGGAGGCAGAGTCATCTCAGGATGAGGCCAGGGATGGCTCAAATTCCGACTCTGACGGTAGAGATCCTGGACCTTCATCCAGGAAGAGGACCAGGACGGACTCCCGGACTTGAGGCTACCGGCGCCGATCTAGACATTTCGCGGCTTTTCTCCCTTTTTGCTTTATTTTTCTTTTTACTGGTAGTTTAAGCACATTGTACTACCTCAGGCAGGTTTTATTTTCTTTAAAACTATGTACTTTTGCAAAAGAACACATGATGAAATGAAACAGCTATTTTTGTTGAAAAAGTGTTGTATTTGTACATTCTATGCATTGTATCACATTACATAACAATGTAAATGAGATTGAACTTTGTTTTGAAAACTAAACACTCAAATTACATTAACCAGGTAGTGAACCGACTAACAACAAAACAACTCGATAAGCAAAACAAAGAACTTGACAAGCTAACCAAATGTAAATACAACTCGATAAGCAAAACAAAAACTTAAAGAATGCAAAATACAACTCGATAAACAGATTGAAGTAACATAGGCGCGACTTCGCAAAATCATCACCGAAAGGCACTTGAAGTGGAACCAATCACAAGTTCTCCACACCTCCAACTCATAGACAGCTCAGAGAATAAGGGAAGAGGCCATCGGCCAAACTAAAAGGCCATCGGCCACAAGAAATGGCCATCGGCCAACATTACTAGCCGATTGGCCAAAAAAGATGGTCAGTCAGCACTTTTTTTGGCTGATCGGCCAAAAATGGCAAGCACCTTTAGAATCCTGACACCTGTCTTCCACTCAACACCTTATCTTCTACAAAAGCCTTAGCTTCGTAGTTTTCTCCATTTCAGCTCAGATTTGCACCAAATGGAAAAGTTTCTTGTCCAAGATCTCACAAATTGGATTGCCAACTTGGATGGCTCGGAAAAACTGAATTTCCAAGGCTTCGGCATAAATGCACTATTCACGTTGAGTCGCACCCCGCTACATTTTTCGTTCCTCCATGTCGTGGCAAGGTTTTAGAATCCGGTGACACACGTCTTTAGCTTTCGCGAACAAGAGATGTGTCCCACTTTCGAGGATTTCCAAGCTTTAATGGAATCCGAGCACGATGAAGAAATGTTGCCTCAGCTCCAGTTCGACCACGTCCAAGCCTTAGGACGGATGTGCGGCCTTACTTTGCACGACGCTCGGTCATTAATTCACGACAGAGAGATGGACATTCCGAGCTTGGTTCGTCGATTTTTTGATGTCGGTGACCGCAGTGATCATCATTGGCAGGGCTATCGGTGACACGCGCTTTGCTTGTGCACGTTGTCTCATTTCTTGCTTGCCCCAAGCTCTGGAGGATTTAGCACCTGTTTGATTGAAGTTGCCGAGGGCTTAAAAGAGGGCAAGAGCTGCGTTGCCATGGCCTTAGCCGAGACATTGATGGGTTTAGATGCTTTTCATCGCCAGGAAACGACTAGATTCGTGGGGAGTCCACTACTACTGCAGGTAATGTTTCCCACCCCATCTCACATATATTGCTCACATCACTCGGCCCTCAGGCTCGGTTTTTCTCTCAAAACCTTTTTCTCACTTTTTCTCTCAACGCACAACTCTCTATTCTTTAATCTCTCATTTTTCATCCCTCCCCAGGTATGGTTGATGGATAAATTGAAGGTTGTGGACTTATGCCTGGCATACTCAGCTCACAGCTATTTCTTCCGGCGACGTCTAGTCGATGCCCCGGATGAGGGATGGTGGTACAACTGGATGTGCAACTTGTCTGCTCTCGACATTGCTTGGCACTGCCCCTGGCTCAATTTACCGGCGATGAGTTACAGCATGACTCGCCAGCCCGGGATTCAGTTGATGGGCCTGACACACTGTGTCTTTTACTTTTCGTTTCGGATCCGGCACCAGTTCGGACAAGATTAGACTTGTCCGGAGGAGGGGATAGAGTGCCCTGCTACATTTTTGGTCCGAGGCGCACAGCTAGCTCGGCATGCCACAGCATGGGGGACGAGAGAGCTTCTAGCCCCTGCTCTCATTTTTCAGTTGCACCCTCTCTGATGAGTGCACAGCTTGGCTTGATGAGGAGGCGCAGATCGGGCCCACTTTGGCATCAGAGGCTTCGACCAGCTCTGGGAGGGGACGCAAGAACACCTTACTATGCCCCAGATTTATTTTCTTTAATCGAAACTTTCAAGTTTTCTTTATGAATGTAATGAAAAGCAACTTCAATTCGTATTTAAGAGTAGGAGAACTCTGTATTGAAATCAAAGTAATTGAACGTTGTGGGTACTGAAAATTTTCCATTTGGTTCGAAAATGGTCTAAGTTGTAAAAAGATTAATTTGAGCAAAATCAATTTTTATTAAAACTTTTGAAAACCATTTTCGATATGGATCACAACTGGACACGCTTGAGATCTATCACTGAGATGTACAACCCCGGATCCCAGCAACTGGAAAGTTGCCCCTAGTCTGAATAGCACTGTACCGGAGAGCACAGCCGAGCTCCTAAATGCAGAATAGACGAAGATGACCAAACATGATCACATGGACAAAGTTGATCGGGGAAGTGTTTATGGCTGGACTTCAGGATGAAGTTGCCTATGTATCCCAAAGATGGGAATCAAGCCTTACGTAGTTCGGCTTGGGTTCGCTCGTGTATTAACTCTCTCCTTTTGCGCTCTAACTTTTGCCAAGCCGCCCTTTTTGGGTTTTCAACCTTGCGAGCGCAGTTTTTATCATTTCAAATTTTTTATGCTCTAACTTTTGCCTAGGTCGCCCTTTTGGGTTTTCAACCTAGCAAGCCACTCAGGGAAAATATTTCTTCACCTTGTCCATGTTGATCGGTTGGGAGAACTCTAGGCCATCTAGGTCCATTAGAATGATAGCTCCACCTGACCAGATAGACTTGATGATGTAAGGACCAGTCCAATTGGGTCTGAACTTGCCCCTAGGGTTGTGGATGGGAGCTCGATTGTCTTTGAGCACCAAATCTCCTTCTTTCAAATTCCTGGACTTAACCTTCTTGTTAAAAGCCCTGGCAATTTGTCGTTGATAACCCTGAACATGATACAGTGCTTTCAGCCTTCTTTCATCAAAGAGCATGAGTTTTTCGAACCTGCTTTGCTGCCAATCTACCTCAGCTATCTGACACTCAGCCAATACTCATAATGATAGAACCTCAATTTCGATAGGCAGAACGGCCTCCATCCCATAGACCAAGGAATATGAAGTCGCCCCAGTAGAAGTTAGAATTGAAGTTTGGTAGCCCCACAGAGCAAATGGCAGCTTATCTGGCCAGTCCTGGTAGGTTTCCACCATCTTCTATAGAATACGCTTGATGTTCTTGTTGGCGGCCTCAACTGCTCTGTTGGTTTGCAGCCGATATGTAGACGACTTATGAAAAGTCACGTTGTGCTTCTCCAACAAGTCGATCACTTCCTTCTTGAAGTGGGAACCATTATCTGAAATAATCTCGTTCGGGACCCCGTAGCGACAGATGATGTTGTTCCTGATGAACTTTGCAACGTGCGACGCCTTCAATACCGCATAAGACTGGGCCGCAACCCACTTCGTAAAGTAATCTATCACGACCAGAATGAACTCATGCCCATTGGACCCCTTCGGAGTGACAGCCCCGATCACATCAATCCCCCAGACTGAAAATGGCCATGGCGAAGTCATGTTGTACAGCTTCGACGATGGAATGTTCATGCGGTTTGCATGGATTTGACATTTGTGGCATCGCTGAACAAAGCCAATACAATCTTCCTCCATGGTGGACCAGTAATAATCCTATCTGAGAATTTTTCGAGTTAGCATCACCCCGTTCATGTGCGCTCCGCACTCTCCTCCGTGGATGGCCTCCATTAGGTGCTTCGATTCTTCAGCATCAACACACAGCTTATGCATCTCAAGATGACCTCTCTTATACAGTTTTTCCCCCGTAGACGATGAACTGAGCAGCCATTCTTCGAATTGCCCCTTTATCCTTGGCATTTGCCCCTGGTGGATACAACTCTTTTTCCAAGAAGTTCCAGACATCGTAATACCAGGGGTTCTCATCTTGTACCTCATCTATGGCAGCAATCTGCTCGTAGGCCGGCGTAAATTTTTGTTCGATGATGATCGGATGCATCCGGACTCCGAAAGGGATATCTATCATAGAAGATAGAGTTGCTAATGAATCTGTGAACCTGTTGTTCTCTCTTAACAGATGAGTGAAATTCAGTTTCTCAAACCGAGGAATCAGCATGTCCAAGGTCTGGTGGTAAATTCTCATCTTTTCTTCTTTAACTTTCCAATCTCCTTTAGCTTGAGATATAACAAGGTTCGAGTCCCCGATGACGTCCAACCGTTTTGCCCCTAGTTCCAGAGCTGCTTCTAGTCCAGCAATACACGCCTCATACTCTGCCTCATTGTTCGAGACTTTGAACCGAAGTTTGAATGCTAGAGGTATACGGGAATTGTCGGGTGCTATCAGCAACACCCCTATCCCATACCCGTATTGGTTTGACGCTCCGTCAAAGTACATCGTCCAAAACTCTTCTTCGACATGCACAATGGCCTCATCTAGGAACAGATACTCAACTTCTTCATCCCCTTCCACTGGTTGATCGGCTAGGAACTTCGCTACTGCTCTCCCTTTCACTGACTTGCGTGTCATATACTTTAGATCGAATTCGGAAAGCAGAAGCAACCAACGGGCTAGCCTACCCATAAGTGCCGGTTTCTCGAAGAGATATTTGATGGGATCTAATCTTGAAACTAGTATTACAGAGTGAGCTAACAAGTAGTGCCGCAGCTTCCTGGTAGCCCATACCAAGGCCAGACAAGCCTTCTCTAGCGATGTGTAGCGGGTCTCGTAATCCAACATTTTCTTGCTCAGGTAGTAGCTCCACTTTGTCCTCAAACTTCTGTGCAAGCATGCAACCCATTGTAGTTTCAGTCACTGAAAGGTACAGAATCAACGGTTTCCCCGGCTCAGACGGTGACAACACAAGTGGGTTCTGTAAATATTGCTTGATCTGTTCAAAAGCAGCTTGGCATCGGCCGTCCTATTGGAATTTATTTCCTTTCTTTAGGAGACCAAAGAGTGGTTTACAACTCAAGGTTAATTTTGCAATAAAGCATCTTATGAATTGTACTTTACCTAGAAAGCCTCGCACATCCTTTTCAGTCCTTGGTGGTGGTATTTCTAAGATGGCCTTGATTTTGGAGGGATCGACTTCGATATCTCTCTGTGTAATTAAGAACCCCAGCATTTTCCCTGCTATAACACCAAACGTACACTTCTGAGGATTCAGCCGCAACCGATACTCCTTGATCCTTTGAAAAAAATTTTGCAAGGCGGGGTAGTGGCCCTCTCTTTCCTTAGACTTGACAATCATGTCGTCCACGTACACCTCAACCTCTTTGTGGATCATGTCGTGCAATATTATGGTCGTAGCCCGTTGATATGTAGCTCCAGCATTCTTCAACCCAAATAGCATCACCCTATAACAATAGGTCCCCTATGGGGTGGTAAAAGTAGTCTTCTCTCGGTCTTCGGGTGCCATCAGAATCTGATTATAGCCAAAAAAGCCATCCATGAATAAGAGCAACGCATGCCCAGCAGTGATGTCCACTAATTCGTCGATATACGACAAAGAAAAGTCGTCCTTTGGACTGGCTTTGTTCAAATCCTTGAAGTCCACACATACCCGAATTCTACCGTCCTTCTTCGGCACTGGAACTATATTGGCCAACTAAGTTGGGTATTCAGATACCAGCAGGAGTCCTGGTCAATTTGCTTGGTGACCTCTTCTTTGATCTTGATAACCCAATCCAGGCAGATCCTCCTGAGTTTCTGTTTAATGGGTCGGGCCTCTGGGTCAAGAGGGATCTGGTGTTGTACAATCTCAGGATCAATTCCAGGCATGTCTTCGTAGAACCACGTGAAAACATCTTTGAAATCTTTTAATAAAGTGACTAAGCGCTCGTGTTCTTCCAAAGACAACGTGGACCCAATCTGGACCAGCCGCAGGTCCTTCTCAATACCCACATTAATTGTGGTTATTTCATCAACCAAGGGTTTTACAAACCTCTCCTGCTCTTGTTCTAGCAAATATTACAAAATCGGAGGAATTTCTTCCTCGTCGTTTTTATCGAAGTTTTGAAAGTCTGAATTAATGCAATAAATTAAGGGCACAGAAAAGTACTCGAAGGCCACAACCATTTCATTCTCATTAATCACTTCCAAGTTGCCTGATTCCTCTGTTATAACAGACTCAAACGAAAAAGAAAAAGACGACCTAGACAGGACTGTGGCATCCGGGTTGTCACCCCCAGCAATACCGGACTCAAACTCAAACGAGCTGGAACCTGATTCTGACTCCACAGACTCGGTGGAATCAGATTCTGGCTCACTACCTGACCTGGTGCTGTTCGATAAGAATCCCTCCTCGTATTGCCAGATAAGGGAGGGTGCGATGGACGTATCCAAAATGCTCGAAGATGGGCTCGCAGTCGTTTCATTCCCAATCATGACACTGAGTTATCCCGCAAGCACTCATGTACAATCGGGGGATCTGATAGTAGACAAGCCAGTGCTACCCCCATTTCAATCTCTGCGCTCTCAGAATCCACTTCCTTACACTGCTCGGCCTCATCTAATGGGTCTGTTTGCTCTTCGGCAATATCATTCCCGGTCAACTGTAAGTCAAAGAATATCTCGAACATCGGCAGGTGCCTCTTCTCTGCGTTTAGCCATGGCTCTGGGAAGCCGTAGAATGGAAAGTCTTCCCCCTCCCAGACAAAGCGTCCGTTTAGGGTGCCTTGAATAGGCCGATGCATCAACTCAAAATGCCTCCCAGTCTGCTTTGCTCTAGCTCTCCCAGCCATTTCTTTGCCCTTTCTCACCCAGTCCTCTTTGGTAGGCAGATAACCTAAACCAAAGGTATGCGGGTTGTGCGGCACCTCAGCCAATACTGCAATGCCTTTCCGGCCACTTTTTTGCAGTCCCATCCCAGGGATATGCTGGAGCTTGTTCATAAGGTACACTGACTGTGCGCTAACATATAACCCCTCATCAACAACCAAAATGTTCTATACGACCTGGGCCTCGGCTTGGGTAAATCTTGACAGGAACACATCCTCTGTGCCATGCTCGATTTCCAAGATCGGTGTAGACACCTCTGGTGGCGGATGGATTGAAGAATTTCCAAAAACTATAGCCACCTCTTTCCCGTGGGGGTATTTTAACATTTGATGCAAGGTGGAAGAGACTGCCTTCACCTGGTGCAGCCACGGCCGCCCTAGGAGTAGATTAAAGGTTACGGGAACGTCTAAGACGTGAAAGTCAATATCATGTTGTCCTGGGCCAACATGAGTCCAAATCTTCACGGTCCCCATCACCTCTCTGCTTGTATTGTCGTATGCCCTTAGCACCTGGGCAATTGGCACAAAATTTGTGGGCTTCAACCCGATTGCATATGTCGTCCTCGACGGGCACACTTTAATGGCAGATCCCGTACCGACAAGAACTACCGGTATCCAGTTTTTTTCTACACTCAACAGAGATGTAGAGAGGTTTGCTATGGTTTGCGCCCTCAAGCAGCAGCTCCTTGTCAGTGAAGGTCAACGTCGAGGAAGCTCCTTCCGAAAAGACCAGTCATACCAGTTGCTTAGGCGTGGTTTCAATTGAAAGTTTGGCTTTGTCCATAGCAGAAAGGATAGCCTGGCGGTGAACTCTTGAGGCCATTAGCAGTCCCCAGATGGAGATATTTGCTTGTATCTTTTTCAACTGTTTAAGCACTGCCTCCTCCTTGAGCAACTTATCTTTTTGCTTCTCAGCCTCCTTGTCCTTTCCGGATGCTCCCGGTTGATCTAAGTATGGGGGCTTGAAATACCGCCCGCTCCTAGTCATATGGTTAACTTCGCCAACATACCAAGTATCATCCGGCTGGCTTTGCCCCCAGTCTTCATCGGTTTGGGCAAGACATAGGTCGCCATCTTTCGACCACATGTCATCGGCGGCCGACAGACACCTGTCCAGCTCCGTTACAACAATTCCTGTGCCTGCAGCACGTTCCGTTCCTGTGCTCGCAGCACGTTCCGTTCCTGTGCACACAGCACGTTCTGTCTCCACAGGGGCTTTGGCCTTTCTGACCCTCTCAGAATCTTTGATCCTTTCCCGCTCGAACTGCTTTAGCGCAGCCTGCTGTTCAACATCTCCTATATTCAAATTGCTCGGATCCCGAACGAAATTCTTAACACCGGTGCTCTCCAGCAATGTACTCTGCTCTTCGGCCCTTCCGGCCACTGTTGATGTCTCCGTCCTTGACGGACCCTGTTCTGGCTGAGACTGCTCAACAACATCCGGCTCGTCGCTGAGCCTCCCAGTAGCTTCCGCCGACCCTTCCAGGCCAAACCAGTTGACAATCATGTCCCCTGAGTCCTGTTCGTTGAAGAATTGAAGGTTCGCGATGTCCTCCTCCAGTTCTGCCAGGTCATCCAGTCCCTGATTAAGTCCATCCTCTCATACTACACAAATCTCTGCCCTACCGGTAATTCCACATTCGGCCTAGCCTGGCCTACGGATGTAATGTAACCGCTCGGGTTATACTTGAAGCTTGCAGACCCCTCAGGCTCTGTATAATCATTCTCATCTGCCTCCTCAGTCGACCAAATTCTATCTTCGATAGCCACCACCACCATTTCAGGTTGGGTTTGGGAGATGTCCAACACACACAAGTCAGTGCTGTCAGGAATGAACACCTCCGGCTTGGGTAGGTGGGAAGGGGTGATATATATGCTAGGGTCGTATGGCATAACCCCAATTTGGATTAGATTGATACGTTTGGGAGGTGGAGCTTGGTTATGTGGTGGGAGAGGGTTGGTTGTGACATTCGGTTTCTCCGGAGGCACGATCACCCTATTGTCAATGAGATCTTGAATCTCATGACGCAATCTAAAGCACTGGTCGGTGTCATGACCATGCTGTTGGTGAAAGGCGCAGTACTTCGCCGGGTTATGGGTTGGTAGGAGATTACTTGGTAAGGGCCGCAGCTCTAGGGGCTTCAAGTGCCTTTTCCTGATCAAAACCCCCAAAGCTTTGGACGGAGACATATACAGTGGGGTAAAGGTTCGAATTTGGTTGTTGGTGAGCCACTTCCAGACGCACCGGTGAATGGCTTAGCTGCAAGGGTTTTGGGAGGGGTGGTGGTGACCATTCCCACATCTGAAGATTTGGCAGTTGCAGCACTGCTTGTGCCTGCATTCGTACTACGGTTGAATGCCCTCTTAGGCTGCTCTCTCTCATGATCAATGAGCCCATGTTTCATGGCGTCTTCGATCTGCATCCCTATCTCATGTAGATCTGCAAAGGTGGGGAGGGAGAGGACGATCATCTTCTGCATGAGCTTGGGCTGGAGGTTGCACACAACCATCCGAATTTGATTTTTCTCAACAGGCCTGATGGTCATCATCGAGGCCTTGGCCCTCCATCGGGTCACAGAATCGGAGAAGCTCTCCTTCAGCTCTTGCCTAGTTGTCTCAAGATCACGAGTTGTGACCTTGATCTGTGTATTGTAGGAGTATTGAGCTACAAAGGCCTCAGCCATCTCCTCTCAATTCCTCTTGACGGAGTCCTCCAGTTTTGCATACCAAATAGCCGTTACACCCGACAGGGTCCGGCCAAATAGAGAAAGCTTCTACAATCTTGAGAGGCCCATCGGCCTTAAGATATTCAAAAACAACCGCAAATACACCATAGGATCTCTAGATCCGTCGAAACGGTCTATGTACAGAATTTTAAACCGATCTGGTAGAGTCACGGCTGAGTCGGTGTACCCATCCTCAATATTTGAAATGGACTTCGCACCCTGAGACTTCTTAAAAAGCTTTTCCAGCTTGCTCACTTTTAACGTCGTTGGGTCCACCTGGACGTGTGTGGTCTCCCCAAGTATTGGAATTCTTGGTGGGGGAGGAGGTGGAGGCGAAGTAGATGCTCCGGCTTGCTGTGGTGGTTGTTGTTGCTGCAGTCTAGCAATTAACTCTGCCTGTTGGACCATAACCTCGGCCTGGCGTGCGGCAAATTCTGTTTGACGGACAGCATCCTCCTGCATGGCTTTCATACTCTCTTGGAGCTGATGCATCATCTCCTCTATACCTGTCATATTGTGTTGATCTATCTGAACCACCGGTATATCTGTCCCTATAGTAGAAACTGCGACCTCAGCCTGACTGTTCACTAGTGGGGTAGACCACTGATTTGGCGACCGTTGTACCGATACATTGCGCCTTTTTTACCTTCGTCTGGTAATCGGGGGTAAAGAAAGGAACATTGCTTGTCCGTCTATCAGATCCCTGGATCGATTAAGTCTACGACCTCTAACCCAGAGTGCTCGGGGAATATCTATCTGGTGGATGCGATGGTGCTAAACTACCTTGCAAAAAGATAAATAAAGCATAATAAGAAAATAATGAACAGAAAAACGGACAGCATAACAGCTTAAATAAAGACAACACACAATTAGCAAACACAAGCTGAAAGAACTGTTCTCAACCACTAATCACTGTTCCCAAGTCACTGCCCCAAACCTGAATATGATACTCACAGGTAAAACTGATTCCCAAATACTGATGCCCGCAGGCCTGATATCCAGACTTGCAAACTGATACGTGCATTCCTGTAGAGGCCAACTCTAAAAGCACATAACAAGCAAGAGAGAGCCAAAACACCCCTATGGACGGGTAGGGTTCCCTGTCCTATTGTCAGGAGCTAGGGTTTCACTACGCATGCAGCGGTTTCAAACAACCTATAATCGGGTAAGCAACCTGTCCTAGCTTGGAATGGTCACTACAGTTTCTGATATGCACTAGGTCGAATGGTCAAAAAGGGTGCCCCGGTAAAATCGGGGTTTGTGTTCCTGTCGTGGCAGAGCCGGTAACCGGACAGCCTTATGGCACACTTCTCAAAGCAAGCCTTCGGCAAACCGTTCAGGAATAGCATACGGCAAACACGGTGTCCTAGGCGCACTAATGCAAATGCAATGCAAAGAGACACATAAGTGTAAACAAAACAAGATATCATGAGTTCGAGTCAAGTTCCCTAAATCCCCAGCGGAGTCACCAGAAACTGTAGACGTGCCCGAATGTCACAAGCTCCGTATGCGGAATGGCGCGAAATCCGTTTTGTTCTTTGGCTTACTACAATTTGGACTCAAAGTCACGGTTCTGAATCTAATCCTGCAAAGTGCAATGCAAGACCGATAAATCACCAAAGAGTCCAAATCCGACAAATCGTTTTGGAAAACTGATTTTTGTAAAGAAGTGCCAAATATGGATTGTTTTTCCAGATACAGAGTCGCCACCTAAATGTTTTATTTTTAAAGAAATTTAGGAAACCCTGACTCGTTGCCTAAGGCCACGTGTCCGTCATCGCCAAAGTTGCCTCGGCTCGGGAACTTGGGTACGAGAGGGGAAGGTCATGCAATGAGCACCCCTACTCGCCAAATCAAAGATCGGCCTTTACTAATATGATATCTTATTTTTCAAAACACATGCGTTCTTATTCCGATTATTAGCTTGCTTTACTATGTGATGCGCACAACACACAAGTATAGACTAGATCGCCTAAGTTGGAACAAAACATCTCATGTTTGTTTGAAAATGGTTTGAAGGGGCTACTCGTAAGTAGGCTAAGACGTGGATTTTGCCACCTTCAAGTGGGCTTAGAAAACATGGTTTTGCCACTCTCAAATGGGCTTAAAACTCGCATTTTGATGAATTGTTCCAATTCAAGTAATCCAACCTTTACCCACAGGCATTCAGGCAGTTATATCATTTAAGCAGTTAGCCTCATGGCAAGCATGCTATCATGGCAACACTCACACTCATGCAAGGATGCTAAAGCATAAAAGCTTACCTAGTACTCCAAGCCAAAACAATTGCTAGTTAGTAATCAATGCATGATCCTAGCTATGTTAAGATGGCTAACGCAACACATCCAAAATGCAACTAGAAATAGGCTCGGATATTCTAAGATGGCATATGAGATGCAACAATTGATACATGTATTCAAGTTAGAAATTAAAATACAACACAGTTAGTATGATGCGCCGAGTCCGGTGCATGCAAGACTGATGAATGGATGCAAACATGCAAGCATAGGAATGCTAATTGAAATATGACCTAGAACTAACCATCGCAAGCGGTCAAGTAAAAGGGAGAAAGATGTGGGGTTGGAAGACATTCACACACTCACGCACACTTATTACAAAATTTTCCCTCTCGACGGAGGGTTCGAATAAATAATACAAATCAACAAATTAATTAACTACCCTAGCTAATTAATTATTACTAAACTCTTAACTAATTAAACAAATTAATTAAGCTACAAAACAGTTAAAGCGGCCTCGAGAAGAGGGGCATAAGCACGCTCGGTCGGCTTCGCTCAGAAATCCGTTGCCATGCCTCATGTTGCCTCTGTTTTCACTGTTCTACACCTCTAAAAATTGTGAGAATCTTTGTGATGCTTCTGAACCACCTCATGGTCATGCTGAGAGGCCATTGGCCAAAAGATATGGCCATCGGCCAAATTTTATGATATCAACCAAAAATTGTTAGCCAATCGGCACTGCAGATAGCCGATCGGCCATTTCTTCCTGTAGACTGCTCCTTTTGCTGCAACAGAGGACAAACAAGAGCATGGCAATACATTTGTAAGAAAATGTTGTGCAACTACACCCCTTATCATGTTTGGAACTCAAAGGAGTGTAGTGTTTGACTCTCGAGCCATCAATCACGCATTTTGATGCATGTTGGCCAAAGAGACCGAATTGCACAATTCAATGTGAATGAAATGCACAAAAACACACAAATGCCTTGAACTCTATCATGTTGGATCAAGAGTGTCGGCGATCAAAGATTGAGTCACGTTTCATCACTTCAAGTATGAAACGTCCCTCATTCCTTGTGTTTGGTTTAACACCCCAAACCAAACACAATGCAATGTATACAACATGGAGAAGCTATGCAATGCAACATAAGCATGCCAAATGCAATATGACTCAAGCATGCACACAAGGCTAAGGTAACAAGCACACCAAATGCAATGCAACCTAAACATGCAAACATGCAATGTACCAAGCCTGCAAAATGCACTGTATCCACAACAAACATACGATAACATGCAAACTAACAAGTATGCAACAACATGCAAGATGGATAAGCATGTAACAACATGCAAAGATGGACTTTAATCAAAATGGGTAGGCCTCATCCATGCCCAAATCAGTGGCCAAAATGCAATGAAAATGAAGACAAAAGCACATACAAACATGCATACACTTCGGTTCACAAACAAGGCATGAAGATACAAACTCTTAAGAGCACTTAAAGAGTGAAAAGTGTGGACATGTGACAAGCATCATAAGCTCTGAAATCATGCTTGGAATGGTGCCAAACCATCCAAACTACACAAGTATGGCATGCAAGAGGCTTAAAACTTGAAGCTAGCAAAAGGGACTTGCACTAAGGCTATGCAAAACATGATGCAAATGGAAACTACAACCCAAAATAGTCCTAGATCATACCAAAATGAGTCTAAAACAAGCATGGAGCAAAGCCAAAACAAGCCAACATGAAGGGCATTAGGCATGATACATACAAGGCCAATAAGGGATATTACACTACACATATTAAGACCAAGCATGGCATGACTTAACCAATAAAAAACAGAGTTGTGGCATGTCAAAATAAGGCCAAAAACCCACTGAGATGGCATCCCAAAGGCCTAAGCATGGAGGCATGTACAATGATCCATTCATGAGGCATAAAACACCAACTCTTCAAAGTATCAAAAGGGTGACAAATGTAAGTGTATGACTACACTACATGGACTGAAATCACATATGGAATGATGCCAAATCATGAAAATGGTCTAAGCAATGCATGCTAATGACTTGGACACTCAAAGCCAAAAAGTTAGATTGAACCAAGGCTATACAAAACAGTGCATGCATGACTAAAACAACAAGAAACAGAGCTCAAGCATGGTAAAACATGACTAAAAGCTTCTTTGAGTTGAGCCAAAATATGCAAGAATGATGGTCCAAATGCATAATGCATGTTAAGGCAAATGAGAGGATTGCAAGACAAGTGTATGGTGCATGCAAGAAGCTATTAAACCAACCTTAAACAGAGGTATAGCATGCTAAAATAACACCAAATACTTGCTGAAATGTGACCAAAACATGCTAAGCAAACATGCTACCATTATGGGCCCTTTATACTAGTGTGCATGACACAAGGAGAGGGGGGTGTCCCTCTCCTATTCAAGACTCCAAAAACACCTTTCCACTACTAAAAGTCCTCTGGATTTCAGTGGTAGAAAGGTCATGCAAAGGTGGTTCCAAAGCTCAAAAAGAAAGGCACAAAACAAGGCCAAACAAGGCCTAAGAGGGGGTCAACTACCCCCAACACAAAAGTGACCTTAAACAAACATCACAAGCATGAAAAGTCAAAACTTTTTACAGTTTAGAGTTAAGCTTAAAACAATATGCAAGTGGGTCTAAAAGCTTAAGCAAAATGGGGGATTAAAAGGTAGTTGACTCACCCTTGAAGAACACCTTCAAGAACACAAAACCAATAGCTTTTCTCTAACCAAAACCAGTCCAAGAATACTAAAACCAACTCCTAAGGACCTTAGCAACCAAAGGATGGTGTTCTACTAGGTGTTTGTGTGCAATAGTATGAAGATTCTACACTTTTGAGCACAAACAAGGGTAAAACAAGAGAGAGAGGTAAAATATAGAGAGAGATAGATATGGAACTTGTATCTCTAGATTTCAAAGCCTCTGGAAAGAGAGAGGAGGCTCCCTTCTTATAGAATTTCAATTCTCAAGCTTGTTGCACAAGCTTGAGTCTTAAAACAAATCCCTACATACACGTGTATAAAGGATCAGAACTGTGCCCACCAGCTGTCACAGCTGGCACAAAATATCTACAAAAAGCAGATGGAAAGGTCTCAACTCAAAAATATGGTCGATCGACCAAAAAGAGTGCCGATCGGCCAACACTTATGGCCGATGACAAGAAAACAAGGCCGATGGCATCTTGCGTTGGCCGATGGGTTGTAGGGATGGCCAACAAGCCACCCTTTTCCCTCAAAAGCAAAAACACAAGTCCTTGGTCCACAACCAAGCACAAAACAGACAAGTTGAGAGATCCTAAGGCAAGGTGCACAGCCGAGACCTTCGGGAACTCAAAACGAACACGAGCATGGATGATCATCGAGTGTTCAAACGATGACGTCTAAGTCTTGAGGACGGTCAAAAATGGAGTGTCTACAGAAAGCGATGGCTAATCCTAGTAGCCTTTCTTGGCTTCATTCCCAAGCTAGGAGCGCTTATAAAAGCACCCCCTCCCCTCCCCCCCTCTGGCGCTTTCTTTCAAGGGATTAGAAAATTAAGACCTTTAAGAGCATTTTAAGAGCTTGTGAGATAGAAACCTCCTCCCCATACCCCTATTCTGAAAATCCTACCCTAATAGCAACCTAAAGGCAATTAAAAATAGCCTAAGGATTGGAAACTTGAACTAAACTCAGAAACCTAAACTTGAGAGAGGCCTACAAGCAAGAAAACATAGTTTTCTTGTCTTGTTTTTTGGGTGCTCTTTGGCTCTCGAAAACCAATAGGTAAACATTTACTTTTTATTTATTTTAGTACTTATTTCTCATCTCTTTTCAACATGTAATCATCTAGGGTTGTTGGGATGGCATGATCATCATGTAGTTTCATAGTTTTGTTCACTTTATCGCCTCTTCCTGCATGTCCTCTTTATTTTTCTTAGAACATCATGTTTAGGATCATTTAATCATGTAGAAATAATGTGTTAGGCCTAGTTTGAATCACCAGGTAGATAACTCGCATTGTTGTTTTTCTTTTCACTATTTGTTTCTTGTTTTTGTGCATAAGCATCATTCTAGTAGCCTCAAACTAGGCCTAGGTTCATCACTTGTATGAATAGTTACATGTTTAGGATTCATATTCACCTTGTTTTTTGCATGTAAGATGCTGAAAGTGGGCATCCGGGTAAGTTCCATTAATCCTTATAGCATATGCTTGTTCTATGCATTGTCCTTTAAATTATGCAAGTTAAATGTTTTTTTATGCAAAATTGTGTGTTTTGAATGGTTTAATGATTATGACTTGACTTAGTTCATGTGTATGATCATATCCTTGGAAAATCTATTTTTGGTAATAAAATCTTTGTTTTTGGAAACGATATGATTTTATTCATAGAATCTAAGGTAGGTGATGTCCAGTTTTCAAATCATCTAGTTTGTAAGGTTAGTAAAAAATTCTTGGCTTAAAATGAATTTTGTGAATAATTAACCACTAAAATCATAAAATAGAATGTTAGTAGAGTCCAATCTTCAGATTGGGCAAAAGGGAGTGCTATCATTCAATGACTTTCCCTTTTTGTACCTAAGCTCCCGAACCTGAAAATCTTTGGTTATGATGGATCAGTCCTTAACTTAGTTTTCATTATTAAAGGTTTCTTAATTCCCCATAAAATTAAGAGGCGACTCTTTGTTTATTAAGCAAGTTTGCATAACACTCGTGTGGGAACGAGTTTTAGACTTGAAAAAAGCAAGGCGCCCACACATAGCATATTTTTTGGTTTATGCATTGTTCTTTAAATAGTGCAAGTTAGGTGCTTTTCATGATCAATTGATTGTTTTGAGTGTTTTTATGAATATTGCTTGATTTGGTTCATGTCTATAGCCATGTGGTTTTAAATATTGCTTTCTGATGAAAAAGTATGATTTTATAAAAAAAAAAAAATATATGGTTTTATTCATTGGATCCGAACTAAGTGGTATTTCATATGATCACCTAGTTTATTAGGGTTAATAATGAATTAGGGTTTATAATTGAGTCCATGGAATTAATTAATTATTTTAATTGAGTCCATGGAATGGGCAAGAGGTGTGTATCAATTCATGACATTCACCTCTTGTACCTAAGTTCCCGAACTGAGATGTTTGGTTGTGACGGACTAATGTGTGTACTTAATTTTCATTGTTAATGGTTTCTAGTTTCCCATGAAAATTAAGTGGCAACTCTCTCAATGTAAAAAAGTGAGTTGGTCCAACATAGTGTAGAAACATGCCTAATACTCCAAAAGGCATGGCGTCCACAATAGTGCTGAAATTTAAAGATAAATGAAATGACAAAGAGGTAGAGTCTAGATTTGGTAAAGGATCTTCTTTGTCTTTGTTATCATCTATTTATAGTCTTCATTTTTCCCTTCGAAGTAGTTGAGTTGCTATTTCTCACCATGATCTCCTTTGTTTTTGCTACTTCCAAGGGCCACTTCTTCTCCTTCTGCCTGTGTAACTACTAGTAATCGTTCTTTTGATAACTTCCCTTCCATGTGCTTTTCACGTATTGATTAAAGCTTCAACTGTTGAAATTCACACCAACTACTCATGTGAGCTTCTTTGAAAGTGGGAGCTCTTTAATACTCCATGTATTTGTATAATTCCCTTGTTTGCCATATGTCACCTTCTAACTGGATGGTTTAAATATGGCACTAATAGGTTCATAGGTAAAGAAGGTAAAATAATATTCATTAATAGTTGAGGGGTATAAACATCCCATTTTTTTCTTACCTTAAGATTTTGGGCGTTCAATACTTTTTTATGTTGAAACAGTAATTACTTCATCCCTAAAAATATTTGTAGTTGTTACAAGCTCCTGTATCATTCCGCTTTGGCCAAAAATTATCTTTTTGTTATAGACATCCCATTTTTTACTTACCTTAAGATTTTGGGCGTTTAATACTTTTTGATGTTGAAACAGTAATTACTTCATCCTTAAAAATATGTGTAGTTGTTACAAGCTCCTGTATCATTCCGCTTTGGCCAAAAATCATCTTTTTGTTATAGACATCCCATTTTTTACTTACCTTAAGATTTTGGGTGTTTAATACTTTTTGATGTTGAAACAGTAATTACTTCATCCCTAAAAATATGTGTAGTTGTTACAAGCTCCTGTACCATTCTGCTTTGGCCAAAAATCATCTTTTCATAAAAATAACCATTTTGCCTCTAAACCCATCTTTATCAAAAACCTAACTTTTTGGTCCCACTTAGAGGAAAAGGTCCGCTTAAGTTTAAATTGATGAATATTTTCAAAATCATTGACCTATTTTGTGTAAAAATGTCAATTGAGAGCAAAACATACATACTAAGGTAGTCAGAGGGTTCAAAAACCTAAAAACCATGTACCTGTACATGCATGCATGGCTTGCATGCATCGAGGGCATATGTGTCCGTGCCTAGTGGCTTGGCTATATGCTAGAATGCACATGGGTCTTGCGGCCGCACAAGCTACACTAATAGGCTATGCGGCCGCACAATTTATTGGTAGTGCTGACTGAATTTTGGCAGCGAATTGATCAGGAGGGACAAGTAGAAAGCGATGAGTAATCCTAGGATGACCTAGGGTGTTCCAAAACCTTCCCCCATTGTCTATAAATAAAACCCCTACCCGTCATCTTTGAGGGACCAAGCTTTTAGACTATTTTGAAGTGTTTCAAAAGAGTTTGGAATGTGTTCTCTCTACTCCAACCCTCAAATATGAGATTACCCACCTCAATATAGCAGCTCTACAACTAAAAGTAGATCTAGGGTTTGAAGCAAAATGAATCAAAGCAAAGCCTAAGCCTGAGCGAAGCTTTCAAGAAAGATTTTTTTCTCTTTTCGGTTGCTCTTTGGTTTGATGTTCAAACCAACAAGTAAGTGGTCTGATGTCTTTGTTTTTAAATATGATTTAAGCATGTTTTTGATTATTAGATCATTGTTAGGGTGTTAGTAATCATGAATCATCATCTAGGTTAACAATCTTGCATGTTTTCATATTGTTTTGCATGTTTTAATTAGTTGTATATTTCCTACATGTTTAAGCTAATTTATTCATCATATTTACATGCATATAGCCCGGTTTAATCATCATATAATATTTTTCATATTTATTTTTATGTATTTGTTGCTTTGTTTGCATTAGATCATGATAGTAGCCTTAAACCAAACTTAGGTTTGCATTGTGTGTGTTTGGTTGCATATTTAGAATCATTGTATCATATTTAATTCATATCTTGCATGTTGGATGCTTTTCCATGAAAGGAGGTAGATCGAAGGCGGAGCCCAAGAAAGATGATTCCAACGGCCACGAAATTGCCATCCGCCGCCTCATTCCGATTGATCTGCTCCAGTTGTCACCCTCCCTCTCTATATATATATATATATGTGTGTGTGTGTGTGTGTGTGTGTATCAAATTTGTTGTTTTATGAATATTAGAGATGTGTATATATCACAGATCTGTGTAGAAATCCAAAGTTGAACAAATTTGTGTGTGAATTTGAACAAATTTGTTATTTGTTCATTTTTTTTTTCTTTTTTTTTTTTTTGATCTGGCTTGTTGTTGTTGATGATGTTGTTATTAAATTTTTTTTTCTTTTTTGTTGATGTTATTGTTGTTGTTTATTGCATAGCTAGAGAGAGAAAAGAGAATTTAAACAAATAACTCTCTCCTCCTACTATTCCCACCCATTTCAATAGACCATCACCTTTTGTTTCAATTGATGAAAAAAAAAAATAGAATAGATAATTTTAATAGATAGGAAAAAATAAAAAATTTAATAGATAAGAATAAACAGATTCAATTTTTGATAAATAAAAAGAGACAGATAAAGTAGGTTTAACAAATATGTGGATCCATGGGCATCTCTTAAGCACAACCAAATGTAAAATATCCTGGATTTCCGTCATGGTAGGGAAGATCGAAATTCGAGGCCTATAATTTTTTGATGGAAAAAATGACTTCAAAGATGGTAGGATAGAAGAACACACTCCTATCTTATGCGAAAAATGAAGTACTCATCAAAGCAGTGGTCCAAGCCATACCTTCTTATGCCATGGCGTGTTTCTACCAAAATGTTTCTATAACAAAGTTAATTCGGTTATTTGAAACTTTTGATAGAAGGGTGATTCGTTGAATCGAGGTATCCACTAGGTTAGATGAGATAAAATGAGTTTGCCTAAATCTCGCGGTGGCATGGGCTTTTGAGATTTCACGGCTTTTAACCAAGCCATGCTTGCTCAGCAAAGCTGGAGATTGATCAAAGAACCACATTTTTTTGGGGCACAGATGTTTAAAGGTTTGTATTATCCTCATTCGACTTTTCTTTAATCCACAAAAGGAGCAAAGACATTATGTAGTTGATCTAGTTTGTTAAAACGGCATGAATTTCAATTGAAATGGACTAGATGGCAGGTTCAAAATAGGAAATCAATTCAGTTCTGGAAGGATAAATGGCTCCCTACTGCTGGAGATTTCAAAGTCTCTTTATATAAACCTCCAAACTGTTTAGTTAAGCTTGTTTCAGATGTTATTAATCAAGCCGACAAATAGTGGGATTTGGAAGTTGTTAAAGACTCTTTATCAAAAGAGAAAGTCCAAGTTATTCGAGTCACCCCAATCTCTTTCGAAGAGAGGGAGGATGTCATGGTGTGGCACCCAAACAAGACTGGGATCTATTCGGTTAAATTAGGTTATGATCTAGCTCAAACCTCAATTGATATATCATCGAATGTCCAACCCTCTGTCTCTTTTCATTTTCCTCTAAAGTTCTGGAAACGGGTTTGAAGGATGGAGGTACCTCCAAAAATTCAGTATCGATGCGCTAGCTGCTAAATCTAATTTGTTCAAACGCAAGTGCTTCCCCTCTGCCTTATGCCCTGTGTGTTTGAAGGAAACAGAATCAGTGGAACATATGCTCTTTGATTGTACATGGACGAAAGTGGTGTGGTGTGAAAGCTTACTTTCTTTGTCGATTGAACGGGGCATGGTACATAATCTTGTACAATGGACAACAAAATGGTTGGAGATGGCTCCGGATTCTAAGGTAGTAAATGACATAGAGGTGGTCAGCAAAATAGCCTTGATTGGATGGTTTATATGGAAAGCTTGCAACGATCTCATTTTTAATCATATGTTAGTTATCCTAAGTAAAGTCATTCAAAAGTATTCCAACACTTGGTTTGAGTATAAACAACATTGGAATGCTTCATCTGCTTTGCCTAGGGTTGGAGGGTTTTTCGTTACGTCCACCTTCTTATAAGTGGCATCCAGCTATACACGGTGGAGCCCAGATCTGTAATGCCCCAACCCTTCACATGTCATCGATATTGTCCGCTTTGGGCCATATCGGCACGGATTTGTTCTTCCTAGTGGGTTACCCATCCCAGAACTACTCCAACTTAAGCACGCTTAACTGGGGAGTTCTGCAAGGGATTTCACCACTTGAGGGTCTAAGTTTTTACTTTTATAGCCCAAGAACTCCCCCTCCATTCCCGATGTGGGACACCAAGACCTTACAATGCACCCCTCTTAGGGTTGTACGTCCCCGTGCAGTAGCCTGCTAGTTCACGAGCCTGCCCACATGCATCGAGAGACGCCAGGGGCTTACACTCAGTACTCCGGAGAGTCGGCTCTGATACCATTTGTAACGCCCCAACCCTTCACACGTCATCAATATTGTCTGCTTTGAAGCACATCCACATGGATTTATTTTTCCCAGTGGGTCACCCATCCCAGAACTACTCCAGCTTAAGCACACTTAACTGGAGAGTTCTGCTAGGGATTTCACCACTCGAGAAAAGGCCTCGATGCTATATAAGGGTCTAGGTTTTTACTTTTATAGCCTAAGAATTCCTCCACATTCTCGATGCGGAACACCAGGACCTTAGAAGATTAATTGCGAAACAAGTTGTAATCATGTACATCTGAATGCATCTGTAGTTGTTATTATGCATGACTTAAGAGGAAGGCTTTTGGACGATTTGGTTTCATTTTTCTCAACATCCTCTACTTCACAAGCGGAAGCTCATGTAATCGCCCGGCATGCTCTTTAGCCCAAGCACATAATGCCTTCTTGGTTGAGATTAAAAGTGATAATCGATCTCTAACCAAGCTCTGTGTGTCTGAAGATGTGCCCCCATGGGAGTGTATGGTAGTGGTGCTTGACATTTGAAGTCCATCAAAGTTGAGGCAATGAAATTTTGGATGGACCAAACGAGCAAACAACAGGGCTGCGCACTGGGTCACTAATTCCTATGCTACAAAAACGCTTTATGCTAATTGGGTGGCTTATCCACCTTTGGCCCTTGTTTTCGTTTTGTCTAGTGATGTATCTAGTCAGACGTTTTAATAGATAAAGCTTCATTTATTCAAAAAGAAAAAAAAATAGATAGATACAAAATTCCAGTTGATAAAAAGATTTTGACAATAGATAGAGTTGGTTTGGCAAATACAAACAAAATTTGAACTGAAAAGATCAAAAAATGAAATGATAGGGTAAAAAATTGAACAGATAAGGGAAGAAAATTGAACAAATAGTGAAAAATTGAACAGATAGAAAATAATTTGAATAGATAGCCACAAGTTTGAACATATAGTCAACAAAATGTGAACAGATAAAAAAAAAAAGTTAACATATAAATTAAGAGTTAAAATTGGAAACAAAGGTTAAGAAAATGACTTCTCACCAAACTATAGCACAAATGGTAGACATTTCATCAACAAAAAATATCCATTGGGCCTAATGCTTAATATACTCTTTACCTTGGACTTTTCAACCATTCTCTCCTTTTTAAATGAGTAGGTTGGGCTCAAATTCATTATCCCAAACTCAATTTGAAAATTAAATGGGTTAAAAAAAAAATTGAATCAGACGAGTTGGACGGACAATCAAGTCGATGGCTACCCCTACCCAATAATACCGTTCAGCATGGACCGAAGACAAATCGAATCCAAAATTAGTATCTCATATCTAATAATTTCAATAATATGATATAATACTCTAAAACTATCAAATAATTTCTTTATTTCGACAAACTTAACATTACAAGACCCCATGATGTGAAATGTGTATGTGGGGATATATTTTCTGAATACCAACACGTGGCATGGTGACGCCGACATGTCAGCCGAGGTGCCACGTGTCGTGGTAGTTAGGCAGAGATGATCTCGAAGAAGCCGAGGTTATCTCCGAAGATATCGGAATCCGAGATAAGCGAATAAAGGACAAGAGTCCTAAGACGAAGAGGGGACTTAACCAAGATAAGGATAAAGCTCTTAGGGAGTTTATCTTTATCTCTTAAAGAGTCCAAAGTAAGCACTAAATTGGAGTTCATAGAATTCATACTTCTAGTAGGACTTGGATTGAGTATATTATAAAAGAGAGGCACCCCCGTGGGTCTAAGGTATGCAATTTATGTTTTGAGTATTAAGTTTTGCACTTGATTATCTTTGAGGATATACTGACTTGATCGTCGGAGTGCCCCCGGGTGGAAGAACCACCGCCGGAGCCTTTTCTTTCTGTTACAGGTTACTGAAGCCATCTATTCTGCCTGTGCTCTCCAGCTGGTTACTAAGCAGGCAGTGTGGTCAGATTTTCACCCACACAATTTGGCGCCGTCTGTGGGAACGAAGGAAGAATAGATGGCCAGTAACGGACAGCAGGAAAATATTGGGGATGACGCTCCCGCTGGGAGTGGCAGACCAATTGACCTTGACATTGAAGGAGGCAACCACAATACAGAAGCCCGTGACCAGGGTCACAGAGAGAAAGACGTCATCCAGGAAGGCGACACGTCAAAAAGGACAGACCAAGGAAAGTACTACAATGAAGATAACCTCCAGGTATGGAGGGACAGATGCCTACGGAGGGCTGAGGAAGTAAAAGAATTGGCGAACAAGTTGGCAGACTCTCAGTCAGTCGTCAACTTCATGATGCAGAATAATGTTATGCAGCCACCATACCCGCTACAAGATACGCCAATGCCAGCAACCAATGCCCAGAAGGGCAGAAGAAAAACAATCCCCGACGTCCCTCAGCATACCAGGAGCGGAAGGCATTCTCACCGGCCTTCCAGGGAAGTCAGACGAGAAGAACCGAGGCAAGAAGAGTCCCGAAGGACGCACCACATGAAGAATCCAGAGCCCAAAGAACATCAGCATGTTCAAAGGCAAGCACTCTGCTTTGACACAACCCATGGAGAAAGATCCAAACGGGCCCACCACGAGGACGAAAGCAGTGTACCAAAAAGACTAAAATTCATAGACAGCCGAGCTCCAGGAAGAAGCAAAGAAGACCTAAGGGACTACCTCAAAAGGAGGCAGCAGAATGTTGAAGCCGAGGTAAACTCCCCAGTAAAGCCGAAGACAGCCTTCTCGGTGGAACTGGACAAATTCGAACCACCAAAAAGATTCAGTATGCCGAGGTTTCAAATTTATGATGGAAAGTCAGATCCAAACTTTCATGTTGGACTATACTTGAATTCAATGGCGTTATATAGCGGGAACGAGCCGTTGCTCTGCAAAGTATTCCCCTCATCCTTTGGGGAAATTGCATCTGATTGGTTCCATAAATTACCAAAGGGAAGCATAAAGACATGGGAAGGCCTGGCCGAGATGTTTGTGGCCAGGTTCGTGACCAACAAGCTGCAACCCCTGAGGGTTGATGCTTTGATGGCTCTAAGAATCACCAAGGAAGAAGGCCTTAGGGCCTATGCGAAGAGGTACTACGAGGTGTTCAACCGAATACCCGAATGCAACCAATAGGTAGTGGTCGTGTCTTTCAAGAACGGCCTAAAAGATGACTGCCCACTACGGAAGTCTTTGGCAAAAACATTGCCAAAGAGCATGGAAGAACTCATGGCAAGAATTGAGAAGTACGCCAGAGCCGAAGAAGATACATCGGGAAACAAAGAGGTAAAGCAAGAAAAGGGCAATGGCTCGCTGAAGCGAGGCCGAGGCAACAATGGGCCGACCAAACAAGAAACAGAGTTGAGAAGTAAACAGGCGGTAACGACGGTATTCCGAATCCCAATCCATAAAGTCCTAGATCAAATTCGAAACCAACCTTATTTCAGGGCTCCAGCAAGAGCACCAGGGGAATTCATGGGAAAGAACGTTGGTAGACGTTGTGCCTACCACAATGAAGAAGGACACCCAACTCAAGGTTGCAGAGCCTTGAAAGCACACTTGGAGGACCTAGTGAGACAAGGCCTTCTGAGGGACCTGGTCGATGAAGCCAGGACAAGGGAAGAACAGGCAAGGTTGCCTCAAGCACCAGCAGCGCTGCCTCCCCCAGCACAGCCTCCACAAGCAGGAGGACCGAGGGTGGTTAATGTGATCCACTCAAGGGTCAACGAAAACGAAGTCAGAGGGGAGACCCAGAAGGTAAGACATTTACAGCATGTCTACCAAGTCGGGGAGAAGAGACATCGGCCAGAAGAATGCAAGGGTCGATGATAGCCTTTACTGAAGCCGACTTGGAATTAGTCCAACATCTGCATAATGATGCCTTGGTAGTATCCCTCCAGGTTGGGGAGTGCCAAGTGAAACGCATCCTAATAGATCAAGGCAGCTCCTGTGACATCATGTATGTCAGATGTTACAAGGAGCTGGGCCTTCACCCTGATAACTTAGAACAATCCAGCGGCCCGATGGTCGGCTTTAATGGAACGCCGACATGGCTACTGGGCGCAACAAGCTTGGAAGTACAAGCCGGCACTAAGAAGATCCAGACGGAATTTCTGGTAATTGACACGCCCTCACCATACAACATCATCTTGGGAAGGCCGTGGTTGCATGCAATGGGGGCAGTTCCCTCAACGTTGCATCAACTACTGCGGTTCCCAACAGAGCATGGGATTGAAGAAGTCAGAGGGGATCGACTGCAAGCAAAAAACTGCTCCATGACAACAATGAAGTCCACCTGTAGTATACGAGAGCCAAGGAACGCAGAAGTTGAAGATAAGGACATGGAGGTCCTAGAAGACGTCGGAAAAGAACCAGCCGAAAAAAGCGAAGAGGCGCTAAAAAAAATCTTCGTCCAGGAGGACGACGAAGAGCGTTTCTTTCTTCTCGGCTCAGGCTTAACTAGAGAAGAAGAGAAAGAACTGGAAGATTTTTTAAGGGTAGACATAGAGGCGTTCGCCTAGACACGTTATGAAATGCCAGGCATTGACCCCGAGGTCACTTGCCACAGACTGAATGTCGACAGATCGGCAAAACTTGTGATTCAACGAGCCAGAAGACCGACGTTGATGCACGTCGAAACAGTAGAAGAAGAGGTAGACACACTCCTGGAGGCCAGGGCCATCCGAGAAGTTCAGTACCCCACATGGCTGTCCAACACAGTAGTAGTAAAAAAGAAGAATGGAAAATGGAGGGTTTGTGTAGACTTTACCAGCCTCAACAAAGCTTGCCCCAAAGACAACTTTCCTCTGCCCAAAATCGACCAACTGGTAGAGGCCACTTCAGGACATGAAAGGATGAGTTTTTTGGATGCATACAGAGGGTACCACCAGATTGCCATGTACCCTCCAGACGAGGAGAAGACCGCGTTCATCACCCCTAAAGGCCTATACTGTTACAAGGTAATGCCTTTTGGGTTGAAAAATGCAGGAGCAACCTATCAGAGGTTAGTGACAAAGATGTTTAAGCACCTGATTGGCAAAACAGTAGAAGTCTACATCGACGACATGGTCGTGAAGACCAAGGAATCAAAGGGTCATCTTGCCGACCTAAAAGAGGTCTTTGACATACTCAAAAGATATCAGCTCCGACTCAACGCCTCGAAGTGCGCCTTTGGAGTTGGATCAGGTAAATTTTTAGGATATCTGGTAACAAGAAAGGGCATTGAGGCCAGCCCAGACCAAATCAAGGCCATCCTGGACTTACAGAGCCCGACATCGGCAAAGCAAGTTCAAGTGCTTACTGGAAGGGCCGCAGCCCTAAACAGATTCATCAGTAGAAGCTCAGATAAGTGCAGACCCTTCTTCAACCTGGTAAAAAAAGCCACAGACTTCCTATGGACAGAAGAATGTGAAGCCGCCTTAACCGACCTAAAAAAGTACTTGACCACAACTCCGGTTCTTTCCAACCCAGTACCAGGGGAGGAACTGTTTTTGTACTTAGCAGTCTCAGAACACGCAGTCAGTGCAGTGCTAATCCGAGAGGAAAAAGGAGAACAAAAGGCTGTTTATTATGTAAGTAAAACTTTGGCCGACGCAAAAACAAGATACCTACCACTGGAAAAATTAATGCTGGCCTTAGTAATGGCTTCAAAGAAGTTGAGCCATTACTTTCAGGCACACAAGATTGTGGTCCTAACAGAGCACCCACTGAAGTCCTTGTTGCAACAAGGAGACTTAACAGGAAAGATAGCAAAATGGGCACTAACCCTGGGCCAGTTTGACCTGGAGTTTAGGCCGAGAACAGCAATAAAGGGCCAAGTTTTGGCCAACTTCGTCGCAGAACTCACACCTGAAGCCATCGCACATCGGGCTCCGTCGAGCCAAGATGAGCATTGTCCCAACAAGCAAAAAGAATCCCAGCCAAAGACAAAAAAGCAAGAGAAAGAGAAGCTCAGACCCTGCAGCATCTACATCGGCGATTCCTTCAGACTATTCGTCGATGGAAGTTCAAACCGCCAGGGAGCAGGGGCAGGAGTACTGCTGATATCTCCAGATGGAGAAATAGTAGAACAGTCCATCCGTTTGGGGTTCAAAGCCTCCAACAATGAAGCAGAATATGAAGCATTAATTGTAGGGCTAAAGCTGGCAGCAGCAGCAGAGGCAGATGAGGTAATTGTTTTTTGTGATTCACAACTCATTGTTAACCAGTCAACATGAGAATTTGCAGCCAGAGACGAAAGAATGTCGGCATATGCAAAGGAAGTCATCAGATTGGCAGCCCTATTTCAGAACTGCAGATTACTCCAGGTTAGCCGAGATGACAACACCCACGCCGACGCGTTGGCTAACCTGGCCAGTTCAATTCAAACTGGAAGAACAAGGACAATTATGATCGACTACATGTCGGCCCCGAGCATAGATAAACAGAGCACCGAACAAGAAGCAATGTGCGTGGACTTGGGACCAAGCTAGATGGATGCAATCATTGCATTCCTAAAAGAGGGGAAGCTGCCAGAAAACCATAAGGAAGCACATAAAATCAGACTGAAGTCGGCCAGATTCAGTCTAACAGCAGAAGGCCATCTCTACAGAAGGTCCTTCACTGGGCCACTTTTAAGGTGCGTACACCCTTTGCAGGTTGAAGATTTTCTTTACGAAATTCATAAAGAAATTTGTGGATGCCATGCTGGGGGTAGATCATTAGCCCACAGGGCCATTACCTAGGGGTATTGGTGGCCCTACATGCAAAAGGATGCCGAAGCCTATGTGAAGAAGTGTGAACAATGCCAAAGGTTTGCACCTTTGATACATCAGCCAGCTGCCGACCTAAACTCAGTATCCAACCCTTGGCCATTTGCCCAATGGGGGATGGATCTGGTTGGACAACTTCCCCAAGCAACTGGGCAAAGAAAATACTTGCTGGTAGCGACAGACTACTTTTACAAAATGGATAGAGGCAGAACCTCTTGCCAAAATCTGAGATGTGGAAGTCAAGAATTTTATATGGAGAAACATTATCACCAGATTTGGGATTCCAAGAGCAATAGTTGCCGACAACGGAACACAGTTTGACAGCAAACTCATCAAGAACTTTTGTGCAAAATTCAAGATCAAGAATTATTTCTCAACACCAAGTTTTCCTCAAAGCAATGGACAAGCAGAGGCATCCAACAAAGTAATTCTGGATGGAATAAAGAAGAGGCTGCAGGCAGCAAAAGGAAAGTGGGTAGACGAGTTGCCCAACGTACTTTGGCCATATCGGACTACGCCGAGAAGATCAACAGGAGAATCCCCCTTTGCCATGACTTATGGCACAGAAGCAGTCATCCCATTGGAGATCGGCATCCCAGGGATCAGAACCCAGGGAGTAGAGAATGCCACAAATGACATACTCTTAGCCCGAAATCTGGATTTGTTGGAAGAACGAAGAGAGAAAGCTGCAATTCAGCTTGCAGTATACCAGCAACAGTTTGCCAGAGCTTACAACAAGAAGGTCAATCCAAGAGATTTTCAAGTCGGCGACCTAGTCCTGAGAAAGGTCGTCGGGAACAAGAAGGATCCCAGGGAAGGCAAACTTGGCCCAAACTGGGAAGGACCCTACAGAATTTCTTCAGTATTAGGCAATGGAGCTTATCGGCTTGAGGACAATGAGGGCAAAGCATTACCCAGACCTTGGAATACTTGTAATTTGAAATTTTTCTATCATTAGATATACATCATTTTTTGGTCGATATCATCAATAAAGTCATTTCAGAATTCTTTCAACACATATGATTGATAAAGTTATACATTGATGTTTGTTGAAGACATAATTAATGTGAACCCAAGTCAAACTCAGGTTCACATTGGGGGCAAAGAAAAAACTGAGATTATTCCTTAATTCACTTATTGAAATTTGTAGCAATTTACAAGTTGGAATTAAGCTGATTCCATATCTTCACTTGTTGAAATTTGTAGCAATTTACAAGTTGAAGTTAAGTCGAGATTATTCCTTAATTCACTTGTTGAAATTTGTAGCAATTTACAAGTTGGAATTAAGCTGATTCCTTATCTTCACTTGTTGAAATTTGTAGCAATTTTGCAAGTTGAAGTTAAGCTGAGATTATTCCTTAATTCACTTGTTGAAATTTGTAGCAATTTACAAGTTGGAATTAAGCTGATTCCTTATCTTCACTTGTTGAAATTTGTAGCAATTTACAAGTTAAAGTTAAGCCGAGATTATTCCTTAATTCACTTGTTGAAATTTGTAGCAATTTACAAGTTGGAATTAAGCTGATTCCTTATCTTCACTTGTTGAAATTTGTAGCAATTTACAAGTTGAAGTTAAGCCGAGATTATTTCTTAATTCACTTGTTGAAATTTGTAGCAATTTACAAGTTGGAATTAAGCTGATTCCTTATCTTCACTTGTTGAAATTTGCAGCAATTTACAAGTTGAAGTTAAGCTGAGATTATTCCTTAATTCACTTGTTGAAATTTGTAGCAATTTACAAGTTGGAATTAAGCTGATTCCTTATCTTCACTTGTTGAAATTTGTAGCAATTTACAAGTTGAAGTTAAGCTGAGATTATTCCTTAATTCACTTGTTGAAATTTGTAGCAATTTACAAGTTGAAATTAAGCCGAGGTTATTACTTAAGTTCTCATAGCAATATATGGGTTGCTTAAACCTAAGGAAGATGCTTAAACACTTGTTGAAATTTGTAGCAATTTACAAGTTTATGTTAAGCCGACATATGATCACCCGCAGAGGTATACAGAAATTTACAGGTTGAAGTAAAGGCTAAGTATATTGTTTACTACTTGTTGAAATTTGTAGCAATTTACAAGTAGGACAGACCGAGATCACTGTTTAATACTTATTGAAACTTGAGAAGAAGCTTGCAAAGTTTACATTGAGTAGTATATGCTTTATACTTGTTAAAATTTATGCAAGGTTTGCAGGTCAGTATCTTGCCGAAGTAAAAGTTTTGTAGTTATACCCGAGGTATGTAACCCCGAAAAGATTGCACAAAGGAAGCAAAATGGAAAAGCATGCAAAAATTTCTAAGTATAGGATTACGCAGACGCAATCAACGGAACATCACAAGATTAAAAAACATCTATAGAAAGAGCAGTTGCAGTTACATACAGAAAAAGCAACGTCGGCCATAAGAAGGAGTTTTTCATTGTCCAGAAATTAAAAGAGAGTACAAATTGCAAAGTGCAGAAAAAGAAGAAAAAAGTTCAAAAGACATTTTTTCAAGACTCTTCGGTGTTAGCCGCTGCAGGGACTGGGACCTCGGACGATTCTGGTGGAACCTCATCGGCAACCTTTTCTGCTTCAATCTCAGCATCAATCTCAGCCAGCATATTGTCTAGATTTCTTTCAGCCAAAAGAAGGTCGGATGATAGTTGCCCGATGGCAATTTCCTTGGGTGCCCCCCCAACCTCATCACCCTCCTCATCCAAGGTTAAATCCATCACTTGCTCAGCAGGAGGAGGGGACTTAGCTTCAGCAGCATCCTTGGGTTTTCTCACCAAGGCCTCATCATCATTTTTTCCTTCATCCTCATCTTCGGCATCAGCCTCAGTCTCTGATTCAACCTGACTTGGAGGAGGAAATGGTAAAGGAATGGCATCGACCTTACGAAAGGGCGAGTCAACAGGAAGATCAAGTTTTTTTATCAGGGACATCCAACCAAGGGAAAATCCCCTGTTGCATGCCTGCCTGACTTGAAGTTTATAATCCTCTGCGACGTCGACCATACCCTGGGCATAGGCCTTTTCATCGGCCTCTTTGACTTCGGCCTCTTTGGTGGCCAGAGCTTGCTGGAGCTCTTTCTCCGCTTGGGCCTTCTTAGCCTCGGCCTCTCTTTTCTCAGCCTCAACAACTTTTCTAACGGCTTCAGCGGATTCGGCCTTCTCAAGAGCTAAAGTTTGGGCCTTAGTAGCCGCCTTGGCCTGATCTTCCAATTTTTTCATCCTTGATTCAAGAGATTTGATCTCTTTCTTCATGGAAGATGCTTCCCTCTTCATATCAACCAACCTTTGCCTATTTTCAAAAGATTGCATTGAAAATGAATGGGCGTGTTGGATGGCCTAAAGAAAAAACAGAAGTATTAGAAAATATTCTCAGTAAGAAACAAGAAGGAAGAATCACAAGTACAAACAGGAACACTTACTTGAACGGAGTGTTGGAGCATAAGAGCGTAATTCTCATACTCACTAAGCTCAGCATTTCGTTCCAAATCCTTTGGAAGGAGAAGAGCAGTGCTGAGGGCAACACCAACGTTAATATCGTCGGCACTTTCACTAGCCATAATAGGCCTATCCTCCAGGGTTAGATCAGGGGCCCATGGAACGTCGGGCTTCTTGGATGTCGAGGTCATCGCAGACAATGACCTTGGCCTCTTTGATTGTGTGGACCCCGAGGGTTGGGTTCCAGCAGACCTCTTGGTGGAAGCAGAGGTTGATTTTTTGCTTTCTGCCAGCTGGGAGATAGGCAAAACATCCTCAACCTCGGCGTCAGTAGCCTTGGGCTTGGGCTGAGCCTTTTTTACTCTCTTTGGCTTTGGTGGGGGCATCGCATGCGATGGTTCAGCATCAGCGTCGGTTGGAAGGTCGGCAAGAAGATCTTGAACGACAGGCCTTGGACGAACCATCTCGGCAGTCTTTACAAGTCTTCGTCGACGTTTACGTTCTGGAATTGGTATTAAATAGGGGGCCGAAGTGGATGGAAGATCAGCTAGGTCAGAGGTGGATCCTTGATCTGTTCGGGATGAAGACGCAGTTACAGTTGTGGCAGTAGGAGGAGAAAGACTCTTTTTCTTCCTTTTCGGGACGTCGGGTAAAGTGGATTTATATGTCGGAATGAAGTTCAGCAACAGGGGAGCCTTACGCTTATGGATTGTGTGTGGGTGAAAATCTGACCACACTGCCTTGATCTATTAACCAGCTGGAGAGCACAGGCAGAATAGATGGCTTCAGTAACCTGTAACAGAAAGAAAAGGCTCCGGCGGTGGTTCTTCCACCTGGGGGCACTCCGACGATCAAGTCAGTATATCTCTCAAAGATAATCAAGTGCAAAACTTAATACTCAAAACATAAATTGCATACCTTAGACCCACGGGGGTGCCTCTCTTTTATATTATACTCAATCCAAGTCCCACTAGAAGTATGACTTCTATGTACTCCAATTCTGTGCTTACTTTGGACTCCTCAAGAGATAAAGATAAACTCCCTAAGAGCTTTATCCTTATCTTGGTTAAGTGCCCTCATCGTCTTAGGACTCTTGTCCCTTATCTGCTTATCTCGGATTCCGATATCTTCGGAGGCAACCTCGGCCTAGCCGAGATGACCTCGGCACAATGACCAAGACACGTGGCACCTCGGCTGACACGTCGGCGTCACCATGCCACGTGTTGGTATTCAGAAAATATATCCCCACAACTGCCCCCTAGGTTCTATTACCTCGGCATTCTGAGGTGATGGAACCTATATCGATTTTTCGACATTTCCTTCCTGAGTAACGGCTTAAAAACTGTTTAGCCGAGATAATCCATTTCCAGCCGATGTGTTCTCTTCAGAGAACAAGGTTTCGAACGTACTCTCCCACGCGCATGAGCTGTCATGCACTTCTAACCGTTCCCTTCAAATGCTTTATTTTTATTGGTCCGTTCCTGCGACGCGCCTTATGGCTGTCTCCTCATCCGTCTGCGCCGTCTGACGTATACGGTGCTCCAGGCGTAATAAATGCCCTATTTTTGCCGCTGTTTCAAGTTTTGATAAAACTTTTCCTTCCATCTTTTCCTTTCTTTACTTTTTGCATTCTGATTTCTTGCATTCTTTCTCTCTAAACTTTCTGAAATCCACCATTGTTCTAACTCGAAGTTCTGCGATTTTTTTTTCCCTTCACCTTAGCGAAGTTTCCTCTGTTTCGTCGTGCCTGCAATCGTTACCATTTCTCGGCGTCGTTCTTTCCGACTTCATTTGTTTTGGTAAGGCCCTGTTTCCTTTACTCCCAATTTTTTATGTGTTTTTACCATTACTGCTTTGTTGCTCGATTTCTCTTATATTTTGAACATTTGCACTGTTTCAACATTTTTCTTGCCATAAATCTTGACCTTTATCCCTTTGTATTCTTCGCGTTTCTGATAGTCCATCTTTGTTCTTGAATCTGAAACTTCGTCTTTGTTTTCTTTTTTTTGTATCTGTCCCAGATCTGTGCCTTCGATCTTGATCTTTATAGTTCTTAGGCTTGGAATTTGTGTGTAGAACCTTCAAATTTTAGGAAAAACCGAAACAAGCTTTATCAGTCCTTTCCTAGGCCTTTGGCGAGGTTTTTGCAATCCTTCTAAAACGCCCATCTTCTGAAACACACTCCTTTTTGTTTAGACCGACGTAATGGGTATGTGGAGGCATAGGGTAAATACCCCAACAAAACTTGAATACTTTAGGCAGGAATTCTCTATCCCAGCCAATGTTCACCTTAAGCTAGCTGGGGACGATGACACCATTATGCCCACAGATCATACGATGTCCTTTCCTATAGTTGCCTTTACTGAATGTGGACTTCGACTTCCACTTGATCCCTTGTTTCGTGAAGTTCTTTATTTCTACAAGCTGAACCCCATGCAACTTACCATCAACTCCTATAGGGTGATTAACGGTATTATAGCTTTAGCTAGGCAGGAGAATCTTAGGATCACCTTGGCCGACCTTCAGTACTGTTATACAATGTGCCCCCTCAACCTGAAGGAAAGGGGCTTTGTTTATTACCTTAAGCCGAGGTCTACCAAGTACAAAATTGTAGCCGACCTCCCAGACTCCAACAAGGGGGCTGGGGATGACTTTATTATCGCTTCGGGAAATTGGGAATTTGGCCCAGATGAAGATGTCCACCTCTACCCTCTTCCTCGAACAGTAAAAGAGGGCAAGGGTAAGAGCCCTGAGCCAACACTTAGTTGTTTTTATTTAAGTCTTTAATACTTTCTGTTGCTGACGTCTGTTTCTTTGTCCTGCAGATCTTCATCAGCCACCGAAAAACTTCCGTCAATCCTTCTTCCCAGGAACAGATATGAAAAAACTCCTTGACCTTCCAGCCCATAAACGAAAAGCCCCACTGTTACTAAACTTCATCCCTACATATAAATCCACTTTACCCGACATCCCAAAAAGGAAGAAAAAGAGTCTCTCTCCACCTACTGCTACAACTGTAACCGCTTCTTCATCCCGAACAGATCAAGGATCCACCTCTGACCCAGCCGATCTTCCATCCACTTCGGCCCCCTACTTAATACCAATTCCAAAACGTAAACGTCGACGAAGACTTGTGAAGACTGCCGAGATGGTTCGTCCGAGGCCTGTCGCTCAAGATCTGCTTGCCGGCCTTCCAACCAACGCCGATGTTGTGCCAACGCATGCGATGCCCCCACCAAAACCGAAGAGAGTAAAAAAGGCTCAGCCCAAGGCCAAGGCTACTGATGCCGAGGCTGAGGATGCTTTTCCTATCTCTCAACTGGCTGAGAGCAAAAAGGCTACCTCTGCTTCCACAAAAAGATCCGCTGAGACCCAACCCTCGGGGTCCACATAATCAAAGAGGCCAAGGTCATCGTCTGCGACGACCTCAGCGTCAAAGAAGCCCGACGTTCCATGGGCCCCTCAACTAACTCTGGAGGATAGGCCTATCATGGCCAGTGAAAGTGCTGACGATATTAACGTTGGTGTCGCCCTCAGCACTGCTCTTCTCCTTCCGAAGGATTTGAATCGAAATGCTGAGCTTAGTGAGTATGAGAATTACGCCCTTATGCTCCAACACTCTGTTCAAGTAAGTGTTCCTGCTTGCACTTGTGATTCTTCCTTCTTGTTTCTTACTGAGAATATTTTCTAATACTTCTGTTTTTCTTTAGGCCATTCAGCACGCCCATTCATTTTCAATGCAATCTTTTGAAAATCAGCAAAGGTTGGTTGATATGAAGAGGGAAGCATCTTCCATGAAGAAAGAGATCAAATCTCTTGAATCAAGGATGAAAAAACTGGAGGATCAGGCCGAGGCTGCAACTAAAGCCCAAACTTTAGCTCTTGAGAAGGCCGAATCCGCTGAGGCCGTTAAAAAAGTTGCTGAGGCTGAGAAAAGAGAGGCCGAGGCTAAGAAGGCCCAAGCGGAGAAAGAGCTCCAGCAAGCTCTGGCCACCAAAGAGGCCGATGAAAAGGCCTATGCCCAGGGTATGGCCGACGTCGCAAAGGATTATAAACTTCAAGTCAGGCAGGCATGCAACAGGGGATTTTCCCTTGGTTGGATGTCCTTGATTAAAAAACTTGATCTCCCTGTTGACTCGCCCTTTCCTAATGCCGATGTCATTCCTTTACCATTTCCTCCTCCAAGTCAGACTGAAGACGAATCAGAGACTGAGGCTGATGCTGAGGATGAGGATGAAGAGAAAAATGATGATGAAGCCTTGGTGAGGAAATCCAAGGATGTTGCTGAAGCCAAGTCCCCTCCTCCTGCTGAGCAGGTTATGGACTTAACCTTGGATGAGGAGGGTGATGAGGTTGAGGAGGCAGCCAAGGAAATTGTCACTGGGCAGCCACCATCCAATCTTCTCTTGGTAGAAAGAAGTGTTGAGAGAACATTAGCAGAGATTGATGCCGAGATACAAGCGGAAAAGGTGGCCGACGAGGTTCCACCAGAATCGTTCGAGGTCCCAGTCCCTGCAGCTGCTAATACTAAAGAGTCTTGATTTAAAATGCCTTTTGTAATTTTTTCTTCTTTTTCTGTACTTTGCACTCTGTACTCTCTTTTAATTTCTGGATAATGTAAAACTCCTTCTTATGGCCGACGTAGCTTTTTCTCTATGTAACTGCAACTGCTCTTTCTACAAATGTTTTTAAATCTTGTGATGTTTCGTTGATTGCTTCTGCGTAATCCTATACTTTAGAAATTTTTGCATGCTTTTCCATTTTGCTTCCTTTGTGCAATTTTCTCGGGGTTACATACCTCGGGTATAACTACAAAACTTTTACTTCGGCAAGATACTGACCTGCAAACCTTGCATAAATTTTAACAAGTATAAAGCATATACTACTCAATGTAAACTTTGCAAGCTTCTTCTCAAGTTTCAATAAGTATTAAACAGTGATCTCGGTCTATCCTACTTGTAAATTGCTACAAATTTCAACAAGTAGTAAACAATATACTTAGCCTTTACTTCAACCTGTAAATTTCTGTATACCTCGGCGGGTGATCATATGTCGGCTTAACATAAACTTGTAAATTGCTACAAATTTCAACAAGTGTTAAGCATCTTCCTTAGGTTTAAGCAACCCATATATTGCTATGAGAACTTAAGTAATAACCTCGGCTTAACTTCAATTTGTAAATTGCTACAAATTTTAACAAGTGAAGATAAGAAATCAGCTTATTTCCAACTTGTAAATTGCTGCAAATTTCAACAAGTGAATTAAGGAATACTCTTGGTTTAACTTCAACTTGTAAATTGCTACAAATTTCAACAAGTGACGATAAGGAATCAGTTTAATTCCAACTTGTAAATTGCTACAAATTTCAACAAGTGAATTAAGGAATAATCTTGGCTTAACTTCAACTTGTAAATTGCTACAAATTTCAACAAGTGAAGATAAGGAATCAGCTTAATTCCAACTTGTAAATTGCTACAAATTTCAACAAGTGAATTAAGGAATAATTTCGGCTTAACTCCAACTTGTAAATTGCTACAAATTTCAACAAGTGAAGATAAGGAATCAGCTTAATTCCAACTTATAAATTGCTACAAATTTCAACAAGTGAATTAAGGAATAATCTCGGCCTTTTCTTTGCCCCCAATGTGAACCTGTATTTGACATTAATTATGTCTTCAATAAACATCAATGTATAACTTTATCAATCATATGTGTTGAAAGAATTCTGAAAAGTCTTTATTGATGATATCGGCCAAAAGATGATGTACATCTAATGATAGAAAAATTTCAAGTTACAAGTATTCCAAGGTCTGGGCAATGCTTTGCCCTCATTTTCCTCAAGCCGATAAGCTCCATTGCCTAATACTGAAGTAATTCTGTAGGGTCCTTCCCAGTTTGGGCCAAGCTTGCCTTCCCTGGGATCCTTCTTATTCCCGACGACTTTTCTCAAGACTAGGTCACCGATTTGAAAATCTCTTGGATTGACCTTCTTGTTGTAAGCTCTGGCAAGCTGTTGCTGGTATACTGCAAGCTGAATTACAGCTTTCTCTCTTCGTTCTTCCAACAAATCCAGATTTCGGGCTAAGAGTATGTCATTTGTGCCATTCTCTACTCCCTAGGTTCTGATCCCTGGGATGCCGATCTCCAATGGGATGACTGCTTCTGTGCCATAAGTCATGGCAAAGGGGGATTCTCCGGTTGATCTTCTCGGCGTAGTCCGATATGCCCAAAGTAAGTTGGGCAACTCGTCTACCCACTTTCCTTTTGCTGCCTGTAGCCTCTTCTTTATTCCATCCAGAATTACTTTGTTGGATGCCTCTGCTTGCCCATTGCTTTGAGGAAAACTTGGTGTTGAGAAATAATTCTTGATCTTGAATTTTGCACAAAAGTTCTTGATGAGTTTGCTGTCAAACTGTGTTCCGTTGTCGGCAACTATTGCTCTTGGAATCCCAAATCTGGTGATAATGTTTCTCCATATAAAATTCTTGACGTCCACATCTCGGATTTTGGCAAGAGGTTCTGCCTCTATCCATTTTGTAAAGTAGTCTGTCGCTACCAGCAAGTATTTTCTTTGCCCAGTTGCCTGGGGAAGTTGTCCAACCAGATCCATCCCCCATTGGGCAAATGGCCAAGGGCTGGATATTGAGTTTAGGTCGGCAGCTGGCTGATGTATCAAAGGTGCAAACCTTTGGCATTGTTCACACTTCTTCACATAGGCTTCGGCATCCTTTTGCATGTAGGGCCACCAATACCCCTGGGTAATGGCCCTGTGGGCTAATGATCTGCCCCAGCATGGCTTCCATAAATTCCTTCATGAATTTCGTAAAGAAAATCTTCAACCTGCAAAGGGTGTACGCACCTTAAAAGTGGCCCAGTGAAGGACCTTCTGTAGAGATGGCCTTCTGCTGTTAGACTGAATCTGGCCGACTTCAGTCTGATTTGATGTGCTTCCTTATGGTTTTCTGGTAGCTTCCCCTCTTTTAGGAATGCAATGATTGCATCCATCCAGCTTGGTCCCAAGTCCACGCACATTGCTTCTTGTTCGGTGCTCTGTTTATCTATGCTCGGGGCCGACATGTAGTCGATCATAATTGTCCTTGTTCTTCCAGTTTGAATTGAACTGGCCAGGTTAGCCAACGCGTCGGCGTGGGTGTTGTCATCTCGGCTAACCTGGAGTAATCTACAGTTCTGAAATAGGGCTGCCAATCTGATGACTTCCTTTGCATATGCCGACATTCTTTCGTCTCTGGCTGCAAATTCTCATGTTGACTGGTTAACAATGAGTTGTGAATCACAAAAAACAATTACGTCATCTGCCTCTGCTGCTACTGCCAGCTTTGGCCCTGCAATTAATGCTTCATATTCTGCTTCATTGTTGGAGGCTTTGAACCCCAAACGGATAGACTGTTCTACTATTTCTTCATCTGGAGGTATCAGCAGTACTCCTGCCCCTGCTCCCTGGCGGTTTGAACTTCCATCGACGAATAGTCTAAAGGAATCGCCGATGTAGATGCTGCAGGGTCTGAGCTTCTCTTTCTCTTGCTTTTTTGTCTTTGGCTGGGATTCTTTTTGCTTGTTGGGACAATGCTCATCTTGGCTCGACGTAGCCCGATGTGTGATGGCTTCAGGTGTGAGTTCTGCGACGAAGTCGGCCAAAACTTGGCCCTTTATTGCTGTTCTCGGCCTAAACTCCAGGTCAAACTGGCCCAGGGTTACTGCCCATTTTGCTATCCTTTCTGTTAAGTCTTCTTGTTGCAACAAGGACTTCAGTGGGTGCTCTATTAGGACCACAATCTTGTGTGCCTGAAAGTAATGGCTCAACTTCTTTGAAGCCATTACTAAGGCCAGCATTAATTTTTCCAGTGGTAGGTATCTTGTTTCTGCGTCGGCCAAAGTTTTACTTACATAATAAATAGCCTTTTGTTCTCCTTTTTCCTCTCGGATTAGCACTGCACTGACTGCGTGTTCTGAGACTGCTAAGTACAAAAACAGTTCCTCCCCTGGTACTGGGTTGGAAAGAACCGGAGTTGTGGTCAAGTACTTTTTTAGGTCGGTTAAGGCGGCTTCACATTCTTCTGTCCATAGGAAGTTTGTGGCTTTTTTTACCAGGTTGAAGAAGGGTCTGCACTTATCTGAGCTTCTGCTGATGAATCTGTTTAGGGCTGCGGCCCTTCCAGTAAGCACTTGAACTTGCTTTGCCGATGTCGGGCTCTGTAAGTCCAGGATGGCCTTGATTTGGTCTGGGCTGGCCTCAATGCCCTTTCTTGTTACCAGATATCCTAAAAATTTACCTGATCCAACTCCAAAGGCGCACTTCGAGGCGTTGAGTCGGAGCCGATATCTTTTGAGTATGTCAAAGACCTCTTTTAGGTTGGCAAGATGACCCTTTGATTCTTTGGTCTTCACGACCATGTCGTCGATGTAGACTTCTACTGTTTTGCCAATCAGGTGCTTAAACATCTTTGTCACTAACCTCTGATAGGTTGCTCTTGCATTTTTCAACCCAAAAGGCATTACCTTGTAACAGTACAGGCCTTTAGGGGTGATGAACGCGGTCTTCTCCTCGTCTGGAGGGTACATGGCAATCTGGTGGTACCCTCTGTATGCATCCAAAAAACTCATCCTTTCATGTCCTGAAGTGGCGTCTACCAGTTGGTCGATTTTGGGCAGAGGAAAGCTGTCTTTGGGGCAAGCTTTGTTGAGGCTGGTAAAGTCTACACAAACCCTCCATTTGCCATTCTTCTTTTTTACTACTACTGTGTTGGACAGCCATGTTGGGTACTGAACTTCTCGGATGGCCCTGGCCTCCAGGAGTCTGTCTACCTCTTCTTCTACTGCTTCGACGTGCATCAACGTCGGTCTTCTGGCTCGTTGAATCACAGGTTTTGCCGATCTGTCGACATTCAGTCTGTGGCAAGTGACCTCGGGGTCAATGCCTGGCATTTCATAAGGTGTCCAGGCGAACGCCTCTATGTTTGTCCTTAAAAAATGTTCCAGTTCTTTCTCTTCTTCTCTAGCTAAGCCTGAGCCGAGAAGAAAGAAACGCTCTTCGTCGTCCTCCTGGACGAAGATTTTTTTTAGCGCCTCTTCGTTTTTTTCGGCTGGTTCTTTCCCGACGTCTTCTAGGACCTCCATGTCCTCATCTTCAACTTCTGCGTTCCTTGGCTCTCGTATACTACAGGTGGACTTCATTGCTGTCATGGAGCAGTTTTTTGCTTGCAGTTGATCCCCTCTGACTTCTTCAATCCCATGCTCTGTTGGGAACCGCAGTAGTTGATGCAACGTTGAGGGAACTGCCCCCATTGCATGCAACCACGACCTTCCCAAGATGATGTTGTATGGTGAGGGCGTGTCAATTACCAGAAATTCCGTCTGGATCTTCTTAGTGCCGGCTTGTACTTCCAAGCTTGTTGCGCCCAGTGGCCATGTCGGCGTTCCATTAAAGCCGACCATCGGGCCGCTGGATTGTTCTAAGTCATCCGGGTGAAGGCCCAGCTCCTTGTAACATCTGACATACATGATGTCACAGGAGCTGCCTTGATCTATTAGGATGCGTTTCACTTGGCACTCCCCAACCTGGAGGGATACTACCAAGGCATCATTATGCGGATGTTGGACCAATTCCAGGTCGGCTTCAGTAAATGCTATCATCGGCCCTTGGCATTCTTCTGGCCAATGTCTCTTCTCCCCGACTTGGTAGACATGCTGTAAATGTCTTACCTTCTGGGTCTCCCCTCTGACTTCGTTTTCGTTGACCCTTGAGTGGATCACATTAACCACCCTCGGTCCTCCTGCTTGTGGTGGCTGTGCTGGGGGAGGCGGCGCTGCTGGTGCTTGAGGCAACCTTGCATGTTCTTCCCTTGTCCTGGCTTCATCGACCAGGTCCCTCAGAAGGCCTTGTCTCACCAGGTCCTCCAAGTGTGCTTTTAAGGCTCTGCAACCTTGAGTTGGGTGTCCTTCTTCATTGTGGTAAGCACAACGTCTACCAACGTTCCTTCCCATGAATTCCCCTGGTGCTCTTGCCGGAGCCCTGAAATAAGGTTGGTTTCGAATTTGATCTACGACTTTATGGATTGGGATTCGGAATACCGTCGTTACCGCCTGTTTACTTCTCAACTCTGTTTCTTGTTTGGTCGGCCCATTGTTGCCTCGGCCTCGCTTCAGCGAGCCATTGCCCTTTTCTTGCTTTACCTCTTTGTTTCCCGATGTATCTTCTTCGGCTCTGGCGTACTTCTCAATTCTTGCCATGAGTTCTTCCATGCTTTTTGGCAATGTTTTTGCCAAAGACTTCCGTAGTGGGTAGTCATCTTTTAGGCCGTTCTTGAAAGACACGACCGCTACCTCTTGGTTGCATTCGGGTATTCGGTTGAACACCTCGTAGTACCTCTTCACATAGGCCCTAAGGCCTTCTTCCTTGGTGATTCTTAGAGCCATCAAAGCATCAACCCTCAGGGGTTGCAGCTTGTTGGTCACGAACCTGGCCACAAACATCTCGGCCAGGCCTTCCCATGTCTTTATGCTTCCCTTTGGTAATTTATGGAACCAATCAGATGCAATTTCCCCAAAGGATGAGGGGAATACTTTGCAGAGCAACGGCTCGTTCCCGCTATATAACGCCATTGAATTCAAGTATAGTCCAACATGAAAGTTTGGATCTGACTTGCCATCATAAATTTGAAACCTCGGCATACTGAATCTTTTTGGTGGTTCGAATTTGTCCAGTTCCACCGAGAAGGCTGTCTTCAGCTTTACTGGGGAGTTTACCTCGGCTTCAACATTCTGCTGCCTCCTTTTGAGGTAGTCCCTTATGTCTTCTTTGCTCCTTCCTGGAGCTTGGCTGTCTATGGATTTTAGTCTTTTTGGTACATTGCTTTCGTCCTCGTGGTGGGCCCGTTTGGATCTTTCTCCATGGGTTGTGTCAAAGCAGAGTGCTTGCCTTTGAACATGCCGATGTTCTTTGGGCTCTGGATTCTTCATGTGGTGCGTCCTTCGGGACTCTTCTTGCCTTGGTTCTTCTCGTCCGACTTCCCTGGAAGGCCGGTGAGAATGCCTTCCGCTCCTGGTATGCTGAAGGACGTCAGGGATTGTTTTTCTTCCGCCCTTCTGGGCGTTGGTTGTTGGCATCGGCGTATCTTGCAGCGGGTATGGTCGCTGCATAACATTATTCTGCATCATGAAGTTGACGACTGACTGAAGGTCTGCCAACTTGTTCGCCAATTCTTTTACTTCCTCATCCCTCCGTAGGCATCTGTCCCTCCATACCTGGAGGTTATCTTCATTGTAGTACTTTCCTTGGTCTGTCCTTTTGACGTGTCGCCTTCCTGGATGACGTCTTTCTCTCTGTGACCCTGGTCACGGGCTTCTGTATTGTGGTTGTCTCCTTCAATGTCAAGGTCAATTGGTCTGCCACTCCCAACGGGAGCGTCATCCCCAATATTTTCCTGCTGTCCGTTACTGGCCATCTATTCTTCCTTCGTTTCCACAGACGGCGCCAAATTGTGTGGGTGAAAATCTGACCACACTACCTTGATCTATTAACCAGTTGGAGAGCACAGGCAGAATAGATGGCTTCAGTAACTTGTAACAGAAAGAAAAGGCTCCGGCGGTGGTTCTTCCACCCGGGGGCACTCCGATGATCAAGTCAGTATATCTCTCAAAGATAATCAAGTGCAAAACTTAATACTCAAAACATAAATTGCATACCTTAGACCCACGGGGGTGCCTCTCTTTTATATTATACTCAATCCAAGTCCCACTAGAAGTATGACTTCTATGTACTCCAATTCTGTGCTTACTTTGGACTCCTCAAGAGATAAAGATAAACTCCCTAAGAGCTTTATCCTTATCTTGGTTAAGTCCCCTCATCGTCTTAGGACTCTTGTCCCTTATCCGCTTATCTCGGATTCCGATATCTTCGGAGGCAACTTCGGCCTAGCCGAGATGACCTCGGCACAATGACCAAGACACGTGGCACCTCGGCTGACACGTCGGCGTCACCATGCCACGTGTTGGTATTCAGAAAATATATCCCCACAGATTGGAAGACCAAGAAGCTTCTTTAAATCTTGACCAGGGAAGAAGGATTGACGGAAGTTCTTTGGTGGTTGATGAAGATCTGTAGGACAAGCAAACAGACATTAGAAACAGACAAATTTTAAAGACTTAAATAAAAACAACTAAGCATTGGCACTGGGCTCTTACCCTTGCCCTCTGTAATTGTTCGAGGAAGAGGGTAGAGGTGGACATCTTCATCTGGGCCAAATTTCCAATTTTCCGAAGCAATAAGAAAGTCATCCCCAGCGCCCTTGTTGGAGTCTGGGAGGTCGGCTACAATTTTGAACTCAGTAGACCTCGGCTTAAGGTAATAAACAAAGCCCCTATCTTTCAGGTTAAGGGGGCACATTGTATAACAGTACTGAAGGTCGGCCAGGGTGATCCTAAGATTCTCCTGCTTAGCTAAAGCTATAATACCGTTAATCACCCTGTAGGAGTTGATAGTAAGTTGCATGGGGTTCAGCCTGTAGAAATGAAGAACTTCGCGAAACAAGGGATCAAGTGGAAGCCGAAGTCCACATTCGGTGAAAGCTACTATAGGAAAGGGCATCGTATGGTCTGTGGGCATAATGGTATCATTATCCCTAGCTAGCTTAAGATGAACATCGGCTGGGATAGAGAATTCCTGCCTAAAGTATTCGAGTTTTGTTGGGGTATTTACCCAATGCCTCCACATACCCATTACGTCGGCCTAAACAAAAAGGACTGTGTTTCAGAAGATGGGCGTTTTAGAAGGATTGCAAAAGCCTAGTCAAAGGCCTAGGAAATGACTGATAAGGCTTGTTTCAGTTTTCCCTAAAACCTAAAGGTTCTACACACAAATCCCAAGCCTAAGAACTATAAAGATCAAGATCGAAGGCACAGATCTGGGACAGATACGAAAAACAGAGACATAGTTTCAGATTCAAGAACAGAGGTATAGTTCTCAGAAACAAAAGAAGTACAGAAAAAAAAAATCAAGAACAGTGGCAAGAAAAGTGGTGAAATAGTGCAAGTGTTCAAGACGTAGCCACGATTCAAGATACAAATAAATCCAAGGCTTTGGACAAAAGCAATAATAGCAACAGGCAAACGAAAGCATATAAAGAGAGCTAAGAGTGAAAGGAGCAGAATCTTACCAGAACAGATGAAGCCGGGGCAATATTCGCTGAGATCAGAAATCGGTTGTGACAGCAAAGAAAGCTTCGCAAGAATGGAAGATTAAAGACAGTTTCAGAAGATTAAAGCAATGGCAGATTCGAAGAAAAAAAGAGCTTTCGAAGAGAGAGAGAGAGCAAGAAATCAGAATGAAGAAAGTGAAGAAAGAAAGAGGCAAGGAAAAGTTTTGTCAAAAACGTGAAACGGCGGCAAAAATAGGGCATTTATTACGCCTAGAGCAACGCACGCGTCAGACGGCGCAGACGAATGACAAACAGCTTTCAGGCGCGTCACAGACACGCTCCAATGAAGACAAAACACGTGAAAGGAACGGTTAGATATGCATGATAGCTCATGCACGTGGGAAAGTACGTTCGAAACCTTGTTCTCCGAAGAGAACACGTCGGCTAGAAGTGGATTATCTCGGCTAAACAGTTTTTGAGCCATTACTCAGAAAAGGAATATCGAAATATCGGTATAGGTTCCATCACCTCAGAGTGCCGAGGTAATAGAACCTAGGGGGCAGTTGTGGGGATATATTTTTTGAATACCAACACGTGGCATGGTGACGCCGACGTGTCAGCCGAGGTGCCACGTGTCGTGGTAGTTAGGCAGAGATGATCTCGAAGAAGCCGAGGTTATCTCCGAAGATATCGGAATCCGAGATAAGCGAATAAAGGATAAGAGTCCTAAGACGAAGAGAGGACTTAACCAAGATAAGGATAAAGCTCTTAGGGAGATTATCTTTATCTCTTAAAGAGTCCAAAGTAAGCACTAAATTGGAGTTCATAGAAGTCATACTTCTAGTAGGACTTGGATTGAGTATATTATAAAAGAGAGGCACCCCCGTGGGTCTAAAGTATGCAATTTATGTTTTGAGTATTAAGTTTTGCACTTGATTATCTTTGAGAGATATACTAACTTGATCGTCGGAGTGCCCCCGGGTGGAAGAACCACCGCCGGAGCCTTTTCTTTCTGTTACAGGTTACTGAAGTCATCTATTCTGCCTGTGCTCTCCAGCTGGTTACTAAGCAGGCAGTGTGGTCAGATTTTCACCCACACAGTGTAACATGGAAAGACTTTAAGACTAGTTTGGAGTGTTGATTTCTTGGCTAAATTAATCAAAAAATCAAAATATTCAATCACATCGTTCATTTTATTTTTTTTGCATGTCATTTTATAAAAAAATTAACAAATTAACTAAAATAACCATTTTCGAAACACCATCTAACTATGCTATTGTGTTATTTTGTTCATCACTTTCGCAGCAGCTTACTTCTAACCATTAATGAAACAAAAATGTCCTTACCGGCTTTCATGGTGTACGATGGAGTCACATGCTGAGATGATTTGTGTATATATATATAGGCTCCGTGTTTTTTTTTTTTAAATTGAGTTTTGAGTTGTACTTTCAAAGATAAATTATTTAAAAGAATTTTGAAAATTGAAGTTTTATTTAGTTATGAGTTTTGAAAATAATTTCGAGATGATTTGTAATTTTTTAATTTTTTTATTTTAGTTGAATAGATGGGTGTAAAAGAAAATTTAATTAACTATTATATAAAAAGTGAGAGAATGAGAGATGAGGGAGGATGGAGGAGAGAGGAAAGAGAAAAATGATTGATTGATTTATTAATAAAAAAATATAAGGAGAGAGAGAGAAAAAAAAAAAAAAACAATTTTGAATTTTTCTTTGGAATGATTTAAATAAGTACATTTTTTTATTTTTACGAAAAGATATTCAAAAAAGTAGAGAGGTGATGTGATAGAAAACAGATAAAAAAATAGATTATTTAGGGGATGCCAAACCACCGCTAAGTTTGCTTATGATGCCGCGTACCGTAGGGGAGGAGGGAGGTGGGAGGTTGGTGGGGGGTGATTGTGTATGTTGTGTTGTAGTGGTAGTGGTGTTGGTGGCGGTGGCGGTGGCGGTAGGGGCGGTGGGTGATTGTGTATGTTGTGTGGTGGTGGTGGCGACAGTAGCGGTGGCGGTTGTTAGTTTTTTAGGCAGTGTTTGATTAGAAAATTTAATATGGAAAAGGGAAAGGAAAATAAAAAGAAAAATGAGAAATATTTATAGAATTCAAATTTCAAATTTTATTTGCTTGAGTTAGAAAATGAAAAAAGAAAAATAAATAAATAAATAAATAAAAGAAAAGGCCTAAGTGAATCCAAAAGACAAAAAAATAGGATTGTATCCCCCTCACTTTCTTTTCTCATATGTTTTCTGTTCAGTGGCAACTCCATAATTTTTCTGTAGATGGAATCACCTCATAAACTTAAGTTTTTCAAATTTAATAAAAAAAAAAAAATTCTTTAACTAAAAAACATTTATTGTGTTTGGTTTTGAATTTTTAAAAATAGCTTTTGATTTTTATTTTTTGTTTATTGTCTTTAGTGATTTTTTTTAATTTAGTCATTTTTAAGATGCAGTTAAAAAAATAAAATATTTGTGAAAAATTTGTTAAATTTTTATAATTTTTATATTTAGTAAATATTTTTTAAAAAAAATCACAAATATTTTATTTTTTAAATGAGTCTCGATCAAGTGAATTTAAAAAGTAAAAGAAAAAATGCTTAAAATATTTATATAAAAAAAAACTCACTAAAGACAAACCACAAGAAAAATAAAAACTCAAAAATTATTTTTAAAAATTGTTTACCTAATATAGTAAAAATTTAGAGTTACGGTAATACCACGTCACTATTGGCACGTGATATTTTTTACTAATAATAAAGTTACATGTGGAAGGTCAATCCCACCTTCAAAATATAATTACATTTCTACATATATATCAGAAGATGTTATTGGATGATGATATCAACGAGATAGTATTACCATTATATTAAACCTTTTTCTTCTTTGTTTTTTTTGAAATTTGATGGGATCCTTAATTTTTTGAAAGAACAAAGCTATATAAATTAAAATATTAACAATAATTGGGATGTGACCCTATCAAGCATGGGCTCACGTCGTCCCTGTTTCTATTACAATCAAACGAAAAATGAATTTGTATTTTTTTATTTTTTTATTTTTGTTATCAAATCTTATAACCAAATATCACATTAGGAATCCGAGAGGGCTACCCCTTAGGAAAGGGGTGGACAAATTAAAAAATACAACAATAATTTGTGTTTAGAAGGTTCTTGTTCAATTTATTTTATCTTAAATCAAATAGAAAGCCGCGGTGGCAACGACTTTATTTCCACGGAAAGCATAATAACAAATAGGATTGTATAAACTATCATTTAATCTGTTAAAATCGTTTACTTTCTATTGATTCATATATTAATTGTGAATCAAATTTTAAAAATTATAATCGATTTTCGAAACTGTTCCGCTCGACTGTAGTTAATACATATATTTTTTTAACTTATAATAAAATATTCAAGTAAAAATAATTGTGAGAAATATTTAAGATATAAAATTTATTATAAATTAGTAGTTATATATATGAAAAATATTATGTAAATTAATATTATATATTTTACAAATATTTGATAATTGTTTAAAAAATTTTCTTTAATCAACTAACAAATTGAAACTATCTAAAATTATGATTGGATTATTTATCAATCTATTATTTAGAATTTAATTTATAATTTTATTTTTAATTGTCGAAACCGCACCGGGAGGAGTCGATAGCTCAAAATTAATAAACAATCACCCCAAGCATGGTGCAAGAAATCCAATAATGCATTTCAAGTTCCAACTACAAAAACAATATCAATAATAATCAATCATACCGCAAAAACAATAAAAATAAGTCGCCCACAAGCAAGCAACTTGTCCTCAAAATAAGGTTGGAATTCACTCATCACTACAATAAATTAAAATTTTACAAAAATTTGAAGATTAAATTATTTTTTAGAGACAAAACTTGTCGTTAAAAGTATTATATTATTTTTAACGATAAAATTAAACATTTAATGATTAATTACTAATCTTTTGATATCAAAAGTTTTGTCTCAAAAAATAATTTTTTTTTTTGACCAAGTTATTTTATTCTTAAGAGTGTATTTAATAGCGACATTTTCAAAATATTGTCCTTAAAAACTTATTTATTGATTTTTGGGGACAGCCTTTTAGCGACTGTCCTTGCAACAACTGAAATTAGTCCCTCAATATTTTTTGTAACAAAATTTATATTTTTAGAAAACAAAAAAAACTTAGTCTCTAAAACTCTTATATGTCGTGGTATATGTTGGGATCTCAATATTAGATAACATAGGTCTCGTTTCAATTATCCAAACCGTTCACTTTTTAGGATTGGTTGAGTAGAATATTCATGTAAAAAATCAAGATAATCAGATATCGATAATTATATGTTTGAACTCAATTCATATTACAAAAAATGAATGATTATTTTTTAAATTATATTCGTCGTCCATTTTTTTTTAAAACAAATACGATTTAAATATATAGTTACTAATATTCACTCATCTTAATATTTGCATGAATATTTTATTCAATGAATCTAAAAAAATAAATAATTTAAATTATTAAAATTAATTTCAAAATGAATCTACCAAATCAAATAATCTTTCAAATTGAAATTCAATTTAAGAGACGTCAAAACCTAAAATAAATATTAAATCTAACAATTATATTAGGTAATGAAAGTCAGATGAGACATGCAACTCTCCGTTTCTCTCTCATCTGTTTTTTTCTCTATACAGTTTTACAGCAAATACAGCTCCAGTCAGCCCACAACATTGGAGCCAAACCGCTATTGTCTCTCTCTCTCTCTCTCATCACAGTCAGTCAATTGTAATATAATTTTCTATTGTATTATTTGTTTGTTTGTTTGTTTTCCGAGTGCCCCTCTCGTTAGGGCATTGAACGACACGAGGCAAATATTATCACACAAACGTACATAAATAAACACAAAACACATTCACATTTTGTTTTTAATGTCTTTTCGTCGAAAAGGATGGTGACTGTGTTCTTGCCTGTTCATGAAGGACATTTTGGATATATATATATATATACAAGAAATACTATAAATTTACGTTGGGATAAATTTGGGGTGCTTCAGTGAAATTATATAAGCATTTTTATCCACACAAATATGTGGGTTACATAAATAAAAATTTTAAATTCAAGAAATTATTATTAGAAAAAGTTTGTGAAAAGTTCACATCAAGGGGGTTAGGTATTAGATCTAAGATAAAATTCTATTTGATGATAAGGACATACCGAAAAAGATTATCTGCACCGAAAAATTGGCTGAAAAAGTCGTTGGTAGCAGCAGCTAGTGACAACATGTGATGATTGTGGTGAGGTAAAGAAATATGTGATATTTAACTGATATGTAGTTAAATGAGTGACATGTATCGCATATTAACAAATAGTTAGTTTTGTGAATTTCAACGTATAGACAAATTAGTTGATTTCAACAAATAATTATCATTTTCAATAAATTGTGTCATTTTGACCCAAAGATATTAAAGGTTGGGCCTAATGACCAAAAAATTAAAAAATGGACTTATAACTTAATTGTCCTTACGATTAACAGTTATTATTTTGTATATTAACTTTCATGTGGTACTCGGATTATAGATGTATTTTTAAAAAATGATGAAGGATAAGTGAGAAACACTATGTTATACATTTTTTAAAGGGTGTGTATCATATATATTTCATAAGTAGAGAAAAAAATTATATAATTTTATATTTTCTAAATCATAACTAAAAAAATATTATAATTAAAGAAAAAAATTAATCATAATTAAAAAAATGACATAATTAGGGATGCTTATGATATACTCATTTCAAGAGAGGTATACATTAGAATTTCCCTATTATTTGGCATACAAAAAAATAAAAGCTTCAAGACATTAACTTGAGCTTTTGTTTCATAAGTAGTATAGATATATACTGTTAAAATTACAAAAAGTTACAAATTTTGAAATGAATTTCATTTGGATACTTATATGAGACATAAGGTTTTTTTTTTATTTTCCTAATTAGCAAAAATTAAATAAAAAAATTATATAAACTAAAGAATACATACAAAACAAAGGAGAAACATCAATAAGAAAAAGCAATGTGTTACCAACATTAAAGGAAAAAATTTCCATTTTAATTAGGTTGACACGGGAAAGTAATGACAATCATATTCTACACAATTATATACATCATACATATAAAATATTAAAGAAAAAATATTGATAAAGAAAAGCAAGTGTTCAAAGTATCATAGTTACAAAACTCCAATTCTAATTAGATTAGCACTGAAGATGAAACCCAATCATATCCAAACACACGTGACAAATTTGTGAGCCACCAACCCAACACCCTAAAAGAACTCAAACATTAAAGAATAATTTAAAAATAGGAAAGCACCATGATATAAATACCAAGAGAATTTGAGGGGGCTGTGGGTTGACTATGAATCTCTTTTCAATAATTTGAAATTTTCATTTTGTAGAGTTTATAGTGTATGCCATTTATGAAAAAAATTAAGTCAATTTAATAATCGTAACATTTTTATTTTACTGTATTTGTTTCTAAAAAAATAGGGGACAAATATTTTTTGAAAGTAGACCATCTATTTTTTTAGAGTCAATCACAATAAAATGAAAATGCTATGGTTATTAGATCAATTTAACTTTTTTACTCTTAAACTATTACTAAATTGTATACTTAGTTGCTAAACTACCAATTGAATCTATTAAATCATAAAGTATACAGATCAAAGTCTATTTAGTCCTTAAACAATTGATTGAATCTATTAAGTCCCTAAAGTATTTAAATCAAATTTATTTAATCCCTGAAATGATTATAAAAATAATATATAAGTACAAACGTATTATAAATTAGTAAAAGATCTTATCTAGTTGAAATTTTATTTAAAAAAATCTTATTAAATTTTTACTCTTTCTTTGAAAAGAGGGCGTTAGTTGCTATGGTGAATTTCATTTATAAGAATAAGGGTAATTATTTATAATATTTTTTATTTATCTTCTACAATGGCTACGTGAGTTTGCTTTATCTAGTTTTATATGTTAGATTTCATTTATAATTTCTAATTGATTGTTTTTATGATTTTTGCTAAGTTCTTTATATAATTTAATTAAAATATTATTTTTTATATTATCATTTGTAACAAAATGTTATTTTTTAAATTATCTACTTATACTTTCTTAATATATCTAATACTCATATCATTTTATTGGCAAGTTTGAAAAATTAGACTCTAATACTAATTTAATCATACAACAAAGTAAAACATTTTTTAAAGACAAAAAAAAATTTAAGTTTTTTTGTAATAAAATTTTAATTATGTAAGATCTTTTATTAATTTATAATATTTACGGGTATATTTTTTAATTTTGTAATATTTTCAAGAACTAAATATGTTTCAATTAAATATTTTAGAAACTTAATAGATTCAATCGATAGTTTAGTGATTAAATAGATTTTGATTCATATACTTTAGGGACCTACTAGACTCAATCTATAGTTCAGGAACTAAATAGACAATTTGACAATAGTTTAGGAATAAAAGTGTAATAAACCCAATTTTCTTTTATGGATAATACACATGTACAAAATGAACAGTCCAAATTACTGAAATGATACTTGTGATAGACGTCACAACCTTCCAAATTCAAATTTTAAATTGAAAGAAGCCCGAACCCTAAATATAAATATATCTAGGATAATGTAGGCTATGTCAATTACAAGAGACCAATCACCCAAAGGAAAATAATATAAAAGACTATTTTTTAAACCTATTTTCTAAACCCAATAATGTATAAATAATATGATTGATTGATAATTAGATAAAATACAATAATAAGACCATATTGAAGCAAATTACATGTTATTTTAATTAGGTCAATGTAATATTTAACACAACTTAATTTTTATTATACAATGTGATTAGACTTACCTAATTATAAATATTAACAGGGTCTTTAAATTAAAATTTTAATTAGAATCAGAGTTTGTTGAGATTTTTTTGTTATTTTTAACATAAATATAAGGAAAATTCTAATATATACACCATTTACCATATGCACCTCTAAGTTATGTTATTTTTTTTCTTTAGTTATGACCAATATTTTTTTTAGTTATGATTTTATTTTAGTTATAACTCATGAGATCTTTGGTTATGTCTGATGTGTTGTTTGGTTGTTGTGGTGGCAAAAAATTTAACCACTTTTACTATGGCGGCGTTCCGGTGTGAACATGGTTGAACCTCACCTGAAACACCCAAGAAAATATGAAGAACTTGGCTAGTGGACAACTAGGGGACTCTCCGATACTTAAATTAGTAAACTTGAAAGCTCTGGAGCAAGAAAATATAAAAACTGGAGCAGCCTAGAGTGGTGATAATTCACTGTCTACCTTTTTTTCTCACTTAGTATGGTTTTATATAGACTTCAAAGTGATTGTTGGAGTTGGTTCCACTTCCCCTGCCACTCCTCACGTTGAGCCCACTTTTTGTGGGATCGTGTTCCACTAGCGAGGATTTCTTGGAGTGGCTAGCCCATAAAGTAAGGACCAAGCTTTGACCAAGTCTGCCCCTTAGGGCTATGCCTTCTTGACCTAGCCCTTTGGGCCTAGTACCTTGGACCTCTAGACTTGATCATCTGGTCTTCAACCTTTAGTCCTAGACCCGCATGTCTAGGCCAGGACCTCGACCTATGATCCTGGTGCCCTGGTCATATGGACCTGCTATTCTACTCGTCAGAGTGTAACCTACTTAGTTTAATGCTACTAGGTGCAAATTCTGCTTGGATTATGCACATTTTTTGGTCGAAATGAAGCTCTTTATTTTTGCCTCCTACAATTGCCTCCCAACTCCAACTTTTCCAAGCCTAGTCGTAGGTGAAAGTTGGAGTTTATCCAACGCAGAACTATCCATACTAGAGCAGAAAAATTTAGCTTTTAATTAGCAGACTTTCTTATACTTAAGCAATTTAAGTGAAAGAATATAATTACAATCCGAACTGGATTGTCTAACTTTCTTGTAATTTGGGAATTGCTACAAATTGCACCTAAGTGAAAGAACATAACTACAATCTGAGCTGAATTGTCCAACTTTCTTGTACTTAGGGAATTGCTAGAAATTGCACCTAAGTGAATGAACATAACTACAATCCGAGCTGAATTGTCCAACTTTCTTGTACTTGGCGAATTGCTAGAAATTGCGCCTAAGTAAAAGAACATAACTATAATCTGAGCTAGATTGTCTAACTTTAATATACTTAGGGAATTGCTAGAAACTGCACCTAAGTAAAAGAATATAACTACAATTTAAGCTGGATTGTATAACTCTCTTCCTTTTGAACCAATAGTTGTTCAAAATTTTTTTAATCTTCCTCTAGATTACTATACTAATCAATCATGATTAACAGATCAGTAACTCCTCTTGCCAGTTTCTTACAAAGAGACTATCATAACTTATGTTCTGTTGACATGTCATGCTTAAACGTGACAACTGTTACTTGGTTTGAATAGTCCTCCTCAACTTCATAAAAAGCCTCCTAATAGAGTTGAGAGTACTGCTTGAGGGTCTAATCAAGAGTTTTTTAGAAGGTGAGCAAACCCTTCACTTCCTTAGCATGCTTGACGTTAGTCACAAAGCGTTTACATAACTCTCTAACAACTGTTGCCAATTGTTAATAGACCGTTCATAAAGCTTGTTAAACCATTAATTGGCTACTTTCTCTAGGCTGGATGGGAAGACCCTGCATATGAATGCCTCATTCATGTTCCAAAGGGACATTGCATGGTGGTAATGATGAAGATAGTCCAAAGAATCTGACCAACCATTGCAAAGCTCTAATCATCTAAGCCAAAATGTTACACTTTGAAGCTCCCTATCTTATGTTTTTAGTCTTTGAGCTTATGATATTTGATACAATAAAATGTTTTTCATCCTTTTTAGGTTAACATCACTCCAGAGACAAAAAGATCGCAAAAAGAGGCAAAAAGAGTGAAAAGTCTTTCATTGTGTGAATCCGCATGAGCGGATTTCCCTGCCAACAATTGCTCTCTGACTAGATCCGCTCAAGCGGAATTCCCAGTCCGCACGAGCTAATTTATCACGATATGTGTGCATGTATTTTTGATTCTATATGGACTGGCGGTTATAAAAAGGAATTTTGGGGAGAGAAGACGACTAGAAGATAGAGAATGAGAGAAAATCATCAATCGATGGCTTTTTCTTCAACATTCGAAGTGTTCAACCTCTCCATGAGCGGCTACGCTTTCTTCTTAGGATTGAGATGAAGCTCTAATCAAGTATCATGTAATTTTTTATTTTAATTCTAGTTTGGCTTTGGAATTGGATAATCGTTGTATGATTGTTTTTAGATCTTGTATTCAAATAATCTTTTCATTCGATTTATGTATTTGATTTCTATGATTAAGAATGCATGATCATACAGTTGTTTTACTTTCTTGTATATACAAATTGTGAAACAAGTCATGCTTAGGGGAGACAAATCGTGCTGCAAACGTAGTTTAGTGTAGACGATTTGTGGCGACTGAAGATGATTCATGCCTACCTTTTGAATATGCTCATCTTTTTGACGATGATATTGGGTCTTGTAGCCACAATACATCATTATTATCCGGGTGATTGATTTACTAGAATTGAATATTCTAATTACATGATATAAGATTAGTAGTGGATTCGAAATCCTAAGTCTCTCTTTATATTCAGATTATTCTCTTTATTTGCGCAATTGCTTTAGTTTTAATTTAGATTTTCATTAGCAAAAACCAAATCGTCATCTCTTCTTCAAATTAAAATTGAAAATTACCATTCGAATTAATATAACTCAGCCTAAAGTCCATGTGGTACGACACCTAGACAATCAACTGTTCTACTAAATTAGTGCTTTGTTTAGTTCTTTACTTTTTATTGAAAAATGACCAATCAAGCTCAAACGTTGGGATGTTGAAATTTTTTAGAGGCTCTATGTTGTTAATCCTCTTACTAAAAGGAGAAGTGATTAGAGCAAGCCTCGGTTTTGTTGTCCAGACATAATTCCTTCAAATGCTTTTCGGATAGCTGTTATTGAACTCCACAGTTTTGTTCGGACAAGTCCTGGAGCACAGAAACAGGATATTCTACTCAAAAGGTGTAAGAGTTTGATGTTCTGCTCAAACTAGTGCAGTAGCACGTTGTTCTGCTCGAATACGTGCAGAAGTAGGATATTCCGCTCGGATAAGTATATAAGCAAGATGTTCTGCTCAAAAACTGCTCAGTCTGAGTTGATTCATGCTGTTTCTTTCGAGCTAATTTTGGTTGATTAATGCAAGCTGGTTTTGGTTGCTCAGTCCAAGTTGATTTCCAGTCCTGAGTTGCCATTTCTGTTATCAGAAAGGCCTTCTTCTAGGGAAGTGTGTTGCCCCCTAATCTATGATTGAGGTTGACTCTGCTTCAAAGTTCTGACCTATTCAAACAATTCTTTGAACCGTTTTTCCATTGCATTGTTGACTTTGTCCCTGTTTGGTAGAGCTGTGGGAAAGTACTTATAACTTATGTCTAAACAGCTTATAGCTTATAACTATGGACATAAGCTGATTTTTAACTCATAAATTAAGCATCTCCTGCCCCACTCAAAGAATAAGCTGATTTCTGACTTCCAAAAAGCTATAAGCTATAAGCTAAACCAAACACATCAAAATAGCTTAAATTAAGTTGAAAGCTGAAATAAGCTGCTTTTAAGTTCTGCCAAACAGGCACTTTGTGTCTCTGAACTAACTCATACAGCTAGATGTTGCATTATGCGTGTTTTTTATATGTTGGTCATGAACTTCATGCTCACGCCGTTCACATGGAGCTTCTATGTCTGATAGGTACCTCCGTGGAACTGGAGAGCGTAAAATGTCATGTTCTTCATTGGTTGGTAGGATGACATTTTCTGCCACCATTGATGATTGAAAAATGAATGAACTGCAACTAGCAAAAAGTGGAAAAAGGCTTTTCATTTAAAGTCTCCCATACATGGCGCCAAATTGTGGCGGCAAAAAATTAAACCACCTTGGTTGTGGCAGCGCTTCGATGCGAACATGGTTGAACCTCACCTGAAACACTCAAGAAAATATGAAGAACTCGGCTAGTGGACAACTAGGGGACTCTCCGATGCATAAATTAGTAAACTTGAAAGCTATAGAGCAACAAAATATAAGAATAGGAGCAGCCCAAAGCGGTATTAATTCATTGTCTACCTTTTTCCTCAGCTGGTATGACTTTATATAGCCTTCAAAGTGACTGTTAGAGTTGGTTTCACTTCCCCTGCCATTCCTCACATTTAGTCCACTTTTTGTGGGATCATATTCCTCTAGCGCGGATTTTTAAGAGTGGTTGGGCCATAAAGTAAGGACCAAACTTTGACCACTACCCCTTAGGGCTATGCCTTCTGGACCTAGCCTTTTGAGCCTGGTCCCATAGACCTCTAGACCTAGTCCTTTGGTCCTACACCAACATGTGTAAACTTGGACCTTTGGTCCTAGTCCCCTAGTATTCTCTTGTCCTAGACCTCTAGGTCTGGTCCTCTAGTCCTAAACTTGCATTTCTGGAGCTAGACCTCTGGTCCTAGTCCTCTGGTTGTATGGACTTGCTATTCTGCTCGTCAGACTGTAACTTGCTCAATTTAATGCTACTATGAGCAAATCCTACACATTTTCTGCTCAAAATGAAGCTCTTTATTTTTACCTCCCACAATTGTGATTTTTTTTTTTTTTTTTTACAATTATGACTCAAAAAGTATAAAATTATATCATTTTCTTCTTTAGTTACAAAGTGCATATAGTACACACCCGTTGAGGATTTTGTATCAAAGTCTTTCCTTAAATATAATCCTTACGGTTTTCTCTCTCCCTCTCTCTCTCTCTCTCTCTCTCTCTCTCACTATTAGATAAGGAAATCCTTATGTTGTTGGTAATACGCTTGTGTTTGAGGTTGGAGATGTTGGTCATTTAGTAAATCTACTTCATAATATATTATGAGTAATACTACAAACCCACTCTTATCAACTCAAAAATTATTCAAAATTTTCAAATTTAAATATTACTAATAACATTAATAAAATTAATTTAAACTAGTTCAATTACAAGCCAAAAAAAAAAAAATGCACTATCTTACTTTTCTCGGATGGTTATAAATATATCATTTTTATGCATCTGGGTATTTTTTTTTTTCCCTTTTATATTTTGCATAGATTTTTAAATGTTTAACACACATTGGTGGGTCTTTTTTTACACCAAAAATAAATCCTTACTATGACCTTAATCCAATAGAATAGTGGTTTAGTTCGGGTATCGATCCAATGGGACTGAAAGACTAAGTTTTTTAAATATTAGAAAATCAATTCTTAATTAATTCGAATTAGATGAATATTTTGATTTTAATATAAAATTAACTAAACACAATTATTAAAAAAAAAAAAGAAAGATTGGGGTGGAACTGAAGTGGAAAATAGTTTGCGGTTTCAAACCTCTAATCTCATAACAAGTAATTAATATATATTAAATTATAATAAATCAATGGTTCAGATCACGTTGATGTATCGTGGCTACAAGCCCTGGTATCATCGTCAAGAGGATGAGTATTATCTAATCGCAAGTACGAATCATCTTCGGTCGGTGCGAATCGTCCACACTAAACTAGGGTTGTAGCACGACTTATCTCCCCTAAGCATGACTCGTCTTATGATTTGTATATACAAGCAAGCAAAACAATTGTATGATTACATAAATCGAATGAAAATATTTCTTGAACAAAAGATCTTTAACAGTCATACAATGATTATTCAAATCCAAAGAAAAATTAGAATCTAAATATAAAATTACAAGTTACATTAGGGTTTCATCTCAATCCCCAAGAAGAAGATTAGTCACCCATGAAGAAGTTGAAGAATGCTATAGGTGTGGAGAACTCCATCCTTGGAACCTTGGATTTCCTCTCACCTGCCTCTTATGCCTCATTTTGATGTCTCCAGAATAAGAACCCATTTTATGAAAGCTAGGTTATTGTAGACACCCCATTTTAACCGACCCTAAGACTTGAGAACTTTCTTTTGATCACCCAATGATGAAAGTAAGAATATGCTATCTCACAAAATTCTTAGTGGAAAGATGCAATTTAAGCTTTAATCCCAACCTTTACGTGTTTTGGAAAAAATGTTTTAAATCGGTTTTAGACTAAATTTTACATAGGCCCCGTTTGGTGTAGCTGTTAAAACAACTTATAGATTATAACTTAGCAGATTATACATTATGACTTTAATCAGAAGTTGTTAATCTGTTTGGTGTAGCTGTTGGACTATAGATTTAAGTTGCTGAGTAGTGTTTGTTAAATAAGCTGTGAAATAGCTTTTTCAATTAATTTTTATTTTTTGTTTGTCTACATTTCTCATAAAAAATAATAATAATAATAATCTATAGTCCATTTGGGTCTTTTTCTATTTTTTAAAAAATAAAAAATAAAAAAATCTAAGAGTATAACCATAAATTAACATGTTCATAGCATAAGCTGATAATCAGAAGTAAGGGGTGAGCAGCTTCTCAGAATCAGCTTTTTTTAGTTAAAATAATTTGTAAGAATCAGAAACTGTTTGAAACAAGTTTAACCAAACAGTCCAAAATAACTTTTTCAAAGCTAAAAGCCATAAGTTAGCTTTGAAAAGCTAAAACAAACACCCCCATATTTGGCCCACACAAATATATTTTATTAGTACATTTATTTTTATTTTATGATTTTATATGTTTTTTTTTATGTGCTTTTGTAAATTATTTTTTGGTATTTGTACATATATTTATGCAAATAATACCTTTTATATATTATTATATTGTAAAGTGCACAGTGTTTTACTGTGCACCATTTGAAAAACCTGCCAACTCCACCATTTGGTTTTTGTTCTTTTGTGAAATTTATTGCCTATGAAAGAGGCAAGTGGAGAGGAGAGAAAGAGTGGGGGAACTAGAGAGAAAAAATTAGAGGAGAAAAAAAAATTGTTTTCAAAGAGGAGAAAAGCTGAGAGAAAAGGATCGAAAAGAAAAGAAAGGGCAAAAAAGAAGAAAGACAGAAAAAATATTTTCAAAAGAGAAAACAGAAAAAAAAAATATTAGATATTTTATTTTTGAGGGAAAAAATATTTCTTTGAACCAAAATTTTAAACCGACCTATTTCTCTATTCTCTTCTCTACCTCTCTTCTAATACACCGTCCAAACACCATCCCAAAAAAAGACATACCATTGAAGTTAAAATTCTGAACTCTGGACTGAGAATTGGGAACACATTCCACAAACTTGAGGGTGATCGAAAGAAAGTTTGGAAATCAGAAAATTCATCATTTCCTTAAAAGGTGAATTTTTGCAAACTTTCATTTAATTTAAAAATGTGACATAACTTGTTTAAACACTTCTTTTACTGCTTTTCATAATTGTTTTTTATCGCTTTAAAGGGAAGGTCGCATCACCCACATATCTGTTGTAATTTATTGGTTTACATAAATTATTATAATTTGCCGTTTTGAATGGTTGGTGTTTCACCACCTACATAAACTGTTGTAATTTACCGCTTTGAATGGTCAGTCGAAACCACCTAATTTGTTAGAGATGTGACCCCACCAGATAAATAGTGACCAGCGATGAATAACAACCTCCGATGGTTACTACTAACCCCCGGCCATGAATAGTAACCTCCGATAGTGACTACTAACCCCCGGCGATGAATAGTACCTCCGGTGACAAATAGTACTCGCACATGAAAAAATGCCCGGTAAGATGAATAATGACCAAGTAGGGTGAATAGTAACTGCCATGGTGAATAGTGCCCTTGGATGAATCGTGCTACCGCAAAAATAAGTTTTCTCGGGTGAAATAGAGTAATCTCTCAGCAACGAATAGAACCATTTCTGGTAGTCGATCTGTCATGACCCGAACCCGCCCCCATGGGTTAAGGACATAACTGGCCAGTAATCATGAGATTACCTACGGCCTCAAACCAAACCAAAAGTATGTTAACAGAGTTAATGGGGGCCAAACAGAAGCAGTTTAAAACTTTGTCCATAGAGCTGTGCTTACATGGCACATCATAACAAACCATACATATGCATATTAATAACTCACAACAAAATATGTACTACATAAGGTTCTGTACATACAGGATCATATAAGTCTAAGTCAACCCAAGAAAACTATATACAGCATATTCAAAGACTTTGCCCACATGACAAAATAAAACAGAATGACAAAAGGCGAAGACGGGTCTCGTGCGTGAGACGCAAGGGATAACTCTTCAAAACCTTTGTTGTTCCACATAGACATCACTGGGGCTGAGTCTGAACTTCTCTTGGGTCACCTACAAACACATGAATGAGCGTGAGCGATAGCCCAGTGAATGATATCAAATAAAGAAGTTATACAAATGATATGTAGAACAACAGACTTCAAACGGCCTTGGGCCCAATTCATATTTTCATTTATGTCAACTGGCCATTGGCCCATTTATTTATTCATATCAAACTGGCCTTTGGCCCATTCATTTATTCATGTCGAAACGGCCTCTGGTCCATTCATTCATTCGTGTCGAAACGGCCTTTGGCCCATTCATTCATTCGTGTCAAAACGGCCTCTGGCCCATTCATTCATGTCAAAACGGCCTCTGGCCCATTCATTCATTCTTGTCAAAATGGCCTCTGGCCTATTCACTCTATCATTCAAATCAAACTGGCCTCTGGCCCATTCATTTGGCATAACAACATTGTCCACTAATCGAATCAACGAACTTATAAAACTTACATAGAAGTAAGTAATTTGGACAGTAACATATTTCAGATATCTTTGTTAAGATATTACTCATAGTGATCGGTTGGTTGGTTTGCCCTGGAGCTCGACCCTACACATTCCATGAACACAAAAGGGTCACAAACAGTTCAATTCGTTCTAAATTCACATTTTTCTCTTTAGGCTTCATTCTTATCATTTTAACTCAATTACAATACTCAATGCATGCCTAAGAGTACTTAGAAGTGAAAGAGGACGGAAAGCGAAACTCAGAATGCCTTTTCAAAATTTCAGAAAACAGGGTCCCCGCTCGAGTGTGGACTTCCCCGCTCGAGCGGACCCAAGAGGTCGGCAAAAGTGCTGGATGCATCAAAATTACGCTCGAGCGTGAAGTCTGGCGCTCGAGCTGAAGGTCTGTCTACATAGCTCCCCGCTCGAGCGTGAACTTTCCCGCTCGAGCGGACATCCAAGTCTGTAGAAACACTGGGAGCACGAAATTTACGCTCGAGCGGCGGTTTCCCCGCTCGAGCGGACATCAAATTTTCTGGGTTTTCCAGAACATGTTCTTGAGCTCCAACTCGACATTTAAAGACTCTAAATGCATGCTTTCATCTCAAACTTCACATATACATGTGCTAATCATGGTACAAACACCAAATTACATCATCATGAAGCTCAATTTCATGAATCAAACACATGCATGTCCCAATTTACACCAAACTTGCTATTATGATAACAATTCCATGTATTTTCAAACTCATTTCTCATAAATTGTACATGCATGTGGGATATCACTCCCATTTCAACTTACATGGTGCAAATGGTGATTACAAACATGAGCTTTAACCAACATTCTACATGGATCATGTATTTGTGTTCAAACATGCAAATTTCAAAGCAATTACACATATGCATGCATGCATTGACCTTCAATTCAACATGACCAACCCAATTTCATGTCAAACTTACTCTTGATTACCCAACTAGCTTGAATACACAAAATTGCAAACTAGAATCCATGAAGTACTCACCTAGGAGCTTTAATTCTCACAATCTATAGCAAATTCTTGAGAAATCTTCAAGGTTTCCAATCTTTGAGCCAAAATTGCACAATTCTCTTCCTTTCTCTCTCTCTATAGCCGACCCTCTCTCTTTCTAAGGCACAAAATCTGATTTTGAGCTCAAGTGTATGAATTGAGTGTATAGTGCCTCTCTTTACAAGTCCCACAAACCATAATTATTTAATATTAAATAATTTAAGCACTATGCCATTAATTAAATCAATTTAATCTAATCCAAATCAATTTCCAATTAAACTTCACCGTAGACCCTAAAAATTATGCCAACCACAATGGCACAGCCAAATTGGTTTCGGTGGCCGATAGGGCCTTCAATTTAATTTCCAAAGCAGATAATCAAACAGATATTCCTACGGTGAACAGATAGAAATTCAAAACCACATATTTTCACATAATGGCACACAAAATCATATGATGCACATAATCACATTCATGTTAAGGACCAATTAACATATTACGGAACAAGGATATCACACGATCTTCGAGGCATATTTCTATTTTCTTTTAATTCGAGAGATTTGTAAGGTTTTATTTATACTGTAATAATTTCTCCCTCATTCGTCTTTATTCAAGCGTTGTAATAATCCCCCGCCCTCACTTCTTTCTATCTCGTTCATTTTATTGCTTTCCATATCTATAAATAAGTATCAAGTTTTATTTTTTCACCATATTCGTTCCTTGCATCCATATTTTATGCATTCAGATTTGGCTAATTTTACATCTATGGATTTAATCAATTCCTATGTGACTATATACGCTATCTCATGCCTTGAGATGATTCACATGTCATGCTTTAGTAGCCGAATCTCTGGTTGCATTTTGTGCATGAATTGCATTAGGATTTTGTATATAAGATCATACATATTTCTTAACTTTGTTTTGCAGCTGTTCACGAGACGCTAGTAAATATGTAAGTATTTACGCTTTTGCATCCGGCTTTTGTATATTTTTCTTATTATGTTTAGCATCCTACCATGCAGCAACTTGCTTAAGTGATATATTCTATGAGTGCCAGTGGATGGAGGTTATATCGCTCAATTTTGGGACAATATTGATTTCTTATGTTATGGGCTCAAATGCATTATAAGTTGCACATATCTCAAAATTCTTTCAAAATGCTTGAAATCAAGCCGTTCCAAAATGAATAACACAGTCTATACTTATTTGTTTCACATAGTAATTTTAGCATTTATTAAATAATCAGAATATGAACATATAAAGTCAATCAAATTCATATCATGGGTTAGTAGAGGCTAATCTTTTGATTGGATGAGCAGGGTTGCTCAATTAAATGACCTTTCCCCCTCATACCTAAGGTTGCTAACCGAGACATCTCCAATTATGACGAACAGTGGCTTTGGCACGAGTCACGGGTTTCCTATTTTTTCCAAAATATTAGGTGGCGACTTTAAGATCTGGTGATGTAGTCCATTTCCAACAAAGGTTTTGTAATAAAATAGATTTTCTATAAAAATTGCTAGATATAGACTCTCATCTACGTTTCACATTGCACTCGTGAGACTAGATTAAAGAAATTGAGGGTCCAAACTATTTAGCGCACTTGGGTACCCCCTAGGCATTCGACAGTTTTTAACGACTTTGCTAGAGATATTAAGAAACCTTTACTCGAACTCCATGATATGAATTTTATTTTCAATTATATGTTCATTGCATTTCATGCATTGGTGCACTTAAAGTCGCCGTGTTGCCCAAAATCATAGTGAGAGCACATGCAAGCTTTTTGTGACACTATCCTATCTCTGTGTTACTTTTGAGACCTTGTGTTAATTCCTTTTAAGACCTATAAAAAATGTAGCTCTGCTATCTAAGGTTATCAGACTCAAAAGAGAGGCTATATTGACTTTTCTAACTTCCTGGGATCTTACTTGGTTGTTAACCAAATGACTCTTTAGTGACGTCACCTTAACCCCTAGAGTAGAGCTGACATTGTACATATAGTGAGCTATAGCACGTTCCCAACATAAGATAGGATGCAACCCCATTCTAGGATGTATGATGCCATTTGTTTGAATAGTGAAAACCTAGATTATTTTAAAACTAGAACATGATAACCTTACCCTCCATAGGGGTGTTTTTTCTCTTTCCTACTATGTGCAATGTATGGGATCTATATAGGGATTCTCAAATGTAGATGAGGGATTTAGGCATTTCAATTTGTGGGGTTGAGTCTAGTTTTTAGCATTATTTAGCAGTAAATAGTTGAGTAAGAATGCAGCGAAAATTCTGATTGGGGATCCCGTTTTTGTTCTTGCTAGGTAGTTGTAGCACTATAGGGAATCTACATCTCATCCACCTCCAGTGGTTTCAAAACGATCTAATATCCCCCAAGTTTTGTGAATTCGAACTGGTAGACTTAGTAGAACTACAGATTTGGTTTAGGGACAGCTAGTGTTAGTTTCTCTACTACCAACTACAAGAAGAAAGGTTAAAAACTCATTGTCAATACTTCTCCAGTCAGAATTTCTAGAATTTGTGATGGATCCACCTGCAGTGGTGATAGATCAACCTCTAATAATAACAGAACAACCTCTTGTAGATATAGCAAACATATTTTTATCCCTTCAACAGAGCATGGATACTATTAATAACAAGGTTGCCGCCAATAATGAGGTTCTTATCGGATTGCAACGCCCATCTAGGGCATCTATATCTCATCCACCTCTAGTGGTTCATCTGGTTCTGGAACCACCTCTGCCAGTTGAGAAACTTCATGAACCTAATCTACAAGAAGATCATAGGGTTCTTACACAACCAAGGGAGGACTTTCCCCCATGGATATTAATGAAGTTGACCTGGCTATGCTAAAAATATCCAAATTAGAGAAAATGTTCAAAAAATCATAAGGGATCAACTCCGTTCCAGACATCAATGATGGGTTTACATAAACAATTGTGAGGTTGCCCAAGCGGTTCAAAATGTTGCACATAGATAAATTTGATAGGGCTAGTGACCCTATGGTTCATATTCGCCTCTTCTCAAACATTCTGAAGCCCATGGGTCTATCTCGACCTCAAAAGCTTTCCTTGTTCAGAAGAACCATGTTAGGAGTGGTTGCTACTTGGTACTCTAAGTTAGAAGATTTGGTCAAATAAAAGTGGGAGGAGTTAGCTAAAACATTTGTCACACAATACTCCTATAATACATTGATCAAAGTAACCACTCAGGAACTGGAGGCGACCCGACAAGAGCCCAACGAGAGCTTCATGGCATTTACCACCAGGTGGAGGGAAAACGTGGCCATGATGACAAATCGACCCTTGGAAAAAGATCAAGTTTGTATGGTTGTCAAAAATCTGCATGGAAGATTATTGAAAAAGATGATAGTACTTCTACTCTTCAACTTCAAAGACCTCCATGAGATTGGGTTTCAAATTAAGGATGCTATCAAATAGGGAATCATTACGAAAGGAAATGACCCCATAAGAAAGATATTCACTAGCAATTCCAATGCTACTTGCAGTAATAGCATAGCTGCCAATTCTATGTCTTCAAAAGTCAACCTAGTCATTGCCACCACTGCCAAAATAGCCAATCCATTCGCCAATGCGAGCCCACAAACAGCCAAGTCAACCCAACCCCCAAATAAAACCTTTCATCCACTCCATTTCTCTCCAACCCGTGCCATAGAAATCCTAGTAGAAAAAAGGCACCTCAAGCTCTTTGATCTTCAACATCTCCCTGATATTCTACTAGCCAGACATGACCCCAATAAATATTGCACCTTTCACCAACAACATAGTCATAAGACTGATCGTATTCAAGATCTCATCGACAGCAAAACCATAGCTCCACCTCAACCCCAAAGAGCCAAGGTTACCTCAAATCCATTGCCATCCCATGACCAAGTCCCCCCACCTGTCTACCTCAACTTCATCCATACACTACCACCAAGTTTTAACCCTAGCATGTACATCACACCTTCCCATTTGCCCAAGCCCAAGGTGCTAATTCCAAAGAACGCTGATCTATTCATGATAGGTGCACCTCGATTCCAACCAAAACCTCAAAACCTCATAGTGGCAGATGATTTGGAGCCAGAACAAGATATTATAACAGATATTCTCACGGGCATGCACTTCTCTCTTTATGGTTTTCTTAAGCCATGGAGTGATCAAGAAGCAAAGAAGCACGAGAGAAGTTCAAGGTCTGACACTGGTTGAATCTATGATAGATCGTGAGACTAGCGCAGGACAAGTAAACTTGGGGGATATGGTGACCAATTTTGTAATCGGGGATGGACCACATGTGAATTGTACAAATTTCATTCTAGACGCGGTTGATGGGCTACACTTTAGCTATTAATAATGGTTTTATTCTAAGTTCTGAATTGAGTGTTGAGTCTAAGTTTGATTCCACCAAGTCTATAGAGTTGGGATTAGGCTCGAGTCATTCTAGTAAGTTTAAGTTTGGTGATTTCAGGGATGATAACCTAGGCATCACTGTCCTTTCTATGTATGTCTATTATTTTCCTTTTGAGTCTGTTTCAACCATTAAGCCAAAAGTTTTGAATGAAAATGCAGTAAATTCTACATACTTCTCTATGTATTTAAATCATTACATTGGCCAAAAACTTTCAAGACTTTTTTCAAAATTTTGATGAAAACGAAGATGAAAAATTTCCTTGGGATTTGCAAATTTTGATTGACTGAGAGGAAGAGAGGCGTGTTAAGCCCTTGATAGATGAGATCATTTCAGTTAATGTGGGTACTGAGAAGGATCCTCGCTTGGTCCAGATTGGTTCCATGTTTTCTTCAAAAGAACATGAGTGATTAGTCACTTTATCAAAAGATTTCAAAAAATGTTTTTGCGTGGTCCTATGAAGACATGCCTAGAATCGATCCTGAGATTGTACAACATAGGATCCCTCTCGACCTGAGGCCCGACCCACCTAACTTTGAAACTTTGATTCTTAGCTTCCAATAATCAACCAGAGTATGAGGATTACATAGCCGAATTGGAAGCTGCCCTAGAACTAGGGGCAACAAAGTTGGATGTGATCAAAGATTCAAACTAGGTCATTTTTCAAGCCAATGGAGTCCAGAAATAAAGTCAAATCCCGAAATCTAAGAGAATAATATTTAGTGTTGAAGGACAATTGAACTCCTATCTAAAATCGTAGAGGGAAATTCAGACCTAATTAGTTAGGTTCCTACATCATCATGTCTATCTGGTCAAGAGCAGTAGTCATTCTCTTAGATTTGGATGGTTTGGAGTTTTCACAACCGATGAGTATTGATAAGCTAAATAACTATTATCCTTAAGAGGCTCGCTGGGCCGAAAACCTGGACAGGTAACCCAGACAAAAGTTAGAGCAGAAAAACAAAATAAAAAAAAAATATGAAGAAAAATGAAATCATGAAAAATAAAATAAGAATAAAAATTGAAAAAGATCGCAAGGTTGAAAACCCGAAAAGGACGGCTTTGGCAAAAATTAGAGCACAAAAGGAGAGTATTAATACCCGAGTGAGCCTTACCCATGAACTACGTAAAGCCTAATTCCTATCTTTGGAATACGTAGGCAGCTTCATTCTAAAGTTTGGCCCCAACCATTTTCAACTTGCTTGTCTCATCCATGTTTGATTTATTCAATTTCAAGGTAGATCAAGTTCGAATTTGGGGTTGTGCATCTCAAGGGTTGATTTCATGTTAGTCTGGTAGTGGCTATTTGTGAAAACAAATCTTGATGATTTTTAGTGAAGTTGATTGATTTTCTCAAAAATTATTCCATTTTTGCAAAACCAAACCATTCTTTGGACCAAAAAGGGAAAATTTTCAGTGCTCATAGCTTGACTCATATGATTTCAAAACAGAGATTGGAACAAGCATGCTAATCTAACTCTCATGTTGGTCAAAATCTTTTTAGTGGAAAACAAAGAAAGAAAAAGTCAAAGCAATGAACTAGGGGCATAGTTGAGTCAGGAATTCTATCTTCTCCCCGTACTCTAGAATCTCACGTTACATGCTTCAGTCAGCCAGCTAACAATTCAGTCGGTTGTTTAAGTTTTTAGTTGACTCCAAGTGTGTTTCTTGATTGTTTCAATCGGCTGACCACTTATTTAGCCGGCTAGACATTTGTTTAGCTGTTCCATTAGTTTGTTTACTCGGCCGGTTAATGAATCAGCCTATCCGTAAAGTTTTCAGTCGGCCATCCAATTTTGATATCAATTCAAAATGAAAAACTACAAAATTTGTGTAGGCTCAATGGTTTGTGCTTTTGAGTTATGTTTTGAGTGCCTTTGATTCCAACAAATGTGTGTTTGGATTGCTTTTGCTTTGTTTTTCTTTCATTGAGTCTTTCTTTGATTTCTGGTCAGTTGAAGGCTCAATGTCTAGTTCAGAACTCATTGAAATTCAATCATTCTCGATTTCAAATTCGAAAGAAAAATGTTTTCATATGCAAGTGTTTGTGGGTTTCAAGCTTTCTAGCTTGGTTTTCATCTATTTTTACTCACTTTCTATCCATAGTTCTTCAGATCAAAATGTAGAACGTCGCGGGGGCTTCATTTTAATATGAGTGGATTGTGTTTTCGTTGCCATGGATTTTTTGACTTTATTCTCGTCACTTCAAGAGGTAGGGATTTCTTTGTTCCTTTTCAATACTTCGTTTATAGATAGACATGTAGTAGATTTATTGCATAAAAATCATATCCATTATGGATTTCTTTGAAAATCATTAAAGGGAATCTAGGATTTGAATGTTTGGAACTGAAATTGTTAAATTGATTGTTGTTTTGGTTAATTGGAGAGTAGTTTAACATGTTTATGTTGAGAGAGATAAAAAGTTTAATTTAATATTTTGACTTAGTGAATTAAAAAGGGGTAAAATTGAATAATGTTTGTGTTTTGTTAATATGGATTGTGTGATTGTGCTAACAACAAAAAGGAAGAATTAACCATGGTATTGGAATTATTTTGGATTAATCATGTTAAGTTGAGTTGGATTATGGCCTTGATATCCATGGATTTAATTTTTATAAAATGAAGAGAATGGATCTTGGAGAAAGGTTGGGGCATGGTAATTTGGAAAATAAGAGAATTGATTTTTTTATTTTTTTTTATTTTTTAAAGAGAAAGAAATCATAACATTTTGTAACGTTTATAAATGAACTTGAGGTTGGATTATGAATATTTTGTTTTACTATTGTTGTTGTTGGGCTTAAAGTCTCATGTGAATTGAATTATTACATCACGGGTATTAAGTATATGTGTTTAGAGGTTTGTCCTTGGTCATTGGTGGAGGATGACACTTTTGTTGAAAAGATTACATGTATGTATTCATTGGTGTTATTTGTGCTTCTGGCATGTTGTGATGGTTGGCATTGTATACTGCACTGATAATCAGAGGTACCATTACCTTCTAGATAGCGCCTAGAGAATTGGCTGTGTTGAGAATCAAAGGTACCATTACATTCCAGCTAGTGCCTTGAGAATTGGATGCACTGAGAATCAAAGGTACCACTACCTTCCAGCTAGGGCCTAGTAAATTGGCATTCTGTTTTGGAAAGTTGTATTTTTGGTTTACCGTGCTTAAGGTAGGTAGAGCAGAGTCCCGTTTATCACATTTACCATAGTGTATCTCTGTGTATCATGCGTTATGATGATTATGGTTCTGAAAGGCCGGGTTGTCTTATATGTTGAGTAGATAGTTATTGGGTGTTTGTCATTTTCATCCTCATGTTTGATGTTTATTTGTAAATGTGAGCGTATCAAATTAATTATTAAGAGCATCTTTTTAACTTGGGCTTAAGGCCAGAAAATGTGATGAACGTTTTGGAGACGTTATGTATTGAGTTTGTGAATAATGTGAAGAAATTAGATTTTTGTGAACATGTTTCAAAAACAAAACGGTTGATATGTGATATTTTTGAAATGACAAATGAGAAGAAAATGCGAACCGTCTGTATTGTTGAAAGAATTGGATGATTTTGGGAAAAGTACTTATGCAAATATATGTTGGCACTAACTGTCACATTATTTATATAGTATGAGTTGATGCATTCATGATCATAGTTATTTGCAAGTTGTTATTGTTTAGGATCATGTTGAGATCCCTACTAAACTTTATGTTTATCTCATGTTGCTAATCCTTTTTCAGGTGAATGTCGAGAAGTGGTTCAAGATCGAGGATCTTCTCTATCTATTGGCCAGGGGGCATTTTATTTGTTGGCGGAATGTCATTGTTGTGAAAGGGTTGAACACTTCCTTTTTATGTAATAATGTAAGCCTACGGGAAACTTATTTAATTGCACCTCTAGTTGCATTCATTATGTATTTGATTGAGAGAATCTTCATTTATTTATCTTTATTAATGTATTAGAACTTTCATAAGTTATCTCTGAAACTGTATGATAGTAATGGATTGGTAATGACATCCATGAAATAAAAAGGTGGGGCGTTACACATGAGTTCAGAGTATGAAAGTTGGTGTCGATGTCAGATTTTGCTGCCGGTATTTGTTCTATTGGCGTCTCAGGGAGAAGAAAAATAGGGGCAGGGGCACTCTGCAGAGGCTCAGAGGAGCTGGTGTCAGCAATCTCTATTGGCGTGTCGTTAAGATCTGGGAAAAGAGAAAGAGTATGACAGGAAGAAGCCATGTTAAAGAGGAATTTTAGTGATTACAACCTAATTTTGCACCCTTATCTTTTTTTTTTTTTGCTCTGTCTTGTAGACTGTCCTTAAGAAAAGTAGGGAGAGGATGAATGAGAAAAAAAAAAAGACAAAGGAGATGAGGTCGAGGCAATCGGGGAGGATCAAGGTCGAAACGTTGTGTCATCAATTGCTGCACTTGTTGAAATCATGTGTGCTAGACATGACGCTCAAAGAAGAAGAAGAGGGGGGGAAAAAAAAGGGTGGCGCTCAATGCCTCAACAAGGGAAAAAAAGGAAAAAAGAAAAAAGAAAAGGAAAAAAAAAAGAAAAAAGAGAAAAGAAAAAGAAAGAAAGAAGAAAATAAAAGGAAAAAGAAAATGAATGGAAGAAAATAAAATAAAAGAAATCAAAATCGAAAAGAAAAAAGGAAAAACAAAAAAATTAAAAGAAAAAAGGAAAAAAAAATCAATTTGTGTATTCATCTGTTATGCATCCATCATATTATTGTTATGCATCCATCACATTGCATAATGTATGTCTTACATTGTACCCTTCATGTTTTTGCATTCACCGTCACACTTGCACTATCTATTACATCTATCATGCATGGTTACAATTGTCACACTGTTGCATCACTTGGCTACAATCTATTCACATCACTTGGTTACAATTGTTCAAACATTTGGTTGCAACTTTTCATCCTTTACTCGATTGAAACCAGCCCCCTATTTCGTATCAAGGTGTGGTCTAGGTCTCACTTGTTGGTTAAGACCTTTTCCCGGTTGAAACCAGCCTCCTATTTCATATCAATGTACAGTCTAGGTCTCGCTTGTTGGTTAAGACCCTTTTCTTCTTTCCCAATTGAAATCAATCCCCTATTTCGTATCAAGGCATGGTCTAGGTTTCACATATTGGTTACCCGATTAAAACCAATCCCCTATTTCATATTGAGGTACGGTCTACGTTTCGCTTGTTGGTTAACCAGTTAAAACCAATCCATTATTTCGTAACGAGGTACGGTCTAGGTCTCGCTTGTTGGTTAAGACCCATTTCTCGTTTACCTAGTTAAAAGCAGTCTCCTAATTCGTAATGAGGTACGGTCTAGGTCTTGTTTGTTTGTTAAGATTCATTTCTCATTCACCTAGTTGAAATAAATCCCCTATTTCGTATTGCGGTACGGTTTGGGTTTTTCTTGTTGATTAAAACCCTCCTTTCTCCTCTCATGTGAGTGTATTTGGATTGAACCCCTTGTTATGCTTCATATCATTTGCACGAGGCTTGCCTCGCATATTACCTATTGCATTGCATTGCATAAATCATGAATACTAAACAAAATCAGCTTCGCGAAGCGTGTAAGTCCAGCTTTCACTTGCATTTCGAACATGTCATTTGCATCTTGCCCCTGAATTACGTTGGTTTGATTCCTTACAAAGGGATACGTCGGCAACCCTCAGGTTCAACCAATTGCATTTGCATTTTGTTTGTTTGCCAGAGTCTTACGACTTTGTCAAAAGGGTCGTCTTCGAATTTTGACATTCACTCACATCATGAAATGATGTATTGAGCTCTGTCAAAGAGGGGCAACTATTGACACCCCATTTTTACCAGCCCTAAGACTTGGAAGCTTTCTTTTGATCATTTGATGACGAAAATAAAAATATGCTATCTCACAAAATTCTCAGTGGAAAGATAGAATTTAAGCTTCAATCCCAACCTTTACACGTTTTGGCCAAAATGTTTTAAATCGGTTTTAGCCTAAATTTTACATATTTGGCCCACAAAAATATATTTTATGAGTCTATTTATTTTTATTTTATGATTTTATATGTTTTTATGTGTTTTATGTTTTTTTGGGTATTTGTACATATATTTATGCAAATAATACCTTTTATATATTATTATATTATAAGGTGCACAGTGTTCTACTGTGCACCATTTGAAAAACCTGCCAACTCCACCGTTTGGTTTTTGTTCGTTTGTGAAATTTATTGCCTATAAAAGAGATAGGTGGAGAGGAGAGTAAGACCAGGGGAATAGGAGAGAAAAAATCATAGGAGAAAAAAATTTGTGTTCAAAAAGGAGAAAAGCTGAGAGAAAAGGATCAGAAAGAAAAGAAAGGGAAAAAAGAAGAAAAAGAAAAAAATTATTTTCAAAAGAGGAAACGGAAAAAAATCTTAGATGCTTTCTTATTGAAGGAAAAAATATTTGTTCGAACCAAATTTTTCAACCAACTTGTTTCTCCATTCTCTTCACTAACTTTTCTCTAATACACCATCCAAAAAAAAAAACAAAAGAGAAAAGAGAAAAGAAATACCATTAGAGATGAAATTTTGAACTCTGGATTGAGAATTGAAAACACATTACACAACCTTGAAGGTGATTGGAAGAAAGTTTGGAAATCAAAAAATTCATCATTTCCCTCAAAGGTGAATTTTGGTAAACTTTCATTTAATTTAAAAATGTGACAACAGCTTGTTTAAACACTTCTTTTATTGCTTTTCATAACTGTTTTTATTGCTTTAAAGGAAGGGTGCACCACCCATATATCTTTGTAATTTACTGCTTTACATAAACTGTTGTAATTTACCACCTTGAATGGTCGGTGTTTCACCACCTATATAAACTGTTGTAATTTACCGCTTTAAATGGTCAGTCAAAACCAGCTAATTTGTTAGAGATGTGACCTGCTGGATGAACAGTGACCGGCGATGAATAGTAACATTTGGCGGTGAATAGTAACCCCCGACGATGAATAGTACCTTCGGCGATGAATAGTACTCACAAATGAAAAAGTGCACAGTAAGATGAATAATGACCAAGGAGAGTGAATAGTAACTGCGCAGTGAATAGTGTTGCCGACAGTGAATAGTGCCCCCGGATGAATAGTGCCAAACAAAGCAATCTCCCAACAGCGAACAGAACCATTTCCGGCAGTTGATCTTTGAGGCATATTTCTATTTTCTTTTAATTCGATTTGTAAGGTTTTATTTATATTTTAATAATTTCTCCCCCTTCTGTCTTTATTCAAGCGTTGTAATAATTCTCCGCCCCTGTTTCTTTCTATCTCATTCATTTTTTTGCTTTCCATATCTGTAAAAAAGTATCATGTTTTATTTTTTCATCATACCCATTCCTTGCCTCCATATTTCATGCATTCAAATTCAGCTAATTTACGTCTATGGATTTAATCAATTCCTACGTGATTACATACGTTACCTCATGCCTTGAGATGATTCTCATGTCATGTTTTAGTAGCTGAATCTCTAATTGCATTTTGTTCATGTATTGCATTAGGATTTTGTGTATAAGATGATGTATATTTCCTAACTTTGTTTTGCATTTGTTTGCGGGACGCCAGTAAATATGTGAGTATTTATGCTTTAGCATCCCGCTTTTGTATGTTTTCTTTATTATGTTTAATATCCTACCATGTGGCTACTTGCTTAAGTAATATATTTTATGAGTGTTAGTGGATGGGGGTTGTATCGCTCAATTTGGGACAGTATTGATTTCTTATGCCTGTGGGCTCAAATTCATTGTGAGTTGCACATATCTCAAAATTCTTTCAAAATGCATGAAATCAAGCTGTTCTGAAATGAATGACACAATCTATACTTGTTTGCTTCACATAGTAATTTTAGCATTTATTAAATAATCAGAATATGAACATATAAAGTCAGTAAAATTCATATCATGATTTAGTAGAGGCCGATCTTTTGATCGAGTGAGCGGGAGTACTCAATTAATTACCTTTCCCCCTCTACCTAATGTTCTAAACTGAGACATCTGTAGTTATGATGAACAGCAGCCTTAACACGAGTCATGAATTTCCTAATTTTTCCAAAATATTAGGTGAGAACTCTGAGATGTGGTGATGTAGTCCATTTCCGGCAAATGTTTTGCAATAAAATGGATTTTCTATAAAAAATTTGTTGGATTTGGACTCTCATCTATGTTTCACATTGCACTCGTGAGATTAGATCAAAGAAATTGAGGGTTCGAACTATTTAGCGAGCTGGGATACCCCCCGAGCATGCGACAGTTATCCCTTTATACTCCCATAACTGTTAGGGTTGGATTGGGCTTGAAAAGAGTATAAAAATATACTTTTCATCACAAAGGCCCATATAACTTGCACAGCACACAAACTCATTAAAATCATTGAATAATAATTGATGTGGATTTAATTAATGTAGTTTAGGGGGGCTCAATTTTTATATTTTGGCACTTATCACTCATAATAATCTCCTTTCTTTTTTCTTTTCTTTTTTTCTTTTTTAGGAGTTGAATTCACTGTTGTACACAAAAGTGACTGTTATACACCTTGTGGGGCCTATTTCGAGAAAGGGTTACCAATATCCGATCAACTTGATTATATGAACCTTTCATTTTTTAGGGACTACTAAGTGGAACTGACGTGCAAAAAATCAAGTTGATCAGATATTGGTAACCCTTTCATCTAATTACATCTGTATTCAGTTTTATATTCAAATCATATTTACTATTCATTTTTTTATTTGCAAACGTGATTTGATGAAGGGTCCATCGATATAAGATCAATTTAATTTCTGCAGGTATGTTCTACTTTATATTTTAAAAAATATGAACGATTTAGATTATCAAAATCAAACCTAAAACAAGCCTCATAAGACATATTACAGTTACTATTGTGCTCACTACACAACAGTGACTCCAAATCCTTTTCTTAACCCTTTTCCCTTTATTGTTGTGGGTGTTCTTTAGGTTTGGCTACCGACATTCTCAATAGTAGTGATGGAGTTTGAGTAGTGGCGGCAATGATGATGGTTCTTAGGCCTAGATACTGAGTTACGAAAAAAGAATGACAGCAATGACGACGGCGGGTATGACATTTAATTTAATGCAAATCTTATTTCTTCAAATCACATCTATGAGAAAATTGATAATTTTTCTAAGGGAATTTTTTTTAAGGTCTCAGATATTAAGATTTTATAAGATAAAAGATATACAATACTTTCATAATAGTTAAGGTCCCTCAACATTTCTACAGAGAAAATTTGACTCAAAGAAATTTTGCTCAACTAAGAGAAATGTCAATTTGTACAGAGAAATTTCTCTGATTTCACAAAGAAATTTTGAAATTTCTAAGTCGGGAAAAATTTCTTTTAGTCGAATTTTCTCTGTGAAAATGTTGAGAGACCTTAACTAATAAAAAAAAAACATATTGGATCTCTCCTACTACACAAAATTTGAGAGGAATGTTTCACTAATTTTCCCTTTTCTAAAACTACAACTGTTTTTTTTGGGAATTTCTTATAGTTTATGTAGGATTTCTTTGTTTAAACTTATGGACTTTGTTAATTTTTTCTTTTTCTTTGTTTTATATGCCTGCTTATTTTCTTTTTATATAAATTGCATTATCACTTTTCTTTAAATATATATAGATAGAGTAATGCTATGGTTTATTTACCCTTATTACGTATTTTATTGATATATAGATATATATATATATTTTCTTTATACTCGCTTTCATTCATTTCCTCCATTACACTTACTTTCCTTCCCTTATTTCGTTCTTGTCCTAATAATTGGGGGAAATTTCATATCAGAGTAATTTAAAAAGTAATTACAAATTAATTATGCAACGCCCCGACTTTTATTAGTCGAATAATGTTATCTTTGTCCTTTAAATCAATCCATTTCAATAATAATAAACATCAAAGGTATTTAGGAAGAAATAAATTACAATGTCTTCTCTCGTGTATATGTAATGAAATACAATACACGCCCATAGATGTTACGTCATCAATTACAAAATAACGAAATATAAAAGGGATTAACCCTTTTTACAACACATTGGCATTTTGCCTACATTTAAAAGTCTCCATGACCAACAATTAATAGACTTCAAGTCTTGAGCAACTCTTTACGCCATACCTAAAAAATGATTAAGAACATGGGATGAATACAAAGGTCTAATAAGAATCCCAATAATTATAAACAATAGCAACATATAGATAGATATGATCATGAATGCTCCACGTATATATATATAGGAAATGTGACATTTCATACTTCAAAATATACTTACATAAATACAATTTCCCGAAAGATCCTCTTTAACATAACAAGAAACAAAGACCAATTCTTATCTTTCAAAACTTTTCATTTGCATTTACAGAAATCTCAACCATTATCACATTACCATGATCCCCTAAGATTGATCTGAACAATATACTTGTCCTACATTCTAACTCATTGCGGCTATACAAGGACAATTACTATATATTATGTCCTTAAGCACAAGTGTAAAATGAATGTTCACAAATACATGTATATATAAGTAACAATAGATGCGTCAACACACATTACCATATTTTATCAGTCACAAGTACAGAAAGCCAATAATGTATCCCTTTTTATCACAACATGAGTATGAAGATTCACTACCCATAATTAACACATAACGGACCTCGGCGTTGTTAAGCCATAACCACTACAACCCACTTTACTGGGCGTGAGCCGGAGGGGAAAGAAACCCATTTCAAAGAGCCAAATTTTACCGGTCCTCGAGCTGGAGGAGAGATAAACCCGTTCACACTTTATCGGGCACAAACCGAAGGGGAGAGGAATCCATGTCAAAGCACCAAACTTTACCAGGAACAAATCTGGAGGGGAAAGGAACCCATATCAATGCGCACTTTCATTCAACTCAACAATTGGCACATTATTCCAAGTTTCACAAATCATTCAACAACGTCAATACCATCATCTACCGATGGCCAAGGACACAACCTCGTAAACAATAGTTACCGAGTCTATGAATTCAATTTCATCCTCTTGATTTAGATGTTATCAACATTTATATGTTACAAAACTTTCATCTTTCAACTTCAATTAATTCCACTTCCAATTCATGCCGTTTTCAAAACTTATAATTAAAGTCTCTTCCATTATTGCGATCCCATCTTTATGATTCAATTCAAAATATTCAAATTTGGTTCAACAAGTAGTAATTCGTCATGAATACAATTATTCACTTGTTTTAAAGAAAAAATCATCAGCTCCTCTTACTTCTCATTTCACAAAATTATATCAATGTTTTATTGATTTCCAAAATTTATTTTTCCTTCTCTCCAAGCTCCCAATACCCACAACAAATCGTCACATCTTTCTTATTAATTATCAAAACTCAACTTGTAATTTATTTTCATAATCCAACACATATGTAACATAAATTAATCCTATCTCTCAAACAAATAAATAACCAAAGGATTTGGGCCTTTTCATCACACCCCTCATAAAACGAGATTAACCAATCCAAAAATTTTTCAATACACATAACATTTACCATTACCCTTTTTATTTCTCCGAAACTCTGATTTTTCGACAATTATTACAACTTAACAATTATAAAACCATAAATATCAATTAACAAAAATTAAATTCATGCTGACTTTCTTTACTATCTTACCTATCTATTTTCACATTTTTAATACACAATACCCCATATGGTTCAAATAAAATCAAATCACTAATTTTCTCCTCTTTCTTATAACCCATAAACAATTAATTAGGGCTTTTTACTCTAATCCTTTTTAAACATGTTCCTCAAACATTACAATCTCATATATTCACAACAAAATATAAGATTGAACTCTAGATCATAAAATCCTAACCATCATCACATAGTTTTCAAAAATACCAACAAATCAAGTTTTTAATGCAATAAAAACTACCACGTGTCTATCTATAATGAGGTATTGAAAAGGAACAAAGAAATCCCTACCTCAAAGAGAGAAGAGGAAAAAAATTCTAAAAATCAACTTCGCCAGAATATGATCTCCACCTATCAAAACATAGCTCTCGAGGCGCTCGTCATTTTTGTATATGGAACTAGTATCAAAATCTCGCTTGATCTTTGTAGATCAAAGACAATGTGAAATTTGGTGAGAGTTTAGAAAGTGAAGAATCTGATTTGAGAGAAAAAAAATTACATTGTCTTTGATAGCAATGGTACATGTAATGGAAATCACACACACTCACTCTCTAACTTCTCTTTTCTCTCCATTCTTTCTAAACTCTCACCAAATTTCACATTGATTTGAGTGAAATTTGGTGAGAGTTTAGATAGAATGGAGAGAAAATGCGCGTCTAACTTCTATTAATAGCAATGGTAAATTGACCTTTATACCCACCCTTGTCTTCTCCATCCTTTCATCCAATTTATGTTCTTCTTGCATCTTCTCTCTCTTATGGCAACAACAATGGCATCAATCATCGCTACCAATCACCACCTCCATTCCTCTTTATTCTCATTCTCTTCTTTTCCCACTCCTTCACGCTGGCATCACTGCCTTACACTCCATCCACAACAACTGCATGTGTCATTCTCATTCACCACCAACGATGGCACCTAGCACCATCTAATTTCTCAGTCATGGCACCTACAACAATTAGATTTCTAGGTTCCAACCATAACACGTTCGAATTCCCAGTGTTCATAATCTATTCACCTCAATGAATCTATTGAATTTTTCTATTTGGTTTTGTGTATTATATATGTACACATGTATATAAGTATATGTGTATATATGTATATATGTATGTATATTATGAATGTAATTAAACTAGAGACCAAAACAAGGTTACAAATTAAAAATTAAGTTATAAAATTAGAATTATTTGGATTAATATTTGGTTTTATTATGTACCAAATCGTAACACGTCGGGGACATTTTTGTATTACTTATTTAGTAGCAGTGGTTTGAAGGAGAGAACATAGAGAAGAATGTTGAGGTTGGTTTGGTATGTGCTGTTGGAAATGTAAGTTGTTGTGTTTGGGCATGTATATTATTATATTGATAAGCTGGGGCAGTTTAGGTTTTGTTGAGGATATGCAAGCAAAAAAAAAAAGAGCAAATAAAGAAAATGGCTTTGGAGATATGATGGAAGAGCGATGGGTTCATGGTGGTTGTGGGAGCCAAATTATATTAGATCCATGGAGACGGATAAGCGTGTACGGTCCGAAACGTAACCTCTATTCGGCACATACCCCAATCAATCAAAGAACCGAATAGAATAACTAGTACCTCAGCCAGTAGAACAGATGCCGAGTAGAGGTACATGTAACGGAACAAGGATGGGCCCAGCCCAAAGGCCCAAAGAAAATACTATAAATACAAAATTTTCAGTTCTAGAAAGGTATGTGAGAACCAATATATTTAACTTAGAATACAAGTAATCTTGAGGGTGGAGACTGACTTGTTCGTGGGAGTGCTAATTCCGGCACCCCCGACCGGAGTGTTTATCCCTTTTCAGGTGGCTAGCAGTGGATCACGAGCATTCCCCAGGATCTGAAGAGTATTTCCAAACCACTTCTCCACAATTGGCACCGTCTGTGGGAATACTCAAATACATCCATGGCGGGCGTAACGGTGGACCCTCCAATAGTCACTGATGAAACCACGCAAAGGGACGACCTCACTCCAACAAACATGCTTAGACCAAAGACTATCGCCGCAAGACGTGCCTTGAACTTCGCCTCACCCTCGACTTCGGAGCACGAGACAATGCAAGCGATCACGGAACAAGCGAAGCAAAATGAACAGAGGTTGGAGAACATGATCGCTGAGAACGAACGTCTTCGTGAAGATCTGGCCTTAGAAGTGGCGAAGTCCAAATAGGCTGTTCGCCTAAATCCGGAACGATCTCCGAAGGCAGGTGGTCGACGACCTCGAGCCCAACAAACAATATGAGAAATAACTTGAGAGCATATAAAATTTTCATTCATAAATTGGGCGCTAGTAGCAGACACTTTACATATGAAAATCCAAAAAAAATGAAGGTCGACTAACAAAAAACATACATTGAAATTGAGATTGAGAGAAGCCTAACAAAATTGGAATGTCACCCAAATCAAGTCCCAAGATCAGACTCAAGTGGCTCAACGTCCACTTGCTCGTATGGAATTAGCATGGCCAATGTAACCCCAGCAGCAGTAAGGGCTTTGAGCCAGCCGTGTCTGAATCCCCGATTCTCAAATTTAGGGACTTCTTCTACGTAGTCATTAAAGGTGACGCTCTTCCCAGCCTCGAACACCACGGAAGCCTTAGAGTTGGTTTTTTCCTTGGCCTACTTCAACTCTTCAAACTCGGTCTCCAGTTTTCCAAGCGCCTCCTTGGCAAACTTGAGCGATTCCTCGCTCATGTTTACCCTCTCCTCGGCGTCAAATCTGAGTTGATCAGCAGTCCTAGCCCTTTCCTTCTCGGCCTCGGCCCGCGCACTTTCCATTACGGCTCTCATTGCCTCAAACTCCACCCTGCTCCTTTGACCATCCACTTCCGATTGCAAGCGGCCAATCCTTTCAACGGCTTTATGCTAGCGACGCCCTAATTTGGTGATCCTTCCAACCATCTGCAAAACAAAAGGGGCATCACATTCCAAAAAACATCGAATACAAACCAAACCAACAAAGGAGTTAGCCACATACCAGAAGGGCTGACTGAGCAGCTAATGCTACCGTTACCAAATCCGGCTCGGCACGAGAGGTCGCCTTGTCAGCCGGCAGGGAGACCGAGGCAGCTAAACTCAGTGCCACAGCTGGATCTTTCAAAGCCGACACTTCAGAGGAGTTCGGCATGTTTTTTATCTTTGGCTCAATAACAAAATGAGCAACCACAGTCGACTCCTCTAAGCGTGGCCATTTATGAATAGGTCCCTCTTCAAAGCCGTTCTTGTCCTCAACACTTCGCTTTTCACCCCGATCCTCTGAAATCGGCCGCTCTTCTGTAATGAGACGCTCATCTTTTTCCGTCTCGGCCACGACAACGTGAGCCGTTTCTTCTACGACAGTAGGTTGAATAGGGTCAGTCGGAACAAGTCCGGAACGAATGGCCTCTGCCTTTTGTCGGGCGGCCATGCGTTCGGCGTTTCTGTTCCGCGCCATCTGCGTCAGATTTTCCGCAGCCATATCCTCAGGGTAATCACCAGGAAGGTCTCCTAAGTTTGTAAAAATATCTTCGAAGGCGTCACCTCGGCCTGACATAGACGGAGGGTTAGAAGAGTTCAATTCGGCTTCCTCGAAGGCCGAATTAATAGCTTCGTCAACTTCCGCGGCTAACCGGTCCGGGTGTTCGGCGATTGGTTCGGCCACTTGTTCTTCCACACGTTCAGAATCAGATGATTCTAAGCCGATCTGCCTCAAGTTTTTGAAGCTGGGGAAGATGAGGGTCGTAAGGTGGTTCTTGCCTCGCGGGATCGGAATATTGTCTGCCGCCGAGAACGTCGTGTAAGTTGGCTCGTAACGCAAGAGAATGTGGGCTGCCCTCCCTTGTTTTTGAAGATCTGGACGACCGAAGAATTGTAGCGCGGTATTAATTTCTGCGAGCATAGCGTCGTCGTTTGAAACAAACACTCTCTTCAAATCACTGCTTGCATAAACAAAACGATTAGATCAATACAATGCCGAATAAATATATATGGAAATAACGAAAACAAGTAATCCAATCAGCCACCTGGTTCTCCCTTTTTCCTCGGCACCGGGTCGAGGCGATCTTCGCCTTCGCCGAACTCCCAATTGCCGCGGACAACGACCATCACGTCGTCGACACGCTTGCCAGAGCTAGCGAGCATAGTCACCAAGTGATGATCAGTATCCTTGGCTCTAAGAAAGTAGCGCCCTAGCCGGCCAGTAGATTTGGCTAGGACGTAACAGTGCCGAATGGCGGGACTACCTAAATTGATCTTAAGATAGCGGTTTAGTTCTATGATCCCCATTATGATGCGAAAAAAATTCACATTGGGCTAGGAAGGAATTAGACCCCAGTATCTAAGAACGACCTCAAAAGTGGGTGAAGAGGAAAGCGGACTCCGCCCTCAGCAATTGATAGGATAAGAAAGACGATTGTGCTCTCATCTTCCCTCTGCATATCAGTGGTGCTGTCTGCCAAAAGTGACAGATGGACATCATCGGGGATGGAGAAATGGCGTCAAAAGCCGGAGATTTGATCCGCCGAAAGGAGTTCTTTCAGATGTTTTTCCATTTTTTGGCCAAACCCAAGGATTACGGAAAGTTAAAAGCAAGTAAGGAAGCAGGATCAAAAATGAAGGAGGAGAAGACTTACAGAAGACGAAGGGAGAAGCGAGAAACAGGGAGTTGTAAAAGCCGCGAAGAGAACAGAGTTGCACTAGAGGGTGAGCAAGTTATCTTTTGAATATTCAGGACATACACTCGAAGAGACAATTTCAAATCATATTAAATGGAAACAGTGTACGAAGGGGCGGGAAGGCGTTACAATGACTAAGAAGCGTGTGCGCGTTCTGACACGCATTGGGAAGAGGTTTAACCACCGAATTTTTGACTTCCCAGGCTAAAAGCCAAACACGTTGACTAACTGATGCTAGTAGGGTGTTTGGAGGGCAATTATGGGAGCCGAATTATATTAGATCCATGGAGACAGATAAGCATGTACGGTCTAAAACGTAACCTCTATTCGGCACATACCCCAATCAATCAAAGAGCCGAATAGAATAACCAGCACCTCAGCCAGTAGAACAGATGCCGAGTAGAGGTACATATAACGGAACAAGGATGGGCCCAGCCAAAAGGCCCAAAGAAAATACTATAAATACAAGATTTTCAGTTCTAGAAAGGTATGTGAGAACCAATATATTTAACTTAGAATATAAGTAATCTTGAGGGTGGAGATTGACTTGTCTGTGGGAGTGCTAATTCTGGCACCCCCGACCGGAGTGTTTATCCCTTTTTAGGTGGCTAGCAGTGGATCACGAGCGTCCCCTAGGATTTGAAGCGTATTTCCACACTACTTCTCCACAGTGGTAATCAAAACTCTATGGTTATTGTTATTGGAGCCCCATGTGGATACTTTTCTGGGGTTTAATTTATCATAAACATACCAGCATGAATAGGAGGTGTTGGTGGAAAAGAAATGGAGTACAGAGAGAGAGGACAAACAATGGCATTCTTTGGTAAATTTGAAAATGTATAAAGGGCATTGTCGTCCTAATAGTAGACATACTCTCTAGATAAGCGTGTGACTCCTATAAACCACATGGGAGTTATATGGTGATTTCTCAATGTTAGGAGGGTAATCTGCACCCGGCCCAAACTACAAGGGTGTAAAATGAAGTTTGCCCTATTAATAATTAAAATTATAAATTTTTTTATACATATATAATAATCTTCTCAAATTATTTGTGATTGATAATTTCCCCTTGTGATTATTGGCATGCATCTTTGCTTGTAAAAATTCTTCATCAAATCAATAAAACTAAATCGAATACCTTGTTGATTCTACATAATTCCTTTTTTATCTTTCTTCCATCAAACATTTTAGTTTTTAGATAATCAACAAGAAATACAATCAAATATTGATCGGATAAAATAAATAAATAAATAAATAACAAGTTAAATATCTAATATAAAATAAAAATGACATTTACAGGCCGATCTTATTAATCAAACTTATTTACCTATAAGTTCTGATTGATAAATTTATTATTACAAATTTATTAACCACATAAATTTATCACTGTAAATTTATTCATTAATATCCACCATCCTTACTCATATTTACTCGCTCACTTACAAAAATCCACCATCTTCTCCTATATACACAAAGAACAAGAGACAGAGAAATTTATAACTAAAAAATTTATAACAGTGGAGTGTGGATTTACTACGATGGTAAAGTGTAGATTGGCGATGATAAAGTATATATCTGCAACGATTGTGGAGATAGCTAGTGAACGGTTGCAGGATCTAAATAAAGATGGTGGTGGTAGTAGGTGGTCGACAACAACGATAGTGGTGGTGGGTAGATAGTGGTGGTGGTAGTAGGTGGAAAACGACTCCGACAACGGTGGTAAATAATAGTGGTGTGAAGCTTTTGAAAAAATGGTAGAGAGAGAGAGAGAGAGAGGTATTGTAATGCTTATTGATGCATTTTAAAATTTAATAAGACTTAATGGTATTTAAATCTGCTTAATGCCCCAAAATAACATAAAACAAATTTGACACCAAAAAAATAAAAAATAAAAAATAAAATTAACACTTTATTATTTTACCACATCATATACTATATTATCAGAATTTGTACTTTATAAAGTGTCGTGATATTTTAGCACAACTACATTTATGAAAGGTTGGACTTATCGGTAGTCTACATCTAAACTGGAAATTACTGGGCCTATGGAGACTACCACATACTACATTTCAATTATGAGAATTATTTATTTTATAAGGCATTCTGTTTATATTATTTATTAAAAAAAATTGGATCAATTTAGTAGTTGTAACTTTTTTATTTTATATCATTTGACTTAAAAAAAATAAATAAAAAAAAAAGTTGTTAACTGTATTTTTGAAAAAGGTTGGGCTTTCCTTCAATCCAATTAAATTGAAGGGTGTTGTCCAGGAATAATGGGTCTCATTTCAGATGATTTGAACAATTTATTTTTAGACCCTTCATATATATTGTTATAAAAAAATTAGGTTTATTCAATAATTGTAACATATTCAATTTATGACATTTATTTTCAAAAAAAAATGAACAGTAAGTGTATTTTTTAAAATAGACCATCTATTTTTTTTTGGTGACAAGTGCAATAAATTGAACACATTATGATTATCGAATAAATCTAATTTTTTTTGTAGGTAAAATACATGAATGACCCTACAAAATAAATACTTTAGATTATTAAAATGGGACATGTGATGTTTCTTATGGGCTCAAACAATACCTTCCAAACCAGATTTGGACTAGAGGCAATGCATGCCCTTTTAAAAAATAGACAAACCAGATAAAATAAAAATAATACAATTATCATATTGATTTAACTTTTTTCACTGATAATATACATAAAATATCTTATAAAATAAATAATTTAAACTATCAAAATAGAATATATAGAAAACACCACATATACGATTAAGACTACTCCACCTAAATTATAAATATAAGAGAAACTCAATTCGTTTTTAAAACACAGGAATCGAATTGCTCCAAAAATATACAATAATTGCTCACGAGAGTTTTTCTTTGCAAGAAAACGGGAGACAAGTCTAAAAAAACAACATAGAAAGACGTGCAAAATCCACATCTACATAACAACTAAACAATCACAGTGGAATCGTGAGCTTATTGCCCACCCCAAGTTGTTTGCGTTCTTATTTTTCCATCATAATTTACTTTTCTAAATTTATTTTTAATAAATTATTTTAATCCACATTCTTATTTTTAGTGATGATTTTCTATTACTTTCTAAATCCACATTTAAAACACAATTTTAAAAAATCATATTTAACGTATTAAAACATTACTTCCATCTTAAAATTATGTTTTGAAAACGTAACTTTCTGAAATAACGTTAATATATGAAACAAAGTAGAAAACTATACAAAATTTAAAATGTGAAATAAAAAATTACTTGATTTTAGTAAGCAAATAATGGTGGAGTCACTCGTGACATGATTTCCTATTGCAATTAACCAATCTCTACATGGACCCAAAAACATTGGATTTGTGTGATTTAGAATATTACTTAACTAGGACATTGACTTAGTGATTGTGTAATGTTGGGAAAATGGTGAAATATAGGCTTATTTTGGGTCATGTTTGAGCCCAAATTTGAGTGGGGCCCAAACGTCATTTGGGTTTGGTCCGAAGAGGTGACGTGTTCATTTTATGTGGCAAGTCACACGGTGAAAACGGTTCGTCAAAACCATTTATGAGTGAATGAGAAGTTGACGTCGTTTTCGGGTTTGTGGAATAGGAAATTTAAGGTAGTAAATGTGGGATTCCTTGAAATGGGTTGTCCCACATTGAAACTTTAAGAGAGCTTTTTTTGTATATTTAAGCTCTAGACTACAACACTTGGGTTGGGCCCCAAGGAGCAGCCTAAGTTTGTAGAAGGGAAGAGTTATGGACAAATAGAACCTTGGCTAAAAACCTCCACACGTACGCGCGTCGTCGTTTGTCCGGCCGAGCCGAGCTGCGCGCGGGTGTGGGGGTCGGGTCTGTCCTAATATTAATTTTTTGGACAAAAATTTATTTGAATTTTTCCATTTCCAATTTGAAATTTAAATTCAAATTTTTGTTTTCCTAAAGTTGTACCTCTTCCAAAACTATTCCAACAGTTTTTAAAAAACTATTTCAACAGTTTAAAACATTGTCCAACAACAGATATATTTTCAAACTGTTTGAAAAAATTATTCCAAGAAACAACGGACAGAATCTGTTTGAATTCAAAACAGCATCTGTTTAAAACAGGTTGCATCTTTTCACTTTCAAAATTGAATCCGTTGGACAGATTCACACCTGTTCGGACAGGACTTGTTGTGCCTATAAATACCAACATTCCAGCAGTGTTATATCATCCGAAAAATTAGTCTGAAATTAATTCCTTTGTGCTGTCCAACTTTTTATCTTTGGTGCATTATTTTTCATATTAGTTTTAGAATAAATTTCAAAGAGTTAGAACACAGGTTTGGTTCGCTGTTCAATTTATTTTGGAGTGCTACTATAATTTGGTTAAGGTCATTGTATCTTGGGAGATAGACACCACATAACCGTAAGCACCGTAACAGGGCGAATCTGTCTTAAGGACAGAGTGTCACACACTCGATTTGGTCTTTTATTTTTCATTTGGTTTGACAAAATAAATTCTGTAAGTTTTATTTTATTTTGTTTGAATTAGTTTCTATTTATTTTATTTACACAGAAGATTGTTCCAACAATCTTAATGTGGGGATATATTTTCTGAGTACCAACACGTGGCAAGGTGACGCCGACATGTCAGCCGAGGTGCCACGTGTCTTGGTCGTTGTGCCGAGGTCATCTCGGCTAGGCCGAGGTTGCCTCCGAAGATATCGGAATCCGAGATAAGCGGATAAGGGACAAGAGTCCTAGAATGAAGAGGGAACTCAACTTGGATATGGACAAGAGTCCTAGATGGGAAGAAGACTTTAGTTTGGATAAAGATAAGACTCTTAGAGAGTTTATCCTAATCCCACTGGGAGTCCCAGATTAGCAGTAATCCTAAGTCCATTAGGGCTAGGCTCCTATTGGGACTAGGATTGTATTGGCTATAAAAGAGAGGCACCCCCATGGGTCTAAGGTATGCCTTTGATACTCAAGCTTGTGAGTTTAGTACTTGATTTATCTTTGAGAGATATACTGACTTGATCGTCGGAGTGCCCCCGGGTGGTCGAAACCACCGCGGGATTCTTATATTTCTGTTGCAGGTCAGTCAGGTGCCATCTATTCTGCCAGTGCTCTCCAGCTGGTTACTAAACGGGCAGTGTGGTCAGAAAATCACCCACACAATTTGGCGCTGTCTGTGGGAACTTAGAAGAATAGATGGCCAGTAACGGACAGAGGGAAAACATTGGAGGCGACACTCCTGCTGAGAGTGGTAGACCAATTGACCTTGACATTGAAGGAGACAACCACAACACAGAAACTCGTGATCAGAGTCATGGGGTGAAAGAAGCTGGCCAGGAAGGTGACGCACCAAAGACAACAGATCGAAGCGGATACTACAACAAGGATAACCTCCAGGTATGGAAGGATAGATACCTGCGGAGGAACGAAGACCCTTCCAGAAGGGATGCAAAGACAGGGGGCATAAGCGCTTCCAAGGAGATAACATTCAAATATAGAAGAGCTCAACCTGAGTGAGCAAATCCCGGATTCCAGATCCCAGAAGACATGATCTCGGCCTAGATGAGTAGGTTCGAGAAAAGAAGAGCTCAACCTGAGTGAGTAGATCCAAGATTCCAGAAGATAAGATCTCGGCACCTGAGTCCGAGAAGAGAAGAGCACAATGAGCAGATCTCAGATCCCAGAAGATAAAAAGAAAACACGCAAGATCAGACTAAAGTTGGCAAGAATTGAGAAGCATGCTAGGGCCGAGGAGGACATACCGGGAACAAAGACGTCGGAACAAGAAAAGAGAAACGACTTGCCGATACGAGGCTGAAAATCAAACTCAGGTTGGAGCCAAGTAAGATCAATAGAGAAACCAAGGCCGACAACCTCGGCTTGAATTAAACCTCGGCGACAAGGTCGAAGCTACATGTATGATAAGAACCCAGGTGGATTTTAAGTTCACACTGGAGGGGCAAAGAGAAGAAGAATGCGTTTACCACTTGTTGAAATTTGTAGCAATTTACAAGTTGGAGTTAAGCTGATTCCTTATCTTCACTTGTTGAAATTTGTAGCAATTTACAAGTCGAAGTTAAGCCGAGATTATTCCTTAATTCACTTGTTGAAATTTGTAGCAATTTACAAGTTGAAGTTAAGCCGAGATGGTTCCTTATCTTCACTTGTTGAAATTTGTAGCAATTTACAAGTTGAAGTTAAGCCGAGATGGTTCCTTATCTTCACATGTTGAAATTTGTAGCAATTTACAAGTTGAAGTTAAGCCAAGATTACTGTTTCTCTTCGCTTGTTTAAATTAGTAGCAATTTACGAGTTGAAGCAAAACCGAGGTTATTGCTAAACACTTGTAGCAATCTACAGGTTGGTTAAACCAAAGAAGATGCTTAACACTTGTTGAAATTTGTAGCAATTTACAAGATAACGTTAAGCCGACATATGATCATCTGTTGAAATTTGCAGCAATTTACAGGTTGAGGAAAAAGCTAAGTATGTTGTTTAAACACTTATTGAAATTTGTAGCAATTTACAATAGATTATTGTTTAACACTTGTTATGTTAATCCTTGTTGATCCCTGTTACAGTATATGTTAATCCTTGTTGAAATTTGTAGCAATTTACAAGTAGGCTAGACCGAGATCACCGTTTAAACACTTGTTGAAACTTGAGAAAAAGTTTGCAAAGTTAACATTGAGTAGTATATGTTTCACACTTGTTAGAATTTATAAAAAGTTTGTAGGTCAGTATCTTGCCGAAGTAAAAGTTTTGTAGCTATTATACCCAAGGTATGTAACCCCGAGAAGATTGCACAAATGAGGCAAAGTATGAAAGGCATGCAAAATATTCTAAGTATAGAATCATGCAAGAGCAGTTAGAAGAAGATCAAGACAGAATTCATGGTGATTGACATGCCCTCACCATACAATATCATCTTGGGAAGGCCATGGCTGCATACAATGGGGGCAGTTCCCTCAATGTTGCATCAACTACTGCGGTTCCCAACAGAACATGGGATTGAAGAAGTCAGAGGGGATAAACTGCAGGCGGAGAATTGCGCCATGGTAGCAATAAAATCCACCTGCAGCATTCGAGAACTAGAGAAAGTAGAGACTGAAAACGAGGACATAAAGGTACTAAATGATGTCGGCAAGGAGCCAGTCGAGAGGAGTGAAGAGGCACTGAATAAAATCCTCGTCCAGGAAGGGGATGAAGAACACTTCTTTCTTCTCAAGCTTAGCCGAAGAAGAAGAAAGAGAATTTGAAGCTTGTTTGAGAGCAAACATTGAGGTATTTGCTTGGACACCTTATGAAATGCCTGGCATTGACCCCGAGGTCACATGTCACAAATTGAACGTCAATAGGTCGGCCAAACCTGTAAATCCAACGAGCAAAAGGACCGACGTTGATGCACGTCGAAGCAGTAGAAGAAGAAGTAGACAAACTTCTGGAGAACAGGGCCATCCGAGAAGTCAATTACCCGACATGGCTATCAAATACAGTGGAAGAAGAAATGATAATCAAAGAGCGAGGAATGTTAACATCGGCCAACAACAGACATTTTTCAGAAACAAAAAAGGTGACATATGCAAAGAAAACAAAAGTACAAAGATGAAGACCCTAAGAACTAGGGACTAAGGCAAGAACGTCAGACTAATCTACTTCAACGGTTGACGATGGTTCAGCATTGGCAGTCAGCTGGAAGAGCTTCTCTACCATTATCTCGGCAACAATTTCAAGAAGAGACACGGTTCTAAGACTATATAGAAAACAGAAACAAGAATGTAATTCGTAATCAAGAATGGTAATGAAGCTATCAGGAAATCAAGACAAAAAGTTTACACCAGTGTGTATTCGAGAAGATTATTTGGAAACAACGGGTAGAACAGCAATGGTGATTAACAATGAAGCAGAGCTTCTTTGAAAGCAACAAGAAATAAAACCAGAAGGAACAGTGGCTTACCAGAAAGAGAGAAGCCGGAATGAGAATTGCCGAAGTCTGACAACAATGACAGAATGACGTAAAGCTTCACCGGAGGAGAGGAACGAAGACAGTTGTAGAAGCTTGAAAGCTTGGAACAAATGACGGATTTAAGCAGAAGAGCTAGAAAGAGAAAAAGCCAGAGGATTAAATGAAAAAAGAGAAAAATAGTCAAGAAAATGACAAAGTTCAAAAATAAAGCCAAGTGCACAGGCACTAAGTAAGTATGTGAAGAGCAAGAAAGTAATGAACCAGACACGATGCTAGCAACAGAAAGCGGATATGACAAGAACAGTGCCAGGCACTCAAACAAAACTTGAAGACAGACGAGAACAGAAGGCCATAGATAGAAAATAAACAGATTCAAAGTAAATCAGAAGAGTTATGAAAGATTGAGCTTAATAGCAAGTAAAGAGTTTATGAACCTACAAAGTGAAATGAACGCCGATATGAAAATCGCCGGAGTCAAATAAGTGACTGGAAAATCGGGAACTCACCAGAGAGTGTGAGTGGAGCAGTTGCAAAGCTCTTGGAGTTTACGAATTAATGAAACCAGAACCTCGGCTAGGAGGCGCGATCTCAAGTAGCCTGGAAGGCATGAATCTTGATACTTGACACAAGTGGACAGTAAGGTCCAGGGAACTTTGAGGTCGGCGAGTTTGATCTCAGACAGAGGGGCACAGATGAACGAACAGTGTAGGTTCCATCACCTCAGAATGCCGAGGTAATAGAACCTAGGGGGCAGTTGTGGGGATATATTTTCTGAGTACCAACACGTGGCAAGGTGACGCCGACATGTCAGCCGAGGTGCCACGTGTCTTGGTCATTGTGCCGAGGTCATCTCGGCTAGGCCGAGGTTGCCTCCGAAGATATCAGAATCCGAGATAAGAGGATAAAGGACAAGAGTCCTAGAATGAAGATGGAACTCAACTTGGATATGGACAAGAGTCCTAGATGGGAAGAAGACTTCAGTTTGGGTAAAGATAAGACTCTTAGAGAGTTTATCCTAATCCCACTAGGAGTCCCAGATTAGCAGTAATCCTAAGTCCATTAGGGCCAGGCTCCTATTGGGACTAGGATTGTATTGGCTATAAAAGAGAGGCACCCCCATGGGTCTAAGGTATGCTTTTGATACTCAAGCTTGTGAGTTTAGTACTTGATTTATCTTTGAGAGATATACTGACTTGATCGTCGGAGTGCCCCCGGGTGGTTGAAACCACCGCGGGATTCTTATATTTCTGTTGCAGGTCAGTCAGGTGCCATCTATTCTGCCAGTGCTCTCCAGCTGGTTACTAAGCGGGCAGTGTGGTCAGAAAATCACCCACACAATTTCATAAAATCGAATGCTTACAGAATTTTTCATTTATTTCTCTTTCTCTTTCTTCTTTTAAGAAAATTATTTTCTATGGATTTACAAAATAATATTCTGGTTGGCAAAAATAAATAGTGATTATATGCTATTTGACAGATAGTAGTAATATACTATCTATTTTCTTTGACAACTAGTAGTAATATACTGGTGTCATTAACAATTCAGAATATTTATTTGTATAATTTTGTTAGAAATTAATTTTGGTTTTTAGAAATTATTTTCTGAGTGTTCTTTAATTAAAAAATAAATTAGGTTTTTAATTATTGAAGTGTTACAAAAATTTAATTTTCTATGTGGAATTAATTTGGTTAAATAAAATTTTATTTTATTTCCAACTTAATTGAAAAATAAAAGTTACATTCTTGTTTCTTTTATTTTTATAGAATTTAATTCTGTGAATTTGGTTTAATTTTCTGTGAAGTATAAATTCCAATTATAATTTTGTTTTATAATTTAGAATTCATGGATACTGAAACAAATACTCAAACAAGTACTGGTGTGGTGGCAGCAATTGCGCCAACCCCCTCTCCTGTGGTGACAGTACCGGTAAATCACGGTGAGAAGCCAGAGAAGTTTTTAGGAACTGAATTTAAAAGATGGCAACAGAAAATGTTGTTCTATCTTACAACTATGAACTTGGCTCATTTTTTTCTTGAGAATGCTCCTATTTTGAAAGAGAATGAAACCGACCGGCAAGTGGTTGCTGCAGTTGATGCCTGGAAGCATGCCGATTTCCTTTGCCGAAACTACATTTTGAATGGACTTGACAACACATTATACAACGTCTACAGTCCTATCAAAACATCAAAAGAACTCTGGGAGTCTTTGGAGAAAAAATATAAAACGGAAGATGCCGGCTCAAAAAAAATTGTGGTTGGCAAATTCCTGGACTTTATAATGGTTGATTCTAAAACTGTGAACAGCCAAGTTCTAGATCTCCAACTCATTCTGCATGACATTCACGCAGAAGGCATGTCTCTCAGTGAATCCTTCCAAGTTGTAGCCTTAATTGAGAAATTACCACAAGGCTGGAAGGAATTCAAGAACTACCTCAAACACAAGCATAAAGAAATGTCTTTGGAAGAATTAATTGTGCGTTTGAGGATTGAGGAGGACAACCGTAATTCTAAAAAGCGGGCTGGTAAGCATCCTATGGAGTCTAAAGCAAATGTGGTGGAACATGCTTCAAAAACCAAAAAACGAAAGTCTACTGGAGAAAGTTCATCACAAGGCTCTAAAGGGGGGGGGGGAGGAAATAAAAAGTAGAAGTTTAATGGCAAATGTTACATCTGTGACAAAGAGGGACACCGGGCCAAAGATTGTCGTAGCAAAGGCAAAAGAAAAAGAAGAACAAGCAAGAAGTTTGCTCAAGCCCATATGACCGAAGTGGACAATATTTCCAATGGTGTAGATGACATCAATCTTTCTGCAGTTGTTTCCGAGGAAAATCTTGTCGGAAATCCTAAAGAATGGTGGGTGGACACTGGTGCTACTTGCCATATCTGTGTTGACAAAAAGATGTTCACATCTTATTGTACAGTGGACAATGGTGAACAACTTTTTATGGGTAACTTTTCAACTTCCAAAGTTGATGGACAAGGGAAGATTGTTCTCAAGATGACATCTGAAAAAGAACTCACTCTCAACAATGTGTTGCATGTACCGGACATTCGCAAGAATCTTGTTTCAGGATCTTTGTTGAGTAAGAATGGGTTTAGGCTAGTGTTTGAGAGTGATAAATTTGTACTTACTAAGAATGGGATGTTTGTAGGAAAAGGTTACATGTCTGATGGCCTTTCCAAATTAAATGTAATGACCGTTGTACCCTCAGTTATTAATAAAAATACATCTTCTTACTTGCTTGAGTCTTCAAATTTATGGCATGGTAGACTAGGACATGTTAATTATGGATCTTTGCATAGATTAATTAATATGGAATGTTTACCTAAATTTCACATTGATTCAAATCATAAATATGAAATTTGCGTTGAGGCAAAATTATCCAAAACTCATTTTCATTCAATTGAAAGAAGTACGGAACCACTTAAATTAATTTATAGTGACATTTGTGATTTTAAATCAATTCAAACTAGAGGTGGAAAAAAATATTTTATCACTTTTATAGATGACTATACTAGATATAGTTATGTTTATTTAATTCGAATCAAGGATGAAGCTTTGGAAACTTTCATTCAATATAAGAATGAAGTTGAAAATCAACTTGGTAAGAAAATCAAGAAACTTAGTAGTGATAGAGGTGGTGAATATGAATCACATTTTGGTGAGTTTTGTAAAGAACATGGAATAATTCATCAAACCACCGCTCCTTATTCACCTCAACAAAATGAAATTGTTGAAAGGAAAAATAGGACTTTAAAAGAAATGATGAATGTCATGTTAATAAGTTATGGATTACCTCAAAACTTGTGGGGGGAAGCAATACTTTCTGCTAATTATATTTTAAATAAAGTACCTTGAAAGAAAATAAATCAAACACCTTATGAAATGTGGCATGGAAGAGTACCATCCTATAAATACTTAAAAGTGTGGGGGTGTTTGGCTAAAGTGGCTATTCCTAGTCCTAAAAAGACTAAGATAGGTCCTCAGACCATTGATTGCATTTTCATTGGTTATGCCAAGAATAGTAGTGCATATCAGTTTTTGATTTATAAATCAGAACATACTGAAATGCATGTAAATACTATTATTGAGTCTCGGAATGCATCTTTCTTTGAACATGTGTTTCCGAATAAGATTGGACAAGAGACTAATAATAAGAAAAGATCTTTTGATACTATTACTAGTAATGATCAAGATCAAGATCAAAATCAAGATCAAGAACAAGAGCAAGATCAAATTGATGAAGAGAAACCTAGGCGTAGTAAACGTGCTAGAAACTCAAAATCTTTTGGTCCAGATTTTCTAACATTTTTGTTAGAAAAATGAACCTTTAACTTTTAAAGAGGCTCTGTCCAGTCCTGAAGCTCATTTATGGAAAGAAGCTGTCAATAGTGAAGTTGAATCCATCTTGCGAAATCACACTTGGGAATTAGTGGACTTACCACCAGGTTGTAAACCTCTTGGGTACAAGTGGATTTTCAAAAGAAAAATGAAAGCGGATGAATCAATTGACAAATACAAGGCAAGACTTGTGATCAAAGGTTTTAGACAAAAAGAAGGTCTAGATTACTTTGACACATACTCGTCGGTTACTAGAATAACATCCATTAGAATGCTAATTGCTATTGCATCTTTATACAATCTAGAAATTCATCAAATGGATATAAAAACCTCTTTCTTAAATGGTAAGTTAAATGAAGAAATTTACATGGAACAACCACAAGGTTTTTCTGTTCCAGGAAAAGAAAAGAAAGTGTGTAAATTGGTTAAATCATTATATGGTTTAAAACAAGTGCCAAAGCAATGGCATGAGAAATTTGACAAGACAATGATGTTAAATGGTTTTAAAGTTAATGAGTGTGACAAATGTGTTTATATTAAAAACACAGACAAATGTTATGTCAATGTATGTCTTTATGTAGATGATATGCTCATCATAGGTAGTAATAATGATATGATTAAAACTACCAAGAAAATGTTGAATAAACATTTTGACATAAAGGCCACGGGCATTGCTGATTTAATTCTTGGTATGAAAATTACCAAAACATCAGAAGGTTATGCTTTGTCACAATCTCATTACATTGAGAAAATACTTGACAAATTCAGCAAAGACGATGATCATTTTGCTAGAACATCTGTAGATGTTAATTTGTATCTTTCTAAGAATATACAGGAAAGTATTTCTCAATTAGAGTATGCCCAAATTATTGGAAGCTTAATGTACTTGATGAACTGCACTTGCCCGGATATAGCTTATGCAGTTAATAAATTAAGTAGATATATGAATAATCCAGGAGTAGAACACTGGAAAGCAATTATAAGGGTTCTAAGATATCTCCTATTTACTTGTAAAATTGGGATGAATTATACTAGATATCCAGCAGTACTTGAAGGATACTGTGATGCAAATTGGATATCGGATACTAGAGACTCAAAGTTCACTAGTGGGTATGTCTTTACTCTCGGTGGGGCGGCTGTATCTTGGAAATCTTCCAAACAGACTTGCATTACTAGGTCTATTATGGAATCATAATTCATAGCTTTAGACAAAGCAGGGGAAGAGGCAGAATGGCTTCGCCACTTCCTTGAAGATATTTCAATGTGGCCAAAATCGGTGCCTGCTATTTGCATACATTGTGATAGTCAATCAGCAATAGGTAGAGCACAGAGTCATATTGTAACGGTAAGTCACGACACATTCGTCGTTGACATAATACCGTGAGACAACTACTCTCTAATGAAATTATTTCCATTAAATATGTGAAGTCTAAAGACAACATAGCGGATCCACTAACCAAAGGGTTAGAAAGAGAGTTAGTTGAGAATTCATCGAGGGGAATGGGACTTAAACCTATAAAATAAGAGTTACCACAACAGCAACCTAACCTAGTTGACTGGAGATCCCAAGATCTAGGTTCAAAGGGACAACCGAGTTGTGAATGACTCAGAAGGATCACTGGGGAGTCTAACTCCTACCCATTTCTAGGATGAAATAGTGATGTCTGCAGTGTGTTAGGTTAAATAAAATCTTAATGATTCTTTTATCTAGGTAAACCTAGTGGAGTATGGCAGGATACTCTTCATAAGAATCACCTATATAAGTGTAAACTGGGCCGGTTCTATGAGATTTGTGAAGGGCTAGAATTCTCTAGAGCACTCATGAAAGACCAAGTTGTTCAGGGCCAAAATTAACACAATAGTGCGAACTAAACCGTGTCTGGGGATATACTGTGTGAGTTCTATTGTCTTGGTTTACACAAACGGCTGAACAGTTCAAGACATCATGTTCATTGGTTAGCTAGTAAATCCAATAGTGTCTCACTAGGGAAGGTTCAAAACCAAAAGCTACCTATCTTTTGCAGAATATTTCTAATTTCTGCACTCTCTGTAATTAGCTCATGTTGTTGCATTTTCTCTTCGTCAAATTCTATTCATGTGGGGGATTGTTAGAAAAATGGTGAAATATAGGCTTATTTTAGGCCATGTTTGAGCCCAAATTTGAGTGGGCTCCTAACATCATTTGGGTTGGGTCTAAAGAGGTGATGTGTTCCTTGTCGCGTGGCAAGTCACACGGTGAAGATGGTTCATCAAAACCATTTATGAGTGAATGGAAAGTTGACGTCGTTTTTGGGTTTGTGGAATAGGAAATTTAAGGTAGTAAATGTGGGTTTCCTTGAAATGGACTGTCCCACATTGAAACTTTAAGAGAGCTTTTTTGTATATTTAAGCTCTAGACTACAACACTTGGGTTGGGCCCCAAGGGGCACCCCAAGTTTGTAGAAGGGAAGAGTTATGGACAAATAGAACCTTGGCTGAAAACCACCATACGCGCGAGCGCGCCGCCGTCTGTCCGGCCGAGCCAAGCCGGGCGCGAGTGTGGAGGTCAGGTCAGTTCTAATATTAATTTTTTGGACAAAAATTTATTTGAATTTTTCCATTTTCCAATTTGAAATTTAAATTCAAATTTTTGTTTTCCTAAAGTTGTACCTCTTTCAAAACTATTCCAACAGTTTTTAAAAAACTGTTTCAACGGTTTAAAACATTGTCCAGCAGCGGATATATTTTCAAACTATTTGAAATAACTGTTCTAAGAAGCAACAAACATAATCTGTTTGAATTCAAAACAGCATCTGTTCAAAACAGATTGCATCTTTTCACTTTCAAAACTGAATCTGTTGGACAGATTCACACCTGTTCGGACAAGACTTGTTGTGCCTATAAATACCAACATTCCAGCAGTGTTATATTATCCAAAAAATTAGTCTGAAATTAATTCCTTTATGTTGTCTAACTTTTATCTTTGGTGCATTATTCTTCATATTAGTTTTAGAATAAATTTTAGAGAGTTAGAACACAGGTTTGGTTCGCTGTTCAATTCGATTTGGAGTGCTACTACAAATTGGTTAAGATCTGTAACGCCCTCAAATACGACATGCATTTACATATAAACTAACCACATTCCTTTATTTCATTGAGTTTCATTACATAAGTATTACATGTTAACATCAAAACAAAATGCCCTACGGGCTTACAGCTTTCCAAGTTAACACTTGGTTACAACAAAAGAGTACTAACTCGTTTACACATTAAGCCCTTGGCTTGAAGTTACATGTAATACATCAAAAGTAAAACAACTACACTATGTCCGCCTCTAGCCTCCCAAGCTATGTCCTTGGAGGTGGCATGCATCCTGTACCTGAAAATGATATTCCCATATAGGGTGAGCCACAGCCCAGTAGAGATACACTAAACCAACCATGGACAATGACTAAAATATTAGCAATTGATAGATGGTCAACACTGATACAATCACATAAATAACATATTTATGTCAACGACTTACAAGTCCCAATTACTTTTCATTTTTCCTTTAACAACAGATAAGCATACTAGCTCTATCATCATTTCCACAGATATGTATAAAAACTATATCTCACATTCAGATAAGCATAAAAACTATATCCACATTCTCAACAGATATATATAACAACAATATCCACAGATAAGCATACAAGCTGTATCCACACTTCACAAAGATAAGCATATGAGCTCTATCTTCACTTCTCTAGACAAGCATATGAGCTGTGTCTACGGAGTTCATCCCCTATCTCCTCCCAATACCTATCCGGTTTAGAGGTACATCCCCTATCTTCCCCTAAACCGCGGAGTACATCCCATATCTCCTCCTCTACACATAACGTATACAAACACAATGGTTCTATATACAATCACCCAATACATACAAATAATGTATTCTATCAACCGTCAAGTTCCATGACACATTTCATTGATTAGTTTCAGTTTACCTAATCATCATGCATTGTCTACAACAATCACGACTATCCTCCACCGATAGCCCAAAGCAGTTATTTCTAAAACAGAAAATAAATGCACAAATGGATATTCAATCAACATTTCATTTCTTCATTCTTCTTAATTAATTATCCCAATTAATTAAACAATGTAGTTAGGGCAATTCCCATAATTAACATTTCAACCCTTAGGTCCCATTTTCATCAATGATTCAACAATCATTCCATTCTTTTCATGCCAAACATGCATCTAGGTTTATTATGAATAAAACCCCAACTTTTGTAAAATTACACAAAAGTCCCAAACTTTCACAAAATTACCAAACCAAGCCCAACATCTCAAAATACCAAAATTTAAAGACAAAACCCATAGAGAGGAGTAGGATATCCCTACCTCAAATTCGAAGTCCCAAAGGAGAAGACGACAAAACCCAACGTGCTCCAAAACCCGAGATTTTCAGATTAAAATGAAGCCCTCGACGATCAACAACTTTTTTGTAAAGGCCAAAGGTGAGTAAATCACTCCTACTAGATCAAAACCTAGAGAGAAGGTAGAGTCTAGAGTGAGAGGCTCAACAATGGTGATTTTGAAAAAGTAAGAGAGAGAAGAGAAAGTGAAAAAGTGATTTGAAAAGTCACAATTTCGGGACTTTAACCCAGGTCTCCGCTCGAGCGTAAAACACCCCGCTCGAGCGTCCACTCACAGACTTCCGCTCGAGCGGCCAACCGCCCGCTCGAGCGCAGAATGCACTCGCCCAGCACTTTTGCAGAACCAGGACTCCGCTCGAGCTCCCAACCATACGCTCGAGCGGCCACTCACACAGATCCGCTCGAGCGGCCAACTCCACACTCGAGCGTACAACACTGCACAACAAATACTGGATGGGTGAATTACCCGCTCGAGCGCCAACACCTCCGCTCGAGCGTACAGGCCAAAAATCTGGGCAACTAGTTTTGGTTTCTAAACTCAACCAACCTGAAACAAATCCGCCCAACACATCCTATAACTCAAATACGAAGTAAAAGGATGTAAACAAAATAATAAACAACTACCAACATCCACGGACACATGTCCGGATCACGATATAACAAGGGTAAACCCGGGATCGCTATAACCTCCCCCCCTTAAAGAATTTCGCCCCCGAAATTAAGCACAAGTTTTCAAAACAAGTTTTCCTTCATTTTAGACAATGTTACAATTTAACATTCAACAATTCGACCCATTACCGGTCATCCCATCCCTTTAACAAGAGACATATCACAATATGTAAACAACATATGTATTTTCAACATGCATTAACATTATGCACTATCTTTCCAATTTCAACAATATATTCAACACATATAGTGTCACATTCAACTTCCATATGAGGCAAGTTCCAAACATACTTCCAATAATCAAAACATTTTCAATGTTTCACAACTTAAGACATATATAAAAGCTCTTAAGTTCAACAAAAAGTAAAATTTAAATACAAGATTACATATCAACAAACAAGTCCGGATATTTCTCACGGACTCCCGACTCACGTTCCCAAGTGGCTTCCTCCACTCCGTGATGTTTCCACAAGACTTTCACCAAAGGAATGGTCTTGCCACGCAGGACCTGATCCCGCCTATCCAAGACCCGTACCGGTCTCTCCTCATACGAGGCATCCTCATCTACCTCTAAATCAGTCCAATCCAACACATGTGATGGATCTGGCTCATACTTCCGAAGCATACTCACATGAAACACGTCATGCACTCCGGACAACTGCGGTGGTAAGGCTAATCGATAAGCAACCTCACCAATCCTCTCAAGGATCTCAAAAGGACCAATAAACCGAGGGGATAACTTCCCACTCTTCCCAAACCTCATCAGGCCTCGTCTAGGTGATATCTTCAAAAAGACATGATCACCTACCTCAAACGCCAAAGGCCTCCTCCTACGGTCGGCATAACTCTTTTGTCGACTCTGGGCTGTAACAAGCCTCTTACAGATAAGCTCAACTTTCTCCGTCGTCTCCCTAACTAACTCTGGACCCAACAAAGGTGCATCACCCACCTCGGCCCAACACACTGGAGACCTACACGGTCGGCCATACAAGGCCTCAAACGGTGCCATACCGATGCTAAACTGAAAACTGTTGTTGTAGGCAAACTCTACCAATGGCAAGTGCCTCTCCCACGTCCCACTGAAGTCCAGGACACAACCCCGAAGCATATCCTCGAGGATCTGAATAGTACGCTCGGACTGCCCGTCAGTCTGAGGATGATAAGCCGTACTAAAGGTCAACTTAGTGCCCAAGGCACTCTGCAAACTCTGCCACAACCTAGCAGTAAAACGAGGATCTCTATCTAAGACGATCGTCACTGGGACCCCGTGCAATCTCACTACGTCCCGAATATACAGGTCGGCAAGATGATCTACCGAATCTCTCACGCGCATAGGAATAAAGTGCGCCGACTTAGTCAACCGGTCTACAACCACCCAAATAGCATCACTACCCCGCTGAGTCCTCGGAAGACCTACAACGAAGTCCATAGTGACATGCTCCCACTTCCACTCGGCAATAGGCAAGGGTTGCAACAAACCCGCTGGCCTCTGATGCTCGGCCTTCACTTGCTGGCAAGTAAGGCACTTCGATACGAAAACAGCCACATCTCTCTTCATACCCCGCCACCAAAACTGGCGACCCAAATCCTGATACATCTTAGTACCTCCCGGATGCACCGCAAGGCGCGAATGGTGAAACTCTCGGAGTACTTCCTCTCGGCAAGACTCCGGTACAAACAAACGGTTTCGGTATCTCACACTCAGGTCGGGATACACCGTCAAACCCTTCTCAACTTTCCCACTGGAGATCTTCTCTCGGAGGGATTCTACCTCAAGGTCACCTCTCTGTGCCTCTAACACTCTAATCACAAGTGTAGGCTGCGCAACAACAGAAAACAAGGCCGCAGCCTCGACAGATTCGCCCAGTAGCAAATCAAACTCACCAAGTGCTCCCAACATCTCCCATTCCCGGATGGCTATACAAGCTACATCACTAATGGTTTTCCTACTAAGGGCATCGGCCACAACATTGGCCTTTCCCGGATGATAATGCAACTCAAAATCATAATCCTCGATGAACTCCATCCATCTCCTCTGCCTCAAATTCAAGTCTCTCTGTGTAAACAGATACTTCAAACTCTTATGATCTGAGAATACCTCGAACCTCTCACCATAAAGGTAGTGCCTCCAGATTTTCAAGGCAAAGATCACAGCTGCTAACTCTAGGTCGTGTGTGGGGTAATTCTTCTCGTGTATTTTCAACTGACGTGAGCCATAAGCTACCACTTTCCCCTCTTGCATCAACACACAACCCAAACCCTCTCGTGAGGCATCACAATAAACCGCATAACCCAACCCTCTCTCCGGAATAATCAACACCGGAACGGTGGTCAATCTAACTTTCAGCTCTTGGAACGACTTTTCACAAGTCTCACTCCACACAAACTTGACTCCCTTCCGAGTCAGCCTAGTCAACGGTGACGCTAACCTGGAGAAATCTTTCACAAACCGACGGTAATACCCAGCTAATCCCAGAAAACTGCGGATCTCAAACACACTCTTAGGCTGTGCCCAATCTTGCACTGCCTCAACCTTGGATGTATCAACAGACACCCCTTCCCCGGATACCACGTGGCCTAAGAATTTGACTTCCCTCAGCCAGAACTCACACTTCCCAAACTTGGCATACAACCTATGGGCTCTAAGTAACTCAAGCACCACTCTCAAGTGTGCCTCGTGCTCCTCCTCAGAAGACGAATAGATAAGGATGTCGTCCACGAAAACAACCACAAATCGGTCTAAGAACTCCCGGAAAATCCGGTTCATCAAGTCCATAAAGACTGCCGGTGCATTGGTAAGCCCGAATGGCATCACCAAAAACTCATAATGGCCATACCGCGTACGGAATGCCGTCTTAGGAATATCTTCCTCCCTGACCCTCAACTGGTGGTAACCCGATCTCAAGTCTATTTTAGAGAAACAACGGGAACCCTTCAACTGGTCAAACAAATCATCTATACGGGGCGTAGGATACTTATTCTTAACCGTAGCCCGATTCAACTTCCGGTAGTCTATACACAATCTCAAGGCACCATCTTTCTTTTTAACAAAGAGTGCCGGTGCTCCCCACGGTGAAACACTAGGGCGAACAAAACCCTTATCGAGCAATTCCTGGAGCTGAACTTTCAACTCAACCAACTCTGCTGGAGCAAAACGGTAAGGTGCCATAGAAATCGGCACCGTACCAGGCACTAAATCAATAGAGAACTCTATCTCTCGGTGAGGTGGCAAACTAACAAGATCTTCGGGAAAGACATCCGAATACTCACAAATCACCCTTGGCAATACAACCTGGGTCTCACCACTCTCACCACTCTCAAAGCTGGCAAGTAGACTACTAAGCTCACTTCGCCCTCGCGAATCATACCCCGGTGGCAAAACACTACCAACCCGGTCTCCCAAGAAATGGAACCACTCCCCGCTCAAGGTACATAACGTGACCCTCTGGCGGTAGCAATCAATAACAGCCCGGTATGACGATAACCAGTCCATACCCAAAATAACATCAAAACCCTTCATGGGCATGACAACAAACGAAAAAGGAAGCCTATAGTCGGCAACCTCTATATCACATCCTCTAACACCCTGTTTCAGGATCAACTCACCACCCAAAGGCGATACCACACAAATAGGAGATGCTAACCGTGCTAACTCCAATTCCAAAACCGATGCAAATGCAGCAGATACAAAAGAATGAGATGCACCCGTGTCTATCAACACATTAGCAACTGAGTTGCAAAATAGAAAAGTACCTCTCACTACTGATGGAGCCGGTACTAAATCCTGCGCGGTAACAGCATACACGCGCCCCGTAGGCCCCTGGTCTACCTGCTCACCTCTCGGAGGAAAAGACTGCTGCACAGACTGGGATGACGAAACTCCCGGATTGGCCCTCGAGGCCTGCACAGACTGAGCTGGCTGAAAACCCTGCGTCTGCCTAGAACCAGACGCTCCCGAAGTGGCACTCAACTGTGGGAAAAACCTCTTCATGTGCCCAGGTTGTCCACACTGATAACAAGTCAAGAGCTGCCCCCTGCCCAAACTCTGACTCTGCGGTCTAGCTGAAGAAGAAGCAGCTTTCTGACCCCCACCCTTCTGCGGGCAAACAGAAACCTTGTGACCCAGCTGGCCACACTTGTAACAAGTGAATTCCCCCTGACTGCCTCTCCCGAGCCTACACTCGGCACTGGAAAGGTCGATCTAGAGACTGCACCCTGAGACTGCTGAGGGTTATAACCCTTCTGTCTCCTGCCATCACCCTGACTATCCTGGCTCCTCTTGGAGCCTCTCTGACCCTCATCCTCCTCCTGCATCATAAGCTCCATATGAGCTGCAGCGTCCACTAGGTGTCTATACTCTCGAATATAAGACCCACCAATTCTCAACTTGAGGCCCCGCCTCAACTTCCGCTCAAACTCATAGCAACGGCGTTCCTCAGACGCCACCAGTTCAGGTGCAAACCTAGACAGACTGGTAAAAGTAGCCTCAAACTCGGCCACTGACAAGCCCTGCTGATTAAGCCGGCTAAACTGATCCCTCAGCTTCTCCCTAGCTGCTACTGATAAAAACCTCTCCTGAAAAGCATTCACAAACGCCTCCCAAGTACCACCAACACGAGCTTTCTCGTACTTCCACCATTGACCCGCATCTCCCTTCAGTTGGAAGGATGCCAAGGTCACTTTCAGTGCTCCGTCCTCGATGCCAAGCATCTCAAACGTCTTCGTTGTCTGTTCGAGCCATTCATCTGCCTTAAGCGGCTCTTTAGGATCCCCGATAAACTCGTCCGGATTACACCGAAAGAACTCCCTCTTTAAGAAGGAAGGCCCTGTCTCAGCTGCCTGATTCCCAGCTCTAAGAATACCCAAAGCTCCCGCTATCTCTCTGGCCAAGGCACCCATAACCTGCTGACCTACTGGCTCGGCCACAGTGGCCTGCCCAACCCCCTCCTGTACTACCGGAATCTCACCAGGTAACGGTACTTCCTGCCTCGCAGGTCTACCACGCCTAGCACCTCTTCCTCGTCCTGACATCCTAATAAAGGCAACACAGAACATTAGCACATTCATAAATGTGCCGAAACTAAACACTCACGTCCTAATACATGGACAACTGTAATTCACTCCACATAAGCACATAAACACATAAGCACTTACGAATTTCATTTCCGGATAATGATAGTCCCGAGACGTTACTAGAGTTCCGGTTAGAAACAGCATTGATCAAGTGCTTTTCCAACAAGACTCCCAGAAACTCAAGGATCCAATCAATATCCCAGAAATTAAATCCCATACCCACATAGTCACATAAGCATGTTATCACTTAAGCCCATAGCATATGATACCACATTTAAGTCTCTATCAAGCGAGACAAACCCATTGTGATTCTAATCACATCCCACGTACCCAAAGTATTCGAACCCGGTACGCTCTGATACCAAGTTGTAACGCCCTCAAATACGACATGCATTTACATATAAACTAACCACATTCCTTTATTTCATTGAGTTTCATTACATAAGTATTACATGTTAACATCAAAACAAAATGCCCTACGGGCTTACAGCTTTCCAAGTTAACACTTGGTTACAACAAAAGAGTACTAACTCGTTTACACATTAAGCCCTTGGCTTGAAGTTACATGTAATACATCAAAAGTAAAACAACTACACTATGTCCGCCTCTAGCCTCCCAAGCTATGTCCTTGGATGTGGCATGCATCCTGTACCTGAAAATGATATTCCCATATAGGGTGAGCCACAGCCCAGTAGAGATACACTAAACCAACCATGGACAATGACTAAAATATTAGCAATTGATAGATGGTCAACACTGATACAATCACATAAATAACATATTTATGTCAACGACTTACAAATCCCAATTACTTTTCATTTTTCCTTTAACAACAGATAAGCATACTAGCTCTATCATCATTTCCACAGATATGTATAAAAACTATATCTCACATTCAGATAAGCATAAAAACTATATCCACATTCTCAACAGATATGTATAACAACAATATCCACAGATAAGCATACAAGCTGTATCCACACTTCACAAAGATAAGCATATGAGCTCTATCTTCACTTCTCTAGACAAGCATATGAGCTGTGTCTACGGAGTTCATCCCCTATCTCCTCCCAATACCTATCCGGTTTAGAGGTACATCCCCTATCTTCCCCTAAACCGCGGAGTACATCCCCTATCTCCTCCTCTACACATAACGTATACAAACACAATGGTTCTATATACAATCACCCAATACATACAAATAATGTATTCTATCAACCGTCAAGTTCCATGACACATTTCATTGATTAGTTTCAGTTTACCTAATCATCATGCATTGTCTACAACAATCACGACTATCCTCCACCGATAGCCCAAAGCAGTTATTTCTAAAACAGAAAATAAATGCACAAATGGATATTCAATCAACATTTCATTTCTTCATTCTTCTCAATTAATTATCCCAATTAATTAAACAATGTAGTTAGGGCAATTCCCATAATTAACATTTCAACCCTTAGGTCCCATTTTCATCAATGATTCAACAATCATTCCATTCTTTTCATGCCAAACATGCATCTAGGTTTATTATGAATAAAATCCCAACTTTTGTAAAATTACACAAAAGTCCCAAACTTTCACAAAATTACCAAACCAAGCCCAACATCTCAAAATACCAAAATTTAAAGACAAAACCCATAGAGAGGAGTAGGATATCCCTACCTCAAATTCGGAGTCCCAAAGGAGAAGACGACAAAACCCAACGTGCTCCAAAACCCGAGATTTTCAGATTAAAATGAAGCCCTCGACGATCAACAACTTTTTTGTAAAGGCCAAAGGTGAGTAAATCACTCCTACTAGATCAAAACCTAGAGAGAAGGTAGAGTCTAGAGTGAGAGGCTCAACAATGGTGATTTTGGAAAAGTAAGAGAGAGAAGAGAAAGTGAAAAAGTGATTTGAAAAGTCACAATTTCGGGACTTTAACCCAGGTCTCCGCTCGAGCGTAAAACACCCCGCTCGAGCGTCCACTCACAGACTTCCGCTCGAGCGGCCAACCGCCCGCTCGAGCGCAGAATGCACTCGCCCAGCACTTTTGCAGAACCAGGACTCCGCTCGAGCTCCCAACCATACACTCGAGCGGCCACTCACACAGATCCGCTCGAGTGGCCAACTCCACGGTCGAGCGTACAACACTGCACAACAAATACTGGATGGGTGTATTACCCGCTCGAGCGCCAACACCTCCGCTCGAGCGTACAGGCCAAAAATCTGGGCAACTAGTTTTGGTTTCTAAACTCAACCAACCTGAAACAAATCCGGCCAACACATCCTATAACTCAAATACGAAGTAAAAGGATGTAAACAAAATAATAAACAACTACCAACATCCACGGACACATGTCCGGATCACGATATAACAAGGGTAAACCCGGGATCGCTATAAGATCATTGTATCGTGGGAGATAGACGCCACATAACCATAAGCACCGTAGCGGGGCGAATCTGTCTTAAGGACAGAGTGTCACACACTCAACTTGATCTTTTATTTTTCATTTGGTTCGACAAAATAAATTCTGTAAGTTTTATTTTATTTTGTTTGAATTAGTTTCTATTTATTTTATTTACACAGAAGATTGTTCCAACATGTAATATATCATTTTGTAGTGTGAGGTTATAAATTTAAATTCAATAAAGAGGAGTTTGATACTTTTTAGTTTCTGTCCTTAGGAAGATTATTCAGCATTCCTATTGTTCTGTAGTTAGAGATTAAAAAAAAAATGACTTAGTTAATTTGTATTGGAATTTCATATTAGACAAGAAAATTGTTAAGATATTCTAAAAGGAAATAGGGTGAATTGTTGTGCCTCCCGCACAACAATCACTGTTGTGAGGCTGTATGGGCCTATTTAGGGGCCCATTTTAATAATCTGAATCGTTAATTTTTAAGAGTATATCAACTAGAACATACCTGTAAAAAATCAAATTGATCGGATACCGTTAACCATTTCATCGAATTACATTTGTATCTAAAAAATAAATGACAAATGTGATTTGAATTATAAAACTAAATACAAATGTGAGTAGAATAAAGGGTTAAAGATATTCAATCAACTTAATTTTTTGCATGTATATATTCTACTTGTTAGGTTTTTATTCTTGGCAATCTCGTTTGACAAAACTCCTTTCAGTTGTAATTTTATTCGATCTTCTATTTCAGTGAGGCTGAGTTTTAGATGCAAATCCAACCCGAATTGCGTCTATGCAGAGGAGTTTGTGATCTTAATCCTATCACGTTTGCCTCTTCGCTAACTATGTCAGGGATCGAGCTACCCGGTCAGCTTGCGGGGGTCTAGGGGATAGCGCCCCTTGGCGGGTCTAGGGCAACGCCCTAGTGGGGTCGAGGGGCAATGCCCCCGAAGCAAAAAGTAAAAATGCAGTCTAAGTTGCTTGTTCGCTTGAGCAGCCATTTGTGCGCTCGAGCGGAGAATTTTTGGTTCCAGAAGTTTGAACTGTCTGTAAAAGTACTGGAAGTTGTGTTTTTGCGCTCGAGCAGAACTTCCTACGCTCAAGCATCAGTCCGCTCGAGCAGCCATTCTTGCGCTCGAGCGGAGATCGTGGATCAGTTTTCTATAAATATGTGGTTCCATCCGCTTTTAGGGTTACGACTTCCAGATGTTCTTCTTAGGTATTAGCGTTTTCATCTGGAGCTTCTTTGCTTGTTTCCTTTAATATCTATGAGAGTCTATATCATGAATTGAGTAGATCATACCAAAGGGTTTGTTTGTTTAGTTTGTTTTATTCAAAAAGCGAGAGTTGTTCTCCGGTGGATTCCGGGGAATTTGGGCCTGAAGCTTTGGTGGATTCCGGAGTTGCTCATCATCATCGGCGTTGTGGATTCAATGTTGGGCAAGACAATTCCGAGGTGAAGACGGGGCTGGAAGCGGCACATAGAGGTCGGTTCAATTCGAGCGTGGATTCGCTAGGGAATTGAGAATACACTTGTGTAATTTCTTTATGTCTTCTTAGTGGATTGTTGTGTAGCTTTTGCCTTGGGTTTTCTTATCAGAATTGGAGGAGCTCTAATTGTGATTTTTTCACGTAAAATCGTTGTGTCGATTTGTCTTTGATTGTTTTATTGGGATTGCTGTTTACTGGTTAAAATTTGTACATAATCACAAATCAATATTTAGGGAATTTCTAAATTTTTCACTACTATTTGTACTCTAAAGAGTGTACGGTTCAAATTATTGAAACAGTTCTCAAAATGGATCCATATAACCCCATAACAGTAACTATTGTGCAAAAAAACATAACAGTTACCCCTTTTTTTTTTCTTTTTTTTTTTTTTTTTTTGATACTTAGAACACCCTCAAGACAAGACCCTTAGGATCCACCCATACAAGCCAAATTGGAAGAAACTAGTCGATCCACCTAAACTGTCGGACTTCCACTTGAGTAGTAGGCGGTTCGAATCCTACTCAGTAAGAAGATGAGCATACTCCCTTACCAACTAGGATGGTTCCTTGGTGGTAAGTTACCCCACTGTCATTCTAAAAATATCTAACAATTTTTCGTAGCAGTCACGTGTACGAAATGCATGTGAACATTGGTGCTAATCAAGTTTTAAAAAAAATATTTCATTGCTTTCTACTCTTTAGTCTCACTGAAAGAGATAATATAATTATATTAAAATTGTAAAAATTATTGTATGTTTTTTAAATTCTAAAAGAATCAGTGTAATACACCTAAAAATAAATGAGAGAGCTTGTGAAGGATGCTCTATTAATACCTCCCCATTTAAAGTTTATGGAAATGTGTGCAATATTTAATTATGTTATTGAAAGAAACTGCAATTTATGATCAGTGGTGTTTAGAAAAAACAATTATAAAAGAATAATAAATATTATAAATATTAATAATTAAAATTATAAATTTTTTTACTAATGTGTAATAATTTTTAAAAACTCTTGAATGGTAATTTCTCTAATAAAAAACAACTCAACAACCAAAATTCCAAATTAGTCTTGGGTTGTTGATTCCATCCCTCCCTTTTTTTTTTTTATTATATATGTATAGTTTAGGAGCACTTACATGTCGGTCTTATTGCCCAAATTTATTTATTTACAAGTTTTATCTATTTTTTTACTTGTCAATATCCCTAAAATACTCTTCATTCACCTTTTTCATCCCCAGTATTAACACTGTTATGACTCTGTCCTCTTTCACCAACAACCACCTCCGGTGACAGTTTTCGATGACCACCTCCAAGGCCGGTGACCATTTCCAGTAAGAATTTTTTGTGACATTTTTTTGTCTTTTTTCCAACAAAAATAACATCTATCACAATCACATCACTACCGCCATCACTTCCAACACTCAGTATTCATTCTCACTCACTTACATTTACATACATATAATCACTAACTTCATTTACTATAGCAATCCCGGTTCTGGCTCGACTGTTGTGGTATTCCGGATTCAGGTTTAATGCTTTCATATTGTTGTGTACCTCTTTCTTCCCTTGTATGTCTTTGAAATTGGCCCTTGGGTTGTTGTGGTTGCGTTTGGAACAGGTTGATTGCTTGTTTTTCCAAAACCTTGTTGCCCAAATTTTTGGTTCTTGCTCAAGCGGCCATTCTTGCGCTCGAACAGGCTATGTAAATTTTGGTCCACCACTCGAGCGGTCTTTCTTGTGCTCGAGCAGGATTTGCAAACTCTCAGTACTTTACACGTCTACAAAAGTGCTAGAGAGGTGTCTTTCACGCTCGAGTAGCGTTTCCTACGCTCGAGCGAGTGGGCGCTCGAGCATCCTTTCTTGAGCTCAAGCGGTTTGTCTGTTGTCTGCAAAATACTGGAGAAATGTATTCTACGTTCGAGCGGGCCTCTTCTTGCGCTTGAGCGGGACAAGTTTTTGTGTCTGACGCTCGAGCGTCAAACTCTCTGCTCGAGCGGACTGCACGTATATCAGATCGCAAAAGTGACTTTTTACATTTCTTTTTCATATTTTTTCATCCTAAACCCTAAAGTTGAGAGCTTCTCTCTCTAAAATTCTCTCTCTCTCTCGCTACATTTTGACCTAGATCTATTGATTTCTCCACCCTACTCCCTTTGATAAAAAGATAAAACTTCTCAAGATCTTTCATTTGACCCGATTAAAGTTAGATTTCAACATTTTGGAGTTCCATCCTTACTTGGCTCATCTTTTCTCTTTAAGGTAGGGATTTTCTACACTTTGTTATGATTTTTAACTTAGTCATTTGTGATTGTGTAACAATTGTGGGATTTGGGTGTATTTTGAGCCAAACCTAGGGTTTGGGTGAGATGTAAAAGAGGGGTTTTTGGTGGAAATGGAATAAATGAACTTGGGGTTTGAAAATGAAGTCTTGTTATGTCAAAATAGGTGATTTTTTCCCCTAAATTGATTATTATATCTATTTTGTATAAATAGTTGAAATTGATGTTACAAATATGGAATTGAGTGAGTATTGAAATAGATGATGGAATTGAGTATATAATGCTTCACACCCTTAGAAATTTTGGATAAATTATTTGTCTTAAGATTGTATATCTGTTTCGAAATATCTATATTGGGCTATCAGTGGATGATAGCTTTGTTTGTTGAAGAAATTGCATGTGGATTAGATGAATTGAAACCAGTCCATGGTTGATTATCATTGAATATGATCATGTTGTGAATACATTGTATATGTATGATTATTTGAGAGGAGAAAGAAGATGTACTCCATACATGTGATTATGTGTTTAAATACATTGTATATGCATGATTGTTTGGGAGGAGAAAAGGGATGGACTCCATTATAATTAAGTTGGCCGGAGTGTCTTGGGTGAAAGTCCCCGAAACTATACATGGGTGTCGATCCCGCGGACAAAATATCCCTAAAATGGCAAATTGAAACTATACATGGGTGCTGATCCCACAGACGAAATATCCTTAAGATGGAAATTGGAAGTGTTTATACGTTGATTGTGAAACTTTGAACCATTGAGTTGTAGTCTCATTTGGGTTATTGAAAAATAATGAAGTTGGTTCGTGCGTTAAAATGAATTGAAGAAAAAAATGAAATGGAATATGGAATTGATATTTGATGATTATGAAAAATGTGAATGTTTTATCCCTAGCATTATATATGCACATGCACTTATAACTCTATTAAATCTCATATATTGTGTTAGATTATTCCTACTGGGCTGTGGCTCACCCTACTTGGAAAAAAAAAAATTCAGGTAATGATGACATGCCTCCACCAAGGTAATAACATTGTCAAAATCTTGGGAAGCAAGAGTTTCTTGTCTTGTTTTGTTTTATTTTTGTATAGCCTAGGGCTAAATTTGTATGAGCTAGTCTCCTTTTGTTGTAACCAAGCCAAGACTTGGAAAGGTGTATGCCCAAAGGGCATTTATTTATGTTAAACTCTTTTGTATTATTATCTTCTGGTAATGAAAGGACTATACACTCTTATTGATGAAATTGTTAATTATGCTTTGGATCATATTTATTGTATTATTTTGGGGGCGTTACATTCACGTATATATTTATTTACTCACAAAAATACAACCACACACAAATATATACATAGAGAAAGTAATAGATACTAATCTAATAAACTAATCATAAATGCATTCAGGGATAAATTTATCACTGAAAAAAATCACTAGTAAAATCATTCATAATGTAAGAAATGGTTTGAGACCATTGTTTGGCAAAAACAGTTTTTTCTTAAACTTTGGTCTAATTTTTAGGTGAGACCCATGCGCCAAAGCTTGCGGGTCCATGTGGCAATGCGTTCTTTGATATGTAACAATTCACATCGTATATTTGGTTGCTCAAAACCATTATCGGATGAATGGGAAATCAATACTAGATTGAACTCCATGAAAATGGTATTTGGTGAAGTTTCCATAAAGAATGGAGTTAAGGTTTGCCCTACATTGTTTTGGTGGGCAAACTTTGTATGGGTTTATAAGCCTTGGGTTTGTAACTTTTTTTTTTTTTGGGGGGGGGGCAAGAGGTACCTAAGTTTTGTGAAAGGGTGAGGTTATGGGCAAAGTGGGTTAGACCCATTGGACCCAAAACAAACACACGCGCGCGCCGCCGTTTGTCCGTCTAGCCTGACGAATTAGGTGCGTGGTGTGAGGTTAGGCTTGTTCGGGCCAAAAATATTTGAATTTTATTTTTCTAAAAATTAAATTCTTACCATTTGGAATTTGAATTTCAAAATTAATTCGTTTGGTCCAATGCACCTACTCCTCTTACTGAACAGGTTCCTACCTATTTAAATTAAACTTGAACAGGTTTTATCTATTCAATTCAATCCAAACAGGTTTTTACCTATTCAAACTGGTTTTATTTGTTCAATTCAATCTGAATAGGTTTTTACCTATTCAAACTCTGTCCCGAACAGGTTATTACCTGTTGAAACCTGTTCTGAAACGCCATAAGTTCTCTTATAAATAGTCAATCCCTCATTCGAATTTAACACTCAATTTTTTCATTCTTTCTTCTGCTATTGCTTTCTGCATTTTGCTGCATTTATTTTTTTTATGAAAAAGTGTATAAACACAAAGTGTGTTCGTTGTGTGAATAGCTTGTAGTGCTGCTACTATTTGTTGTAGATCATTTCACCCTGGAAGATAGACGTCCATAATCTGTTAGCACTAGGGAGAAGACGAATCTGTCTTAAGGAGACAGTATAAACCACTAGACTTGATCATTTTCAAAAATATTTTCTGTAGGTATTTTTCTAGTTTTATTTTGTTTCCTTTCTCCTACTATGTTTCCATTTTCGAATTGCTTTCTGTAATTAAATAGATTTTGGAAAATCTTTCTTTTTAATTTATTCCTTGTGTTTTCTGTTTGTTGTTGAGTACACAAATATAATTTAATACAGTGAAGATTGTCCAACAATCTTAAGACATATTTGCTTTCTTTAATACGTCTTCGTTGTATTAATAATTTTTTTTTATAATCTTGTTTTATTTGAATCCAAGAAAATAATTTTTTAGTTTTTGTAACAAGAAAATTATTGTGTTGTATTTTATTTTTCTGGTTTTAGTAACTATAAAAGTACAATTATTTTGTGTTATAACTTATTTTTTGGTTTTAGTAACTAGAAAATTAATTTGTGTTTTGGTTTTGATTTTTTTTTTTTTTTTTTTTGTAATATGATATTATGGCTTCTGCAACTGAAAGTAGTACTCCAAATCCAATTATTACAACAACTCCAATCCTTACCCAAAATCATGTTCAAGTTCCAATAAGTCATAGAGAAAAACTGGAAAAATTTAATGGCATCGAGTTTAAGAGATGGCAGTAGAAAATATTGTTCTATCTTACAACTCTTAATCTTGCCCGGTTTATTCATGAAGATGCTCCAATGCTTAAAGAGGATGAAAGTAATCTGCAAGTTGTTGATGTGGTGGATGCATGGAAGCATTTTGATTTTCTTTGCAGAAATTACATCCTCAATGGCCTAGACAATATGTTGTATAATGTTTACAGCCCCTTGAAAATAACAAAAGAATTGTGGGATTCTTTGGAGAAAAAATACAAGATAGAGGATGTTGGCACAAAGAAATTTATTGCTGGTAAATTTATGGATTTTGTTATGGTAGACTCCCAAACGATAATTTCTCAAGTTCAAAGTTTTCAATTAATCTTGCATGATATTCATACCGAAGGTATGTCTTGTAGTGAGTCTTTCCAAGTCGCAGCATTAGTGGAAAAATTGCCACCGGCTTGAAAAGATTTCAAAAATTATTTAAAACATAAACGCAAAGAGATGACCATGGATGAACTTATTGTAAGACTAAGAATTGAGAAAGATAATTATTAGGCTGAAAAGAGAAATGGTAACAATCTCATTGAGTCCAAGGCTAATGTAGTGAAACAAGTGCCCAAATCACATAACAAAAAGAGAAAGTATGTTTGAGATGGTCCTAAATAAGGCAACAACAATGGCAATAAAAATTTCAAAAGATAATGCTATAACTGTGGCAAGACTAAACATTGTGCCTCTGATTGTCGCCACCCTAAGAAGGATTGAGGAAGTACAAGCAAAAAGACCACCAATCAAGCCAATGTGACAAAAGTTGATTACATTTCTGATGGGGTATATGACATCAATCTCTCTACTGTGGCGTCTAAGGCTAATTGGTTGGAAATCTCAACGAGTGGTGGGTCGACACTGAGGAAACTTGACACATTTGCGTGGACAAAAAGTTGTTCACTACTTATAATGAGGCTATAAATTATGAGCAATTATTCATGGGAAATTCATCTACTTCTGCTGTGGCTGGACAAGGGAAAGTTATCTTGAAGATGACATCGGGGAAGAAACTTGCCCTCAATAATGTGCTGCATGTACCAGACATCTGGAGGAATTTAGTTTCTAGTTCTTTGTTAAATAAAAATGGTTTTAGGCTTGTATTTGAGTCTGATAAGTGTGTATTAACGAAGAGTGGCATGTATGTGAATAAGGGATACATGAGTGATGGACTTTTCAAGTTAAATGTAATGACTGTTGCACCAAAATCTGCTATGAATAAGAATAACACATATTTTGCTTGTATTCTTGAGTCAAATTTATGGCATGGTAGATTAGGGCATGTGAATTTTGATGTTTTGCGTAGACTAATTGGTTTCGATTATATACCAAAGTTTGAAATTGATCTTAATCACAAATGTGAGATATGTGTAGAAGCAAAACTAACTAAAGCTCCATTTAAATCGATTGAAATAAAAATCAAACCTCTAGAATTAATTCATATTGATGTGTGTGATCTTAAATTTTTTCAAACTAGAAGAGGCAAAAAGTATTTCATAACATTTATCGATGATTGCACAAGATATATTATTATGTATATTTACTTAGAAGTAAAGATGAAGCCTTGAAAATGTTTAAACTCTACAAAATTGAAGTTGAAAATCAACTTGGTAAAACCATTAAAATGGTTAAAAGTGATAGGGGTGATGAATATGATGCACCTGTAGATGAATTTTGTGCACAACATGGCATTATTCACCAAACTACATCACCCTATTCTCCACAGTAAAATGGAATTGTTGAAATGAAGAATAGAACCCTTAAAGGAATGATGAATGACATGTTACTAAGTTCAGGCCTATTGCAGAACTTGTGGGGGGAAGCAATATTGTCTGCTAATTATGTTGTTAACAGAATACCCCACAAGAAAACGAATAGCACTCCTTATGAATTTTGGAAAGGTCGACAACCTTTCTACAAATATTTAAAAGTGTGGGGGTGTTTGGCAAAGGTAGAAGTTCCTGTTCTAAAAAAGACTAAGATAGGACCAAAAACAGTGGATTATGTGTTTATTGGTTATACGCACAATAGTAGTGCATATCGGTTTCTAACTTATAAATCAGAAATACCTAATATACATGTGAACACTATTATAGAGTCAAGGAATGCTGTGTTTTTTGAACATGTTTTTCCTTACAAGAAAGGACATGAATTAAGTTCACAAGAAAGAACTTATGATTTTACACAAAATCAAGAGACTAATGACAATCAAACGCAAGAGACCAGTAATGGTCACAACCAACATGATTTAACTGATGATAAACCAAGATGAAGTAAGAGAGCGAGAATATCAAAATCCTTTGGTCCAGATTTTCTGACATACCTGTTAGAAAATGAACCTTAGAGCTTTAAAGAAGTAATGTCAGGTTTTGAAGCTCCTTTGTGGAAAAAGGCTGTTAATAGTGAAATTGAATCCATTATGCAAAATCATACTTGAGAATTGGTGGATCTTCCACTCGATTCTAAACCACTTGGGTATAAATGGATATTCAATAGAAAAATGAAAGCAAATGGTTTAATAGACAAGTATAAAGCAATACTTGTGGTAAAAGGTTACAGACAAAAGGAAGGTCTGGACTATTTTGACACATTCCCCTGTGATAAGAATAACATCTATCCGCATACTTATTGCTATAGCAGCGTTATATAATTTAGAGATACATCAAATGGATGTTAAGATAGCTTTCTTAAACAGTGATCTAAATGAAGAGATCTATAAGGAGCAACCTGAAGGGATTGTAGTGCCAGGGCAAGAAAAGAAAGTCTGTCGGCTTGTAAAATCTCTTTACGGATTAAACAAGCTTCTAAGCAATGGCACGAGAAATTTGATCATGCTATGCTAACTAATGGTTTCAAGATAAACGAATGGGACAAATGCGTCTATGTTAAAAATACTGACAAAGGTTATGTCATCATTTGTCTTTATGTGGATGGCATGCTTATCATTGGAAGCAGTCAAAACATGATCAAATCAACCAAGCAAATGCTGAACAAAAGATTTGATATGAAAGATATAGGAGTCGTAGATGTTATATTAGGAATGAAAATTACTAAAATATCTGATGGATATGCATTATCATAATCTCATTATATTGAGAAAATTCTTAGTAAATATATCAAGGATGATGTGAATATAGCAATAACACCCATAGACATCAGTTTTTATTTATCGAAAAATAAAGGTGATACGGTGTCTCAGTTAAAATATTCCCAAATCATTGGAAGCCTAATGTACCTAATGAATTGCACTCGTCCTGATATAACTTATGTTGTTAGTAAATTGAGTAGGTACACCAGTAACCCTGGAGAAGACCATTAGAAAGTGATCATTCGGGTTCTTAGGTATCTAAGATTTACCCATGATCTTGATTTGAAATTTACTCGATATCCTACAATACTGGAAGGTTATTGTGATGGCAATTGGATATCCGATACTAAATACTCAAAATCCACTAGTGGATATGTCTTTGCTCTATGGGGCGCTGATGTTTCTTGGAAATCCACAAAACAAACATGCATCGCACGATCCACAATGGAATCTGAGTTCATTGCTTTAAACAAAGCAGAAGAAGAAGCAGAATGGCTTTGCCACTTCTTAGAAGACATTTTAATGTGGCCAAAGCTTGTGCCAGCTATTTGTATTCATTGTGATAATCAATTTGCAATAGGCAGGACACAGAGTCATATGTATAATGGTAATTCATGACACATTCGTCATCAACATAATATCATAAGGCAATTTCTCTCAAGTGGAATAATCTCAATAGATTATATAAAATCTGAAGAGAATATTGCGAATCTATTAACGAAAGGTTTGGCAAAGAGCAAGTGTATAGTTTATCAAAAGGGATGGGATTAAAGCCTATTACATAAGAGTCATCATAATGGTAACCCTACTTAGATGACTGGAGATCCCAACAACTAAGTTCAAAGGGACAACAAAGTTATGTGTGACTCGCCAGAAATCGCCAAGGGATTAAAAAAATCTCTACCCATTCATATGGTGAGAATGATATCTGCAACATGTGTTGTTTGCAAGGGTTTAAGGATAAGCTTTATTTTTAATGATTACTTATATCTTGATTTAGGCATAAAAATCAAGACGAGTATAAGAGATACTCACAATAAGAATCACATATATGAGTGTCGAACTGGGGTCGGTTCTATGAGAACGAAGAGGCTAAATTCTCTAGAAACACTCATGAACAACTAGGAGCGTTCAAGGCCAAAATGAACACAATAGTGAGAACCACAATGTTTCAGAAGTTATTTTGTGTGAAATCGATTGTCTTGGCTTACACTAACGGCTGAACAATTCAAGGCATAGCGTCTATTGGTTAGCTAGTAAGTCCGATAGGTTATCACTAGGGAAGGTTCAAGGCCAAAAGCTACATATCCTAATGCAAGATATTTTCAATTTATACTCTTTCAAAAAAATTTGCATATTGTTGCATTTCCATTGTCATCAAATTCCATTCATGTGGAGGATTGTAAGAAATGGTTTGAAAAACTTGTTTGGCAAAAAGAGTTTTTTCTTAAATTTTGGTCTAATTTTTAGGTGGGACCCTTGCGCCAAGGTTGGCGGGCCCATGTGGCAACGTGTTCTTTGCCGCGTAACGATTCACGCCGTATATTTGGTTTCTCAAAACCATTATTAGGTGAATGGGAAATCGATGCCAAATTGAGCTCCATGAAAATGGTGTTTTGGTGAAGTTTCGATAAAGGATGGAGTTAAGGTTTGTGTCACATTGCTTTGGTGGGCAAACTTTGTGTGGGTTTATAAGCCTTGGGTTTGCAACTTGAAGAGGGCCTCAAGGGGTACCCAAGTTTTGTGAAAGGGTAAGGTTATGGCCAAAGTGGGCTAAACTCATTGGACACAAAACAAACACACATGCGCACACCGCCACCGTACACGTGCAGGTGCACAGTGTGAGGTTGGACTAAAAATTAAATTTGAATTTTATTTTTCTAAAAATTAAATTCTTACCATTTGGAATTTGAATTTCGGTTTGAAATTCAAAATTAATTCGTTTGGTCTAATGCACCTATTCTTCTTACTGAACAGGTTTTATCTGTTCAATTAAATCTAAACAGGTTTTTACCTGTTCAAACTGGTTTTATCTGTTCAATTCAATCCAAACAGATTTTTACCTATTCAAACTCTGTCTTGAACAGGTTTTTACTTGTTGAAACCTGTTCTGAAAAGCCACAAGTTTCATATAAATAGTCAGTCCCTCATTTGGATTTAACACTTATTTTTTCATTCTTGCTTCTACTATTGTTCTCTGCATTTTGTTGTATTTATTTTTCTGTGAGAAAGTGTATAAACACAAAGTGTGTTCGTTGTGCGAATAGTTTGTAGTGCTACTACTATTCGTTGTAGATCATTTCACCCTGGGAGATAGACGTCCATAATCTGTTAGCACTAGAGAGAGAACGAATCTATCTTAAGGAGACAGTGTAAAACACTGGACTTGATCTTTTTTAGAAAATATTTTCTGTAAGTATTTTCCTGGTTTTATTTTGTTTCCTTCCTCTTACTCTATTTCCATTTTCTATTTGCTTTCTGTAATTAAACAAATTTTGGAAAATCTTTCTTTTTAATTTATTCCATGTGTGTTCTATTAGTTGTTGAGTACACAAACAGAATTTGATACAGTGAAGATTGTTCAACACATAATTTATCACTGATCGATTTGTAAAAAAATTATAAACAACAAATTTGATTTACTCACCCTTACTCATGTTCACTTGCAATAACTCACGCTTCTTTTCCACACAGAGGGGAAGAAGAAGAAGAAGAAGAAGTGATCGATAAATTTATTACTGAAAATTAAATTTAAATCTGAATTGGATTTGTAACAGATCTAGTTAAATGAACAGCTTGAGATATAGAACAATGGGTGAGATATGGAGAATCACCATTATTTAGAGTCATTTAAAGCCAATTTCACTACTTCAACTACTAGATTGGTGTACATCTAGATGTGCTAGCTAGAAAATGGTGGCTAATGATAATGATAATGATAAAATATAGTGGCAACGACAAAGGAGATGGTGGTGATGTGGTGGTTGTATATATCAGCGACGATGGAAATGGATCAAAGATAATAAAGTATAGATTGACGACGGTGGAGTGATCTGTAAGAGTAAAGTGTAAATCTATAATAGTTGAGGTAAACATGCAACGGTAATGGTGGATTTGAGATGGTAGCAATGGTGTATAGATCAGTGAGATGGTGATAGTTAGTGAATGATAGCAGTGGTCGAACAACGATGGTGGTGGTGGACGGCAATGGCGACAGTGGCGGTGGCGGTGGACGGCAACAGTGGTGATGGTGGTCGTATTGGTGGTGATCGCCAGTGGTTATGTAAAGCTTTTGAAAAAAATGGTAAAGAGAGAGAAAACAATATGAAAGAACTTAACAGATTAAAATTTAATAAGGGCAACTTAGGTAATGTAAGATTTATTGGTACATTTAAAAAGTTAATAAGACTTAATAGTATTTAAGTCTACTTAGTTGGTAATTAACTCCTTAGGGTAGTTAGACAGCTCTAGCTTTGAGTATGCAACTTGGATAGTTGGACAACTAGGATAGGGTCGAGTTTAGGGTTTTCTTATGGGTTTAGGATTAAGAAGCCAAAAGTCTACAAGTTGACTACCATTTTCTCGTTTCAAATTGTATTGCCCAAGCCAGTATAGGTTCGACATTAATTCTCTAATCAAGAAAAAATAATAATAATAAATTCGTAGGTGATCCGTATGATGCATAGTAATTTATTTTTAAAATGAAAAATTAATTTTGAGTCTTAATACTTTATGTGTAGAAAATTTTAACAATTGAAAGTCAAATACTAACAAATGTGCTAATGACTGATGAAATTTTTTTCACTATATGTGTGATTTTATATAAAAGGCTCATAAAAGCAATTTGTTTCAAAGTAAAAAAAAAAAAAAAAAAAAAAAAAAAAAAAAAAAAAAGAAGAAGAAGAAGAAGAAGAAGAAGAAGAAGAGTGTATTCTCAACCTGAAATCAAATCCTCATTTATGTAAACAAAATTTACCAAAAATCATGAATTCCACTTGTATTAAAATATTTTTTCTAAAAAAAATAAAAACAACGGAAAATGCTATAACATACAAATTATGACTTGGTTATAACTCATGGTGTATTATTTTGGTTATTAATCGAAAAGGTCTTTATTAATTTCTTATATTTTTTATTATGTCTATAGTGGTGCATCGAGTCTTTAATTATACTTAAAATGGTATTTAATTATGATTTATTATAATAATTTTATATGGCAATATTTAAGTATTTTATTATATGAATAAGTGCTTAAAGTGGGTTAACTCAAAGGTAGAATTTATGGTTATATCAGTAAAATCATAATAATTATTCACATTGATGTATAAAACATTACAAATTCAAATCTTTAATAGTGTCCTCAAAAGGAATTATGCACAAAATGTGAGGCTGCTAAAAATTTTACTTTCTTAAAAGTCCTTTACTTTTAAATTATTTCTTTGAAGTCCCTCAGTTTCTTAATTAATTGCAATTTTAACCCTAGGATCAAAATACATGCGTCAACAAAATCCGGAAACCCTAATCGATTTTGGCAACTTAGAAATCATTTCTAATACCCTAATACTGATTAATTGACCCCCTAAATATGAAACTACCACTTGAAAACCCTAGATTTTTTCGGTCTTTATCACGTTGGTCGGTTGATCACGTTTTTATTTGAAATAAGAAATCCAAACCGAATTAGACTCTCTAACCCCAATTTAATTTAATTCTACACTAAAATAAATGTTCCAGTTCACAAATTAAACCCAAAGCCCTCAATTTTTTCTTGAATCACATTTTGACCCAAACTAGTACCATTATACACATATATACATATATATACTTGTACATTTCTTAAATAAATAATTTTGTACACAAATATCTTCATATATATATGAAATCAACAAAAATCTCCCCAAATCTAGCACATGGCCAGCCATCACCCTCTCTAGGCTACAATTATATGTACTTTAGAGATAAATTCCTTAAATCATGGAAAAAGTATCATTGGTACCCCCAAATCAAGGAAAGTTGTCTTGTGTGTAACTATCTTGGTTCCTCTTAAGCCTAACCCTAACTAGATCATGCTTTAATACATGATTAGGCTCCCTAATGATCCCTCATTCCATTACATTCCAACTAAATACAACTTAATTCCATTTCATTCCAACTAATGGGCATTTTGGACTTTTCACAAACCAAATTCTCTATAAATATACCACTCATTCCCATTTGTTGAGCACATTTACACACTCACACACACATAAAAGGCTGAGAGAGAGAGAGAGGGAGTAAAGAGAGGAAGAGAGAAAGCTTGGTGGTGGAAGAGGAAGAAGAAGAAGGAGAAATTGTGCAAACACTTCACAAGGCAATGAAGTAAGCCACAACACAACTCTCTCTTTTATTTTCCTTTTTCAATTCATGTTATTAGAGGTTAAAAATCATATTTTCAGATGTGTTTTAATGGTGTTCATGTGTTCGAAGTTGATGAATTAAGGTTTGATCCTTCTCCTATTCATATTCCCTCTTAATAGATGCAAAACTATCTTTTTCTTTCCATGTCTCCCATTATTTCCAAAGACATACCATTAGTCTAAAAATCTGAGTTATTGATATATTATTTAGTATGTTTTCATCACAAAAGAAGTGAAAAATTTCCCTTAGTTGGCCTTTTTCTCATTAATCTTCTTATTTTGAGTATTGTGAATGAAAAATCTGTTTTACAGCCAACTTTCAAAAATTCTAAAAAACTGTTGAAAGATATCCTGGACTTCAATTTCATGTCAAAATCTTCCTTAAAGAGTTAGATTCCAAGGGAAATTGGTTTCATCGAAAAAGAGCGAGCGGTTTGTGAGAAAATCCAATGTTCGTAACGGTCGACGAATCTGGACAGCGCTGGAGTATTTCTTAAATAACTAAAAATCTAGAAAAGCTATCACATTTCCAAAACATATTCTACAAACTAGATTAAATTCTCTACAAACCATAGGAAGACTGAGTTTGGGAAAAAATTAAAATAGCCCTTTTGAATCTTTAAATGATACTGAATCTGGAAATTTAGTTTTGTATGGGTATTTTATGCTCTTGTGTTCATGAATATGCTAATTAGTTTATGATCATGTCTTGGTATGATATTGCATGTGTTATGAATATGTTCCTTATTTCTTGATTTTAATGATGTTCATGCTTATGTGGATATTGTTGGACAATCTTCACTGTATTTAAAAGATTTAATTCTATTGTGTACACAACAACAAATAGAATTTAAAGAAATAAAGACAGTGAAGATTGTCCAACAATCTTAAGACAGACCCCTTTTTGGGTATCTTCATTGTATTTAATTTTCTGTGTTTTCAAATTAATATTCTGGTTGGAAAAACAAATAGTGATTTATGCTATTTGACAGATAGTAGTAATATACTGTCTCTTTTCTTTGACAACTACTAGTAGTACGATACTGGTGTCATTAACAATTCAGAATATTATTTGGTATTACAGAAAATTCTTGTGATATTTTATTTTTCTAGTTTTAGTAACAAGGAAAATAAAATTAATTTGTTGTTATAATTTATTTTCTGGTTTTAGTAACTAGAAAATTATTTTGTGTTTTAATTTATTTTCTGATTTTTGAATTAGAAAATTATTTTGTGTTTGTTCTGATTTTTGTAATCAGATAGTTTTGTGGTATTTTATTTTCTAGTTTTAGTAACAAGAAAAATAAAATGATTTTCTGTTATAATTTATTTTCTGGTTTAAGTAACTAGAAAATTAATTTTTGGTTTGGTTTTCTGATTTTTATAATCAGATATTATTTCGGTATTTTATTTTACTAGTTTTAGTAACAAGGAAAATAAAATTATTTTGTATTGTAATTTATTTTCTGGTTTTAGTAACTAGAAAATTAATTTTGTTAATCAATCATGTAACTTTGTGACTCGGTCACAATCTGTTAATTTTATAAGTGACTTATGGTTTCGTTTGGTAGACCACTTATTTTTTGAACCCTTTGTGAAAATGTGTTAATTCTTTTGACTTTATCATAGTTCATCGTGAGTATACATGGAAGAATTTGTTTCTAGAGTAAAAATATTAGTTTTACAAACTAATTTTATTTTTATTACAATGTGGATTCATAGTCTTGAATTGTTTCTGCACTTGAGTTGGGAAAAATATATATATATATATATTCACAAGAACATTTTAATGCATATTTAATTTGTTTATTTATGTACAAATCAAACTTATTAAATGAAGGTATGTTTTGTCATTTTGAAGTTTAAAGTTTAAATGCGTTGGATTTTATTTATGAGTTGAGAATCCTTTTATTTCATGATGCAAGTGTTGGGATCGTGCATAATTAATTTATTTTGTTAAATTCATTATTTTTAGTTGATACGTTTGATATGCATGTATGATATCAACTTGAGTTATTTCTTAACAATAATTTCAAGTGATTTGGAATGATAAATTGTTATGTCGACTTTGGACATAAGCAGGTTATTTTGAATATTTCTAATCAATTTTGAATGGGTGTTTAAACACCAGAGAAATTTAAACATGCAGATGTATGTAATTATATCGGTCCGTTTAATTGGGAAGTAATTTAAGAAATCTTTTATGTTGATTATTGAATTATGTGACATGAGATGTCATTAATAATTATTTTACTTGCGTAGTAGAATTTGTTAAACCATGAACCATTTTATTAATATGGGGGTGTATCTCTTGCATTAGTTGAGATAATTTAATTTTCTTCTGTCACAAATATTTTTATGACAGTAACATTTATTTGTTATTAAGTTGCAAGAATGTATACAATCAAATGGGTTTTTGAATTGTTTGATTCTTAGGCAAAATTTTTTATGAGGACATGATTTTGTCAAAACATTAATTCTGCCTGGAGTAGTCATAATTATTTTGGTTTTTTCTTGAATTTGTTTTAAAATTCATTGATTTATATTAGAAGTGATAGGGGTGGTGAATATGATGCACCATTAAATGAATTTTGTGCACAACATGGCATTATTCACCAAACTTCAGCCCCTTATTCTCCACAGCAAAATGGAATTGCTGAAAGGAAGAATAGAACCCTAAAAGAAATGATGAATGCCATGTTACTAAGTTCAGGCTTACCACAGAACTTGTGGGGGGAAGCAATATTGTCTGCTAATTATGTTCTTAATAGAATACCCCACAAGAAAACCAAGAGCATTCCTTATGAATTGTGAAAAGGTCGACCACCTTCCCACAAATACTTAAAAGTGTGGGGGTGTTTGGCAAAAGTTGAAGTACCTGTTCCTAAAAAGACTAAGATAGGACCAAAAACAGTAGATTGTGTGTTTATTGGTTATGCTCAGAATAGTAGTGCATATCGGTTTCTGACTTATAAATCAGATATACCTGATATAAATGTGAACACTATTATAGAGTCAAGAAATGCTGTGTTTTTTGAACATGTCTTTCCTTACAAGAAAGGACAGGAATTAAGTTCACAGAAAAGAACTTATGATTGTACACAAAGTCAAGAGACTAATGACAATCAAACACAAGAGACTAGTAATAGTCTCGACCAACAGGATTTAACTAATGATGAACCAAGACGAAGTAAAAGAGCGAGAACATCAAAATCCTTTGGTCCAGATTTTCTGACATACTTGTTAGAAAATGAACCTCAAAGCTTTAAGGCAGCAATGACAGGTCCTGAAGCACCTTTGTGGAAAGAGGCTGTTAATAATGAAATTGAATCCATTATGCAAAATCATACTTGGGAATTGGTGGATCTTCCACCAGGTTCTAAACCTCTTGGATATAAATGGATATTCAAGAGAAAAATGAAAGCAGATGGTTCAATTGACAAGTATAAAGCAAGACTTGTTGTTAAAGGTTACAGACAAAAGGAAGGTCTGGACTATTTTGACACATATTCCCCTGTGACAAGAATAACATCCATTCGCATGCTTATTTCTATAGCAACGTTGTTTAAATTAGAAATACATCAAATGGATGTTAAAACAACTTTCTTAAACGGTGATCTAAATGAAGAGATCTATATGGAACAACCCGAAGGGTTTGTAGTATCAGGGCAAGAAAAGAAAGTTTGTCGACTTGTAAAATCCCTTTATGGATTAAAACAAGCACCTAAGCAATGGCATGAAAAATTTGATCATGCAATGCTTACTAATGGGTTTAAGATAAACGAATGTGACAAATGCGTCTATGTTAAAAACACTGACCAAGGATATGTCATAGTTTGTCTTTATGTGGATGACATGCTTATCATTGGAAGCAGTCAAAACATGATCAAATCAACTAAGCAGATGCTTAACAAGAGATTTGATATGAAAGATATGGGGGTCGCAGATGTTATATTAGGAATGAAAATTACTAAAACATCTGACGGATATGCATTATCTCAATCTCATTATATTGAGAAAATTCTTGATAAATTTATCAAGGATGATTTGAATTTAGCTAGAACACCTATAGACATCAGTCTTTATTTATCAAAAAATAAAGGTGATGTAGTGTCTCAGTTAAAATACTCCCAAATCATTGGAAGCCTAATGTACCTAATGAATTGTACTCGTCCTGATATAGCTTATGCTATCAGTATATTGAGTAGGTACACTAGTAACCCTGGAGAAGACCATTGGAAAGCGATCATTCGAGTTCTTAGATATCTAAGATTTACTCGTGATCATGGTTTGAACTTTACTCGATATCCAGCAGTACTCGAAGGTTATTGTGATGCCAATTGGATATCGGATACTAAAGATTCAAAATCCACTAGTGGATATGTCTTTACTCTAAGAGGCGCTGCTGTTTCTTGGAAGTCCACGAAACAAACGTGCATCGCACGATCCAAAATGGAATCCGAGTTCATTGCTTTAGACAAAGCAGGTGAAGAAGCAGAATGGCTTCGTCACTTCTTAGAAGACATTCCAATGTGGCCAAAACCTGTGCCAGCTATTTGCATTCATTGTGATAGTCAATCTGCAATAGGCAGGGCACAGAATCATATGTATAATGGTAGGTCACGACATATTCGTCGTCGACATAATACCGTAAGGCAATTGTTGTCAAACGGAATAATCTCAATAGATTATATAAAATCTAAAGAGAATATTGCGGATCCGTTAACAAAAGGTTTGACAAAAGAGCTAGTGTATAGTTCATCGAAGGGGATGGGATTAAAGCCTATTACTTAAGAGTCGTCATAATGGTAACCCTACTTATATGACTGGAGATCCCAAGAACTAAGTTCAAAGGGACAACTAAGTTATGTATGGCTCACCAGAAATCACCAAGGGATTAAAATTCCTACCCATTCCTATGGTGAGAGTGATATCTGCAACATATGTTGTCTGCAGGGGTATAAGGATAAGCTTTGCTTTTAATGATTACTTATATCTTGATTAAGACATAAAATCAAGATGAGTATAAAAAGATACTCACAATAAGAATCACCTATATGAGTGTTGAACTGAGGCCGGTTCTATGAGAATGAAAAGGCTAAATTCTCTAGAAACACTTATGAAAACCAGGTGCGTTCAAGGCCAAAATGAACACAACAGTGAGAACCACGATGTGTTAGAAGATATTTTGTGTGAAATCTATTATCTTGGCTTACACAAACGGCTGAACAATTCAAGGCATCGCGTCCATTGGTTAGCCAGTAAGTCCGATAGGTTATCACTAGGGAAGGTTCAAAGCCGAAAACTACCTATCCTGATGCAAGATATTTTCGACTTATACTCTTTCGTTAAGTCTGCATATTGTTGCATTTCCGTTGTCATCAAATTCCATTCATGTGGGGGATTGTTGGAAATGGTTAATTTTTCCTCAAGTTTGGTCTATTTTTAGGTGGGCCCCGAGTGTCGATTTACTCGGGTCAAAGTGGTAACGCGTTCTATGCCGCGTTGTGATTCACGTGGTATATTTGGTTGCTCAAAACCATTACCGAGTGAATGGGAAATTGAAGCCAAAGTGTGCTCCATGGAAATGGAGTTTTGGTGGAAATTCCTTAAGGTTATAAATTGGCTTGTCCCACATTGTTTTGGTGGGAGGTTTTGAAAGGGTTTATAAGGCTTAGGGTGAGATACTTGGGGTGTGCCCCAAGGGGTACCCAAGTGTTTTAGAGGGAGAGGTTATGGGCAAAATGGGCTAGACCCATTGGACCCAAAAATCACCACACGCGCGCCGCCGCCGCCGTCCGTCCGGTCGGTCGGGCGGGCTGGGGCTGGACGCGGGTGCGTGGTGTGTGGTTGGGTTGGGCTTCTAATCTTTTTGGGCCAAAAACATTTGAATTTTATTTTATTTTTTATTAAAATAAAATTCAAAATTCAATAAACTGGTTTGGATTTATTGTTTATCCAAACAGGGCCCTTCCCGTTTTCAAACAGAATTAAACTGTTTTGGATTTAGTGCTCATCCAAACAGAGCCCTTCCCGTTTTCAAACAGAATTAAACAGTTTTTGGATTTATTGTTCATCCAAACAGGGCCCTTCCCGTTTCTATCTGTTTGAATAAACAGATTCAAATTTGTTTAAATTTGAATCTAACAGGTTTCATACCTGTTCAATTCAAAACGAAAAGCCACCTTAACATCTATAAATAGACTAGCCTCCCATTTGGATTTTACTCAGATTTTTCGTACTCCATCCTCTGCAAATTATATTCTTCATCTTGCTGCATTTTATTTCCGAAAGAAAGAGTGTAAACACTTAGTGTGTTCGTAAGGCAAACAATTTGTAGTGCTGCTATTATTTGTGGTGAGATCATTTCATCCTGGGAGATAGACGTCCAAATTCTGAAAGCACCGTGGAGAGGACGAATCTGTCTTAAGGGCACAGTGTTAAACACTGGACTTGATCAGAAAAATAATTCGAAGAAATTAAATCAAGTAAGTTATTTAATTACTTTCAGTGTTGTTTTATTTGTTTATTTATTCAGATTTTAATTTTGTTTTTGTAACAAAATAAAATCTATTTTTTTTTTATTTATTTATTTTATTTCGAGTTTGATTTTTGTAATCAAACATATTCTCTCCTTTTCTCTATTTCTTTTATTCTTGTTGTTGTTTTGTACACAACAGAATTAAATCTTTTTAAATACAGTGAAGATTGTCCAACAGATATTACTATCTTGTTAAGTTTGTTCTAACTTGACTTAAGATGTTAATCTCAACAGAAAACATAATTAGGGTATCACTTGAATAATGAAGGGATGATAATGTGTTAAGTACGGATTGATGGGATGTGTTCCCTAATTAAAGGTTAAGTCTTGCACAAGCAATTATCGTATAAACCCTAGAATTGGACGGACGTATTTAGATTCTTGCAATGATTTGATTTGGTTAGATAAGGTTAGGTCTAGATGGGACATTCAAGAGGATAAAATTTTTTATTGGAAGGATAAGGTTGGATTTAGGGTGATGAAACATTTTTTCTTTTTCAGTCCCTTTTGAGGCCCTGCGGTTGGCGCTACGTGGTATATAACTGTTAGTAGGCATCCGAGGTAAGTTCTGCAACAAAGCAGCAAAAGAGGGAGTTCTGAATAGTCTGGTGTCCAATTCTTGCGGTTAGGAGAATGAAATCTCTTTGGGGGATTTCTAGAATACTAACATCTAACCGTGTAATCCTTGTTATTAACTTGAATATCTTGCTTCATTACTTGCTTGTTATAAATGTGATGGTGTATTGGATTGGGAAAAAGGGATAGGATATGTGTGCGTTTACTAGGTATTCAAAGCTCACGACCTTTCATGCTAGGTATTGAGGACTATTAGACTGGTCGAAGGCAAAGCTGAAGTATTTGAAGACATATGGCTATCTTATGAGAGTTAGGAACTAGTTTTGTAAATAAGTTATGAGATTGTAAGTGATTAATCACTTATTGTATTTAGAGACATGATTTTGTAATTATTATGTATAACATTTGTAACCTATCCTTATACTTCGTCAACTCCTGTCGGCATTGTGTTAATACCTTGTCAAGATCTATCAAAAATGTAGCTTTGCTATCTAAGGTGGTTGGACTTAGAAAGGAGGCTATATTGACTCCTCCGACCTTCCTGGAATCTTTCTTGGTTATTAGCCAAGGGACTCATTAGTGACGTTTTCTACTCTTGTAACTTTAGATAAACCCTGTATTTATTTGTAAATATATTCTCTGATGTTCCTGATGTTTGGGACATCACACAAAATCTCTATAACCTTAATAATTTCAATTCTTAAAGGAGTTCTGATTAATTATGTAACACATCATAATGACCACAAATAGTTGGACTTAATTCCTATCAAGTCCTATTGAAATACATCCTATTAAAATCGTCGTTACAAATAATTTTTTATCATGATTTTTTGCATATGTCGCTAAAAATTGACAATTAGTGACTTTTTTTGTAACGATTTTATGAATTGTCGCTAAAACTTACAATTAGTGATATTTTTCTATGACCAATTTTTCAACTTGTCGCTGAAAGTAAAAAAATAGTAACGTTTTTTTTTATAACGATTTGTTTAAACTGTCACTAAAGCTTATAATTAGTGACAAAAATGTTGCTGAAAATTAATAATTAGTGACATTTTTTAATAGTGTTTGATGAAAAATACCATTAATTATCATAGAACCTATTGGACAATAAGTCCACTTATTAGAACCTGTATATAAGTCCTCCAAATTTTTATTCCAGCTACATTATTTTTGCATATCTTTTCTGACAGAGCTCATGAAGGTGCATTATCAGTAATACTAAATTTTTATTTAAAAATTATCCAAGAAACATTAATAGGTGAGTCAAACATACACAATCATTTTTGATGAATTATTATTTTTTAAAATAATACTCCACACTATTTATTATTCGGTATTTGTCAATTTATCTTCTAAAAACTTAGCAAAAAAGTATTGAGTTCCATTATTTTAATAAGTCGATATTAAATTGGACACTACACGTGTATGTAAATCACTTTACAAATATGATGTCAAACATAAAATCACAATGGAGTTAATTTTAATTAATATAATGATATTTTATATTATTATATGTGTTACAAAATAATAATATTGTAACGCCCTCAAATAGTTGACATATGATAGGTCTAATCAACTCATTCAATTATAATAATTTCAACTTAGGTGACCCAATCTGTATATTTGTCTTTCATTAATGTGCGAGATCTACAAAAGACTCTTCATGCATTACATATTCAATCTTTTTAAAGGGTGAATCTATATCATATGTGACGATTTTGAAACAACGGAAATTATACCAAAGAATGTCCAATGGACTGCAAATTTGAAGGCTTAAGCCTAATTACACAAAAGATGGTCATCTAAAACTCATACAACTAAAACCCTTGGCTTGCAAAAAATACACAATAAAATAAAAGAGAGCCTCTTACTCTGAAACACATTCCTCGCCTTTAGTTAGGCGAAAGTACCACATCTTTTCCTACACAAATCTACTAGGGGTGAACACAAGCCCAATAGGGAGATCTAAACAAAGTATATATGTTTAAGCAATCTTACAAAATGAATGTCATGCAACGCCATGCTTCAAAATCCATAACTTTGTTTCATTTGAAAACCATATGCAATTAACATTTCAAAAGTCATTATCCCAGAAATTTCGCAAAATACACTGGGGCGATAAATAAGACTCAGGTAATCCCTAGGCTAGTGTCTGCAAGTAGTCATGTCAAGCACTATCAATCCCTCCTTTAAAGGCTCCTAACCGGAAGGCACATGGTACCATCTCCGCGAGTGTTTTCGGTCTTTTATCCTGGACACTTAGACTAACTTCAACAATACCAATTTACACCCCCTATCTGGACTTACCAAACATATTTACCCCAAAACATTTTCAAGATCTACAATTTTTTTTGTCAATGACAATTCAATTTCCAAAACATATATAGCAATGATAATCAATATTCCAAGCTATGCAAATACATGTATGTAAATACAATTTCACAATTCTCATGTTCTCTAGCATTTTACCTTAAGAGAATACAATCATTAACATTTTTAATGTTTTCAAATTAAATATCAATAATCATATCCATGGGTCACAAGATCCAATCCACAATCACAATATTATACAATTTTCAACCTTCCCATGATTCCAAGTATTCTCATTATACTATCCATGGCAATTTCTCAAACAAAATCTTCCTTCTTTACATGGATGATTCAATAATAAAATCACATATAACTTTCCCCATCTTTTTCAACAAAATCTCATGATTTCATGAGTTTCCTCTCAACAATTTTAACTTTTCCCCAAATTTCAAATTTTAGGATTTTCACACAAAATGAATTTCATTTATTCTCAAGAGATATTTTTATCAACGGACTTTTAATAGTCATACATTTCAAGAATTAAAACCAATTCCATGAGAGGGGTGAGAAATTTCTATTTTTTAAAATCCATTTAAACACCTAACTCATAACTTAAAGATTTCATCAAGAGGAAGCTAGAACGTGCCAAAATCATATATAACTCAAAGAAACTTCCTACCTCAAGATTTGGAGAAGAAGAGAGAAGAAACCCCCAAAATTGACGGTGCTGAAATCTGATCTCCACTACACAAAATGTTGCCCTCGAAGAACTCTCCAACTTCGATGAAGAAACTTGGGTCAAAACTCAAATGGATTTGGAGAAATCAAAAGTTTAATGGAGTTTGGTGAGAGTAAGGGGTTGTTTGGGGTGTTCTAAATAAGTGTACTTTTTGACTTTTTGGATAAAAAAATAGAGGAATAAAAGTTGGTTGTTTGTGATAACTTTTTGACTTTTTACGAAAAAATATGTATTAAAATATTGTATAAAATAGCAAAATTACGTTATTACCCCTCTGTCCTATGCGCACTGACAGTGTTGACTGAAGGACAGTACGGATTGCTTTCAAAATGGTGATAACGTTAGAACATATATGTATATAAGATGAGGCTTCAAGGGAACTGTTGGGCCCGTGGGGGCCCACTATGGGTCCTATTTTGATAATCGAAACCATTGAATGTGTAGAACTTATCTAGTATTATATGCCTGTAAAAAATCACATTGATCGAATGTCGATAGCTATTTGATCGGATTAGTTTTTTGTCAACCGTTAATTTGTTCACCGTCTATTTTTTTGATACAAAACTGATTTGATCATATAATTATCGATATCCGATCAACGTGATTTTTTATAGGCATATAGTACTCAACGAGTTCTACACATTGAACTGTTCAGATTATCATAAAGGGACCCGTGATGGGCCCCCACAAGCCCAACATCATTGTCCTGTGTATCATGACATGAGAAATGCATCCGCTTGATTATTTTTGTATCATCACTGCAGTTTGCAGACTTCATTACAAAAGTTGAACTTGACTTATACTTTTTTTTTATAAATTTATTATATATATATATATATATATTTTTGTGAATAGTGATAACTTTTTGACTTTTTGTCTTTATTAAACTATGCCAAACACCTACTAAATGTAGAGAGAAGGAAGACAAATGTACTTTAGAAATAGAGAGGTGAGGGAAAAGTGAGGTGGGTGCTGAGCCCAAGAAAGAAAAAGAAAATAAATTCAGGCATAACACATTTCCACACGTGTGCGCCTTCTTCCGCAAGTGTGGAGCGTATCTCTGTCGCACGTATGGCCCATCTCCCCCGCATGTGCCCTCCTCACGTGCATTTATTTTAGTAGCCAACACCCTGAACTCTCCCTCACCACACGTGCAACACATCCTTCTCGCACGTGCGGTTCTGCTGCCACCCAGAATTTTGCAAGCACAAAATGGTTCCAAACAACCTCGATTCCAACTACGCTCCCAAAACAAAAGAACTCAACTCTGGAAATGAAATGAGGATGTAAATTTGAGGAAAGTCTCAAGTATGACAAACTGAAATGGGCGACAAAGCCTCAAATTGGTTCTCCGACATCCCAAATATGAAAAAAATAAACATGACTAAACGGAAATAAGATGAGTTATGTACCCAGATGTCACAAATATTAAATTTAATTTAAAATAAAAATAAAAATTTAATTTAAATTATTTATTTTAATAATCTTAACATTATCGTTCTATAAAAGTGTTACTTGAATATTTATATACAATAAATTTAATTAAGTTATTTGTTTATTTTGATAATTCTAATTCTATTGTTCTATAAGAGTATAATTTTCATATGATGATTTTATATTATATATATCTTAAATTATAAGATAGTAAAATAAATACTCATTTTGATATTAAAAATAATAGTTACATTAGAAAGAGAATTAGTAATATAAAACTAAAAGTGATTCTAATTATTTAATTTTATTTTTATTTTTATATTTATTTGGAAAAAAATATATGTAGAAATAGAACTACACAAAACTTATTTAAAAAATTAAATATAAATATGTTGCGATTGGATTAAAAAGAAAATACATAAATTAATTATATAGGGTATTGATTTTTTTTTAATATTGTTTTTGAATTATTTATGCATATTGTATATAGGCATATAAAATTTAAATTAAATAGAAATGTTTTGTAATAAATAATTTTATGTTAAATAAAGAAAAATTAAATATAAATTAATATTAAGACATCAATAAGATAGAAGAAAAATATAAAATATAAAAGAAAATTAATTTGATATGTGTGATGCACATTATGTCTTATTTATTTATTTGTATATCGAGAATTTTTTTTTTCCAAATATCATAATAATTAAATTATAATTATATATATGAAAAATAAATATTTCTCTAATAGAGTTCATATAAAATTGATTATTATAATTAAATTAAGTTTGTATAGAACTTTATATGTAAATGGAAAAGATATGCTGATGTGGTTTTTTTTTTAAAAAAAAAAAATTAATCATTTACAATAAAGGAAAAAACACTACTTATATATATCTACTATCTATTACTATTTTAAAACTTTGAAAAAGTTTGAATGTTTTCTACTTTTTCCGTATCCCGAAAATATCCTCCCAAAGGTTTTGGATTTAAATCCAACCACTGCATTATGCACAAAAGTCATGAAGAGTCCTACATAGACCACTGTCTTCTTTTTTTTCTTAACATGGACATTAACATTTATTTATTTATTTAAAAATTACAAATGATCAATTCTCTATATCTCTCCTTCCAAAATTCCTATACCAAAATCTCCCAATTTTTTGAATTGATGATTGAATTATAAAATCTTTCTTATTTCCTCTATTTATTTTCATACTGTTCTACATATTATTTATAACTGTCCATCATGGATTAGACCGCTATGAATATTTTGTGAATATTTTGTGAATATTTTGGGGTGAATATTTTGGGTTACGTCTTAGAGTTGTATTCATTTGTTCGAATCTATACAAAAATACTGTGAATATTATCTTAGAGCTTTATGCATCTATTCGAATCTACAAAGAGGAAAACACATTCAATTTCGTACTGCATCACAGGAATTCTGTAATGCCTCGATCTTTTAATCCATTTTATAATTACCAAACCTTTAACAATCTCCAATTTCAAAATATAAAGAAAGATTATGGAAAATAACTCAGAGTACAACCACTACATAAGTCCAATGTTTATCTTTCTCATAAAAGTTACATTTCATTTTACAACATTAACAATCTCAATTATCATACATTATAATTCAAGAAATAAAATAGATACAACCAAATGCCCAAAGAGGGCTTACAACTTTCAAGTCTAGGGCCTTAATTACACACATAGGTGGAATTCTATCCCAAACACATAAGCCCGATGGCTATAATCACATAAAACATCCAAAATAAGCTTACGTGTTCCATTAAGATCTCCACCAATTCCTAGCTAAGTGGAGGCACATCATCACAACCTGAAATATCTGTTATGATAAGAATGAGCTAATGCCCATTGGAGAATACATTTACCAAGGTATACAAACATTTGATATAATTGTGTTACCCAAAATATGTTGCTCCAAGACTCTTATTTAAAATAAACCCACTTGAGTACATATATATATATATATATATATATATATAAAGTATATGTCACGCTCCCAAAATAATACAAATAATCTAACTCATAAGAGAAAAGAATATAATAAAGTTAAGGTATTTCCATTCACCAAAGTTCGTATTACAAAAGGGTATTACATGCTTCATACATTCATAAATGTTCATCCTAAATCTATAACATGTAATGTCAGTTAATAATAATAAAATAAAATGCCCTACGGGCTTACATCTTTCCAAGATATTAACTTGGTTACAACAAAAGGGAGTCATAAGTTCCATACATATAAAGCCCAAGGCTTGAATAAACATTTGAACACAAAATGAAAAAAAAAAAAAAAAAAAAAAATAGAGCCTCCGCCCCCTAGATCCTTCCAAGCTATGTCCTTGGAGGAAGTATATCTCCAGTACGTGAAAATGGTTTCCGAAGTAGGGTGAGACAAAGCCCAGTAAGAACAATCAAACACAATATATGAGATTTAACTAAGATATAAGTGTCAAGTATATGTATACAATACTTATGACCAAAACACATCTTCTTCGCATGGTTACATGATATCAACATTTATATCTAGTTCCATTCCCGTTTATTCATTTCAAAATAGTTCATTTTATTTCAATTCATAGGCCACGTTTATGATTTTCTGAATAACCCAACTGAGACTACAACTCAATGGTTTCAATCAACACAATAAACATATAGACACTTCAACCTTGTTATTTTATGAAAATTTTGTCTGGGGGATCGACACCCATGTATACATAAGATTTCGGGACTTTCATCCTAGACACTTCGGCCAACTTAATTTTTAATGGAGTCCATCCCTTATCTCCTCCCAAAACATGGAGTACATCCCCTTTCTCCTCCCAAAACATTATACATATACAATGTATTTAAAGACACCGTCATATTCAATGGCATTCAATTACACATATTCAATGTATCAACACACCGTCATATTCGATGACATTGTTATATGATTAGTTTCACTTCTCTTAATCCTCATGCAATTTCTACAACAATCATGGCTATCTCCACCAATAGTCCAATATAGATATTTCTAAACAGATATACAATCTTTATAACAGATAATCTTATCAAATTTCCATAAGTGAGTGATTAAACAAATCCAACTCCACCATTCATTTATACATCCCCCCCAATTTCATATTTCTCATCTCAATTCCATTATTTGTACAAAATATTTATTCAATATATATTAGGGCAAATTTCCCCATTTTTCAAATATTGACCCAAAGGCCAAAATCAGCTATTTTAACATGAGATACCCTAACATCCAAACCTCATAGTCAATTGTATGACATCACATGGAAACCCCTCTTTTTAGAGCATGAACCCAAATCCTAAGTTTTCTCCAAACATCCCAAATCTCACCATATACACATAACAACAAATAACTACATTAAAACCCATAACAAAGTGTAGAATATTCCTATCTTAAGTGTAGAAGCCCAAAGGAGAACAGGAGGAACTTCAAGAAAGATGAAATCAAGCTTTGTTCGGATGAAATGGAAGCCCACAAGATGCTCTATCTTTTTCACAAAGGAACTAAGGTTAAGAGATCCCTAAATCTAGGTGTATTTGTATAGAGAGAGGGTATTTTAGAGAGAGATAGAGTGTCGATTTAGGGTTTTGAGTGAAAAGAAGTCCAAAACGTGATAAAAAAAAAACTACCCTGTTGCGAACTGATATACGCGAGGCTCGCTCGAGCGAAGGAGTTGTCGCTCAAGCACAAGAGGCATCGCTCGAATGCAGAATACATACCTTCAAAAGTTTAACAAGCACACACCATCGCTCGAGCGCAAGAAGCTCACTCAAGCGAAGAACTTTACCTTCCCAGAAATTCTGCAAGTCTGGAAAAAAATACAGGGAAAACTCAAAGCTCGCTCGAGCGAAGAGGCAAATTTCTAGACAACAACCATTTGAATAACTAACAACCAACCTGCTTCAAACAAGCCCAACACACTTCTAACACTCAAATTCAAAGACAAAAGAGGGAGAACAAGACATGGATAACAATATTAAACCACGGAACCCAAGTCCAGAATATAACAAAGGTCGGGTCAAAACTGGAATCGCTATAATCTTCCTCCCATAAAGAATTTTGTCCTTGAAATTTTAAATCAAGTTTCAAAACCGTGTTTAGCCAATTTCCAAAATGATTACAATTCAATTCTCATTATCATCACCCACCTACTGGTCATTCAATCCCTTCACAAGAGAACAAATCCACAATATACATCTCAACATATATTACCAATATGCATCTCCCGAAATTTAACCAATTTCAATATGTACATCACATATTTCGAAAACATATTCAATGTTTATGATACATTTGCATTTCCAAAACTTAAACAACATATACAATGTTCAAATTAAACTTGCGTTTTCAAAACATATTCAACATATACAATGTTCTCATAATTCAAAACATATACAATGTCTTTGTAGTTCAAGAACAAAACTAAAATCTCAACACATACTCAAACATCAACAAATAAGTCCAGATATTTCTCTCGGACTTCCAATTCACACTCCCAAGTTACTTCATCAACCCCGTGATGTTTCCACAATACTTTGACCAAGGGAATTGTTTTGCCTCGCAAGACTTGGTCCCGTCTATCCAAGACTCTCACCGGTCCCTTTTCATACGGGGCATCCTCATCTACCTCTAAGTCAGTCCAATCCAATACATGTGATGGATCTGGCTTATACTTCCGAAGCATACTAATATGAAATATGTCATGCACTCCGGAAAGTTATGGTGGCAAAGCCAAACGATAAGCAACCTCCCCAATCCACTCAAGGATCTCAAAAGGACCTATAAACCGAGGGCATAACTTCTCACTCTTCTCAAATCTCATTAGACCTTGCCTAGGTGATATTTTCAAAAAGATGTGATCACCTACTTCAAAAGACAAAGGTCTCTTCTTACGGTCGGCATAACTCTTTTGGCGACTCTGGGATGTAACCAACCTCTTACGGATAAGTGCAACTTTCTCCGTCGTTTCCCGTACCAACTCTAGGCCCAACAAAGGTGCATCACCCACCTCAGCTCAACACACTGGAGATCTACACGGTCGGCCATACAAGGCCTCAAATGGTGCCATACCGATACTCAACTGGATACTGTTGTTATAGGTAAACTCCACTAAGGGCAGGTGCCTCTCCCACGACCCCTTGAAGTCAAGGACACAGTCTTGAAGCATATCCTCTAGGATCTGAATAGTATGCTCAGACTGCCCATTAGTCTGGGGATGGTAAGCAGTGCTAAAGGTCAACCTAGTGCCCAAGGCACTCTATAAGCTCTGCCACAACTGAGCTATAAAACGCGGATCTTTATTTGAGACAATTGTCACAGGGATCTCGTGCAATCTCACTGTGTCCCTAATGTAAAGGTCGGCAAGATAATCTACCGAATCACTTACGCGTATAGGAATAAAATGTGCCGACTTGGTCAACCGATCAACTACCACCCAAATGGCATCACTACCCCGTTGAGTCCTTGAAAGGCCCACAACAAAATCCATCGTGACATGCTCCTACTTTCACTCAGCTATAGGCAAGGGTTGCAAGAAACCCGCTGGTCTCTGATGCTCGGCCTTCACTTGCTGACCAGTAAGGCATTTCGATACAAACACGGCCACATCCTTCATCATATCTCTCCACCAAAACTAATGACTCAGGTCGTGATACATCTTCGTACCTCTCAGATGTACCACAAGGCGTGAATGGTGAAACTCTCAGAGTACTTCCTCTTGGCAAGACTCCAGCACGAACAAGCAGTCACGGTATCTCACACTCTGGTTGAGATACACAATCAAGCCCTTCTCTATCTTCCTACTAGAGATCTTCTCCTGGAGGGATTCTACCTCTAGGTTACCCTTCTGCGCCTCTAACACTCGGTTCACAAGTGTAGGCTATGCAACTACTAAAAATAAGGTTGCAGATTCAACAAACTCGCCCAGATACAAGTCAAGAGCACCCAACATCGCCCATTCCCGGATGGCAATACAAGCTACACTACTAATAGATTTCCTACTCAAGGCGTCGGCTACAACATTGGCCTTCCCCGGATGGTAATGCAACTCGAAATCATAATCCTCTATGAGCTCCATCCACCTTCTCTGCCTCAAATTCAAGTCTTTTTGTGTAAACAGGTACTTCAAACTCTTATGATCAAAAAACACCTCAAATCTCTCACCATATAGATAGTGCCTTCAAATCTTCAAGCCAAAAATCACCGCTACTAACTCTAAGTCGTGAGTAGGGTAGTTCCTCGCGTGGGTTTTCAACTACCGCGAGCCATAGGCTACTACCTTCCCTTCTTACATCAAGACATAGCCCAAACCTTCCCGTGAAGCATCACAGTATACTGAATAGCCTAAACCCCTCTCCTGAATAATCAAGACTGAAGCGGTGGTAAGTCTAACCTTAAGCTCTTGGAATGACTCTTCACAAGTCTCACTCCACACAAATTTGATTCATTTTCTCGTTAACCTAGTCAAAGATGAGGCTAGTCTGGAGAAATCTTTCATAAACTGATGGTAATACCCGGCCAACCCCAAGAGACTATGGATCTCGAAAGCATTCTTAGGTTGGGCCCAATCTTACACTGCCTCTATTTTGGATGAATCTGTGGTCACTCCTTCCCTGGATACCACGGCCTAAGAACTTAACCTCATTTAACCAAAACTCACACTTCCCCAACTTAGCATACAGCTTATGGGCTCTAAGCAACTCAAGCACCACTAGCAAGTGTTCCTCGTGCTCCTCCTTGGAGGGTGAGCAAATCAAGATATCATCCACAAAGACAACCACAAAACGGTTTAAGAACTCCCAGAAGATTCAGTTCATCAACTCCATAAATACAACCGGTGCATTGGTTAGCTCAAAAGGCATCACAAAAAACTCATAGTGGCCATACAGCGTACGGAATGTCGTCTTCGGGATATCCTCCTCCCTTACTCTCAATTGGTGGTAACTCGATCTCAGGTCTATCTTAGAGAAACAACGGGATCCTTTCAACTGATCAGACAGGTCATCTATACATGGCATTAGATACTTGTTCTTAACGGTTACCCAGTTAAACTTTCGGTAATCGATACAAAGTCACAAGGCTTCATCTTTCTTTTTAGCAAAGAGGGTCGGTGCTCCCCAAGGCGAAATACTAGGGCAAATAAAACCCTTATCTAGTAATTTCTGGAGTTAAATCTTCAACTCACTTAATCTAGCAGGCGCAAATTGATATAGTGCCATAGAAATCGGTGTCGTGCCAGGCACTAAATCAATAGAGAACTTAATCTCTCGGTGAGGTGGTAAACTAGTAAGATCCTCAGGAAAGACATCCGAATACTCACAAACCACTCTTAGTAACTCAATTTGGGCCTCATCACACTTACTACCCATAAAGCTAGCGAGCATAAAACTAAGTTCACTCTGCCCACGCAGATCATATACCAGTGATAAGACTCTATCCACTCGGTCCCCCAAGAAATAAAAACAATCACCGCTCGAGGTACATACAGTAACCCTCTGACGGTAGCAATCTATAATAACCCGGTATGACAATAACTAGTTCATACCCAAAATAACATCAAAACTAGTCATATCAAGCAAAACAAATGCAAATAGAAGTCGACGACTGGCAACCTCTATGTCACAACCCCGATACCCCTGTTTCAGAATAACCTCACCGCCAATAGGTGACTCGACACAAATAGAAGATGCCAACTGTGCCAATTCTAACCCCAAAACCGATGCAAATGCAGATGAAATAAATGAATGGGATGCACATGTATCAATCAACACACTAGCAAATGAATTCTAAAACGAGAAGGTACCTCTCACTATAGAAGGAGTAGATATAAGATCTGGTGCGGTAACAACATATACGCACCCCGTAGGTCTCTAACTACCTGCTCACCCCTCGGAGCGTAAGACTGTTGCACTGATTGAGCCGAAGAGGCTCTCTGATTAGCGCTCGAGGCCTGTGCTGACTATGTTGGCTGGTGACTCTGTGTCTGCCTCGAGCCAGATGCACCAGGTGCGCCACCCAACTGAGGGCAAAATCTCTTCAAGTGCCCTGCTTGCCCACACTGATAGCAAGTGAGCAGCTGGCCTCTACCCTAACTCTGGCCCTGAGAACGAGCCGAAGATGAAGCTGTTCGCTGCCCTCCTCCCCTCTGTGGGCAAGCTAGAGACTTGTGGCCCAACTGACCACATTTGAAACAAGTGATGTCTCCCTGACCACCTCTCCTACAACCCGAACTCATCACTAGAAAGGTAAACCTCAAATGCGCTCCCTGGGACTGCTGGGGTTTAGAACCCCTCTACCTCTTACTATCCCCCTGACTATCTTGACTCCTCCTGGAGCCCCTCTTTCTCTCCTCCTCTGCATCCATGATAGTCTCAAGATGGGCTGCAGCCTCTATAAGGTGTCCATAGCCCCAAATCATGGATCTGGTCACTCTAAACATGAACCTAGTCCTCAATTTCTTCTCGAACTCCAAACATCAGTACTCCTCAGTCGCCACCAACTCTGGAGCAAACCTAGACAGGCTAGTGAACGTGGCTTCAAACTCAACCACTGGTATGTTTAACTGCTTGAGCTGAGAAAACTGATCTCTCAACTTCTCCTTGACAGTAGTGGGTAAGTACTTGTCCTGGAAGGCATCAACAAAGGCCTCCCAAGTCCCTTCAGTGGCTCATTGGGATCACCCAAAAACTCATCCAGATTCGATCCGAAGAACTCCCTCTTCAAAAAATACGGCCCTGCTTCAGCTACTTGGGCCTGGACTTAATTCTCAGCCTTGAGAATGTCCATGGATTCCCGCAATGCTTCGGCTAAGGTGCCCATGGCCTGTTGGCCTACTGGCTCGGCCACATTGGCCTGACCAACTCCCTCTTCCTGTGCCGGAATTTCATCTGGTATAGGCGTCTCGAACCTACCACGCCTACCACATCCACGTCTATGTCTTGACTTCCTAATAAAGTTAACAATTGGCATTAGCACATTTATAAATGTGTCGAAACTAATTCACTTACGTCCTAATACAATGGACAACTGTAACTCACCCCACATAAGCACATAATTACATAAACACATACGGATTTCCTTCCTAGATAATGACTGTCCCATGGCGTTGTTAGAATTCCAATTAGAAACAGCAGTAATCAAGTGCTCTTCTAATAGGACTTCCAGAAACCCATAAATCCAATAACATCTTAGGAACCAAACATATAATCATATAAGCATGTTATCATATAAGTACATATCATCCATACTAAGTCTCTAACAAGCGAGACAAACCCATTATGGTACTAACCACTTCTCACGTATCCAAAGTATTCAAACTCGGTACACTCTGATACCTACTTGTCATGCCCCCAAAATAATACAAATAATCCAACTCATAAGATAAAAGAATATAATAAAGTTAAGGTATTTCCATTCATCAGAGTTCGTATTACAAAAGGGTATTGCATGCTTCATACATTCATAAATGTTCATCCCGAATCTATAGCATGTAATGTCAGTTAATAACAACAAAGTAAAATGCCCTATGGGCTTACATCTTTCAAAGATATTAACTTGGTTACAACAAAAGGGAGAAATAAGCTCCATACATATAAAGCCCAAGGCTTGAATAAACATTTGAACACAAAATGACAAAAGAATAGAGCCTCCAGCCCTTAGATCCTTCCAAGTTACGTCCTTGGAGGAAGTATATCTCCAGTGCCTGAAAATAGTTTCCCAAATAGGGCGAGCCAAAGCCCAGTAGGAATACTCTAACAGAATATATGAGATTTAACAAAGATATAAGTGTGAAGTATATGTATACAATACTTATGACCAAAACATATCTTCTTCACATGGTTACATGATATTAACATTTATATCTAGATCCATTCTCATTTATTCATTTCAAACTAGTTCATTTTATTTCAATTCATAGGCCACATTTATGATTCTCCGAATAACCCAACTGAGACTACAACTCAATGGTTTTCAATCAACACAACAAACATATAGACACTTCAACCTTGCTATTTTACAGAAATTTCATTTGCGGGATCAGCACCCATATATGCATACGATTTTGGGACTTTCACCCTAGACACTCCGGCCAACTTAATTTTCAATGGAGTCCAACCCTTATCTCCTCCCAAAACATAGAGTACATCCCCTTTCTCCTCCCAAAACATTATACATATACAATGTATTTAAAGACACCGTTATATTCAATGACATTCAATTACACATATTCAATCTATCAACACATCGTCATATTCAATGACATTGTTATATGATTAGTTTCAATTCTCCTAATCCTCATGCAATTTCTACAACAATCATGGCTATTCTCCACTGATAGCCTAATACAGATATTTCTAAACAGATATACAATCTTGATAACAAATAATCTTATCAAATTTTCATATGTGAGTGATTAAACAACTCTAACTCCACTATTCATTCATACATCCTCCCAATTTCACATTTCTCACCTCAATTCCATTATTTATACAAAATATTTATTCAATAGATATTAGGGCAAATTTCTCCCCTTTTCAAATATTGACCCAAAGGCCAAAATTAACTATTTTAACACGAGATACCCTCACAACCAAACCCCATAGTCAATTATATAACATCACATGGAAACCCCTCTTTCTAGAGCATGAACCCAAACCCTAGGTTTTCTCCAAACACCCCAAATCTCATCATATACACGTAACAACAAATAACTATGTTAAAACCCATAACAAAGTGTAGAATATTCCTACCTTAAGTGTAGAAGCCCAAAGCAGAAGAGGAGAAACTTCAAGAATGACGAAATCAAGCTTTGTTCGGATGAAATGGAAGCCCACAAGATACTCTATCTTTTTGACAAAGGAACTAAGGTTAAGAGATCCCTAAATCTAGGTGTATTTGTATAGAGAGACAGAGGGTATTTTAGAGAGAGAGAGAGAGAGAGAGAGTGTGTGTGCCAATTTAGGGTTTTGACTGAAAAGAAGTCCAAAAAGTGATAAAAAAACTGCTTTGCTACGAATTGATATACGCGAGGCTCGCTCGAGTGAAGGAGTTGTCGCTCGAGCAACCAGACAAAATAAGTGACCTCGCTCAAGCGCAAGAAGCGTCACTCGAGCGCAGAATACATACCTTCAGAGGTTTTACAGACGCACACCGTCGCTCGAGCACAAGAAGCCTCGCTCGAGCGAAGAACTTTACCTTCCTAGAAATTCTGCAAGTCTAAAAAAAATTACTGGAAACACTCAAAGCTCGCTCGAGCGCAAGAAGCTTTGCTCGAACGAAGAGACAATTTCTAGACAATAACCATTTGAACAACTAGCAACCAACTTGCTTCAAACATGCCTAAAACACTTCCAACACTCAAATTCAAAGACAAAATAGAGAGAACAAGACATGGATAACAATATTAAGCTACAGAACCCGAGTCTAGATATAACAAAGGTCGGGTCAAAACCGGAATCGCTATAATATAAAACATTTCCAAACAATCCCACATTTTTCTATCATATATATATAAGAATACAAAACATTTCCAAACAATCCCAAATTTTCGTCCTTACACAAATGGGCCAGTGAGAACCTCATACTTTCCACATTTATCCACTTCCACATTTTTCCGTCCTCACATGGATGGCCAGTGGGCACCTCACACTTTTCACATTTATCGTCATCACACGATCGGGTACGTTGACAACTCAAACATTCTCGTATTTGTCGTCCTCACACAACCGGGCCAATGGACACCTCAATTTCTCCACATGGGTACCAAACACATCACACAACATATCATTTTAACAAACCCCTAAATTTATCACATCACAAGATGTCTCAATAATATTAATTTATTCCCAATTATCTCTTAAACACCAAAATCCTTAGCTATGGTTTTGTAGAAATTAGGGGTTTTCCCCATATTCTCTATCAATCCAAGAATCATGGAATCAAAGTTGATTTTATTCTAGAATATTCAAACATTACAAAATTATTAAAGCAAAACCTCCCTTCTTCCATAAATACCCATTAAATCAAATCATTTATCTCATACCATATATATATACATATATCATGAAAATGAACACATAATCAAATCAAAATATAGATATACAAGGTTAAAAGTATTCTTCCCTCAAAGGAGATGATGAAAAGATGAAAACCTAACTTGAAGCACCAACAAAATCATGAATCAATCGGTAGAAATCTTGATCAAGGCTTGTTCTTCAACTCTATTGAAAGATCTAAGGTGGATTCTTAGTAGAAATGAGAGGAATCATGTGTTTTGGGGGCTAGGGTTTTGGAAATGTGTGTGTGTGTGTGTGTGTGTGTGTGTGTGTGTGAGAGAGAGAGAGAGAGAGAGAGAGAGAGGATATGAAAAAGTGGGAAAAAAAATGAGCAAGAGTCGGTTTTTAAGTTTCCTTATTTGCATAGACCGCTCGAGCAGTCTCTTCACCGCTTGAGCGATGAACTTAACCTCCTAGTATTTCAGTTTGCAAAACAAGATATTGGATGCACCCTCGTCACCGTTTAGCCGTAAATCTACCACTTAAGCAGTCACTCAGGAGATAACAATCACACAGGCACAGACCCTCAGATACTCACAGCACATCAACCTTATTTCCATTTATAACCATTTAAGTAAATGAAGTATAAATGTAAATAAATGTAAGAGGATTGAATGAAAACATTTACTTAAGTTTAAAATGTAAATAAGGAAATACCCCCCATTTGGATTCAAAAAAAAAAAAAAAAAATCAAAATCATAATCATAATCCAATCAAATCAAAAAGTGGTTCTTCCTGTTTTAGTACAAAAATAATTTTTTGATTGAAATTTCTAAGTTTGATGTTGAAGTAAAGGGATAATACTTCATAGAAAAATTCCATAAAATCAATTTAGACTATTTAAAATATAAGGAACAATTACTGCAAAAAACTGTTTTCAAAATTGTAAGTTTTGAAAAACCCAATTTCCACAGTTAGAAAATTTTCAAGTTAAGTCAAATTTTCGACAGCAATCCTTTTTAATGCACCATCTTTATAAGAAAAGGAATAGGGGTCAGGTCTCAACCCGAGCCATTACAAATTCGCAATCTATTTTTATACACTTCTTTTTGTTCAGATTTTTAGAATTGTATATTTTGCATGGTACTTTAATAATCCATATATGTTGTCAAAATTCTAAATAACAAAAACTTTCTTTGGTTTAATTTTTGAAAACTATTTTTCAATTTTGGGTTTTTTCATATTTTTGAATGATTTTCATTTCATATATTTTTTTTCATTCTTAGTGATTAGCGATAGTGAAATTTTTTCATATTATATAGATGTATATCAAATCTAAATATAATTAAAAAGTAATATATTTGTGAAAAACTACTGAATACAAATAAATATGAACGTGTACTATTTTTTTGTATTTTATTCATATTTTCTTGTATTTAAAATATAATATTATTTAACATTAAATAATTTTAAAAAATTACACAAATAAATTAATTTATAAAATGTTGACACCATAAATAGTATTATTATTATTATTATTATTATTATTATTATTATTATTATTATTATTATTATTATTACTACTATTATTATTACTATTATTATTATTATTATTATTATTATTGCAGGACACGTGGCACTTTCTTGATCAATCAGGAGTTGAGAGAATTTACAAAGTTAGTGGTCTTGCATGGTGGAACATGGAAGACAAGGTGGAAGAAGTTAAAGCACATGTGAAGAATATGATGGATAAAGTGACTTAGTGAAAGACATTGAGAGATATGTGGCATTATGGGAATGAAGGTGGAAGAGTGGATAGTTTTAGGTATTTATTGGGTAGTTATTGCTGGAAGTTTTTTTTCCTATAAATAGTCATTAATTGCTACATTTACAGGACACAAAACCAAATCCAGAAACCAATTTATTTTACCTTACATTTTTCCAGTTATTTATTTTCTAGTTCTTTACCTTCCAGTCCTTTACTTTCCCACACTGCATTCCAATTTTTTAGGAGTAGTTCTAAATTAGTATGTTCATCACTGTAATCCTCTTCAAAGTTGTGGAAGTGCGAAGGTACAACTGTAAACACTTGTTTACTTGATAAAATCTATTTTCTGACACTATTATCTCCCTCATTCTTTTACTATTGCGATTAGTTCTTCTAAATTTTTTTTCTAAAACAAGCTACCGGTAAAAGTTCTCTTCATTGAGGCTAAGAGAATTTCGAAGCAATTGTCTGATTAATTGGTTAGCATTTATTATTTCTGTAATGACTTATTTATCCTTGCTGGCACGTTCAAATTATATTTTTAACTTTCGAAGGCCAAAAAAGCCAACATAAATGTATTTAGATTAAAAATTATATTATATTATTATATTATATTGGTAACAATAGCAATGGGAAAGAAGGGAGTCCTAATGGAGCCATTAAATGACAAGATTTGATGGTATCTTAAAGTCATCACTTGAAAATTTTTCCCTGCTAATATAAATCAATAAGATACCTAGAATTGTATTTAGAATTTTACATAATATGTGTAGTTCAAATTTATTTTACATATGGATTCACCATATACCAATTGAATCTCAACCACACTTCATCCATGACAACTTTCTTGCTTTGGAATCATTCTACATGTATAACTTATAATACGCTAATTAAATCTCAACAATGCTTCTTGATTCAGGGTAAATTTTTTTTGGCAAATTTTCATAGTAACTAGACTTTTCTATATGTGGAATTAGAACAAATCTCAATCACACATTGGCATTTACAAATAAAAGTTATGGGTGTGTCTTTTAACTTCTTTTAAATCTTATTTAACTTTCAATTTCAATTTATGAGAACTCGATCTGTTTAAATTGTGTTTCACTTTAATTTCATAAATTCATTATCACATTGTAGAGATTGAACTTGCGCCAAATCATAAAATTCTTGTTCATTTGAAATTTTGACGGAAAGGTATTTTTTTAATTTTATTTTGTGTTGAAGATAGTTATAGTTGGATTGTTTTTCTTTGTGTTAAGATTATTATAATTAAATTTTTTTAAAAAAAAATTGATTTCCTGAAATTTCCTATTAAGTTAGAACTCTATATTAAAGTTTTTATTCAAAAATAAATAAATTTTGTTCAACAAGCGGTATGCGTTATTTTGTTCATGATTCCAAAAGCCTTAAACCCTAATATAAATTTACTAATAAGGACAATACATATTAAATCTTAAAATAAATTTTTTTTTCTTCTCATGGTACCTCCAAATTACTTATACGTATTCTTCACATTCAACTCTTTTCATCTTTATCTTCAAGTTTCAATTATTTTCTCATCTTCTTCCTCACTCCAAACAACAACACAAAACAACCACTACAAAAAGCTTTAGGCCGGTCGTGGAATAGAAGAAAGAGAGAACAGGTAGAGAGCAATCAATCCCAAAGGAATAACTGTGATGTGAAATCTATTTAAAGTTTTTTTAAATGATTTTTTAAAGTGGTGTAATTTGGGATTTGGATGTACATTGAAAGATAATTTGGGAAAAAACATAGGGTATATTTAGAGTAAATTATAACTCTAAATAATTTAATGGAAGTGTATTGAAAAATTGGGCAAACTTAATGATTTTTTGGATACAAATAGAATTATCCTAATAATTGTAAATGCACAAAGTACTAAACACAAAATGAGATAAGATGTTTTTCAATGAGTAGAACTCACATATGAAACTTTATATATAAAGAGTACAATTCGGTCTGGTGTGAACTTTGTCACATTTTTTTAGAATTCCTAAATTTTTATTATGTAACGGCTTTAAATTTTGATAACTTCTTCAGTTTTCTTTTTCCTGCATTTATTTATTTTTTATCAATTAATAAAAAATAAAAGATAAAAAAAGATATCCATTTACATTTGCCTGGTTGATTTAATGGCTATGGCACACAACCTTATACTATGTTTAAACATTCATTTTTTGATGTTCATATCCAAATTCCATGTAGTTTATGCCTATATTTTGATTATGCAATGTAGACAACTATACAAAAGTTAATTCACACCTTAATTTATATTTTTATGCTGCCTAACTTTTAAGTTCATTTTCAAATGATATACATGCTCATAGAACCCACACAAAGTTGATCTCAATTTTTTTCAAAATTTTGCTTAAATTCATGAATACTACCTGCTACAATGGGTGAAAATATGGGTTGAACCAAAATAGCCACGTGCGTTGCATGTGCGCTTTAACTATTATATATATATGATGATTATCAAGAAAATAACATTGAAGGAAAATAATAAATAATTTTATCTTCTTTCGCTTCTTTTTCCTCTTATCTTTTCGTTTTTGTTTTTCTTTTCATTTACAAATTTATTATCTAAAAATAATCTAAGAGAAGCAAACAAATATAATAGTATTAGCATTAGAAAATGATATTCACACATTATTTGATCACTACTTTGTAAAGCAAATTAAATTTGTCGAACTAACAAAATTTTCCTCCATGTTCCTTGTTATTTTTTACTCATTGTTGAGGTAACCAATTAAAACTAGTTTAGTTAATTAAAATCTCCGCACTTTTCTGAAAATTTAAGGTTCAAGTCATACTACGGGTAACACTATCTCTCTCCCACTATGGCTTCTGATATATCAAAAAAAAATTAGACGTGTAAAAAGATTCTCATTGTAAAGTTATACTAGTTTAAGAACAATAAAAAGAAATTTCTAATTTCATACATCTAATAGTTTGGCAATGTTTAATGGAAAATTTACATGTCAGAGATATCTTCAAAAATTAATTATAAATTCATGAAAAAATATATGATTTTACCTTTTAATGTTTATATTGTTTACCACTAATCTGAAAATACTTTTCTCAACATCCATGGGTATGAAATTACCCCATGTTTTATTGGTGTACATCACAATTTTCAGGGGAGTTGCAATTTTTTCAAAGAAGAGTGGGAATTATCACCTTCCCATTGTTTATCTATTAGCTATAATTTTATTTATTAATTAATTATTTTATTTAATACATATAAGATTGAAAAAATAAAAATAAATGAAAAAATAAAATCAGAAAGTAGATAACATTGAACAGGGCAACACCCTCACTAGTCTTGTACAATATTTTGAACCCAAGGAAGTATCTATATTACTATAAAAATGCACCATTACACTAATGGCAGCTTATTTAGATAGCATAGCTTATACTCTTCACTGTAAACAACATAATAATCTTTGTATGGCAATGGCCTTGGTTTTGTGTTTTGCTATGATTCTTATGGCTTAATTAGCAAGACTGCCGCTGAGCGGACATCTACTGATAAATTGTTGTGAGAAACCATCATCATGAACATGAAGCATGACATCCACCACCACATCCACCGCCACGACATCCACCGCCACCACCACATCCACCACCACAACCACCACAGCGACCACCTCCCGTCCACCCACTATAATGGCTCTTCACTTTACTTACATCACCATACTCGCCACATGTTAAGCTTTCTACAACTTCACTTTCATTTCCATACTTTCCTTTGAATAGACAGTTCTTTTCTAGCATCAGCTCATTTGTTTCTTTTGAATGCTCTCCTTTGGTGATGAAGATACTTCCATAGCCCTCTTTCTTTATAATGTCTGAAAGTATAAATCCGAGTGCAATTGCAGGCAATACAAGCCATTCTTCTTCAATCTGTTCACGTCGTTTGTAAGAAAATCATTTTGAGCTTCAGTTTTAAAATACTGAATTACTTAACTAACCCTGTTTGGCAATAACTAAATAAGCTTTTTTTAGCTTTTTAAAAAAAAAAAAAAAAAAAAATCAAAAGTAAAATGTATGGTTGCTTTTTGCTAAATGAAAAAGGGTAATATGGTAATTTCAAACAAAATTGAAGTTTAAGCGACACATAAAAGTTTCTTCATAACAAAAATAAAAGTAACTTTTTTAACAATTGTCAAACACACCAGCTTTTTTAAATTCTAAAAAGTAAAACGTACTAAAAAAGCAATTGCCAAACCCCACCTAAGAAGCGCCAACACATCTATTGTGTTCATGTACATGGATACAGACACTCCTCAGATACTTCCTAACACATGTCAGGTACACATCCGAATTAATCACATTTTTAAAATCAACAAAATGTACCTTGAGAAAACCAGACTTCAAGTTGAGCAAAGCCACAGCTTTTCCATAAGGATGTTCAATAGAAAACTCAACTATGGTGATGAAGTCTTGTTCATTTTTCTTCCTCTCAGCATTCTCGAACTCATAACCCAGTTTTCTTCCTTGAAAAATGGTTACCTGCCAAAAGATAAATCAAACTGTATGAGGCTTGAAGACAGTATTGAGAAACAATATGGAATGATAATGTCCACCTTACGATTTTCGTCTTGATGGAGCGTCTGCAGATCCCTCATTGTGACTAGTAAAATTAAAGCCTCCAAAACCCCCCAAACAAATATCCAATCTTCCAAATGAAGCAAAACACGGAGTAAATACTGACCTTTCGGCTCCCTGTGAGGTCAAGAATAGGATCTTCCTTGCTAACTGTCTTCTGAAGCTGAAAGAACCATTGAGAATTCATCAAAGACCATCCTTGTCCGATGAATTCAGCAAGAACACGTGTTTCACCAGATCCTGTCATGCCAATCACTTCTGTTTTGGGAATACCGTTGATTCCTTCTTGTGATTTCTGTGGAATCCTGAGTTTGAAGCAAAAAGGCAAATAATGAAATACAATATGGTTTATGATGATATGCTAAGTTCTAGTATATCTCTAGCAATTACTGAGATAATGCATCAAAACAGATACATTATACATATTATAGCATTATGTGATAATCACTTTCCAACCAAGCAGGCCAAGAGACAATCATTGCACAAGGCTCAGGAAACTTAGGACAACATATATATATATATATATATATTAAGAAAATATTGCACAAGGCTCCCGCTAAAGCAAGGTTCAGGAAAGGCAAGATATATGCAGTGTCACAGCCTTACCCCCATTTTTAGAAAGACTTATGTGTTCCCAGCAGAATTAAAGTTTTATATACCTACCCAAATTTATGATCTAAATACAGCCTTAGCTATTCTCAATTTGATTTATTTGCAGTTATGTACAAGAAAATGGAAAATGCTGACCACTAGTCTAAATTTTTGGGTTTATAGAGTTTGAGTACCTCATTTGGATGCTGATTACCACATTACCTATGCCATCCACAACATGTGTCCAACCCTTGGCACAATAAACCCTTTCAGGGAGTGGGAAAAAAGAACCACTTGAGAATGGCTGCGGCTGAACCATGTGTAGCACATACGGTGCTTGAACCGGAGCGGTAAAAGACAGTGCAATACGAAGACTGACAAGCCTGGACTCTGCAATTCCAGAAGTGGGCACCAATTCAAACCAATTATCCTCAAACAATTTGGAAACCGGGTTAAAGAGGTCCTCCAGAGAGATCAAAGTAGTCCCTAAAGTTTTGGTTGACTTTGCTATGGGCACGTTGGAAGGTGAAGTGGACAGAAGTTCAAAGAGTAGCTCTCCAGTTGGTTCACATTGGAACGCTGCAACTCTTTTTTCCCTTGACTCGGACAAAATGTTTAATCTCCTGCTGGTGTTGAAGAACAGATCAGGCTGTTTCTTACTGAAGGAAACAAAGAGGTTGCCTGCATGCTCGGATGGTAAATTTCGTGCCCCCACAATCTCTAGCAGAACCTGAATGGTGGTTAGGAACAAAAATTACATGAAATTGACTGTAGACAATAAAAATTGTTTGAAGAAACAAGGAAATAAAACATACACAGAAAGAAGGATTTGTCTAATTCAGCTATATTATGAATATATCTACTCTTTATGTAGGCCAAGACTATTAATCTTTTAGGATCATGTTAGGATTTAATATTCATACTCTCCTTGTATAAGTTAATGTGGAATTTATCTGTGAAAATGTACAAAAATGGGAAAGGAAACAAAAGAAAACATACGGCACAGATAGAAATAACAGAAGCCTGGGATACCATTCCATTTGCCAAGTTTAACTATACAATAATTTATAAGCCTTTATAGTGCTAATTAAGCTAGGATGACTTTGGTTTGGAAAACAGAAATCCGTCACAACTATCAACTTCACGGATAGTCCTAGTGTGACATATAGCAGCATACTATTCCGAGCATAATTTCATAACCCCCAAGCTCCAAAAACTTGTATTGGTAGAGTTAAAGGTAATATAAGCACCTTAGACTACCTCTAAGTGCCTTTCTTTTCATTTTATTTTTTGCCGTTTGTTAATTTCATTCTCTTGCATCTATCTACCTTTCCCACATATATTACATGCTTAAAACAAATTTTCGAATAGTGGCATGAGTACCTCCACAATCTTCTTCTTGGGTAGTTGAATTATATCTCGACATTCAATGTTTGGAACCGCCTTCTTGCTGAGAGTGTTCAATGGCTGCACATTCACAGCTAGAGTTGAAGGAGTACTGCCTCTATACATTGCCCCTGCCCTCCAGTACCGTGAACCAAATGTCTCTTCCCACTGCCTGGTGGTTTCGCAAAACCCAACATTCAGTTTCTTTCCTTCAGCTCTATCAGAGTCCGTGTCATCGTGCTCCAATACCTTTCCCAGTATTGCCACCAAATCTTTAGAGTAGGAAACAGGATGCAATTGATGGGAGTGCCAGATGAGATCAATGTCATAAGTTGGAACACAGAAGTGGGTAATTTTTTTTTCCTTGTTCCTCTTGATGAGATGCAGAAACCCCTTGTATCGGGCTAAAGCTCCTTCAAGAAAGAGATCATCATTCATGCTGGCTCTGGATACCTGTTACATGCACACACATGAAGACTACTTAAGTAGGAGAAATGAAGGGTTTTGCCCATTCAATAAGAAAATGAGAAAAAGATATAGTTTATGATGCTGGAAAAAAAACCGTATTACAGTAGTAATTGTTATGTATATTATTAAATTATATAGGTTCATTCCCTAAGATTTTTTGAAAAACTTAATGCCCGCCCCCTTATTAGCATTTGTCCCTTGAAGCTAGAATTCTGAATCTGCCCCTAATGGTGCCGAAGACTAAAGGTTGCTGCCGTCTAAACTTGAAATGGCTAATCAATAAGACAAATGTTGAAGGCCTAGAAGTTCCGCTACAAATACTATGATGATACGGGGCATGGTTTTAAATAAGGGCATCACAATATGTACAGTCATATATCGGTTGATATTGGATAGTATTGGCCGGTATATCGATGAATAACTATAGTGGGTAATGTACTGTCCCATATTTAAAACCATAATAAGGGATATTTATCAAGTACAATGATTTGGCAGTACTTTTGGTGTAGTGTTATACAAATAAATAAATAAAAATACAATATTTCTTCACTAATTGATGTGGCATTGGAATGGGTCTGGTTTCAAATTCTAAAATTTTATTACCATATGCCATGTTATTATGAAAAGTTTGTAAAATTTGTTATTTTGTATAGGATTCTCATATTTTTCTATATTACTAGCTTTGAATAAGTAAACTATTTTGTAAAAACAGTAGGGAAAATATTCAGGATCCATTTTGTTGACAGAGCTTCCATTTGCCAATATTAATCAAGAAACAGTTGAACCTTACAGAACTTTTCTCATCACCTGGTAATAGAAAGTGCTTTGCCTTTTGACTGCTGAAACCAGATCATAATTGGTGCTTTTTGAAGCTTCCACTTTACTGTCAAAAACAGTTTCTAAAGAGCCAAACAGATTCAGATTGAGCTCATATGGTTCATTTGGATACATGATTTTCCAGATTTCTTCAGTTTGCTCTTTGGAGGTCCCATAAACAGAGGATACAACATTTTGACTGTCAAGAATCCTCCCATAAAGTTCCATGCAATCCATCTTGTATCGTATCTGAAAAACCAACAAACTTAGACCATGTTTGATTTGCCGGGACAAGTAATTTCTTAAGAAGATAATAAAATATATTTAATTTTAGCGTTCTCTCCTTAAAAGTAATTTCACACATGGATAAAATTAGAAGGAAAAAAAAAAAAAAAGTTCATATGATGGGTGTCAAGAGATAAAGTAGTGGTGTAAGTAGAATCACTCATTCCAGAATAGATTGTCGCACTCTTAGGACAATGCTGCCACAAAGGGGACCTATTTACCATTTTACACTTACTTTAAAAATTAATTCCAAAACAATATGATATTTTCAAACTTATTTCCTAATCTACATGAAAATGTGTTTGCTAAACATGGTTTTGGTAATCACGCTTTCAAATTTCCTTGTTTTGAGGTTAATTTAAAATATAACTCTATTAATACTCAAATTAAGAAAAAGGGTGGTTAATAACAATGCTTTCTATTAAAATGATTGTTATCAATCACAATTTTCACCAGAATTTGAATAAAATTGAGAAAACGTGAACGTAGTTTGGGAACTAAGTTCAAAAAGTTTCTATCTTTCTAAATCATTACTATTATATAAAGCACACAATTCATAACTTGAAGTTTCATTGCGCTATTTTATTTCCCAATAACTGCTAAAATTCCAATAACTAACTATTAAATCAGTTTCTTCAATTTAACTAATCTTCTTCATTCATCAAACTGTCGCATCGCATCACATTGGTAAAAGATTTCATTCTGAGATTATTTAATCCTATCCTGCTGTTATCTTTGAATCAAATGTGGAACTTAGTTCAGTAGTACAATATGAAAAACACTGAAAAAACAAAGACATACCGGATTGAGCCTATGACAATGCCAGATCCATTCACAGTCAAGAGGCACAACCAAAGGGCCTTCTAGAAACCGAGACTCGGTATGTTTGGCAAGTAATGGAAGCCAAAAGTTTTTGTACCTGATGAATTAGAAAAAACCTTCTTCAGTTAGTGATTACAATCTGACCCGTCCCGTTGGGATCAGGACAGAGACACAAGGGAATACAACATACTCTGCAATGGGGTAATGGTGAATTATTTTCATCTATTGTTTCTTGCAGAAAAACTTCAGACAAATATTGCTTTGTTAGTTCCAAAAATGGTGAACATTTTCGATCATATGCCACGGCAAGAGTTTATACAGGTTGTTGTTACACCATATATTACATGGTTTCACAAGGTCAATGATAGGTTCCGAAAAGTACACATTTAGAGCCCTCTAAGTTATGCTTGCTATGTCCATAATCATTATTTGTCTGAGTTGTGTTTGGTGGCCCTATTCCTTTCCGAGGTCCATTTCGAATGATCTAAATCGTCCAAGAAAAGCATCAATGTAAAAAAATTATGTTGATCAATGATCGGATTACATTTGTCTTATAAAAAATAGAATTGACACTTTTCTCCCATAGACTTTGATTCAGATTTTACTTTAGTCCCTTCAATTTGAACAATTTAATCCCTATACTTTTAGTCTAGTTTGAATTTGATCCTTCGTCTAAATGTCTGTTAATTTTGTGTATATAAACACCTTAAAAAATTGACAATTATCCTAAATTGTTAATTTTAACCTCTATTTTGGACATAATGACCAAATTAAAATTACACTTGAAGTGTAGGGACTAAATTATTTAATTTGAAATTATAGAGACAAAAGTGAAATTTAGATCAAACTATAAAGGTAAAAAGTGTAATTAATCCTTTAAAAAATAGTTTGTTTTCAAAATCATACATGATCGGATCATGTAGCTACGGATATCTGATCAATCTAATTTTTTCAATGAATTATCTTCTCTACAACTCCTATAAAATGAACAATTTGAATCACCGAAATGGGTCCAAAAATTGAGCCCAATATGCCCAACAACATCTCTCCTATTAGATCACCAACCAATCATAGAGAACTTTCTTAAGATCTATATTAGCTCAACAAATAAGTACATTTTGTTTGAAGAGTATGTACCTATGTATGGAAGAGTCTAATGCAGGGCCATCATAGAGGCATCGGTTCCTGTCAACAGCAGCAAGGAACTGCAGCTGCTGCTTGGCTGCAGCCACAAGGTCTTGGCTTACCACAATCTTCTGCGCTTCCACCCACTCTAGCTCTTGATGCTTCTCCATCTTCTCCTCTTCCAAAAAAAAAAGCAGCCTACTAACTAAAACACCATTAATTAGAACATTATTAAACATTAAAATTCCTAATTTTGGTTTTAGACATTGCATAAAACTAGATTAATCACATAAACTGTTCCTAAAATACGTGTCAGGTATCATTTTGGTTCCCAATGTTTAACTACATCCATTTATACATGTTTTGGTCTACCGTTAACAACGGAAAGAAGGGTATTTTTGTCAAACCACATTTAAAAATCAACAAAATGAAAAGAAAAAAAAAAAAAAGTCCTTAAATATGTGATTTGTTTCATTTTGGAACTCAATATTTTCAATTATGTCAATTTAGTGACATAGGTGGGTTGATGAAAATGCTCTTACTTTTGTAATCAATTGTAAATGAAAACAAAGGTAGAAACTATTTAGTAACAAAATTAATAGGTTGAGGACCAAATACAGTGGGAATTATTTGTGTAATTAACCTAAACTACAAATTGTAACCGTACTCCTAATTGGTTGTGAAAAAAAGGAGGAAGGGTTCTGTTGTGCCCATTAGGGAGCATTACATCAAACTCGTTTCAACAATTTCAATTGTTCATATTATAGGTCTCATCTAAGATATTATTATGTAAAAAATTATATTGATCGGATTTCGATAGTCACATGATCTAATCAGATTTATTTTGAGAAATATAAATGGTAAATGTGATTTTACAAAAAAAGTGTTTATATATTTTCTTTTGAAAAATGATATAATCACGTGATTACCAATATCTGATCAACCTAATTTTATATATAAATAATCATATAAATTATATATAAATAATAAAAAAGGGGTTAATTTATATTTTTAAATCCTGTACTTTAACTCAAATTTTACTTTGATCCCTATAGTTTCAAATTGAATAATTTGATCCCTGTACTTTAAATCTAGTTTTAATTTAGTCATTTCATTCAAATATTTATTAATTTTTTTCTACATGTACACTTAGGAGACTGATAAATATCCCCATATTATTAATTTTAACAATTAACTTGAATAGAAAAACCAAATTGAAACTAGAATTTAAAGTGTAAGGATCAAATTGTTCAATTTAAAACTATAAAGATCAAAGTGAAATTTGAATCAAATTGCTAAAGTGAAAAGTGTAGTTAACCTAAAAGAAAATTGCAAAAAGATTGTCTTTTATACAAAATTTGTTGAAAACATAAGCATTATTTACCTGAAAGTGTTGGGAAATATAGCCTCTGTTGAATCAAAGATGAGCTATTAGTTTTTGGCAATTTCACATGCTATGTCTGCTCTATCTATACAAAGTTGGTTGTTATTTATAAGGTCCAATTACAAATTAATGTTCTCCTCAAATGACCAATATACCCTTGGTTATGTTTAGTTTTGTACATCAAGAAAGAGATCATAACTTCATTAATGTATTCCATTATTTTTTGTTTCATTTTGATTTCATGCCCAAGGTCTTCTCCTAAAAATGGGCAGATTAAGCGCAAATGAATATCGTACCTGCAAATTTTCATGCGTCTAAGGCTCTGTCATGAATTTCTTTATAATGGTTTCGTAATTGTAATTTAACGATTCAAGTTTAAAATTAAAATAAAATAACATAATTTTTAAATGTAGGGTAACATTATTTTGTTTTAAACTACTCCTTTTAGACTTTCTTTGGCAAATGCTACAAAGTCATTATTAGGCATTTTTAAATTTAAAAAGTAATCAATCAGTTATTGTTTGTATATCTTTCGTTAAACAAAAATATATCATATTGGTCCCATTCATTCTTTGAGATAATTATGAAATTATGTAGTTTCATATATTTTATTGAAAACCAATATAAGAAATAACGTGATTATAACTGTTAGATCAATTTAATTTTTTTAGCAGATCACAATCACATGTCTTTTTATAATATTTTTTACTGCCTATTCAGAATGGATGCAGGCTTCATATTATGTGATGATATGAGGTTCACTCATTGTGAGTAGACAGTAAAAAAATTATTAAAAAAAAATGTGATTGCAACAGACTAATTTTTAAAGAAATGATTTATTTAGGAAGAATTACAGGTCAGTGGGATAAAGAAAAAAATTAGAAAAATATGTAGAATACAAATCATTTTATAGTGAGGTGCAAAGTGAAATACTGTTTGCACCCCTTCATATTTATTTAAATTTTTTTCCTTGTCTTGCTAGAATGTAATTTCTCCATTTATCTACAAAAAAAAAAAACCTATTAAATGAACAAATGATATCATTAAAGAGGAACTTGTGATGAGCCACGAGTTAAAGGTAGACTAGTATAGTTTAGATAAAGATTAATGCTTCCTACCCCCCACTGGGGGTCGACCCCCAGTGAGGTGTCATTGGGGGATTGGCCCAAAAAAAACTTTTTTTTTTTTTTTTTTTTAAGTTTTCGGCCAGTGGAGGCGCGCCACGTCACTGGGGGCGCGACCCTCACTGGGGTATGCAGCGCGGTTGTCAGATAAAATTGCCCAACCTACTCATTTTATTTGGCGGCAAGGTACGTGTAGGCCCTAATAAATATTTTTTAGGTACTAAGCAGCTAGAGTGATTGGACTCTCGTTATTTGGTGGAGTCCACTCAAATTACAATTGAACTGGGAGTTAACCTTAAGATTAAGGATTATCAATGGGCCGAGTCGAGTTTACTCAATTCGTAATTATTGTGTTTAAATTTCATATTTTGATAAGTCTTTTGGGCTTTGATTAATTAATGAGTTGGTACGAGTTGAATCTATTTAAAAAATTAACACCACATTTCACCCAAAAACTCAAATCTTATTGGCTAAAATCAAACCGAATCGGACTATTCATTTTTCATTATACTTATGTTACTAAGTTTTATATATTTTTCATTCACATGTTTTTATTATTTTCATTACTTATTTTTGTTGTTTACTTTCCAATATAATTCAAGTATTTTGATTTTTTTTTTTAATCTTTTTACGTCTCATATAATAAAAAAAAAATCAAGTATATATAATAATCACTAGTAGAGAGGAAAAACGGAAAGAAAAAAATAAAAATGTTAAACATGAGAATAAAAAAAAATAATCAAACTAAACATTAGAGCAAAAACCAAAAAACGAAAAACAAAAAAACAAAACATTAGACTTACCTATACAGGCTCTTACAAGCCGGATTTATGGACGGACTCGAATTACAAACCTTTGTCCAAAATCCTAAATCATCTTTTATGGGGTGGGACAGATTGACCATTCAAGTGGGTTGGGACGGACCATAAGACGGTTTGGTTAAGTTGAATAATATTGGGTTGTTCGCGGGTCGTTTGGTGACCCCTACTTAAGATCAAACAAACCACCCCTCCAAAAAAACAGAAAAAAAAAAAAAGAAAAAAAAACAAAGTTAATTAGACTTACCTCCAATGAATTTTGAATTTGAACAACTGTGCATTTGTCCTCTTTTCATTCAACAAAATAGAAGTAATTATTTTGTCATGGAATAAGCATATGTATTCCAATAGATTAGATACCTTGTTTAATGTATCTCTACTGAGTGTACAGTTCATTCCTATCAAACATTTTCAAGATTTGACGATGTGCCTCCACCCCAATGATCAAGAGGTAGATTTTGTGAATGGAGCACAAAGGCTCGTGGATGAGAATTAGTGACGAAGCCAGAAAATCAAATTAAAAGGGGCACTTATTGATTACAATATCGAAAATTTTTACAAAAATATTTCACACAAGTTTTTACGATTGATTTCAAGAAATATCAAAAAAATAATATTATTTATAACTAGTTTATTATGGACAATACAAAAAAATATAGATATAAACTTTAAAATAAATTATATAATGATAAATTATTTTTTTATACAAAATTTGATTAAAAATTCAATATAATGGTAATACCACGCCATCATTAGTATGTGATATCACGAACTAATAGTAAATAAACACATAGAGAGTGAACTTCACATATCAAATGTAACTAACAAACTAATAAATTTCATATCTTTATAGTAAGATTACTTAGTGGTATTTTGAGAAGTTTGTAAAAAGTTGATTTTTTTGGCTTTCTTAGTTTATTTTGTCTTTTTGTGAGGAAAAAATGTGAGAGGTGATATGACCCAAAATGGGTCAAAAAGACTTTTTTTTGGCTTTGCATGTTAATAATAATGACATCACCGTTACATTCAAAAAATTTTATAAAATTTTCATAGATAATATGATTTATAATAGCCTCTTTATTTTCAATCAAAATAACCATTATTGTTCTCATAATTTTTAAAATGTCATTGAAACTTCACTCTAATAATATTTTTGTAATTGTTTTTATTTAAAATATTTTCTTTATATTTTCAAAAAAAAAAAGCCCAAAATCCAAGGGGGGGCACGTGACCCCCCTGGTCCTCACTTCCCTCCCCCAGTGATGAGAATTATGTGGAAACTCCAAATTTAATTGTTTTGGGACCGAGCGTCCAATTTTTGTTGTACTAAGGCCCTTGCCTTGATTTTTGTAAGCCATTAGGACATTTTATTTTTAAACTTTCTAACTTCTTGAACTATGATGACATGACTTTCACTATAGTTGAATTTGAAATTGTAATCTTTTGACTATAGTTCAATGAGAAAGAGTTTATAGTGTACAAAAGATATCTTTTGGTACTAAAGAGTTTTCTAAAACATTTGTTTACATTAAAATTTGTTGAAGATAGTTGTGAGTCTACATTTATGTTTGCTTTACATTTTCGGGACATTACAATATATATGTTGTAAATATTTGTGAAAAATGTTTATTTTAATGGAGTGTACTTTTATATATATAAAGTAATGAATTTGAGGCTAATGTACAATATTAATAAAATATGTGGGCATTGACTAAATTTATAAATTAAAATACCTATTTCAAGTAAAGAATTAATTAACATAGTGATAGGAAAAATAATTTGATTTGCATTACTTCACTTTGAATTAAAAGGTGAACAACCGAATGAAAAAGATGAAAATCGAAAATTAGGGTTTAAAGTGATTAATCTATAATTAGAGAGTTAAATAATTAATATTAGAGTTTTAGAAAAGATTACTAAGTTACTAGAATCGATTAGGGTTTGTACGGACTCGTCCACGATGCGTTTTTGATTCTAGGGTTAAATTCGTGAATAAACGAGATATTAAGAGCTTTTATTATAATAATTCAAAAGTGAGAACCTTAGCAGGGTTTACAAAAGTTAGGGTTCTCACAAGCCACCAACGATGATCATGTCAAACTAGGGCCGGCCCTGGGATAGGCGACCAGGACGGTAGCTTTAGGCCTCCAAATTTTGTTTAAAAATTAGGACCCCACATATCCACTATAGGCAAAAAGCACTTTAACAAGGTTTTTTTTAGTCACCAAAAATGTAATTTTCATTACTGACACAAAAAGTGGTTCGTCGAAACCATGTCACTAAATAATTCGGCAACCAAATAAATTATAGTCACCTTATAAATAAATCGGTGACCAAATATTATAGTAGCCAAAAGCCAAAAAATTCGTCGCCATAAATTAACATTTAGTGACTAAGAGTAGCCTTAAGCAGATGACATATCAGGTTTTAGCGACATATAAATGTGTCGCCAAAATATGTTCAAGCGACGAAGCAAGTTGATTGTTGAATGTCAAAACTTTTGGCGACCAATTAAGATTTTGGTTGCTAAAAATTCATATCCTATTCACATAGACTTTTAGAAATGGAAAAAAACTGTCACCAGAAGTAAATTCACAACTTAAAAACATGTCACTAAAAATTCATTATTTATAAAAATAAAAAAATTACAATTTCCCTATTAAGTACATAATTCATAAACCTATAAAAAAATAAAAAAAATCCAAACCCAAACTTATTTTTCATGTGCATCATTTCTACACATACATGCAATAAAAAACAAATTAACACACTTGTGCAAGGCATCCAGAATATAAACTAAATTCAAAAGTAGCAGCATATTAAATATAAACAAAATATTAAATCCAAAACATCCAACATAAGTACAAATACCTTACAATCCCAAACTTCAAACATGTACACAACGAATCCCACAAAAAAAAAAAAAAAAAAACTTCAAACAAATTCATAACAAAATCCTATGACAATATACACAAAAATTCAAAATATAATCCTCTGAGGCTCCCTAAACTACGTTCCATCCATTGCCAATCTAACAAATATAAAAAAATAAAAAAAATTACAATATAGTAATAAAATGCTTGGTCTCAAAACTTTTTTTTTTTTGGATCAGTGAAGAAGAATAATTCATTAGATAAGAAGAGAATAGTACAAAAAAAATGCATACAAGGAGGCTATGGGAATCAACTGCATCATTACCAAACATAAAGCATCCCAACTAGGTTGCCACCCTCCATAAGGCCAATCATGTGCAACCCATCAGCCAAAACAAAACAGCAAACAAAATTAAGAAACATAGTACAACCACCAAATCACCCTCAGACCAGCACCCCTGTTTCAATGTCCCAAGCACCTTCTGACTTGTTGATAGTTACCAATAAGACCATTAACTGAGTAGGAGCTACTAATGGAATGAGATTTCATCCACAGTGCTACCCTCACTTTGATCAGTTCACTTAACTCCTCAGCAACAGGTTAAACATTATTAAATGTACAATTATTTATGTACTTCCAAACTAACTAGAGGACTGTAATGGGTAGGGCTTTCCACAACTGTTTCTCACCCTTCCTTAGCCTCCAGCCCTTCCACTACAGCAATAGGCATTCCACATATCCTGGCAATACCTATTGAATCCCCCGCCACTCCATTATTTTTGACCAAACACTCTAAACAAAAGGGCATGCCAGCAGAACATGCTCAACTGTTTCCCTCTCAATTTTACAAAACACACAAAGCTCACCTAAGCAAACTCTAATCTGCCTCAAATTATAAATAGAGTCATGAATTGTGAAATGAGATTCCTTAGTGCTTATTGACTTCATCCATAAGGCCACTCTAATTTTGATCAATTCACATAGCTCATCCATAGTGCTTGGCTTTTGCTAATTTGCTTATAATTTCCTAACTGAAAGTTCAATTGAGGTGTTGTTTGTTTCTAACTTTATATATACATGAGTGATAAATATCTTGGTTATAATTGTGTTAGTTGTGGAAGGTAGAATCTTGAATTTGTTAGAGTTAGTTACTTGTAACCATTTCTATATAAATATCTTTGTAATCATTCAATCAAAATCCAAGAAGAAAACTCAACACAAGTAACAGTAGAAGCACAACAGCAGTAACAACTGCAACTATCATTAAATTTTAATCTTATATATATATAAGATCAATCATTTATGGCTATGTTTTTTGTCCTATATTCTGTTTCTGAGGTACCAAACAAAGCAAGTTCAATTGGTTGGATGCACTGTTTAGACTGATGGGAACTTTTAGCTTATAGTATTGAGCATGCTACATTTCTGACTTTATGTCATATTACACCTTTGATTTTACTTTACAATATCGTTTAGGATGGTATAAGCATTTTGCATATGGGTCAAAACATATTTATGTATAAAGAATTTTGCTAAGTTGGTTCTAATTGAAAAGCCAAATCAACTAACTTAGGAGTAGCATAGCAGCAGTTTGTTTCAACAAATATATTAAGTGAAGTGCTTTAGTGATTTGAAAATTAAATTATGAAAAATATACTTATAGAGCAAGTTGTCAATAAGATTCCGCTTATGGACAATCCTCATCATCAACCTACATGCCTACCTGATCCTTGTAAATCCTTATATACTTCTCAATCTCTTCAAAACTTTTGTTTTGCATTTCAATTATTCTAGCTTGCTTTTGAAAAATAGGATTGAAACCCCTCTCTAATTCTTTATTATTAGACCTTTTACTTAATAATCATTTTTTGTTTGGTTTTTTTGGGAATGAGAGGGTGTTGTGGGCCATTGTTTGTCCCGTTGTCATGCCAACAATCCCATTGTCATATGTTGTGATGGTCCTGGAGAGAACAAGAGAAAAATAGAAGGAAAATAATTAGAAAACATATAGGCAGACAAATGTTAAGTAAAAGGTTGTCATAGGAGTGAGATGTGATTGATTTCGCTTGATTAGTTTAACGGATAGAGTATGACCATTTTCAAATTGTTTACCAGTTCCTACCTTTTTTCAAATAAGTAATTAAAAACCAAGAAGCTAAATTAGAAATTAAAGCCAATTAACACCCATAAATTTAAGTTCCTAAATACATAAATCAAGGTATGAAATTTATATTAACAATTCCACCTTCAAATGTACAAAATCCCAGCCTTCTAGATACCTGAATCCAACCGTCTTCCCATCTTGTGTACAAGCTAATTGATGACCATAACAAAGTAGACAAGTGAACAAACTTCAAATAATTTAAATTTACTTTCCAAAATTTAAGGAAATTAGAGAAGAAAAAAATTCATATACGACCAAGTTCAAGAGTTGCAAGAAAGCTTAAAAGAGTTCTAGAACTTCAATTTTGACTAAAATCTATTTGTTTATTATTAAGGGAATCTCTTTTGCAAATGGAAAACTAAAGTAGGGATGGTCCTATAGATTTGGTGAAGATGTCTGCAATATGATTAGAAGATGGAACAAAAGAGGGACACACAATGCTAGCTCTAACACTTTCTCGGATGAAATGAATATCAACTTCAATATACTTACTACGCTCATGAAGCACAGAGTTAGAGGCAAGTAATTTAGCAGACTTGTTGTCACAAAATAGCTTGAAGGGAATATTGTTCTCAAAGCCTAACTCAATAAGAATGAACCGAAGCCATAGTAACTCACATATCCCATGAACCATGGCTCGATACTCAACTTCAACAAATAGTTGAGAAACAACAGCTTGTTTTTTGCTTTTCCATGACAGAAGATGAATACCAAGGAAAGTGCAAACTCCAAAAGGTGAACGTTTGTTAGTCAACGAACCTACATAGTCTGCATTAGTAAAATAGGACAATCTTGTCTGAATCCCACCATTGAAGAATAAACCCAAACCTTAACATGACTTGAGATACCTCTAGATATGGTGAACAACGTCAAGGTGAACTGTACGAGGTGCATGCACAAACTGACTAACCACACTTATAGCAACTGTCAAATCTTGTCATGTATTAGCCAAATAGATCAAACGTCCTACCAATCTCTGGTAGCGAGATGGATCGGAAAGCAGCTCACCAAACTCAGCCAAAAGTTTCAGATTCGAATCCATAGAAGTAGAGGGAAGCTTGCACCCCATCATACCAGTGTCCCGAAGAAGATCTAAAGTATACTTGCTTTAGGACAATGATATCCCACTGCGAGAACGAGCTATTTCAATCCCCAAGAAATATTGGAGAGGACCCAAGTCATTGATATCAAATACTTGACTATGCTCTTGTTTCACCTGAGCAATACCAATGGTGTCATCTTCTATAAGGATGATATCATCGACATAGAACAACAAAATAATACATCGACCATTGGGTTGACGGCAAATAAAACATGTATGGTCGGAGTGACATTGAATAAAATCCATGGATAAGATAACAGAGTTGAAACGGTGGAAACATGCACGAGGAGATTCCTTCAAGCCATAGAGAGACTTATGTAGATGACAAACCTTTCCAACATACTTCCCTTCAGCTTGAAACCTAGCTGGAGGATCCATGTAGATCGTCTCAAGTAAGTCTCCATGTAGGAAAGCATTCTTGATATCAAGTTGATAAAGGGGCCAAGAACAACAGGCAGCCAAGGAAACAAGTAAACGAATAGTGGTTAATTTAGCAACCGGTGCAAACGTAGCCCCAAAATCCTTGCCCAGAACCTGTGTAAATCCCTTAGCTACAAGACGAGCCTTATAATGTTCCACTACACCATTAGCCAAGTACTTCACAGTAAAGACCCACTTGCACCCAACAATCATCTCACCAGAAGGTAAAGAGACAAGATCCCAGATTTGATTATGCTCCAAAGTAGCCATTTCAGTTTGCATAGCCACAACCTATTGGGGATTCTGGAAAGTCTCGGACACAGACCGAGAAATAAAAATCGACTCAAGTTTTCCAAAAAAAGACCAATGAGAAGCTGAAAGGCATCATAACATAAAACTGGGAAATAAGGTGATTAGTACTACTAAACTAACCAAAACGATTAGGGTGATGACATTCACGGGTTGGATAACGGGACGAAACTGGGGAGCAAATAGTAGTGGGGATACTTGGGCCTGAGGGCGAAGAAGATACTGTAGAGGGAGGAGCACAAGGGCGACTAGAGTATGTCTTTAATGGCGAAGGACTGGAAGATGTAGATACAGGCGATGATGAGGGAGCAGATGAATCAAGGATACGAACATGGCGAGCGCTCAGTGACACAACAAGAGGCGATGCTCCTGAAACAGAATCCTACAACATAGGTTTAGAACCAAAAAATGGCATAGCTTCACAAAATGTGGCATCTATAGAATGACAAAACCGAAGAGACAAAGGATCATAGCACCGATACCCTTTAGAGAGAGCTGAAAACCCCAAGAAGATGCATTTAAGAGACTTGTTATCTAACTTGGTCTGAGTAGGACTACGATCCTAAACAAAACATATACAACCAAACACACGAGGCACACTAGGAAATAACACGGTGTCTGGATGAAGTAATTGAAAAGGTGCCAACATGTGTAGAACCCAACTAGGTGTCCGATTAATTAGGTAAACAGCAGTAAGCACAGTCATCTGCCAATAAGATTTGGGAACATTCATTCCACAAAGAAGACACCAGACAATAGACATGATATGACGATTTTTACGTTCAACAATCCCATTTTGTTCAAAAGTGTAAGTACAAGTGAGTTGCTACAAAATTCACTGTTGATTAAGTTGGAAGTGGAGCACATCAAAGATGTACCCCCCTTCGTTATCAGAACGAATATTGAGCACCATAGTGTGAATTTGGGTTTTCACCATTCGAAGAAATTGAATAAAAAGTGGAAGCACATCAGACTTCTTTTTTGAGCAAATAAACCCAAGTATATCTAGAGTGATCATCTATGAAAATTACATAATGCCTATGCCCAGAAAAAGCCAAAACAGAAAAAGGACCCTAGATATCAGAGTAGATAAGATCAAACATATAGGAGGCTTGATGCATGTGAGGAATATAAGTATTATGAGTATGTTTAGACAGTTCACAAACAACACAATGAAATTGATGATCCTTGTAAGCTTTATTAAGTAATGGAAAAAGTAAACATAAATAAAAAGTTTGCATGTCCTAAACGACCATGCCACAAAACAAAAGTCTAAAAAGAAAACACATATGAAAATGACTCAAGTAACACAACTGCTTGCAGGCCAGAAATGGTAGGATGAGAAGATGGTGAGTCCCCAAAGTAGTATATCCCGTTACACTCAAACCTCTTGCCAAAAATCTTCTTCGAAGTCAGGTCCAATAATAAGTAATGAGTGGATAAGAAAATAACAGCACAATGAAGATTTTTAGCAAGGCGACTAACAGAAAGAAGATTATAAGCAAAATGTGGCACATGTAATACAGAAGTAAGTGTAATATCAGACAACAATGACACATCACCCTTATGTTGGACATGTGAGATAAACCTATCAGCAAGACATACAGTCTAAGCGGCAATAGATACAATAGAGGATAAACAAAAAAACTCACTGGTCATATGATTATTGGCCTCAGAATCTAATATCTAAGTAGGTATAGCGTGAACATGAAAGGCTATAGGAGTACCTATAGCAAGTGTGGCAGTGGAAGATGAAAGGACACTCAGAGACAAGGTAGTGAATGATCCAAGCTACTCCTGAAGACAACCAATCTAAGACTAAAGCTAATGAAGCCAACAGAATGAGAAGGCTGAGTAGTACTAGATGTGTCAGCAATAACAGTAGTATGGGGAGAACCTGGCGTGCCCCAACAAAGCATTGCTTCAACTTAGAATGAAGCTTGAAGCACCGTGTTTGGACATGACCGGTTATGCCATAATGGTGGCAAATAACCTTTCTACTAGAAACACAAGAACTAGACTTTGCAGCAAGAGCCATCTGATCTGGAACTGAAGATGAGGCAGGAACAGGGGAAGGAAATGGAGCAACAAGCAGAACCAGTCGACGACGATGCTCCTTGCTGTCAATAATAGCAAAAGCCTCATATAAGGATGGCATAGGTGATGTGTTCAAAATCTGAATACAAAAAGATTCGAATTCAGGTTTTAAACCCATCAAAAACTAATAGGTATGCCGGCAAGCAAGACGAGCAAACACAAAGCGGCAGCAACTAGAAAATTACTCAATGGCTTATACTATGCTAACTTCTCCCAGCAAGACTGAAGATGTAAAACCCAAAGCTTCTTAAGAAGCATGAGAAATATCCTGATAGAGCTCAAAAATCCGAACATCGCTATGGGCATGTGCATACATATGGGTAAGAGCACTCCACAACCAAGAAACTGTGTCACAGTGCATAAACATGTTATAGATGCATTCCTCCATAGAGTTGAACATCCATCCAAGTAAGGTGCAATTGTCAATATCCCATTGAACTCGCATAGGATTATCAGTTGGAGGTTGTGTCTCAATTTCTAGAAGCCATCCAGATTTGCCTCTACTCCCAAAGGTAGAGATGTATAGAACAACTCCAAACAATAAAGTTACGACCATTAAGCAACACACTAGTAATCTAATGAAAGGAAACTTTTGAACGAGGCACAATACTCTGGGTTTGTTCAACAGATTCAATTATTCTAAAAAACATATGAGGAATGGAACACACACCCAATACCAAAAGAGAATAGGTAAATAACAAACCCCAAAAAGTCAAAGGAGCGACGCCATGCACAAAAGATGCTATCGAATAAACCGATAGCCCAAATAAAAAAAAAAAAGAAAAACCAGACACACACACATAGGTTGCTTACCACATCAACAACATATGACCCTAAAAGGGTTAGAAACCAACCCAAACCACCCTAGAAGGGTGCCGAACTGCACAAAACCAAGAAAAAGGCCTAGTCAGTTGCTATAAGGGCCTCAACAATGACTAGAAAGGACTGGCAAGGAAGAGAGAAAGGGTTTCGGGTTGTGTAAGGTGGTTAGAGGGGGTTGGGTAGGTGAGTCAGCTAGTAAAAAACAAAAGAGAGGCTTGCAGTGGAGATGAGAGTGGAGGAGGAGCTGGAATGGAAAAAAGGCTAGGGTTTCTTTGGCTCTGATACTAAGAAGAGAATTGTATGAAATTGGCTTATCCTAATGTGGTTGAGACCATGTCTATATATAATGAATATATGATACACTACAAAAAGGAATTAAATAATTACACAATCAAATCCTAAAATGAAATTCCTAAATAACCGTAATTTAATATACTCTATTCTACATTCCAACAGTAACTAGATTCAATAAAAAATTCAAAATTATGAACAAATTTCCTGAGAAACATAGTTTTCTTGAATCCCAAACAATAAATATCATCAACCATAAGAATTTGATAAAATTCAAAATCAAGCAATAACAAATCCCAATCAAACCGCAACTGAATTCAAAAAATAAAATATAAGCTGAAATAACAGTTCATACACAATGTTGAAAAAACACATTCAAGACTCAAAAGTCAAAAGAAGAAAAAAAAAATCATTTCACCCAAAAAACAAACTAATGAAACAACAATCAAAACATATTTCAAAGCACAAACAAAGTTTCAAGATCAACTCAGTGAGATTCATTGTGTGTCATTCTCATGAACGCTTGATTATTGTATTTTATAATCTACTTATCATCTTAATAGCCCAAAAGATACCCTTCAATCCGCAATCATTCCTCAACCTACTCAAATTCATATAATGCAAAACAAACAACACCCAACAATCAAAATAAATCAAAATAAAGAGATGCATTGCACATTTTGGGAAAAATAAAAGGGAGAGAAAATGAGAGAAGAGACTGTAGAGAGAGAGAGAGAGAGAGAGAGAAGAGAAGATGTAACGTCCCGAAAATATAACAATAAGATCATCCCAGGACAGATTTTAAATAATAACAGATGACTAAATATATTGTTCTTCCATTCATAAGGTTTCATCTCTTTACAAAAATGTAACACATGTAATAATACATTTATAAACCCTAACCTTGAATCTATAGCATGTGTTATAAACAAAGATATGATGTAAGAGTTAAAACAGATATAATAATGCCCTATTAGCTACATCTTTCCAAGACGGTGCTTGGTTACAACAAAAGTGAGTTTAAACTCAATACAAAGAAAGCCCAAGACTTGTACAAAACAAATACAACATTAATCCAAAGTAGAAGCCCTTGGCTCCAAGTCCCCTTAAACTATTGCTTTGGCGGAAGCATATCATCAGCATCTGAAAATGGCTTTTCACATTGGGTAAGCCAAAGCCCAGTAAAGATACTTCAACACACATGAATCTTAACAAAGTTATAAGGTGAATGCATATGCAATGCTTAGGTCAAAACATTTTATATCTCTTTCCAAAAACCATGCTATGCCAGGTTTATATCACAATTCATGCAACCAATTCATTTTCAATAGAAAACAAGGCAGCAGATATAACAATGGGAATCTCTAAGACGTGTCTGCAAATAGGCTATAAGCACTACCAATTTGTCATTTTTACCGGTATTAGTCAGAAGGCTCGACACTTAACCGTGCGAGTTTCTGGACTTTCACCAAGAACACTTAGGCCAACATAATACCACAACTACACTCCTACCAGATTCACCATGGTATTCACCCATTTTTCTCAAAACAACAATATTTTCAATGTGTTAAATATGTTACAATGCTCAATGCATATGGATGAAAGTTTAGTTTCAATTTACCTAATTCTCATGCAATTTCTACAACAATCATACATATCCTCCACCGATAGCCCAAAATAGATATATCTAAATAGATAATTAATTTTTCAATACGGATATACTTTCCAACATTTTCAATTAGGGGTGGTAATTCATATCCAACTCCACTATCATCATCATCATTATGCCAATTCCACAATACCAACATCAATTCCATTTTTTCTTTACCAAACCAAATATTCATAATTTAGGGCAAAACCCCTTTCCTTTAAAAATCATTTCCCAAGGATAAAATCCACCATTTATTCCAACCCAACCATTTTTGCAAAGTCACAATCATATACAAGAACCCATTTTGAAAACCCCTCTTTTGAATTTTTAAATCAAAACCCTAGATTTGTGTTTAAAATTCCCAAATCACAACATAGCTTAGAAAATCAAATAACCAAGTTAAAAGCCATACAAAGTGTCAAAGTAATCCCTACCTCAAAGAAGAAGACTCAAATGAAAGATGTGTAGAACTCGACGGAGCCCAAAACACAAACTTTTCCAATTAAAATGAAGCCCTTGATGTGCTCTACCTTTTCAATAAAATATCTAGGGGGAGGAAATCAGTAGATCAACTTCACCGGGGTTGTTAACAACTCTGCTGGTTCCAAGCCCGGGTTAAAGAGGAAGGTTGTATGTTAGGTAGCTAACAACCAACATGTAAAAAAGCTGCTCGGATCCCTTATGCCAATGAATCCTACTTTGAATCGTTTAAATGTTAGGTCGTTCCCCTCAAATGAAGCGTCGTGCCTACCTCCGGGTGTTTTCGAAAAGTGAGCAAAGGGTGCCTCATCGACGCTTGGGTGCGGTGAAAAATGACCAATGGTTCTTGCATTTTTTCTGGATGAATGCAGGTAAAGAAGCTAGTTCAAGACTACAGGTTTAGGGTAGCCACTTAGAATATAAGAACCTTAACTGGTAAGACAATGGAATTGGTAGATGTTATGATTAGGAGGAGAGTTAGTATAGCTTGCATACAAGAAACTAAGTGGACGGGTGAGAAAGCTAGGGAAATTGAGGATACTGGTTTTAAACTGTATTATAGTGGTAAGGATAGATGCAGGAATGGGTAGCAATCATAATTGCCAAGGGTCTTGTGGAGAATGTAGTGGCGTTCATTAAGAAATGGGATAAGATTATGTTAGTGTAGATACCCCATTTTTGACCGACCTTAAGACTCAGACGTCATCGATTGAGCACTCGATGATTGTGCATGCTTGTGCTCGTTTTGAGTTTTCGGAGCCTTCGGCTGAGCGCCTTGTCTCGGGACCTCTTAACTTTCTTCTCTTGGCCTGGTTTTTGGACCATGCCTTGCTGCCTTTCCCTAGAGGGAAACAGAGGCCTGTAGGCCACTTTTGTAGCCGTAGGCTACCTTTCTCCCTCGTAGGCCCCCTTTTTGTACCAGTAGACTAGTTTTCGAGGCTTCCAGCTGTGTGTCTTGCCTTGCGGACTCTTATCTTGCTTCCTTTTTGGTTAGTTTTTGAACCAAACCTTGTTATTCTTTGCCTGGAGGGTGGAATAGGGGTGTAGACCAGTTTCTCCCCCTGTAGACCACTTTTTGTCCCTGTAGACCAGTTTTGGTGGTCGGCCAGCTAGGGTTGGTGGTCTGTGGACCATCTAAGGTGGTTGGCAGCCTGCCACCACCCTCTACTCTCTGTGCAGACCCTTCATCTCCCTTACCGACCAATTTTTGTCCCTGTAGACCACTTTTTCTGGTCGGTCGACCAATTGAGGTGGTTGGCTGACCACTTTAACTGGTCGGCGGCCTTCTTGCTTTTTCTGCAGATATTTTCCTTGCCCGCTGTGCCAGCTGTTGGGCACAGAAGGCTTCCTCCATACACGAGGGATTGCTTCAAATCTCTAGCTTGTTCAACAAGCTTGAGGCTTGGATTTCTATAAGACGGAGGCTCTCTCTCCTTTTCCAGGGTTCAGAAAATTTGCATAGAGATATACATATCCCTCTCTCTATATTGCTCCCTCTCTCTATATATTTGTATTGTTTTGTGCTCAAAAGTGTCATTTCTTCACACTTTTGCACACAAACACATAGTGAAACACCTTCACTCTTGGGCTGAGGCTCTTGGAGGTTTGTTTAAAGCTCAAAAGCTTGGTTTTCATCTCTGAAGTTGCTGCTTTGAAGTGGTTCTTCAAGGGTGAGTCTTCATCATTTTTTAAAGCTTTGTTTATATTGCTTATTTGGCCCTATTTGCATGCTTCTTTTGGATTAACTTTAAACTGCAAAAAGCTTTATTTTCAAGTGCTTAAAGTGTTTGTTTGAGACCTCTTTGGTGCTGGGGGTGGTCTACCCCCTTTTATGCCTTACTTGGCCTTGTTTTGAGCCATCTCTTTTAGGCCATTGGATCACCTTTGTTTGGCCTCTTCACCACTGAATTCCAGAGGAATTTTAGTGGTGGAAAGTGTGTTTTGGGACCCAAAATAGGTGGGGGTGGTCCCCCCCCCTTTTGTATCTTGAGTGCTTGTGTTGATGGCTCACCAAGTTAGCATGTTTTTCTACCTCCTTGAGGCTCCATCTTAGCATGTTTTAGGCCTTTTTTCGCCATGATATAGCTCTGCCTAGGGTTGGTTTGGTTACTTCTTGCATGCTCCTTGCACTTGTAGTGCAATTCCATTCACTAGCCTAGCATGCTTACTACTTTGGCCTATGGTTCTAGCTTGTTTTGGCTCTATTTCAGTATCCTTTTTGCCATGATTTCACATGCCCTAGGTCTAATTTCTGTGGTCTTGATCATGCATGCTTTGCTTTGTATAGCCTTAGTGCAATTTTGCTCACTAGCTTAGTGTTTTGAGTCCACTAGCATGCATTGCTTGGGCTATTTGCATGATTTACCACCATTTGTTACATGATTTCAGAGCACGTTCCACTACCATACTCTCCCATGTTTCACACATTCAATGCTTTTGGAAGGTTATGCTTTGTGCCTCAATCATGAGCCAATTGGCATGCATGCTTGCCTAAGCTTTTTGGGCTACCATCTCAGTGTGTTTTGGTTAGAGAATCCCTCATTTGCTTCTTACACTTGTAGTGTAATCATGCTCATTGGCCTAGCTTAGTTGGTGTTTTGGCCTTTTGTTCTAGCATATGTTGGCTATGTTCAAGCATGTTTTTGGTCTTTTTTTGGCATGTTTTAGGACTATTTTGAGTCACCTTGGCCCTTTGGGGCTTGCTTGATATGGCTATGGTGCAAGTGCCTTTGATAGCCATAAGCTTTGAACCTCCTAGCATGCCTCATTTGTCATATGTGCATGATTTGGCATCATTTAACATGTTATTTCAGAGCATATTTCATTGCCACACTCTCACATTTTCAAAGCATCATCTTGTCTTTCATGCTACCATTTTAGAGTGTTTTGGCCTTTGTTTTGGCATAGTTGAGCTCTGTCTTGGGCTAGTTTAGTTGTTTGAGCATTGCATTACATAGTCCTTGTGTTGTGTCGTTCCATGTTTGAGGACTCTAACTTGCCATGCTCATGTTGTTTGCATGTGTGTTGCATTGCATTGTGTTTGGATCGGATGTTGATCCAAACACAAGAAATGAGGGGTGTTTCATACTTGAAGTGATGAAACGAGCCTCATTTCTCGATCGCCGACCCTTTTGATCAAGCATGATAAAGGCGGAGGTCCTTATGTGTTAGTTGTGCATTCATTGACATTGACTTGTGCAATCTTGGCTTCTCGGCCATCGTACATTGCGATGCTCGGTTGGTGGCCCGAGAGTCGAGTACCGCACTCCCTTGAGCTTGAGAAATGATAGGGATGATGGTTGTGCACACATATCTTGCAAATACACCGTTATGCCCCTTTTTGTTCTCTGTTGCAGCAAAATCAGAGTCTGGCAGAATTTATGGTCTACAACCAGTTTAGGTGGTCTACAGGTGGTCTACACCACCCTTTTCTGGTCGGCAGCCCACCAGAAGGTCCCCATGTTAGAGTAGAAGCAACCTGGAAGTTTGTGTAGTGTTTTGAGATCAAATCAAATGCAAACAGAGACAAGTCTGGGCATGGCAATGGATTTCCGAGCAAAGCCGACTGAGCATGCATCATTCATTATTCCGAGGCAGAGCTGTGGCAGCTTACTTCACATAGTTTTTCTTGCTTAGTTAGTTATCGTGATTAGTTAATTTGTTGATTAGTTAAAGTATTATAATAATTAGTTGTAGCTAGTTGTTCAATTTGTGTTGTGTAATAATTAGCCTAATTAGATTATTAGATTAGTTAACTAGCTTAGCTTAGGGTAGCTAGCTTAGCTTATTCTTTTGGACCCTCCGTCGAGAGGGCACAATTTTGTAATAAGTGTGCGTGTGTGTGATGCATGTCTTCCAACCCCATTTCTTTCTTCCTTTTACTTATCAGCTTTCGACGGTTAGTTTTAGGGCATATTTCAATTAGCATACCTTATGCTTGCATGTGTGCATCATTCATTTGTCTTGCATGCACTAGGCTCGACGCATCATTCAAACTGCATTGTATTTCAATACCTATTTGAATACATGTATTCAATTGTTGCATGCATATGCCATTCTAGATAGCCGAGCCTACTTTAGTTGCATTTTTACATGTGTTGCATTAGGCATTGTTAACATAGCTAGGATCATGCATTGATTATTAACTAGCTTCTTTTTTGGCTCAGAGTACATTGTGAGTGTTTATGCTTTAGCATCCTTGCATGTGTGTAAGTGACTGCTATGTTTAGCATGCTTGCCATGAGGCTATTTGCTTAATTCCTATAACTGCATGGATGCCTGTGGATGAAGGCTTCATTGCTTGAATTGGAACAATTCATCAAAATATGAGTTTTAAGCCCACTTGAAGTGGCAAATCATGTTATTTTCTAAGCCCACTTGAGGGTGGCAAATCTGCGTCTTAGCCTACTTGTGAGTAGCACTTTCAAACCATTTTCGAAAAACAAACATGAGATGCTTTGTTCCAATCCGCACGATTTAGTCTATACTTGTGTGTTGTGTGCATCACATAGTAAGCTAGTCTAATAAACCAGAATAAGAACACATGTTTTCAAAAATAACATATCATGTTAGTAGAGGCTGATCTTTGATCGGGTGAGCGGGGGTGCTCATTTCAGGACCTTCCTCTCTCGTACCCAAGTTCCCGAGCCGAGGCAACTTTGGTGATGACGGACACATGGCCTTAGGCACGAGTTAGGGTTTCCTAAATTTCTCAAAAATAAAATATTTAGGTGGCGACTCTGAAATCTGGCAAAACAGTCCATGTTTGACGCTTTTTGATTAAAATCGATTTTCCAAAACGATTTGTCAGATTTGAACTCTTTGGTGATTTATTAGTCTCACCTTGCACTTTGTAAGATTAGATTCAGAACCATGACAGGAGTCCGAACTATAGTAGCTATGAACACCATTCGCGCCCTCGAGCGTGGAGCGGAGTTCGAGTGGTCTACAGTTAGTTAAACTAGTTATTAGAGGGAATATAGTGAACGTTATTAGTGCATACGCCCCTTAAGTAGGATTAGATAATCAGACTAAGAGGGATTTTTGGGAGCAAATGGATGAGATCTTACAGGAGATACCCTTAGGAGAGAACCTGATTATTGGTGAAAATTTTAATGGCCATGTAGGCATAGATAAACTAGGCTATGAAAGGGGGCGTGGTAGATACGGTTTTGATGACAGAAATGAGGCTGGAGAGAGTATCTTAGATTTTGCGTTGGCTTATTACCTGGTGGTAGCCAATACTATATATAAGACAAGGGAGGCGCATTTGATAACCTTTAAGAGTGGGTCAGTTAAGAGCCAAATAGATTACTTCTTAGTGAGAAAAGTGGACCGTCTAAAATGTAATAATTGTAAGGTGATTCCTGGATAGAGCCTGGCCTTTCAACATAGGATTTTGGTACTAGATTTATGTTTTAGAGGGAAATACCAAGCTAAGAAGGATGGTGGGTGTCGTAGGACAAGATGGTGGGATCTAAAAGGGGATAAATTAGAAATATTTAAGAATAGAATACATAAGGAAGGTACTTGAGACTTGGAAGATGATACGAACACTATGTGGAACTCGATGGCCAATTGTATGAGGAGAATCTCAAAGGACAGGACCCAGCTCTAGGGAAACTTAGTAGTGGAGGGAAGAGGTTCAAGCGGTAGTTAAGGAAAAAAAAGAGTGCTTTTAAAAAGTGGCAGAATGATAGAACTGTGGAAAACCTTAAGAGCTATAGATTGGCTAATGAGGAGGTCAAAAAAGTAGTGAGAGAAGCTAAGTTGAAAGCTTATCATGACCTATACACTAGACTAGATAGCAAGGAGGGAAACACAAACTTGCTAAGATAGGGGAGAGGAAAACAAGAGATTTTAATCAAGTTTAAGTGCATCAAGAGTGAGGATTCTAAGGTATTGGTGAAGAATGAAGAGATTAAAAAAAATGGAAGAACTATTTTGAGAAATTATTAAATGAGGAACATGGAGGTATGGCAATAGGGGAAGAAATAGCCAGTAATACGATAAACCAAGACTGTAAGATCTATCGCAGGATTAGGAACTTTGAAGTGGAGATTGCACTTAAGAAGATGAAATCAAATAAGGCTTTAAGACCTGATGATATACTTATTGAAGCTTGGAAGTGTTGGGGTAAAAAAGGGGTTGCTTGGTTGACTAGGTTGTTTAGCAAAATTTTGTTAACTAAAAACATGCCAGATGAGTGGAGGAAAAGTATTTTAGTGCCAATCTATAAGAATAAAGGAGATGTCTAGAATTGGAACAACTATAAAGAAATCAAGCTAATGCGTCATATAATGAAAGTTTGGGAAAGGGTGATGGAACGCCGATTGCGAGATATAATGGAGGTGTCAAAGAATCAATTTGGGTTTATGTCTGGCAGGTCAACAATGGAAGCGATTTATCTTTTGAGGAGAGTAATAGAAAAGTATAGAGAAAAGAAAAGAGATATTCATATGGTGTTTATCGACCTTGAGAAAGCATATGATAGAGTTCCCCAGGATATAATATGGTGGGTGTTAAAGAAGAAAGGGGTGACAAAAGGTTACATTGATGTGATTAGGGACATGTATGAAGGGGTGGTGACCACTATTAGATTGTCTACTAGAGAAACAAATGAATTTCCTATCACTGTAGGGTTATACCAAGGATCTACCTTAAGTCCTTATCTTTTTTCTTTAGTTATGGATGAGTTGACGAGAAATATTCAGGATGACCTGCCATGGTGTATGCTTTTTACAGACGATATTGTACTGGTGGATAAGACTAGAGAAGGAGTTAACACAAAGTTGGAAATTTGGAGAAAAGCTTTTAAATCCAAAGGATTTCGGATAAGCAGAACTAAGACAGATTACATGGAGTGTAAATTTAGTAATAGTAATAATGAAAGCAGAGGAGAAGTAAAGATTGAGAACCAAGAATTGTCTAAGAGTGAACATTTTTGTTATTTAGGGTCAATTATCACAATAGTGGGGGAGATTGATGCGGATGTGGCCTATAGGATTAAGGTGGGATGATGTAAGTGGAGAAGTGTGTCTGGGGTACTGTGCAATAAACAGATACCCACTAGACTAAAAGGTAAGTTCTATAGAACAACTATTAGACCAGCGATGTTGTATGGGATAGAGTGTTGGGCAACCAAGAAACAACTTGTAGATAAAATGAGTGTGGCTGAGATGAGGATGCTAAGGTGGATGTGTGGCAAGACTAGACAAGACAGAATTAGGAATGAGTGTATTCGGGAATGGGTAGGAGTAGCACCGATAGAAGATAAGTTGAGAGAAAATCGATTGAGATGGTTTGGTCACATTCAACGGAAACCAACAAAGGCAGTAGTGAAGAGATGCGATGTTGTAACAGTAGATGGGAGTGTTAGGGGATGGGGTAGGCCTAGATTAATGTTGGCTAGCGTTGTAAATAGAGATATGGATCTACTTGATTTGACTAACGAAATGGCCTTTGATAGGGTCGTGTAGAGAAGAAGGATTCATGTAGCCGACCCCATCTGATAGGACTTAAGGCTTGGTTTGGTTTGGTTTGGTTTGGAAATCACTATATCAAGGTGTATTTAGGCTAGATATTCAAGAACTAGAAAGAGAGAGAGAGAGAGAGAGAGAGAGAGAGAGATCTGAGATTTAGAGAGAAAGAGAGAGAGAGAAGTGAAAAAGTGATCTAAAAAGTGATCTTTATAACCTGATATAGGCGTAGACCGCTCGAGCGCAGGAATGGTCACTCGAGCGTCACTTGAGCGACCAAACACAACAAGTGAGACCGCTCGAGTGAACAACGCCACCCTCTAGTACTTTTGCAGACCTATAAAAATATTAAGAGTTCATAAAGACCGCTCGAGCGACAAAAAGCTATACAAAGTGTCAAAGTAATCCGTACCTCAAAGAATACAGCTCAAAGGAAATATGTGTAGAACTCGACGAAGCCCAAAACACGAACTTTTCCGATTAAAATGAAGCTCTCGATGTGCTATGCCTTTTTAACAAAAGATCTAAGGGAAGGAAATCACAAGATCAAGGTGTATTTGGGCCAAATTTTCAAGAACTAGAGAGAGAGAGAGAGAGAAGTGAAAAAGTGATCTAAAAAGTGATCTTTACAACCTGATATATGCGCAGACCGCTCAAGCGCAAGAATGGTCATTCGAGCGTCACTCAAGCGTCCAAACACAACAAGTGAGACTACTCAAGCGAACAACTCCATCCTCTAGTACTTTTGTAGGCCTGCAAAAGTACTACGAGTTCCAAAAGGCTACTCGAGTGCAAGAAAGACTGCTCGAGCGCAAGAAAGATCGCTCGAGCTAAAATCACCACCCTCACAATATTTTTGTAGACCTACAAAAGTATTGAGAGTTCATAAAGACAACTCGAGCGACAAAAAAACCGCTTGAGCAAAGAGGCCAAAATTTGGGCAAAAATTCTTTTGAAAAACAAGGTACCAACCTGTTCCAAACACGACAATGATACTCCAATAGCCAAACTCAATGAAGTACAAGATGAATAAAGAGATGAACAGTGATACAAGACAAAATATCCCAAATCCAAAACAATAAATGGATCGAGTCTACACTGAAATCGTTATAGAAGAAGGTAATGACCATAGCCAGTGCAGTCATTATCAGTGCTATTCAGAGCATCAAAGCTATAGGTAAAATCACACAAATGAATACAACAATCTCACATATACTAATTCAAGAGAAAAGTGACTTTGAAGAATCAAAATCAAACCGTGGAAGATGATGATCATCATCATCATCAACACCCTTTAAGAAATCTTCAACAGTTCAAACGAAGAACAAAAGAGAGGGAGACGAAGAGGCAGTGTCACTGCTAATGTAGTCAGAGGCGAGAGAGATAGAGAGAGAGAGAGAGAAGAAGAAGAAGAAGAAGAAGAAAAAGAAGATGATGAAAAAGAAGAAGAGGTACATGTGTCGTTCAAGGTCACAAGAGTGAGAGAATGAGAGAATGGAGCCTTAAGTCATGCATGGGTCAACTATTTTTGGGCAATAAAAAATTAGGGTTTGATTTTAAATCGCGTAGTATTGACAAATAAATTATTAGCGACCAAAGTAATTAAGTCGCCATAAATATAGCCCACATTTCCCGCGACTAAATAATTGTTGTTGCCAAAAAGTTATATTTGATGAATAAAATTCAGTCGCCATATATTAATTTCGTCACGGAAACTTTTCCCTCGTTCCCACTCAGAAATTTAGCCTCGTGATCAACCATGCTAACTAGTCACCAATAGTTTAGTTTTTGGAGACCAATCAATATATGGTCGTCAATTATGTATATTTGGCAACCAATTTATATTTTGTTGCCAAAATATTTTTTGCGTAGTGATTTTAAGGCTTAAGTAGTATTTGGTTCATTATAATGAAAATGAAATGGAATGATCATTCCGTTCATTATGTCCATTATCATGTTTTGTTTACTAAAAAAATAATGAAAAATATATTGCAAACGGAATAATTATTCACCATTGTAAGTGAATTATTTCATGTATAGACTAAAAAATGAGCATTCCATTCCATTTCACTTTAATTCTAAGAATCAAACATAACATTATTGTATCAATAATTAAAAAATTAAAATTTTATCAAAAAAATTAAAAAACAACTGAAGTGGTGAATAATTTAAAAGTAATGAGTAATTGTTTTTCAAATGCATTGATTATTTATATAAATATTGTTTTTGTCAACTACAATTGCCTATGGAAAAATAAAATATTTAAAGTTGAAGTTAATCAAATTTTATATTCACTCAACCATATCATAAGAAACGTTGAATAAATTAGATATCACAATAAAAATTGAAGAAATTAATTATGTCATCTATTGAAAATATGTAGTGCATAAGTTAGATTATGCAAATTTAATTAGTAATTTTGCATTTAATAATGTGAGAAAAGTAATGTTTAAGTGACATTCTGATTTAATTTTTATTTTGTATTATAGTTTTAAATTCTTCTTAAAGTTTTCTTTTCTTGAAAAATTGAAAACAAGACCACATATCTATCTTTTTGAGTTCTGAAGCAACAAAATCTTTTTTTTTTTTTTTCCAAATCTTTTGGACTTGTATCTTAATCCATATAAGTAAATTTTAATACATAATTTTAATGAATATATATATACAAACAATTTTTTCGTGAATATTAACAAATAAAAAAAATATGCATAGCATTTTAGTAATAATTTATTTTAATATGTACAGAGGTCCCATTTCTAGAGTTCGACTAGGCCTAATAAAACTCTAGGCCAGTCCATTGTCAAAACTTACCACTATTGATGATGTAAGAGTTTCTTTTGCTATTGATGACACGAAAATTTAGCACCAATGTTAACGACACATAAGGGTGTAAAAATGGCCCAAGGCCTATGGGCAGCCCGAAGCCCGCTCGTAGCCCGAGTTGGGCCTGACCTAGTTAGGCTCAGGCCCGAGCCCAATCCGGAACCCTAATCTTGGGCCTGGGCCGTTGTTTTGAAGCCCGGCTCAACCCGTTGGCCCGGCAGCCCACCTGCCCTCCCTCTCTCTCTAACTGAGCAACGGTCAAAATTAAAAATAATAATAATAATTAATATTCATTGTCTACTTATGCAAACTGCTGCACTCCCAGCAACGGAAAAATAATAACAATAATAATTCAAATGTTTGTTGCTGCAGACTAACTATAAAAAGACTAACGGTAAAAAAATTAAAAAAATAAAAAGATTTTATTCAAATGATCATATGACCATTTAACAGAACGGCCCAAAAAAAAATTATTTACAAATTGAACCCATCCTCCCAAACTCCTATAAATATTCCCCATCTCCTATTTTATCTCTCACAAATAATTCTCTCTCTCAAACTCTCAACTCCCTCAATTAATTTTGAACTTTGATCCCCAAACTTTCATCCCTAAGTGGCAATTGCAGTTGTGCAAGAAAAAGCTTTTATTAGAAGATATAGCGTTTCTGGTTTAGACCCGACCCATTTTGTATTCTGGACTCGGGTTTCATAGCCTCATATGGTTGTTCATGCCTTTTCCCTCATATCCTTCCTTCATTTTGGTTATTAGATTGTAGTGGCAGTGTTTGGAACAGGTTGGTTGCTTAGTTTTCAAACCTTTGTTGCCTAGATTTTTGCTCATCCGCTCGAGCGACACTTCTTGCACTCGAGCGGGCTTTGCAAACTCTCAATACTTTTGCATGCTTGCAAAACTACTAGAGAGTGTATTCTACGCTCGAACGACATTTCCAACGCTCAAGCGGTGTGTGCTCGAGCAGCCATTTTTTAGCTCAAGCAATGTTCTTCCGTCTGCAAAATTACTAGATGTGTGCATTCTGCGCTTGAATGTCATTTCGTGCACTCGAGCGAAACAAATTATTGTGTCTGACGCTCGAGAGTCAACTCTTGCGCTTGAGCGGACTGTATGTATATCAGTTTGCAGCAGCCTCCTTTTTTATCACTTTTTCATAACTTTTTTCCCAAAAACCCTAGATCGGAACCCTCTCTCTCTAAAACTCCCCGTCTCTCTACATTTTCACCTAGATCTAGTGATCTCTCTATCTATGTGCCTTTGTTAAAAAGGTAGTGTGTATCAAGAGCTCTTTTTTGGTCCGATTAAAGCTTGGTTTTGACGTCTTTAAAGTTTCTCCACCTTTTCATTTGGTCTTCTAAGCTTAAGATAGGGACTTTTTACACTCTCTATGAGTTTTAGCTTAGTTATTTGTTGATGTGTAAGAAATATTGAGATTTGAGGTGATTTTGAACAAACCTAGGGCTTTAGTTTAAAATCAAAAGAAGAGTTTTCGAATGGATGTATTGAAAATAGTTATAGGAGTAAATATGAGCTTGGGTTGTGTTAAAATGGTTGATTTTTGGTGTTTGGGATAAAAGTGGGAAAAATAGGGTTTTGCCCTAAAATGTCTCGAATAATTGTTTTGTACAAATATGGAATTGGTATTAGTAATATGAAATTGAATGGATATTTATATAAATTGTGGAGTTAGATATGTATTACCTCGCACCTATGGAAATTTGGATAATTTATATGTTGTAAAGATTGTATATCTGTTTAGATATATCTGTTTGGGCTATCAGTGGGGGATAGCCATGGTTGTTGTAGAAATTGCATAAGGGTTAGGTGAATTAAAACTAATCTCTTAGCCTTTATCATTGAATATGATTATGATGTGTATACATTGTATATGTATGATGTCTGGGAGGAGAAAGGGGATGTATTTCATGTTTAGGAGAAGAAAGGGGATAGACTTAATTAAACTAAGTTGGCCCATGTGTCTAGGGTGAAAGTCTCGAAAACTGCGCATATACATGGGTGCCGAATCCCACGAACGAAATTTCCGTAAAATGGCTAGTGAATGTATTTGTATGGAAATTATATGGGTTGGAGACCTGTGAGGTGTATCTTCAGTTTGATTGATTAAATGAAGTGGATATAACCAATGAACCGGGATAAAATGAATTGAGATGTAAGTTTGGCATAACATGGTTTTGGAAACGAGTTGTAAAGATTTTGTCATTAAATATTGAACATGCGCATATTACTTATATCTTTGTTAAGATTCATATATTGTGATAGATTTTCTCTACTAGGCTTTGGCTCACCCTACTTGGGAAAAACTATTTTCAGCTGATATGCTGTAGACACCCCATTTTTGACCGACCTTAAGATTTAGACGTCATCGATTGAGCGCTCGGTGATCGCGCATGTTGTGCTCGTTCTGAGATTTCGGAGTTTCGGCTGAGAGCCTTACCCCCGGACTTCCGGACCCTATTGTGCCTTACCTCGGTTTGCGAACTAGGTCTTGTTTTCTCTTCCCGAAGGGAGCGAGAGGTCTTGTAGACCATCTCTCAGTGGCTGTAGGCTACTTTTCGTGGTCGTAGACCACTGTTCCCGTTTGGAGACCAATTTTCTATTTTCAAAGCCGTCGGTCGTGCGCCTCGGTTCGGGACCGCTTAACTTTCTCCATTTGCTCCGATTTTTGGCACAGACCTTGTCTCCTCTCTTTAGAGGAACACTGTGGCTTGGGAGACCACCTTTGTGGTCGCACGCCATTTTCGATGCTTAACGGCCTATTTTCGGGGCACCTGACTGCGCGTTTTAACTCCCGAACCATCGTTTTGCATCCGTCTTGGTTCATTTTTGGCATAGACCTTGTTTTCATTGTTTGGAAGGTGGTACATGGGTGGGAGACCACCTTTTCTCCTTGGAGACCACTTTTCCCCTGCCGACCAATTTTCTTGTTAGGTAACTGGTCTCCCTCATTTTTGGGCCACAATTGCTGGTCTCCCACAACACCACTAGCTTGCATTCAGTTAAGAGACCACCAAATGGGGCTGCCGACCATTTTTTGTTGAGTTGACCCTTTTGAACTGGTTGGATGACCACCTAAACTGATCGGCCGACCACCTGAACTGGTCGGCCCCTTTCCTCCTGTTTTGTCTCAGTGAGTTGATTCTAGCTGTGCCAGCTGGAAGGCACAGACTGGATCCTCCATACACGTGTATGGAGAATCTTCCACCTTGGCTTGAAGCTTCTTGGAGAAGCTTTAGTCCCTCTTGTCTATAAAGGAAGGCCTCCTCTTCCTTTGCAAGGGTTCTGAAATTCTCTAAGGCATATACATCTATCTCCCTCTATATCTCTCCCTTTAGGCTTAGAAAGTGTGAAGTTTTTGGCCCTTTGCACACCATCTCCTAGCCTAACCCCTCCAACACCAACCTAAGCTTCTTGGAGGCCTTTTTCAGAGGTTGAGGAGCTACTTTTTTGGTCCAGAAGCTGCTGAAGTTGCTGAGCTACGAGGGTAACACACTTTCTCCCTTTTAAGGCTTTATTTTGCTTTATCTTTTAGCCATACTTGCAAGCATATTTGAGTTTCGTCATCAACCGAAAAAAGTCTTATTTTGAGGTCCTTAACATGTTTGTTTAAGATCATTTTTCTGTTGGGGGTCATCTACCCCCTTGCATGCTTCATTTTGCCTTATTTTGAGCCATGCATTAGGGCCTTTGCATTGACCTTTGTTTGGCCTTCTAGCCACTGAAATCTAGTGGATTTTCAATGGCTAGCATGCTGTTTTGAGTGCCAAAATCAGAGAGGGGTGACCTTCTCTCTCCTTGTTTTGATTTCTAGCATATTTGGCCTAACAAAGGAGCCCTTATTTGCATGCTTTCAAGCCATGTTTCAGACCATTTTTGGTGAGTTTTAGGACCTGCATAGGCTCTATCCAGAGCTTTTTTTTTTCCATATTGGGTGTCCATCTTGCATATGTAAAATAACCCTCTTCGTAGCCTATCAAAGGAGCATGTCATTCTTGCATGCATTGACCATGTTTTAATGATTTTTTGGGCTTTATTTGGAATGTCATACCTCTGAATTTTGCTGGTTTAGTGACCTCTTGAATGCTTCATATACTTGTAGTGTAAACTCTCTTCACTAGCCTGTATTGCATGCTATTTTGGTCTTTGATTCTAGCACTTTTTGGCCATGCCTTAAAAATTGATTTTGTATATGTTTTGGACTGCCTTAGCTCTATTTTTATGCCTCATGGTCGAATGATGCTTGCTATGCATGGTTGTAGTGTAATACCCTTGCCTAGCCTTAAGTTTTGAAGCCTATTGCATGCTTATACTGAGGTGTTTTCATGTTTTGGGGCCATTGAGCATGTCATTTCAGGGCCTATACTTGTGTCATATTCCCATGTTTTCCACTATTTAAATGTATTTGAGAGTCGTGCTTAAATACCTCATTTATGGACCATTGCATGAGCTTCATTTCTATGCACTTTGAACCATCATTTTAGACCATTTTCCCACTATCTTGGACCTGCATAGGGACTGTTTGGGGCTGGTTGGGTCATTTGAGCATTGCTTTGTGTACCTCTAGTGTAATGCACTTCACTAGTTTCGGTATCCGGGCCATCTAGCATGTATTGTGTGAGGTGTTTACATGATTCGGGACCATCTTGCATGTCATTTCAGAGCTGGAAAATGTGTGATTGTATGCCATATTTCATCCCTTGCTATGCTTTGGTAGAGTTGCATTTGGTGCCTTAGGTTTGGTCCCTTGCATTTGTGCATATTTGCATGTGTTTTGTTACCTAATTCATCATGATTGGCAAACTAATTTGATTGTGGCTGAGGCCCATTCATTTTAGTTTAAGTCCATCTTGCATTGTGTATGCCATGTCCATGTTGTCGCATGCTTGATCGTCGCATTGTGTATGCCTTGATTATGCATTTGTGTATGTCCATCTTCGTATGTGCATTGTGTATGCCATATAGCGTCATGTGCATTGAGTATGTCATTCGTAGTTCATAGCATTGTGTATGCTAGTTGCACCTTTGCATGTCATTCCTTGCATGTTTGCATGTCTTAGTTGCATTTCGTTTAGGATTGCATGCTAGTTGTTGCATTGTGTTTGCATGCCATGCCATGTGTATTGTATTGTGTTTGGAATAGGGTTTAGTACAAACACGGGAAACGAGGGACGTTTCGTACTCCAAGTGACGAAACATGCCTCGATTCTCGTTCGCCGACACTCCGGATTACCCATGATGGAGTTTAGGCCTTGTTGTGTTTATATGTGCATTCATTTTACATCGAATCGTGCAATCTGACTCCTTGGCCATCATGCATCGAGATGGGTGATTAGTGGTACGAGGATCGAGGACTACACTCCCTGGAGCTTGCACAATGGCAGGGAGAGTGGTCATGCACACATATGTTGAAAATACTTTGCCATGCCCCTTTCTTGCTCTCTGTTGCGGCAAATCGGAAACCAGCAGCAAAAACTGGTCGGTAGTATCCCTACAGCATGGTGGAGTTTCAGCCTTCTGGAGTTTTGTTCAGTGTTCTGGGACCAGTTGCAAACAGAGGCAAATCGGGGCATCGCGATGGATTTTCCGGCAAGGCGACTCGAGTATGCATGCATTCCTTGTCATTCAAGACCGAGCTGAGGCAGTCCATTTCATATGTTTTGCCTGCTAGCTTATTTATTTTAGTCAATTTGTTAATTAATTAGGGTTGTGTAATAATTAACTGTAATTCGTTATTCATTCGGTTGTGTATTATTTATTTGGACCCTCCGTGGAGGGCAATGTTGTAATAAGTGTGCGTGTGTGTGATGTATATCTTCCAACCCCACGTCTTTCTCCCTTTTATTTACCAGCTTATGATGGTTAGTTTTAGGGCACGTTTAAATTAGCATCCTTATGCTCGTATGTTTGTATCCATTCATCTGTTTTGCATGCACCGGGCTCGGCGCATCATACTAAATGCATTGTATTTCTATTCCGAGTTGAATACGTGTATCAGTTGTTGCATTTCATATGCCATTTTTAGAATAGCCGAGCCTATCTTAGTTGCATTTTTGCGTGTGTTGCATTAGGCATTTCAGCATAGGTAGGATTCATGCATGATTTCTAATTAGCTTCTTTCTTTGGCTTGGAGTACTCGGTAAGTATTTATGCTTTAACATCCTTGCATGCGTGTGAGTGACTGCCATGATAGCATGCTTACCATGAGGCTATGTGCTTATGTGATATAACTGCCTGAATGCCTGTGGGTGAAGGTTGGGTTGCTTGAATTGGGATAATTCGTCAAAACCCGTGTTTTAGCCTACTTGCGAGTAGCAAATTTCAATCCATTTCCAAAACAAACGGATATGCGATACTTTGTTCCAACTTAGGCAATCTAGTCTATACTTATATGCTGTGTGCATCACATAGTAATTCTAGGCTAATAACCGGAATAAGAGCACATAATGTTTTCAAAACTCGATATCATGGTTAGTAGAGGCCGATCTTTGATCGGGCGAGCGGGGGTGCTCACGAAGTGACCTTCCCCAATCGTACCCAAGTTCCCGAGCCGAGGCAACTTTGGTGATGACGGACACGTGGCCTTAGTGTAGACGTTCCCGAACGTCCCGGGAGGGAAATCCCCACTCTGTTCATTTTGGGCTCACTACAGTTCAGGACTCAAATTGTCACGGTTCTTAATCTGATCTTGCAAAGTGCAATGCAAGACTGATAAATCACCAAAGAGTCCAAATCCGGCAAATCATTTTTGGAAAACAGATTTGTTAGAAAGAAGTGCCAAACATGGACTGCTTTGCCAGATACAGAGTCGCCACCTAAATATTTTATTTTGGAGAATTTAGGAAACCCTGACTCATTTGCCTAAGGCCACGTGTCCGTCATCACCAAAGTTGCCTCGGCTCGGGAACTTGGGTACGATTGGGGAAGGTCACTTCGTGAGCACCCCCGCTCGCCCGATCAAAGATCGGCCTCTACTAACCACGATATCGAGTTTTGGAAACATTATGTGTTCCTAATTCGGTTATTAGCCTAGAATTACTATGTGATGCGCACAACAAAACAAGTATAGACTGGATCGCCTAAGTTGGAACAAAACATCTCATGTTTGTTTTTGAAAGCGGTTTGCTACTCGTAAGTAGGCTAAAATGTGGATTTTGCCACCCTCAAGTGGGTTTAGAAAACATAGAGATTTGCCACTCACAAGTGGGCTTAAAACTCACAATCAATGCATTGTTCCAATTCAAATAACCCAACCTTCACCCTCAGGCACTCAGACAGTTATATCACATAAGCACATAGCCTCATGGTAAAGCATGCTATCATGGCAACACTCACACGCATGCAAAGATGCTAAAGCATAAAAACTTACCGAGTACTCCAAGCCAAAACAGAAACTAGTTAGTGAACATGCATGAATCCTAACTATGCTGAAATGCTTAATGCAACACATGGAAAAATGCAACCTAGATAGGCTCGGCTATTCTAAACATGGCATGTGAAATGCAACAGATAACATGTATTCAACTTGGAATTGAAATACCATGCAGTTAGTATGATGCGCCGAGCCTAGTGCATGCAATACAGATGAATGAATGCACGCATGCATAGCATAAGGTATGCTAATTTAAATATGCCCTAATACGAACCATTGAAAGCAAGTAAATAAAAGGGAGAAAGAAGTGGGGATTGGAAGACATACACACACTCACACACACTTATTACACAATTGCCCTCGCTCGGAGGGTCCGAAAGAATAATACAGGCCAAATAATGAATTAACTATCCTAGCTAGTTAATTATTACAAAACTTCTAATTAATTAACAAATTAATTACAAAAACAGCCTAAATATGAAACTAAAGAGACCGCCGCAGCTCTGCCTCGGAATGCGTGGATGATGCATGCCCGATGTGCCTTGCTCGGAAACCCGTTACCATGACACTGTTGCCTCTGTTTGCACTGTTCTGCACCTCTGAGGGATGTGAAAATTCTTGAGGCACCTCTAAACCATTCCCTGATCATTTTGGAATGCCACCGGCCAATGAAGAGCACCACCGACCATAAATTGGGTCACTGGCTGGACTCTGATGGTCGGTCGACACTGAAAGTGGCCGGCCGGCCATTTATTCCTGCAGAATCCTGTTTTTGCTGCAGCAGTGGACAGACAGTGCATGGCAAGAAAATTTCAAAGCAATGTATGCATGGCCACACTCCCTATCATGTTATGGACTCGAGGGAGTATAGCCCTTGGTCCTCGGGCCACTAATCACGCATCTCGATGCATGATGGCCAAAGGCACCAAGTTTGCCAATCAATGTAAATGAATGCAACAAAACGAATGGATGCTTCACGCCCTATCATGTTGAGATCAAGGGCATCGGCGACCGAGGACTGAGACGTGTTTCGTCACTTTGAGTACGAACACACCTCACTCCTCGTGTTTGGTTTGACACCCCAAACCAAACACAATGCTATGTATGTATGCTATATGCAATGCGAAGTAATGCAACTAATGCAATGCAATATGAGCATGCTAAGCTAATGCAACATGACACTACCTAACCATGCAAGCCAAACTAATGCAATCTTAACACGTCAAGCATACAACGAGACTATGTAATGTAACTAGCTAAACAACATGCAAACATGATACAATGTAAGCATGCAACCAATGTAATGCAACATGTCAATCATGGAATTTATATACAAGGATGGACTTAAACTAAAATGGGAGGCCTCAGCCATGCCCCAAAACAGTGGCCAAGCGTACTAAAAAAAGATAGACAAATGCTCGTGCAAACATGCACACCAATGGGCGTAAAACTAAGGCATAAAAAGGAGCATTCTATTACAACTATCATGACCACACATGGCATGGATTATACAACCAAAAAAAATAGAGTTTTAGTGCGTCAAAATACACCCCAAAACCCACATGAATGGCATCCCAAATGACTTAAACAAAAGGCATGCACTATGACCCATTTCAAGGCACAAAAGAACGACTCTTCAAAGCATGAAAGGGATGATGAATGCAAGCATACAAGCATGGATTATGGACTGAAATAGCATGGGAAATTACTCCAAATCACTGAAACAACCTAACTATAGCATGCTTATGGCTCACACACTCAAGGCCTACAAGCTAGAATGCAAAGGGGCTATACAAAACATGGCAAACATGACTCTAAGGACCCAAGACAGACCTTAAACATGATGAAATAGGACTAAAAGCTTCATGGAGTCAAACCAAAATCATGCTAAAATGTCATCTCACAACATGATACATGTTAGGCCAAAACATGAGATTACAAGGCAAGCATATAATGCATGCAATGGACCATCAAACCAACTAAAAACAGAGGTATAATATAACCAAATATCACCAAATACCTACTGAAATGATGTTGAAAACAACTAAGCATGCATGCTACTCTTATGAGCCAAAAACATAAGCAAAAGAGAGACAAAGGGAGAGGGGTGTCCCTCCCCTATGAAAGACCTCAAAACCTCTTCTTCACCACTGAAAATCCTCTGGATTTCACTGGTGAGAAGGCCAATACACGAAGGTTCTCGAAGCTCAACAAAGAAAGCACAAAAAGGGCCAAACAAGGCCTAAGAGGGGGTGGATGACCCCCAACACCAAAGTGACCTTAATGAAGTATCTTAAACACAAAAAAAAATAGAACTTTTGTATGTTATAGACAAAGCTCAAAACAGCATGCAAAGTAGGTTAAAAGCTAGTGCAAGAATAGGGAATATAAAGCAATAGTGCTCAACCTTGAAGAACACTTGAAGAACCAAAACCAACTCAAAACCAACTCAAAAGCTCCAAGAACAACCTCTCAACACCTCAATAACCAAGGCAAGGTGTAACACTAGGTGTCTTAGTGCAAAATTAAGACCAAAACACACTTTTAGGCCCTCTAACACACACAAATGTAGAGAGAGGGGGAGATATATAGAGAGAGAGTGATATATATTATATCAGATGTATAAGTCTGATTTTTGCTTAACCTCCTCAAAGGAGAGGGAGGGCCCTCTTATATAGACAAGGCAAAGGCCTAAGCTTCCAAGAGAAGCTAAACAAAAGGGGTCAAGGCTTCTTAAAGAAGCTAAGGCTAAGGGGCTAAGGCTTCCTGAGGAAGTTGAGATAGGGGTCCAAGCTTCTTGAGGAAGCTAAGACAAAGGTCCAAGCTTCCTCAAGAAGCTAGACCAAAAGGGTGCAAAGGGTGCAAATTTCTCCATACACGTGTATGGAAGACAGGTCCGTGCACTCCAGCTGGCACAGCTGGCATGCACAATGCCTGAAAAAGGCAAAAAGGAGGTATCGGCCAGAGAGAGAGACTATCGGCCAAATAAATGGCCGGCCGACCACTCAAAGAGTCGATACACCTAACAGAAGTGTCGACTGACCAAATATTTGGTCGGTAGCAGAAAAAGCAAGGCCGGTGGCTTCATGCCACGACCGGTGGGTTTTAGGGGATGGCTAACAAGCCACCTCTTACCCTCAGGTGCAAAAACAAACAAGTTCTTGGTCCACAACCAAGCACAAAACAGTCAAGTCGAGAGATCCTAAGGCAAGGCGTGCAGCCGAGTCCTTTGGGATCTCAAAATGAACACGAACATAGATGATCACCGAGTGTTCAAACGGTGACGTCCGAGTCTTGAGGACGGTCAAAAATGGGGTGTCTACACTTAGGCACGAGTCAGGGTTTCTTAAATTCTCCCAAAATAAAATATTTAGGTAGCGACTCTGTATCTGGCAAAACAGTCCATCTTTGGCACTTCTTTCTAAAAATCAGTTTTTCAAAACGATTTGCCGGATTTGGACTCTTTGGTGATTTATCAATCTCGTATTGCACCTTGCGAGATCAGACTAAGAACAGTGACATTTGAGTCCGAACTGTAGTAAGCCCAATGGACAAAACGGGATTCCCTCCAGGGACGTTCGGGGACGTCTATATATGCCTTCACCAAGGGCTTAGCTTAGGAGGACTGTGGAGCTGAAGTCTCAATCTTATTATCTTTTTTGTACTTAACTTTTGTACAGCCAAAGGGCTTTAAATATATTAGACTGAAAGTCCACTTTTGTTGTAATCAAGAACTATCTTGGAAAGATGTAAGGCTTTAGGGCATTTATTCTTTGTTTGCTTCCAGTTCTATCTCATGTTGTGATATATGCTATAGATTCAGGGACAAGCTCATGAATGTATAATTGTATATGTCACTGTCTTGTATAATTGGATCCCATGTAATAGAAGGACTTTATACTCTGATTCTTATTGTCATTCACTTATGGTCTTGGTTGGTTTATTGTATTATTTTGGGGGCATTACTGAATAAGGTAATTTTTGTATTGCATTCGCTAGTCAATAACATTAATTATTTCTTAACATCTATTAGTTGTTATTATTTACTCATTATTGTTTACTCATTATTTAAATTGATTTTTAGTTCTCATATGTTATTTTACTTACATTACTATGGATTTTAATATTCCTAAAGTTTATGTCGATAGTGATGCATATACTACACAACATGAATCTGTTGATTCTCCTTCTAATGTATCTAATATCCCTCTTCCAATAGCTGGATCATCATCTAAGGGCACAACTAGTGGTGTTTGGGAACATTTCAAAAAAAATATCTATAAATAATCCTGATAGTACAATTACATTTAAAGCAAAATATAAATGATGTGCACATTTACTTAGTGTTGCATTTGCAAGGGTACTAGTCATCTAAAAATGCATTCTAACAGACATTTACAAAGTCAACAACCTGATATTAGAAGTCAAATGCAATTAAGGGTTTCATCAACTGATCATTTGCAAACATTTTCATATAATCCTATACGTGCACAAAATTCTGTAGTTGGTTATATTATTGAAAAAGAACAACCTTTTACTACTAGTGAATGTCCGGATTTTACCCAAATAATTCACAAAAGTTTTGCACTGTAATATCAAAGTTTTTTTCAAGAAATACTACTAGAAATAAGATTTTAAAGAAATTTGAGGATATTAAAAGTGAATTATTTGACATCTTCAAAAAATTTAATAGAAGAGCTAGTTTAATATCTAATATGTGGTCAAATAATAGTTTAGAATATCAATGTATTATTGCACACTTTATTGATTATAATTAGAAATTAAATCAAAGAATTATTTCATTTAGATTAGTTGAACTTCTATACACTGGTCATTCGCTTGGTGTGGAAATAAGAAATGTATTATATGAGTATGCTTTGCAAAATAAAATATTTACCATTAGTTTAGATAATGCAACATATTACAATTAGGCTGTAGCCTATTCGAAATCAACTTTAGAATTACTTGTTGATAGTGATTTATTTCATGTTCATTATTATGGCCATATTTTAAACTTGATTGTTAAAGAAGTTGTATATGTATACAAGAATTCTATATTGGTAATAAAAAAAAATGCGGTTGTTACTATTATGTCTTCTGCTAATCGAATTTCGGAATACAGGAAAATTTGTCAATGAGAATGTATGCCATTTTAAAAAATTAATTTTAGATATAGACAGTAGGTGAAATTCAATGTATAATATGTTAAAAAGAACTTGTAAACAAAGAAAAATAATATATTTATTTTTTATAACAACATCAATAGGAGGAGTACTGACTCGCACAGAACTTAATTGGCACCAAATAGCTTTGTATAAAGATTTTTTTAAACGTTTTTGATATTACAACAAAATTATTTTCTTATATATATATATATATTTCTACTTCACCATTTATTTTACATATGTTAGCAGAAATAATTAAGTTTTCGTAAAATATATGTGTAATGAATATTTATGTAAACATCATTATTGTTATGAAAGAAAAATTTGATAAATATTTTGATACATTGCCTTATCTTTTAAGTTTAACTATAATAATTGATCCTAAATGTAAATAAATTGGTTTATAAGAACTTTTAGAACATATTTTCGCTGATCAAAACTAATTTGCACCCATTATGCAAACATGCAAGACATTATTTGAAGAATATAGGGTAGCTGCATCTGCAAATACACTTACATACACTACACCAGCAGCCTCATCTCGAGGCGAAAGATTAAGTATTTTTTCAACAAATAAAAAGTAAAAGAATATCTCAACATACAAACATAAGTAGTTCTAAACTACAACGTTATTTGGAAAGTCCATCAGTGGATGATTTTGATGATTTTGACATTTTTGATTGGTGGAAACAAAATGAAACTATGTGGCCTATGGTTTCACAAATGGCCCCGTGATATACTCTCTGTTCTTATTTCTATAGTTACTTCGGAAATAGCTTTTAGTGCAAGTAGATAGGTACTAACGATTACCACACCAGGCTTTCACCTCTAATGGTCGAGGCACTGATGATATCCAGAGGTCATACGCATGCGCTTACAAGAAAACAAAATTATAGTGAAAATGAGAGAATTCAAAACGATTTGGATGACATATCCTCGGGCAACGCGAGTGGATTGTCTGTCTCCTCTGATAATTGATCAACAATTTGTTTTTCATTATTTCATTTCGTTATTTTTTTTTTGTATTAGATTATTAATGTGAAATATAATGCAAATGATTAGTAGGCTAGTAGGTGCCAACCTAGTTAGGATGCACTTAACCTATAGTGATGCTCTACCGTCATCAATAATCTACATCTACTTTGTTTAATGATATAAATTTTTATAGTATTTTATTTCATTTTGAAATAAAATTACTCATTCAATAAATGTTAGGGCGCTTGGGCAAAAAGTTCAATATACTATTTTCTTGGCCCAAAAGTCCAAGCGCTAATTTATTATGTCCACAAGGACAAGGTTGTGTAAAATGTCTAAAATACCTATGTATATATATATATTGTTTCCAAACCAAACCAAACCCTAATCTCACATCAATCATTGCTCATCTCTCTCTCTCTCTAATAATTTTCTACCTCTCACTCCCCCCAGGGTAGCAGTGCAGATGGAAGAGCTTCGTTGCTCAAGCACCTCTATTGCTCCGTCACTCAAGAAGCCGAATGGTGGTGCTGCTGTATCTAGAGAGCCCTTTCATTCTCCTCCGATCAGTTTCTCGATGCCTTCTCCTCTCTTCTCCGCCGTCCCTAGTGCCGTCGGCAACAAGCTCAACAAAGACGATGTTTTCTAGGCCGGTGACTTTGCCGACCACAACTATTCCTCTACTACTCATTCCACGTTTGTCCCAACTACCACCACCGCCACATCGTCAGCCATGGAGGGAATTTCTACATCCTAGCTGCATTGCCATTTGTGACGGAATCAAATCAAGAAAACTTCTAGATCTATCTCGTCCAAATCTTTTTCCGACGATGCGACAAAGATTTTGGCACCAGATCTACCTCGTCCTCGTAGATCTCATCGCCAATGACAGCTCCCTCGAAAATCTTGTCAATGACTCTTTATTTCTCTGTCTCTATCTCTGTCTCTCTCTATATATGTATATTATATGTTACAGTGATCTGTCCATTTACAAATATTATAATCCCATCATAGATTGGTTAGACTTACAATACTTATGTACTAGTTTCAACAAATCATGCTTGGTTGTTTCAATAGATAATGATTGGCGATTGGGCTATGTATTTTAACAGTAGTGATTGGGGGCCCGAAAACGGGACCCCCGAATGCTCCGAATTTTTTTTTTTTTTTTTTTTTTTCAGCAGACGAAGAAGAGAAGGAGGGGAGGGGAGGGGAGGGGGAGGGGGAAGGGGGAGGAGGAGGAGGGGGAGGAAGGACTGGAGGGGGCCTAAAAAATGGAGGAAGAAGACGGAGGAAGAAGAGGTGGCGATCGGCTACAGAGGCGGAGGCGCGGCGACGAGCAGAGGCGGCGATCGGCGACGGAGGCGGAGGCACGGCGACGAGCAGAGGCGGCGATCGGCGACGGAGGCGCGGCGACGCGATCGGCGACCGGCGACCTGTCTTCCCTCTCTCTCTCTTTCTCTCTTCTCTTTCTCTCCCTCTCCCTCTCTGTCTCTGCGAAGAAGACGAAGAAGAAGAAAATGGCGGAAGAAAAGAAAAGAAAAAAAAAAAAAAAAAAATCAAAACCCAAAACGACGTCGTTTTGGGTTTTGAGCCAAATTCGACCCACGAATTTCGGGCCCTCAAACATTACTCGTATTTTAAATAGTTATTTCAATAGATATGCTTGGTTGTATTGTTAGTCTTAATAGATAAAATAAAATTTTCAAACCAAATTGTTGAAATCTATATATTAAATCAATTTATACATATAGAACGAAAAAAAATTCAACAGATAAGGGAAATATGTTTGGTAAATTTCAACAGATAAAAAAAATAAGTTTGGTGAACTTTAACAAATAGGTTTTTTTGAACAAATAATTTCAACTGATAGGAATTTTCAATAAGCAAGAATTTCAACATATAGGAATTTTGAATTTCAATAGATAGGAATTTTGAACAGATAGTTTTTTGAACAATTTGAACAAATAGATTAAAAAAATTCAACATAAAAGAGTAAAAATGGAACGAAAATGTCCATGAAAATAACAAAATGAACTTTTCAATGTAATATTTCACATAGCGTGTCATTCTCACCAAGAATAACTATCTAGTCACGCCTTGCACACTCTTCAGATTGGATTTATAAGCAAATTCATGTAAATGTTATATATTTAATTTAATGATTGCAATGTTGAAAGTTTCATTTTGATATATATAAAATTATTCATTTCAAAAGAAGAAAATTACATAATTTCTACAACGGTTCCAGTTTAGACCCGACTCATTTCTTGCTTTTGAATCCGAGATTCCATATCCTTAATTGTTGTTAATCTAATTTTCATCTTGTTACTAGTTGAGTTTGGTTGTTTGGGAAGTTACTTTTTCAAAAAGTTGTTGCCTAGATTTTTGCCTATTCGCTCGAGCGGTCTTTTACAGTCTGCAAAATTACTGGAAGTGTGGTGTCTTTGCTCGAGCGGTCTTTCTTGCGCTCAAGCAGTTTTTTGCAGGTCTGAACTTCTAAGAGGGGGTCATTGTGCGCTCGAGCGGTGTCACTTATTATGTCTTATGCTCGAGTAGTGTTTTAGTCGCTCGAGCGATCTGCGCGTACATCAGTCTGAAGGAGGGGCATTTTGAGTTACTTTTCACTTCTCTCTCTCTCTCTCTCTAAAAATCCTAAATCTTCACTCTCTCTAGTTCTTACATTCTAACTCTAAATGCTCTCAATTCTTTGATTTCTTCACCTTAGCCCTTTTGAGAAAAGGGTAGAGCACGTCGAGGGTTTCATTTTAATCAGATGAGTTATTGTTTTTGGCTCTGCCAAGCTTTTACTTTTGCTTGCTCTTATCTTCTACTTTGAGGTAGGGATTTCTTCAACCTTTAATATGGTTCTTAGCTTAGTTATTTGCTCCTTCAAAAGAGTTAGTTATTTGGGAGGTTTTCGTTAAACCTAGGTTTTGATTTTGAAAAGTAAAAGAGAGGTTTTTCAAATAAATGCTTGAGAAAGGTTGTGGGAACATATATATTGTTGGGCTGTGTTAGAATTTTAAAAACTTACTCCTCAAATGAGATTTTAAAGAATAAATGAGATTTTGTTTGAGAATCATTGTTATTTGGTTTATAGGAGTAAAGGAAAAGATGTTGGGTTTTGTAAGATTGCAACAATGTTATGTTGATGACGATGGTGAAGTCAGATATGTAATATCACTCCCATTTTAAAATGATGGAATTATATTTTTTGATTGAAAATTATCTATCAAGTAGAAATATCTGTTTGGGCTATCGATGGAGAATTGTTTTGATTATTGTAGAATTGCATAAGAATTAGGTTAAATTGAAACTAATTTCTTATACATCTTGCATCGAGCATCGTTTCATATTAAACATTGAAAATGTATTGATTTTGAGAAAAATGGAATATACCTTGGTGAATCTGGTTATGAGGTGTGGTTCTGGTTATTATGTTGGCCTATGTGTCCTTATTGAAAGTCCAGAAACCCGTGCAGTTGGGGGCTGATCATTCTAGTTGCGTAGCCTACTAGCAAACACGTACCTAAAAATTTCCAATGTTTTGCATCCATTGCCCTGTTTTCTGTTATAAAAGGATTATTTTCATGAATTGATTTATAATTTGGCATTGCATAGTTTTGAGATGGAAAATGTAACGTTTGACAAATACATGTGCATTCACCTTATAACTTTGTGAAGATTCATATATTGTGTTAAAGTATCTTTACTAGGCTTTGGCTCACCCTATGTGGAAAACAACTTCAAGTACTAATGACATGCCTCCACCAGGGACATAGCTTAGAAGGACTTGGAGCCAAGGGCTTCATTTTGTTATTTTGATGTAATTATTTTTGTATAAGCCTTGGGCTTTAGTTGTATTGAGTTGAACTCATTTTGTTGTACCCAAGCATCAACTTGGAAAGATGTAGCCATTAGGGCATATAATTACTTGACTTTATTATTATTTTTAACTTGATGTATCCATGTCATATGCTATAGATTTAGGATCTAGGATATGTCATCTTTTATATTGATGAAAGTTATAAATGAAATAGAAGATATGATGTTATTGATCATTTGTAAAGAATAAAATGAAATGGGATATTGTTATATTTTCGGGGGCGTTATAACTTGGTATCAGAACTACCATATTTGAATACTTTGGGATCATGGGATGTGGTTTTTACTACAATGGGTTATCTTGTTGGATGATATTAGAAGTAAATCTGGTATGCTATGTGATAACATGCTTATGTGACTAAATGAGTATGGGATTTAATTTCTTGGATATTGATTGGGCCTACGAGTTTCTAGAAGTCCTATTAGAAGAGCACTTGATCACTGCTATTTCTAACTAGAACTCTAGCAATGTCGCATGACGATCACTATCTAGAAAGGAAGTTCGTTTTTATTTATGTGATTAGGTGATTATATGGAATGAATTATTTGTTGTCCACCGTATTAGGACGTGAGTGAATTAGCTTCGGCACATTTGTAAATGTGCTAATCTATTGTGTTACCTTTATTAGGATGTCAAGACGTGGACGTAGTGGTGGTTGGCGTGGTAGGCCTAGGCAGTAGAAAGTGCCGTTATTGGATGATATTTCGGCCCAATAGGAGGGAGTTGGTCAGGCCAACGTGACCGAGCCAACAGGTTAACAAGCCATGGGCGCTTTGGCCTACGAAATAACTGGAGCTTTATGAGAATCTATGGACATTCTTAGGGTTGAGAATCAAGTCCAAGTCTATGTTGCTGAGACAGGGCTGTCATTTCTAAAGAGGGAGTTTTTCTGGTCAAATTCAGATGAGTTTTTGGGAAATCTAAAAGAGCCACTGAAGACAGGTGATTAGCTTGAGCAGATGCTGAAGAGATTTGAGGTACTTAGCATCGAGGACGATAGTTTGAAAGTGACCTTGGCATTCTTCCAGCTGAAAGGAGATACGGGTCAATGGTGGAAGTATGCTCGAGAGTGCATTGGGATGACTTGGGAGGCCTTTGCCAATGCCTTCCAGGACAAATTTTTGCCTCCCGCTAATAGGGAGAAGTTGCAGGATCAATTTGTGAAGCTCAAGCAGCCGAACAAACTCATAGCCGAGTTTGAGGTTGCTTTTATGTAACAACCTCGATCTGTAATCAACTAATAATCCTTAATTAAGAATTTCTAACAAGTAATTAAGGTGAAATTATGAGTTAATTGTGCATTATATGCATGTTTTATGTTTATATTTGTCTGTTGTAGGAACATCTGTTTAGAATTCTGCTTTGACCTGTTAATTGAAGGCCTTATCGGCATCTGAACATGAAATTGACTACATATATGTGTTATTTATAATTTTTAGAATTTTATGGTAAGTTTAATTAAAATTCGGTTCATAATCAAATTATTAGAATAAACAATTACAATTTGATTGGGCTAAGTTAGATGGATTAGTCAAGCCTATATAAGGCATTTTATTACTCATCAAACTTATTCTACACTCCTTTTCTTTGAGCAAACATGAGAAAAGGACAGAGAAATAAGGGGAGATTGCATTCAAGCTTGGTGGAGGAGAATTGGGGAGAAACTGTAGGGAATTGACTTGAAAGCTCAAAAACTAAGTAATCTAGAACTCAATTGAAGGATCAGGTAAGAAAACCAACTCTTAAATTATGAGTTTGAGCTACTTAGTACAAGCACCCAAGCGAATTAAAAGAATGAGCAAGAGAATGGAGCTTCAGAAGTAGAAAAGAGGATCATTCCATGCATGCATGCATAATTCATGGATTATGAGTTTCATTTTCACTCAATTCTTACATGTAAGTGCATATATTTGGTATCTCTTAAGAGCTCACCATGCTTTTACCTAAAAACACATCATTTTATGCGTGTTTTGAAAGCTTTGAATTTAACTCATTACATGCATGTTATATGTATATATATATACATTTCAAGTTTGGTTTTGGGCAATTCACATGTTTTTAGGCTTTAATTTTGCTAAATAGCTTTCAATTCGTGAAGTTCTATGAGTTTACAAGTGCTGTCCTAAGTTTTGGCCCAACAGAATATGATTTTGTGCATTGGAAATGGGTTTTGAACTTGGAACTGAAATCTTGAAATTCTAGATTCTTCAACTTCACTCGAGCGATCAAAGCTTCATTCGAGCAACCACCCTTTGTTTTGAACCTTAGCTCGAGCGACCAAAAGTTGGCTCGAGTGTAAAATGCAAGCTCCCAGTACTTTTGCAGACATGAGTGGCAATAGAACCTGCGCTCGGGCGACCATCCTTTTATTCTCAGTACCTGGCTAGAGCGATTATCGAGCGACTGTCGAGCATGAAAATCAAGCATCTAGTACTTTTGCAAACTTTGCAGACCGCTCGAGCGATAGAAGTTACGCTCGAGCTAACTGCCTTGTTTTTCAAAATTTGGCTAAGTGTTTTAAAGTACAGTTTTTGTATCCTCATTGTATCCTAGGCGTTCCTAGGCCATGTTCAAGTTATAATAATGAAGATAAGAGTTATAAACACATGCTAAGAAAGAAGAATGATAAGTTAAACACCTTTGAGATATGTGTCCAATGCGTATCTGTCACGTGTTTGTGTAGGTCACGTGTTACCGCATGCCTGATCAATCTGTTCTATTCAAGTGATCTGTTCTGCTCTTAGAGCTATCTGTGAGAAATAATTCTATAACGCTATGTTTGATTATAAGTATTTTTTGACTGAAATGATATGATCTATTTTTTGAAATGCTATTTTATGAATCATGAATGAATGTCCATTTTTCTGAAATGTATTCGTGGCATTCTTAGTTTACACAGCCCTTGCCCGGAGGAAACAATACCGCAGCTCATGTTCATGTAGCCCTCGTCCGGGGGAAATAATACCGTGGCCTATGTTCATGTGACCCTTGCCTAGGAGTAACAATATCAAGGCCTATGTTCACGTGGTCCTTTCCTGGGGGCTACAATACCATGAGTATATGTGCACAAAGATGTTGACCTTATGGTCGTCAGTACCGACTATGCTGTGGGTCTTATGACCAATCTAATCTGTTAGCTAATGGATGTACCACATATAACTGCTTATGAATTCTATCTAAGTATGTGAATCTGAATTTGTTTCTAATATGAACTTTGATTTCTAAATCTGTGACGGACATCATTCATAAGCCCTTTACTCTGTTGTTATTCACTAGGCTCCAACTCATTGTATTATTTATGTATGTAGGCTATCAAGCGCGTGATCAGGCCTAAGCTACTTCCTTGAGTTCTATTTTGGTCAGCTAACCACCATGCCACCCGAGGAGGTTCCCGAATTAAAAGGTGGTCAATTTTGGTAAACCATGTTTAAGACTTTTGTTTTCTTTTGTTTTGTCTGAACAAGTTTCTATACTGTCTGTGTATTGGGCTAAGACCCATTTTGGTTTATCTGTATGTAAGTTGACGTCATATATGTAAATATAAGTTTGAAATTTTCCATCTCATGTACGTCTACACAGTTCTATGGACATTGATTTTGATATTTGGTTCCGCTATTCTCTTTAATTTTGCTAATTTGTTTTAGAGGCCTTCGGTAATTCTAGCATTACTGGCTAGTTACAATGCTAAACCCATAGGGGCGGGTTTGGTCGTGACAAAGTGTTATCAGAGCACGTGTTATACCGCACACACCAATCCATATGAGTTATAGGATGTCCTAGAAAAGAATTAAGGACATTACATCAGCATGTATGTGTGTGTGTTATGTGAACATATTTGAACAAAATGAACATATAAACATGTGTAACATGAAATGAATGAAACTGAACACTATGATTATTGTGAAAGGATTTATTTGCCTATGTTTATTATCGCTTTGTTTACCTATAGCAATGGAATGAACAAGAAGTGATGATGTATCTGAATCATCCGATGCACGGATCGACCGAATGGAAAGAATGTTAGAAGCTTTAACAGAATCAATGAGACAGCAGCAGAGACAGCAACCTTTGTCTCCTCCATCTTCTCCAGTACAGTTTGAGCCGATGAACAATGATATTATCTCATTGACTCAGAAGTTCAACAAAATGAAACCACTAACTTTTCTAGATGGTATTGAGCCACTAAAGGTCGAGACATGGATGTTAGAGACCGAAAAATTGTTTGAAGTCTTTCTATGCATTGAAACTCAAAAGTGCTACTAGCTACCTACACTTTAAAGGAGGAAGCCGGACGTTGGTGGATGTTGATCCAAGATAATAACGAGGCCATGACATGGAATCAATTTAAGATCTTTTATGAAAAATACTTCCCTCAATGCTTCCAAGATCGAAAAGTGTCCGAATTGGAGCAGTTGAAGCAAGGTAATCTGTCTGTAGCTGAATATGAAGCCAAATTTACTAAGTTACTTCAATTTGCTCCACACATGGTAGACACAGATTATAAGAAAGTTCAGAAATCCAAAGAAAGGTTGAACCTAGATGTGTTTGATCGAGTCAGCATGTTAAAATTGTCTAAGTATGTGGATGTGCTTGACTGAGCCTTAATGTCAGAAGCCAACTTAGCAGCAATGAAACAGACTAAAGCTCTAATAAATGAATGAAGAGGCAAAAGATCTGGGTTTAATTTCAAAAAGGGCCGCTCATTTTCCAAGAACAAAAAGCAAAATACAGGATCTACTAGCGGTTTAAGTAAAAGTAGTGGATCTGCACCTGTTTGTTCTGAATGTGGGAAAAGACATAAAGGTTCCTATTACCGTGTAATTGATGCTTCTTTTTAGTGTGGAAAAATTGGCCACGTGGTAAAAGACCACTCATAGCTGAAGGCCAACCGTCCTGCGGCAAGTTCAGCCGGATTTGTTTCTATACCGCGGGCAAATACAAGAACCACTATGGGAAAAGAAATCTTAAGGCAAGGGGGAGTGTTTGCACTTGTTCCAGGAGATGTTCAGAACACCGAATTTGTGGTGTCAGGTATACTCCCTATCTGTGCCCAAAATGCATACATGTTGATAGATTCTAGATCTACACATTCATTTATATCGCATGCTTTTTCTCATAAATTGACTAGACCTCAAAACAAATGAACTATATGTTATCTATATCTACACCATCTGGGGGTTCTAGGATATGTGCTTATGTGTATCCTGCGTGTGACATTATGATTGGTGATGTGTTGTTATACGTTGACTTGATGCCTGTGGCTATTGATCATTTTGATGTTACTCTGGGGATGGATTGGTTGACTAAGTATCATGCTACGATTGATTGTGTTGCTAAATTTGTTGTGTTTCAGCCACCGAGGCTACCGGAATTTGTATTTTGTGGAAATGGTGTTGTTCCTCCTCCGTACTTGATTTCTTCTATGAAAGCTAATAAATTGTTAAGAAAAGGTTGTCGGGGTTACTTGTGTTGTGTATTGACTGCGTCTTCGGATAATGTTAATATGGAAAATGTCCCTGTAGTCAATGAATTTTGCAATGTGTTTCCAAATGAACTACCCTGTGACTTAGTTGATATAGAGATTGAATTCAATATTGCAGTAGCACCTGGAACCCAACCAATCTCCAAAACTCCATACCGAATGTCAACCACCAAACTGAAAGAATTGAAAGTCCAACTTTAGAAGTTATTAGACAAGAAATTTATCTAGCCGAGCACTTCACCTTGGGGTGCCCTAGTGTTGTTTGTTAAGAAGAAAGATAGAATTTTGAGACTATGTATAGACTTCCGTGAATTGAACAAAGTAACTGTGAAAAACAAATGCCCACAGCCCAGAATAGATGATTTGTTTGACCAACTTCAAGGGGCACAAGTGTTCTCTAAGATCAATCTTAGATCCAAGTATCACCAATTAAAGGTTAAAGCAGAAGATATTGATAAAACAACTTTTTGAACTAGATATGGGCACTATGAGTTTTTGATAATGCCGTTTGGGTTAACAAATGCACATGCTGCCTTTATGGATCTAATGAACAGAATCTTTAAACCGTTTCTTGATGTATTTGTTATTGTGTTCATAGATGATATCTTGATTTATTCCAAAAGCTGAATTGAACATGAAAATCATTTGAGAATGGTGCTATAGACTCTGAGAGAAAAGAAATTGTATGCAAAACTGTCCAAATGTGAGTTCTAACTTGGCAGTGTAACATTTTTAAGACATGTAATCAACAAAGATGGCATATCAGTTGATCCACAAAAAATAGAAGCTATTGTGAATTGGCCAAGACCAACTATGGTGATAGAAATTAGAAGTTTTCTGGGTCTTGCTAGCTATTACCGCAGATTTGTAAAAGACTTTTCCAAACTTGCTATGCCACTGACTTAGTCGACACAAAAAAATGCACCATTTGACTAGAATGATCAAAGGGAATCAATTGAAGACTAGATTTGTGACGACCCCACCATGTATAATAATTCGGAATTAATTAATTAAGGAGATTTGAATTTTAATTGCCCATTCTTCTGATTTAATTTGAGATTTATAAAAATTGTGGAGACTGATTTGTATATGATTCTGTTAAATATTTATTTTGAAATTAGAAATTGAAAGCCTAAGTGGCTCAAGAGAGTATAATTGGTGGATTGAATTATTTTAATTTCGAATATCGGATCATATAGAGTTCAATTAAATATTCGATTCAGATTAGTAAAATTGATATTTTATTAAGTGGGTCCGAATTGGAGTTGATTAAGTTATGAGAATTGGGATTTAAGATTATTATGAATTAAATTTATTTATGAGGTGTTTAATTGAATATGTAATTTATTGACGAAGATTTTGAAGTTTAATATGAAATAAAAGGCCATAATGATTTAAGAAACTAAAATTGAAGATGGAAATAAGTTTAATTTAATATTTAGAGCTTTTTGGGAGTTTGATTAAAAAATTGATTCAAAATGATAAATTTAAATAGGGTAAATTACAAATACACCCCTTTGTAGACACCCCATTTTTGACCGTCCTCAAGACTTGGACGTCATCGTTCGAACACTCGATGATCATCCATGCTCGTGTTCATTTTGAGTTCTCGGAGGTCTCGGCTACGCGCCATGCCTTAAGATCTCTCAACTTGATTGTTTTGTGCTTGGTTGTGGACCCAACACTTGTGTTTTTACTTCTAAGGGAAGAAAGTGGCTTGTTGGCCGTCCCTACTCCCTACCGGCCAAGGCTTGAAGCCATCGGCCCCTTTTTTTTTCCATCGGCCAAGAGTGTTGGCCGATCGGCACTATATTTAGTCGGTCGACCATTGTTTTGGTCGTTCGGCCTTTTTTGCTGGTCGAACCCTGTTCATCTGCTTTATGCAGATATTTTGTGCCAGTTGGTACAGCTGGCACGTGTATGGAGGGATTTGCCTCTTGTTTAGCTTCTCTTGGAAGCTTTAGAATTTGAGCCTCTATAAAGAGGGAGCCCCTCCTCCCTCCTCCAGGGTTCAGAAAATTGGTTCTTGAGAGGATAGATATAGTGTTGTATCTATTCTTCTTGTTTTAGCTTTGTTTTGTGTCCAAAAGTGTAATATTATCTTACTATTGTATACAAACACACACTAGAACGCCATCCTTGGTTGCTGATGTACTAGGAGGTTGATTTCAGTGTTCTTGGGTTGGTTTAAACTCAGAAAACCTGCTGGAGCTTTGTTCTTGAAGAGGTTCTACAAGGGTGAGCTTCTTACCTTTAGATACCCCTTTCTTGCTTAAGCTTCTAGCCCATCTTGCATCTGTTTTTAATCTTAACTTATAACTGATAAAAGTTCTGTTTTTAAGTGCTTTAAATAGTTGTCTAACATCACTTTGGTGTTTGGGGTTGTTTACTCCCTCTTAAGCCTTGTTTGGCCTCATTTTTATGCCTTTTTTTTGAGCTCCGGCACCACCTTGTATTGGCCTTTTCACCACTGAAATCCAGAGGAGGATGGTGCTTTGAGGTCCTAAGAAGGAGAGGGTCATCCCCTCTCTTTGTTGTCTTTAATACTTGTCATATTTGCCTCATATGTGAGCACCTTTGTTAAGTCCATGTTGGCCATGTCTTAGCTGGTATTTGGTGCTATTTTGCCATGATTTACCTTTGTCCAAAGTTGGTTTAGTGGTCTCTTGCATGCACCATATACTTGTCTTGTAATCCCTTGAAATAGCCTAACATTCACCATGTGGTAACATGTCTTTCTAGCATGATTTTGGCTCGACTTCCAGAAGCTTTTATCCATGTTTTGGCATGCTTGAGGTCTAATTTTGGTTGTCTTGGTCATCCATGACTTGCTTTGTATAGCTACCATGTAATTTAGCTTGTAGGCTTTGAGTGTTGGATTCTCTAGCATGCTCTACTTGGATCATTTCAGTGGTTTGGCATCACTTGTAATGTTATTTCAGTCCATATAGTATGCTTGAATACATGCATTTATCGCTCCTTTGATGCTTTAAAGGGTTCGTGTTTTGTGCCTCATGAATGCGTCATTGCGTATGCCACCATGCTTAGGCCTTTGGGGCGCCATCTAAGCGGGTTTTTGGGCTCATTTTGACATGCCATAACTCTCTTTTTGGTTGCTTAAATCATGCCATATTTGGTTGTATTAGGTGTAGTGTAACGCCTCTTTGGTGGGCTTGCATGCCTCGTGATTTTCCCCCTTTGTATTAGCTTGTTTTGGCTTTGGTCATTGCATGTTTTAGGCTTACTTTGCCATGCTTTAGGACTGTTTTGGGTCATGCTTATCATATCCCCTTTGTTTTGTGTAGCTTTGGTTCAAGTCCCTTCACTAGCCTTAAGCTTTAGGCCTTCTTGCATGCTACACTTGTTTTGTTTAGTTGATTTGGCATCACTCCTAGCCTCATTTCAGAGCATGTAATGTTGCTACATTGGCATGCTTTTCATTCTTTTTAAGTGCTCTTGAAAGTTGCTCTTTTATGCCTAGGTGTTAGACCATCAAATGTGCATGTTTGTATATGTACTTCATGCTTTTGTTTCATCATTTTGGCCACTGATTTGGACCTATTCGAGAGTCGTCCATTTTGGTTTAAGACCATCCCCACATGTTGTTGCATGCTTTCCTTGTATGTTGTCGCATGCTCGTTGCATATTTGGTAAATTGCATGTTGTAGCATGCTAGTTTAATTGTGCCTTGTTGTGTACTTGGTCCATGACATGTCGTTGCATGCTTAAGATTGTAATGCATTTGGCATGCATTCTCTTTTTTAATTTGCTCAGCACATTGTTACATGTTTGCTTCACATGTTGTTATATGCTTGAATGTTGTTACATGTCTTGCATATTTGCATGCTTAAGTCACATTTTGCATGCTTGTTAAGTTACATGCTTGTTTGCATGCTTGTCTTTGCATATTGTTATATGCCAATTGCCTCGTATAGCATTGTTGCTTGCATACTCATGTTCATCCTACATTGGTTTGCTTGCATGCTTAGGTTGCATAGCATTGTGCATGCATCCCTTGCCTCTTGATCAACCATGATAGAGGTTAGGGGGGTCCTTTATGTGTTTTGTGTACATTTCATTTGATATTGAAGTCGCACACTTGGCTTCTTTGACCATCATGCAATGACGCGTGATTGATGGTCTGAGGGTCGAGGACTATACTCCCTTGAGCTCATAACATGATAGGGAGAGTCGTCGTGCAAACATTGAATTGCAAATACATCGCCATGCTCTGTTTGTCCTCTGCTGCAGCAAAACAGCATTCAGCAGGAATAGATGGTTGACCGACCATGTTCAATGCCGACCGGCTAAGTATGTTTGGCCGAGAGCCTTATCATTAGTCGATGGCACCATTCCTTTGGTCGATGGCACCATTCCTTTGGCTGATGGCCCTATCTCCTGGCTGATGGACTCTCAGCATGTCCCCAAGGTGGTTCAGAAGTGTCACAAAAGTTGGCATTGTTTTCAGAGGTGCAGAGCAGTGTAAACAGAGGCAACATGAAGCATGGCGATGGATTTCCGAGCGAAGCCGTTCGAGCATGCATGCATCCCTCTTCTCGAGGCCTCTTTACTGCTTTTGTAATTTAGTTAATTTGTTTAATTAGTTAAAGTTTTGTAATAATTAATCAGCTTGTTAGTTAGTTAATTAGTTAAATTGTATTATTCTTTCGGTCCCTCCGTCGAGAGGGTGCAATTATGTAATAAGCGTGCGTGTGTGTGATGCATGTCTCCCAAACCTCCATTTCTTTCTCCCTTTTACTTAACTGCTTACGATAGTTAGTTCTAGGTCATTTTCAATTAGCATCCTTATGCTATGCATGTTTGCATCATTCATTTGTATTGCATGCACCAGGCTCGGCGCATCATACTAACTGCATCGTATTTCAATTCCGAGTTTGAATACATGTATTGAATCGTCGCATCTCATATGCCATCTTAGAATAGTCGAGCCTATTTCTAGTTGCATTTCGTATGTGTTGCATTAGCCATCTTAAAATGAATCAGGATCATGCTTTGATCACTAACTAGTTCTTTATTTTGTCTAGGAGTACACTGTGAGTATTTATGCTTTAGCATCTTACATGTATGTGAGTGTTAACATGACAGCATGCTTGCCATGAGGTTAAGTGCTTATGTGATATAACTGTCTGAATGCCTGTGGGTGAAGGTTGCATTGCTTGAATTGGAACAATTCATTGAAATCCGTGTTTTAGCCTACTTGCGAGTAGCAAACTTCAAACCATTTTCCGAACAAACGGATATGCGATGCTTTGTTCCAAATTAGGCGATCTAGTCTATACTTGTGTGTTGTGCGCATCACATAGTAATTCTAACTAATTAACCGGAATAAGAACACATATGTCTTCAAAACAAAATATCATGCTTAGTACAGGCCAATCTTCGGATCGGCCAAGCGGGGGTGCTCATAGATGACCTTCCCCCATCGTACTCAAGTTCCCGAGCCGAGGTAACTTTGGTGATGACGGATACGTGGCCTTAGGCACGAGTCAGGGTTTCCTAAATTCCCCTAAAATAAAATATTTAGGTGGCAACTCTGTATCTAGCAAAGCAGTCCATGTTTGGCACTTCTTTCTTAAAAATCTATTTTCCAAAAACGATTTGCCGGATTTGGACTCTTTGGTGATTTATCAGTCTTGCATTGCACTTTGCAAGGTCAGATTAAGAACCGTGACAAATGAGTCCGAATTGTGGTAGCATAGGCCCTCGAGGGCGCGTCCACAGTTTCTGGCGACCCTACTGGGGAATTAGAGAACTTGACTCGAACTCATGATATCTTTTTTTGTTCACACTTATGTGTCTCTTTACATTGCATGTGCATTGGTGCGCCTAGGACAGCGTGTTTGCCGTATGCTATTCCTGAACGGTTTGCTGGAGGCATGCTTTGAGAAGTGTGCCATAAGGCTGGCCGGTTGTGGGCTCTGCCACGACGGGAACACAAACCCCAGTTTTACCAGGGCACCCTTTTTTACCATTCGACCTAGTGCATATTCGGAATCCGTAGTGACCATTCCAAGCTAGGACAGGTTGCTTATCCGATTATAGGTTGTTTGAAACCGCTGTGTGCATAGTGAAACCCTAGTTCTTGACGAAACTAAGACAGGAAAACCCTACCCCAACATAGGGGTGTATTGGCTCTCATTTACTTTTTATGTGCTTTTTAGAGTTATATCTCTACAGGGAACACATATATCAGTTTACAAGTCTGGGCATCAGGCCTGCGGGCATCGGTGTCAGTGTTTTGAGAATCAGTTATATCTGCGGGTATTAGATTCTGATTTGGGGCATTGATTTTGGGGAACAGTGATTAGTAGTAGAGTACAGTTATTCAGCTATGCCTATGTCAGTTGTGATAAAATTGGGCTAAAATGCTGCTTGTCTTCTCTTTCAGTTCAGAGATTTAGTTCAGAATAGTCAGTGTTCTCTTTCGCTGAGACAAAGCAGACATCTGATCCGTCAGTCACCGATCACATCACCTCCGTTCAGTTCAGCGGACCTATGATGACACAAAATTCAGAGGAAATTGTGGTTATGACAGTCGCGTTAAACCAAGGAATCATCTTGCAAGGCGGGACCGACGTCGAAGTACCACATCCGCCCAGGTCACCTACTACACATCCGATTTGGGAACCCCAATTCTTTCAAGCTCGTGAGCCCACCACCTTTGAGCTAATGGGAATGATCGGAGATCTTCAGAGATCTGTGGCTGACCTAGCCTACAGGATGTCGGCTCCGCCACCAACCACATCATATGCCGGGAACTTCATGCCGGAGGAGCCTCCGTTACTGGGGCGAATTGTAATTGAGCTTAGCCAACCTGAAGCTGTCTCCAACTCCGGTAATGACATGTCAACAACAACAAGGCTCCACTCTGATCAAGCAACCCAAACCATCCACCAAGCTGAAGCTAGTGGAAAGGACAAGATGAAGGAAGTCGCTGATCCCTATGAACAACTTCTGTGGGCTGTTGAGGCTTTGAAAGCCGCAGGACTGAATAAACAATAGGTGCTCGCTGTTGCTGTAAAAACTGTGGATGATATTTTCCCCCTCAAATCGAGAGCAGTTCAAGCCAAAAGGAAAATCGAGATAGGGACCGTCGTACCAGAACCGTTCCACACAACCCTAATCCTGCACCTGGAAAAGATTAGAGAGCCAAGGCAGCACCTGCCGATCCTTTTGCCAGTGCATCCGACAAAGGTCCACAGACTTCGAAGTATCTGCCCCGAGGGCGCAGGGTCTTTTATGCACTCTACATGCCTTTGTCCAAGGCTTTTCGAATCCTCACTGAAAAAGGTCATCTCAAGCCTCTTGAGCCTCGGCCTCTCCCGAGTAATCTCCCTCTCTCACATGATGCTACCCAGTACTGCGCGTACCATCAACAGACTGGTCACACCACCGACAACTATTCTGACTTCGCCACGAAGTATAGGATCTGATTGACAATGAGGTCATCCTCCTACCGAGTTCAGTAAAGTCTGTCACCACCGAGTTGGTGGACTTTGAGGGTAGTACAAGTATGTGATCAGGGGTAGGTCCACCTACGGGTGGCGCTCGGTTCATTTCAGATGTGGTGTTTGGCACGCACTATTTTGAGCATTTACGAATGCTAGTTTTTGTACTTTCTGACTTAGGTGTTGAGTCAGTTCTATGGTTTTGTTTTGAGTCTATCTCTTTGTTTCGAGTCAATCTTTATGCTTAAAGGTCTGTCTTGTTGTATCGAGTCAGTCCTGTTGTGTAGGAGTCGGGTGATCCCAGGGATGTTACCTCGGACATCATTGTCTTATTTTGCGGTTGTCTTTTCCCTTTCTTTTGAGTCTGTCTCTACTGTGGAGCCAGTTGCAACCATTAAATCTGATTGAAATAGCTGTGGCTGTCATGTTTTTACGATTGTTGCTACTTTGAGCCTGTTGTGCCAACAATGTCTAGAATGAAACGACAGTGCCTTTCACTTACTTTTCTGTGCCTTGGAATCATTGCATTGACCTAAGCTTTTTCAAAACTTTTTGAACACTGTGATGAAAACAAAGAGGAAGGAATTCCTCAGGATTTGCAAAAATTTGATCAACTCAGAGAAAAAGAGGCAAGCTAAGCCTTTAATGAATGATGCTTGTTAATGTGAGTACTGAGAAGGATCCTGGCTTGATCCAGATTGGTTCTACATTGTCATCGATGCGAGCGATTAGTCGTTTTCTTAAAAGATTTCAAAATATGTTTTGCGTGGTTCTACGAAGATCTGTGTGGAATTGCTCTTGAGATTGTGCAGCTTAGGATTGCTCTCAGCCTCGAGACTCAACCCCTTTGCTTCCAAACCTTGAACCTTAATTCAGAATATTCAATGGTTAACCACAATGTAAGGCCCGTGTGGCCGGATCAGAAGCAGCCCATGAACTAGGGGAGAGAATATCAGATGAGATCAAAAGGAAGCTTGCGAAGCTAGATCAGAAGCACCCCTCGAACTAGGGGCAAAGATGTCAGATGTGCTCGAAGAGCGAAAAATTGGGATGTTTCTTAAGCTAACAAAGATCAGCAAGAATGCCAAATCCCAAAGGGGAGGAAAAAAGAAAGTATTGCTAAAGGATAATCGAATTCCTATCCACAACACTAAGGGCAAATTCAGCCCCCAATTGAATGGACTCCTGTATCATCAGCGAACAGCAGCCATTCTCCTAGATTCAGATGACTTCAGGATCTCAAAACCATTTGACATGGACAAAGCTACACTTTTACCCTTGAGAGGCTCGTTGGGCCGAAAACCCAGAAGGGCGACCCAGGCAAAAGTTAGAGCAGGAAAAAGAAGAAAAAGAACAAAAAAAGAAAAGAAAAGAAAAGAAAAGTGCAAAGAATGAAAAAAAGAAAAGAAGAAAAATGAAGAAAATGAAAAGAAAAGATGAAAAAGAATTGAAAAAAAAAAAGAAGAACAAAGCTCGCAAGGTTGAAAACCTAGAAAGGGCGGCCTTGGCAAAAGTTAGAGCACAAAAGGAGAGGTTAATACCGAAGTGTACCTTAACCTTGAACTACGTAAGGCTTAATTCCCATGTTTGGGATACGTAGGCAACTTCATTCTGAAGTCCAACCACAAACACTTCCAAATCGAGTGTGTCCATGCAACGGTTTTGATCATATTTGCCTTCTCTGTATCCGGGAGTTCGGTCGTGATCGTCACTCTCAAGACTGATTACAATGCGCTGCGGTGCCATTCAGACAAGGGGCAACTTTCCGTTGCCGATGTGCTGTGGTGCTTTTCAAACAAGGGAGAGCTTTCCGTTGCCATGCAGCTCTCCTCAAACAAGGGGCAATTTTCCTTCGGATCTGAGGTTGTGCATCTCAAGAGTAGGTTCCGTGCTCATTGAGCAGTGGCCGTTTGCAAAAAAAAATGGGGGGGGGGTTTTGAGAATTTTTAATGAAGTTGAGTAATTTTCTCAAAAATTACTCCATTTTTTCCAAAACTGGACCATATCTTGAACCTAAAAAGGAAAATTTTCAGTGCTCATAGCCTGACTTGCATGATTTTAAATCAGAAAATCGAACAAGCATGTTAATCTAACTCTCATTTTGGTTAAAATTGTTTTAGTAGAAAGGCAAAAACAAAAAATGGTCAAAATGATGAACTAGGGGCACAGTTGAGTCAGGTGTTCTGTCTTTTTCCCATTGTCAGCATACTTGCCAGAAAGGGCACTCTACTTGCCGGAAAGGGCACCGTATTCGCCAGAAAGGGCACAACTGAAGCTAACAACAAAGGGCTGAAAGCTCTATCATCCTCCAATCAGCAAGGAATCAAGCTAAGTGCGCAGCATGAATTGGGACGGATCAAGGTATTCCATTCTGTAATCTGGACAGATCTGATCACATTCAAACTCCCCAGCAGAGCATCGTCAACCGCTGTCAATTGCAGATTTGCTACACAACCCCTCTGTGGAAAAGTTCACTGTTGTGAGCAGAAGAAAAAGAATCTAGTGGAATGCTAGGGACAAGAGCCCGCAACTTTCTATTTATCCATCAACCACCCAGGGGACGGATAAAAAAAGAAGAGAGATTAAGGAATAGAGAGATGTGCGCTGAGAGAAAAAGTGAGAAAAATGGCTTTTCAAAAAAACAAAGTCTGAGGGCCGAGTGATGTGAGAATCACAAATAAGAAAGGGTGGAAAACAATACCTGAAGAAGCTGGCTCCTCGTGCACCGAGAGGTCTCTTGCCTTTATAACACAGCTGAGTGTTGTGTTTATGTGCTTTTGTTTGTTTCGATTCTTGTTTTGAGTCGTTTGAGTGTCAATAGATGTGTTTAGGTTGTTTTACCTTGATTTTTCTTTGTTGAGTTATGTTTAGGTTGTTTGCCTTTTGTTTTTCTTTGTTGAGTCGTTTTTGACTGTGGTCAGCTGTAGGCTCAATACCCGGTTGAGAACCCTTTTCTCATTATAATTTCAAAAAATGAATCGTTTCGTGCTCAAAGTGCTATGCTGTTCTCCACATTTGTGCAAAACAGAATTTGTTCTCTCGTAAAACCGCAGGGTTCGATCCAAGTCACGTCAGAACAGTGGAACCAGGACCTATTTGAAGCTATGTGGGTTTCGGACTGCGAAGCAGAAGAAAAGAGGTAAAATTCAGAGCATCTGAGTATCTTTCGACTGCTGTACATCCCGTATGTTCAGTATGAGCTGTGTGCAGAATAAACCAAGTACTGCGTTGTGAGCCATGGGTTCAGAGTGAGCAGTGCGTTGAATGAGCGGTGTGCAGGATAAACCAAGTACTGTGTTATGAGCCATGGGTTTAGAGTGAGCAGTGCGTTGAATAAGCCGGGCGCAGAATAAACCGGGTACTGTGTGATGGGCTGTGTGTTCAGAATGAGCAGTGTGCTGTAAGGGCTATGTGTTCAAAACAAATGAAATATTGTGTCAGATGTTTCTATGCCAGAATGGCGATCAGAGGTGCCCTCCCTGAGTACCAATTCCTGCCAGAGGCATCTTGGCTATGTTTGCAATGTGTTCCTAGGAGGTTAATTGCGATGGTGGAAACTAGAGTTAGAATGGTTATAGCCTAGAACCCAAAGGTTTGGAATTTCTGAGGCTAAAGTCTGGTTTGAATACCCAAGGGTGTATCCCCAGCTTAAAATCTGTATAGAAGCCCCATAGGTTAAGGTAGCAGGTACGCGCCTCGATTCTGGATACTGAATCAACCTAGTCTGTCACCCCGTTGAAGAATAGGGAAAGTTGTGAGTATGATCAAGAAGAAAAGCGGCATCCGTGGTTCCCCTGTGGATGTTGCTCCTTGTCAGCATTTTAGACCTTTGTACCGCGAGTTGAAGGTAGATGTTCGAAGAACACAGGAGGGGGAATCCCCGTCAGAGTAGAGTGGTTTACCGCCACTTACCCTATGAGGTGCTTTCTAAAGCGCCGCTTTGTTTGTTTATTACTTGCATTAAACATCATGCATTGTATTGCATCATACCTTTCGAGTTTCTTCCTCATTTATGCACAGTATTGTATGTACTGTTCATTCAGAGACGTTTCGGTTCAGTTTTGACTGATACCTTTCTCCCCTCGCATTCGGCATGCGTTCGGATCTACCCTTCTCCTCTCACGTTTGATACACGTTTGGATGACTGCGCTTTCTTGCACAGTCGTTTCCCCCCTCGCGTGTTGATACGCCGAGAGGTTTTCCTTCCTCTATCCGAAACACGGGAATGTCTCCCTATGTTTCTCTTTCCTTTGAGGAACACAAGATATGTCCCTATGTTTCTCTTTCCTTTGAGGAACACGGGGATATGCCCCTATGTTTCTCTTTCCTTCGAGGAACACGGGGATATGTCCCTATGTTTCTCTTTTCTTCGAGAAACACGGGGATATGTCCCTATGTTTCTCTTTCCTTTGAGGAACACGGGGATATGTCCCTATGTTTCTCTTTCTTTCGAGGAACACGGGGATATGTCCCTATGTTTCTCTTTCTTTCGAGGAACACGATGTAGACGTCCCCGAACGTCCTGGGAGGGAATCCCGTTTTGTTCATTGGGGCTTACTATAGTTTGGACTCAATGTCACGGTCCTGTATCTAATCTCACGGAGTGCAATGCAAAACCGATGAATCATCAAAGAGTTCAAATCCGGCAAATCGTTTTGAAAAACTGATTTTTAGAAAGAAATGCCAAACATGGACTGCTTTGCCAGATACAGAGTCGCCACCTAAATATTTTATTTTGGGGGAACTTAAGAAACCCTAACTCGTGCCTAACGCCACGTGTCCGTCATCACCAAAGTTGCCTCAGCTCGGGAACTTGGGTATGATTGGGGAAGGTCACTTCATGAGCACCCCCGCTCGACCGATCAAAGATCGGCCTATACTAACCATGATATCGAGTTTTGAAAACATTATGTGCTCTTATTCCGGTTATTAGCCTAGAATTGCTACATGATGCGCACAACATACAAGTATAGACTGAATCGTCTAAGTTGGAACAAAATATCTCATGTTTGTTTTTGAAATTGGTTTGCTACTCGCAAGTAGGCTAAAATGTAGATTTTGCCACCCTCAAGTCGGCTTAGAAAACATGGTGATTTGCTACTCTCAAGTTGGCTTAAAACTCATAATCGATAAATTGTTCCAATTTAAATAATCCAATCTTCACCCACAAGCATTCAGGCAGGTATATCATATAAGCAGTTAGCCTCATGGCAAGCATGCTATCATGGCAAGCATGCTATTATGGCAGTAACTCACACACATGCAAGGATACTAAAGCATAAACACTCATCGAGTACTCCAAGCCAAAACAGAAACTAGTTAGTAATCAATGCATGATCCTAGTTCATGTTAAGATGGCTAATGCAACACATGTAAGATACAACTAAGATAGGCTCGGCTATTCTAAGCTGGCATATGAGGTGCTACAGATAACATGTATTCAACTTGGAATTGAAATACAATGCAGTTAGTATGATGCGCCGAGCCCGGTGCATGCAAGACAGATAAATGGATGCAAACATGCGAGCATAAGTATGCCAATTGAAACGTGCCCTAAACTAACCATCATAAGCTAGTAAATAAAAGGGAGAAAGATGTGGGGTTGAAAGGCATGTATCACACACACACGCACACTTATTACAACATTGCCCTCCTCGGAGGGTCCGAATGAATAGTACAGAATAAACTAGCTAATCTAAGCTAATTAAACTAATTATTACACAAAATTAATTAATTGACGAATTAACTAAGTAAGTAGGGAAACTATCATACAAATTAAACAAAATGGACTACCTCAGCTCTGTTCTGAATGATAGGGATGCATGCATGCTCAAGTCGCCTTGTCAGGAAATCCATCGCGATGCCCCGATTTGCCTCTATTTGCAACTGGTCCCAGAACACTGTAAAAAGCTCCAGAAGGCTGCTGACCAGTTTTTGCTATTGGTTTCTGGTTTACTGTAACAGAGAGCGAGAAAGGGGCATGGCAAAGTATTTTAAACATATGTGTGCATGACCACTCTCCCCATCATTACACAAGCTCCAGGGAGTGTAGTCCTCAATCCTCGTGCCACTAATCACGCATCTCGATGCATGATGGCCGAGGAGTCAGATTGCACGACTCGATGTAAAATGAATGCACATATAAACACAACAAGGCCTAAACTCCATCATGGGTAATCCGGAGTGTCGGCGATCGAGAATCGTGGCACGTTTTGTTACTTGGAGTACGAAACGTCCCTCGTTTCCCGTGTCTGGACTAAACTCTACTCCAAACACAATGCAATACACATGGCATGCATGAATGCAACTCTAACATGCAACCTAAACATAATGCCACAAAATGATGCAAACATGCAAATGATGATATGCAAACGTGCTACTAGCATACACAATGCTATGAAATAATCAATGGCATACTCAATGCACATGAAAATTATATGGCATACGCAATGCACACATGGAGACTAACAATGAAATGATCAAGGCATACACAATGCAATGGTCAATCATGCAACAACATGGGCTAAATGGCATATTGTAACACGTCCGCGAAGGACCCCGCTACAGTTCGGACTCGATTTGTGTCACGGTCCTTAATCTGAACCAAAGAGTCCAAATCCGGCAAATCGTTTTGAGAAAACAGATTTTTAGAAAAGAAGTGCCAAACATGGACTGCTTTGCCAGATACAGAGTCGCCACCTAAATATTTTTTATGGGGGAATTTAGGAAACCTTGACTCAGTGCCAAAGGCCACGTGTCCGTCATCACCAAAGTTGCCTCGGCTCGGGAGCTTGGGTACGATTAGGGAAGGTCAGCTATGAGCACCCCCTCTCGCCCGATCAAAGATCGGCCTCTACTAACCGTGATATCCAGTTTTGAAAACGTTATGTATTCTTATTCCGGTTATTAGCCTAGAATTACTATGTTGTGCGCACAACAAACAAGTATAGACCAAATCACCTAAATTGGAGCAAAACATTTCATGCTTGTTTTGAAGATGGTTTGCTACTCGCAAGTAGGCTAAAATGCAGGTTTTGCCACCTTCGAGTGGGCTTTTAGAAAATATGATTTTGCCACTATCTAGTGGGCTTAAAACTCACAGTTTTAATGCATTTTTCCAATTTAGGTAATTCAACCTCCATCCACAGGCATTCAAGCAGTTATATCACATAAGCAGCTAGCCTCATGGTAATCATGCTGTTATGGCAACACTCACACGCATGCGGTATGCTAAAGCATAAAAGCTCACGTGGTACTCCAAGCCAAAACAGAAACCAGTTAGTAATCACATGCATGATCCTAGTTCATATTTAAAATGGCTAATGCAACACATGCAAAGATGCAATCCAAACAGGCTCGGCTTCCTAAACATGGCATGTAAAATGCTGCAACTAACAACTACTCGACTTAGAATTGAAATATGAGTGTAGTTAGCATGATGTACCGAGCCTGGTGCATGTAAGACAAATGTATGGATGCACGCATGCTAAGCATAAGGTATGCTAATTTAAATATGCCCTAGTCTACCATCATAAGCGGGTAAATAAAAGGGAACAAAGACGTGGGGTTGAAAGACATACAAACACTCACGCACACTTATTACACAATTGCCCTCGCTCGGAGGGTCCGAATAAATATTACAGTCCGAATAAATAATACTAAATTAAATATCACAAAATTTCTAATCTAATTAACAAATTAAATGCAAAGAGAAGATGGCCGCAGCCCCTCGCCTCAGGATGCGTGAATGATGCATGCTCGGATTTAACTTGCCCCGAAAGCCCGTACCATACCACTGCTGCCTCTGTTTACACTGCCTTGCTTCTCTGAAAACTGCCAAAATCCTGGGACAGGTTCCCTGAACCCTGTAGGATGCCATCGGCTGAAGGGAATACCCACCGGCCATGGAACTTATCTATCAGCTGGGGTTTCACATTATCGGCCACCAATACATGGCCGGTCGGCACTCTACAGTGCCGGTCGGCAAAAACTCCCTGCAGAAACTGGTTTTTGACAACAACAAGGACAGACAGTGTATGGCATGGAATTTCAAGCAAATGTATGTGCGGGCACACTCCCTATCATGCAAGGGACTCAAAGGAGCATGACCCTCGACCCTCGGGCCATCAATTATGCATGATGGCCTAAGAGGCCAAGTTTTGCAACTTCGATGTCAAATGAAATGCAAGCACAAAACACATCAAAGGGCCCCAACCCCTATCGTGATTGATCAAGAGGCAAGGGATGCATGCTCAATGAAATGCAACCTAGGCATGGAGGCTAAGTATGCAACATGAACATGCAAATGAGCAATGTATACTAGGCGCGCAGCCTAAACATGTAAGCAAACATGGCATGCAACAACATGTGATGATGGACTTAAACTAACATGGATAGCTCGCAAGCATGCCAAAATCAGTGGCCATTAGATGAAAATGAGACACTTGAAATGCGTGCACGCATGTACGCAAACCGAGGACCAAACCTAAAGCATAGTATGCAACTCTAACAAGGCATGGCAAGGCATGAAATATGGTATACAAGCATGTAATTCCAGCACTGAAATGTGATACAAAACAGCCCCGAATCATGGAAACATGGCACCCGATGCATGGAATGGCCCCGAAACACAAAACTAGGCATACGCATTGGCCTATAGCTATACAAAGCATGCATTATTTGATCATGAAGCATGAAGACAGATGCAAGACAGTCCCAAAAAATGCATATTTCCAATTTATAACAAGTCCCAAAAATGAATGCAAATAGGGCTAATCTATCATGCAAAAATGGCCCTAAAAGAGAGATTAAACACAAAGGGACAGAAGCTAGCCCCAAATGGTGATGAGCCCCTCAACAAAGTTGAAGAGGGGCTCAAAATAAGACCCTTTATAGTTTACATCAAGCCACAAAATTAGCACAAGTGAGGCTAAACTATCATGCAAAAATAAGGCCTAAAAAAGAGATAAAGAAGCAAGTGGTAGTAGGAGACCTCAAACAGCAAGAGGTCCTTGATCAAACATGAAAAGGAGCTCCAAATATGGCTATTTACAGTTTGGGTTGGATCCCAAAAATGCTTGCAAGCAAGGCTTAGATATTGAGCAAGAAAAGACTAGAAAAAGGAGAAAGATGGCTCACCCTTGAAGAGCAGCAAACTAGCAGCTTTTGGACCAAATTTGTGAGCTTCCAACCTCTTCAAATGTCCTCCGAAGTGCTGGAATAGAGTGTAGAGGTGTGGTGCTATGGGTTGTAGGGTAAAAGTGGCCAAGAAATTAGGGTTTTGGGGCTTGGATGGGAGAGATATGGAAGTTGTATGTATAATGCCCTAACCAAGTTTTGTAACCCTCAGAAATGAAGGGGAGAGGCTGGTTATATAGAGGGAGAGGGGTGGAGAAAAGGGGGGAAAAACTAATTCAAATTTCCCCCCAAAAGGGAAGACCTTCGGACAGTGGGTTTTATGCAAAACAGCTAGCACAACTGTAATCCACTCAATCTGTAGAATACTCCGAAAGGTCGTCGGCTAGCAAAATTGGTCGGTCGGCTACTTTGACTAGCCGGTCGGCAATCTATTTGGCCGGTCGGCCATCTTTTCTGGATGGTCGGCCATCCATTTGGCCGGTCGGCCATCTGTTCTGGCCGGTCAGCGGGAAAAATCTGCTCTGTAGGTCCAACTTCAAACGGGCATAACTTCTTTATATGAACTCCTTTTTAGGTCAATCTTATGTCAAAGTTGAAGCCCCGGAAGTAAGCTTTCCAATGGAATCAGCCTTGCATAAAAAGTCCAACTGTGCAAAGAGTTATGCTTGTTTTGGTGAAGGTTGCTCAGTTTCGGTCCAACCGGGATGATGCCCAACTTCAACCAATCATATCTCCCCCACCCGGACTCGGCCTGAGGAGATTCTTGAGTGCAAAATGAAGCCCCGGAAGTGAGATTTCCGACGGTGGTGGCCCCATAGCTAAAATCCAAGTATGAAGATTAATAAGCCCGATTTAGCGAGGACTGCTCGACTCCCTTCTACCCGGATTCATGCCTGTCTTCTCCTCCAACTTGGTTTCTTCTCTCTTCCCCTCCTTTCTTCAACTTCAAACCCCTAAGCAATGTGTTTTGAAAGATTTTTCAAAGATTTCATCTCTCTTTCATTCATTTCCACTTTGTCCCTGCTCGGTTTATCGAAAAGTGCATCATTTGACAAAATGTGAGCCTCAGAACATTGTAGAAACTTTATTTCAAAAAAGTTTTGAAAAAGAGGGTTTTAAGGTCTAAAAACCATCCAAAATAGCTTTGGTCCAAAACGGGGTGTGAATTTGAGACTTGTCTCTCTCCTTGCTGAAGAAACTGGATCTTAGCCCTGCACACCTTTTATCACCAAGTAAACCATCAGTAATGCCCAAGTCTTATGGGCTGTCAAAAATGGGGTGTCTACACATATACAATGCAAGATGGACTTAAACCAAGATAGGTGAGCCTTAGCCACACCCAAATCAGTGGCCAAACATGATGGAATTAGGCAACGAAAACACATGCGAATATGCACAAATGCAAGGGACCAAACCTAAGGCACCAAATGCAACTATACCAAAGCATGGCAAGGAATGAAATATGGCATACAATCATACATTTTCCAGCTCTGAAATGTTATGCAAGATGGTCCCGAATCATGTAAACACCTCACACAATGCATGCTAGATGGCCCGGATACCGAAACTAGTGAAGTTCATTACACTAGAGATACACAAAGCAATGTTCAAATGACCTAACCAGCCCCAAACAGTCCCTATGCAGGCCCAAAACAGTGGGAAAATGGTCTAAAATGATGACTCGAAAGGCATGGAAATGAAGCTCATGCAATGGCCCATAAATGAGGTATTTAAGCACGACTCTCAAACACATTTAATGAGTGGAAAACATGGGAATATGGAAACCTTATATGCTCTGAAATATCATGTTTAATGATGCCAAAACATGTCAAGGGTCTAAACAACGCATGCTAGTAGACCCGATATGCAAAGCTAGTGAGCTTAATTGAACTATAACCATATACAACAATGCATGCATGACCCAAAACACTTCAAACAGAGCTCAGGCAGCCCAAAACATGCACAAAATCAGTTTAAGGCATGGTCAAAAAGTGCTAGAATCAAAGACCAAAATAGTATGCAACACAAGCTAGTGAAGAGGGTTTACACTACAAGTATATGAAGCATTCAAGAGGTCACTAAACCAACAAAAGTTAGAGGTATGATATGCCAAATAAAGCCCAAAAACTCATTGAAACATGGTCAATGCATGCAAGAATGACATGCTCCTTTGATAAGCTATAAGAGGGGTTATTCTACACATGCAAGGGACGCACCCAAGGTGACAAAATCAACTCTGGATAGAGCTTAGGCAGGCCCTAAAACTCGCAGAAAAGGTCCTGAAACAAGGCTTGGAGGTGTGCAAATAAGGGCTCCTTTGTTAGGCCAAATATGCTAGGAAACAAAACAAGGGGAGAAAGGGTCACCCCTCTCTCATTTTGGTACTCAAAATAGCATGTTAGACACTGAAAATCCACTGGATTTCAGTGGCTAGAAGGCCAAACAAAGGTCAATGCAAAGGCCCTAATGCATGGCTCAAAACAAGGCAAAATGAAGCATGCAAGGGGGTAGATGACCCCCAACAGAAAAATGATCTCAAACAAACATGTTAAGGGCCTCAAAATAAGACCTTTTTCAATTTACATTGAAGCTCAAATATGCATGTAAATAAGGCTAAGAAATGGATCAAAATAAAGCTCAAAAGAGGGAATAAGTGTGTTACCCTTGTAGCTAAGCAAGACAGCAGCTTTGAGACCAAAAATCCAGACCTTCAACCTCTAAAAATGACCTCCAGGGACCTCAAAGCAATGGTGGAGGTGTTAGGCTAGGAGGTGGTGTGCAAAGGTGCAAGAACCAAGCACTTTCTAAGCCTAAGTGTAGAGATATGGAGAGGGAGATATACTTTTCCTTCCACAAATTTCTGAACCCTAACCAAGTGAGAGGAGGGCCTTCCTTATAGCCAAAAGAGACCAAAGCTTCTCCAAGAAGCTTAAAAACAAGGGCAAAGATCCTCCATACGCGTGTATGGAGGATGCAGTCTGTGCCTCTCAGCTGGCACAGCTGGAATCAACTCACTGAGACAAAATAGGAGGAAAGGGGCAGACCAGTTCAGGTGGTCTGCTAGCCACTTTAGGTGGTCATCCAGCCAGTTCAAAAAGTCCAAATCCATGAAAGGTGGTCGGCAACCCCATTTGGTGGTCTCCCAACTGAATGCAAGCTAGTGGTGTGGTGGGAGACCAGCAATTGTGGCCCCAAAATGAGGGAGACCAGTTACCTGTCAAGAAAATCGGTCGACGGTAGAAAAGCGATCTCCAAGGAGAAAAGGTGGTCTCCCACCCTTATACCACCTTCCAAACAATGAAAACAAGGTCCATGCCAGAAATGAACCAAGACGGATGCAAAACGAGGGTTCGAGGGTCAAAACACGCAGTCGGGTGCCCCGAAAACAGGCCGTTAAGCATCGAAAGTGGCGTGCAACCACAAAGGTGGTCTCCCGGGCCACAGTATTCCTCTAGAGAGAGGAAACAAGGTGTATGCCGAAAACCAGAGCAAACGTAGAAAGTTAAGCGGTCCCAAACCGAGGTGCACAGCCGACGACTCTGAAAATCGGAAACTGGTCTCCAAATAGGAACAGTGGTCTAGGACCACGAAAGGTAGCCTACGGTCACTGAGAGATGGTCTACGAGACCTCTCCCTCCCTTCGGGAAGAGAAAATAAGACCTGGTTTGCAAACCGAGGTAAGGCACAAAAGGGTCCCGAAGTCTGGGGGTAAGGCTCTCAGCCGAAACTCCGAAACCTCAGAACAAGCACAACATGCACCATCACCGAGCGCTCAATCGATGACGTTTGAGTCTTAAGGTCTGTCAAAAATGGGGTGTCTATAGCTTCCCCTCTTTGGCAGAACTCGAAAGTCATAAGTGACGGGAGTGAATGTCAAAGCCCAGAGATGACCCATTTTTGACAAGGCCGAAGACTTAGACAAACATGCAAGATAACAAAGAAATGTGCCCGCAGGCAGGGGCAAAATGCAAGTGACAATGCAAGAAGCCAAACATAACTTATGATTATGCAAAGACAGCTGTAGTGAAGCAATCATACATAATGAATGTGACAGTTTAAGCAGGCGAATGAAATCAAACCAAACTACATTACATGCATAAAGGATGTACGAGAATTATGCAATTCTCACAACATCTAACACAGAGAATACAATACCGTCTGGTTCGTCTGGTCGCACCAGCTTCAAATGAACCATACATACAATATCGTGCCTGTAAAAAAAAGAAACTCAACAGGTACAATATTCGTTAGAGATATGCAGGGCAATGCAAATGAAAAGTGCGTGACGACGTAAGCGAAGTGTGGGTGCATGACAATGCAACCTAAGTGTGACGCATAACAATGCGGAAGGGATGCAAAACAATGCAACCTAAGTGTAACGCATAACAATGCGGTAGGGATGCAAAATAATGCAATGCACTAACAAGTGTAGATGAGGTGCGTAAGATAGCGCGAATGATGCAGTGCACAAAATAGTGCGATGCGCAAGATAGCGCGATCCGCAAAATAGCGCGATCCGAAAAATAGCGCGAATGATATGCAATATTAGAAAACAATGTAATAATATACAATGTAACGAAACAATGCAAATGATATGCAATGTACGTGAGATGATCAAACCACAAGCAGTACAAAACCACACAAATGTCATAAAGGGATGGAGATGCAAAATCAAACTACTTTTAACACAGAAAAGGCAGTGGGCACGAGCCGAATGACGCCTAACACAAGCTAAGTGCCTACATCCTAGTACTGGCCACAACTCAGCATGGATGCTTACACATAACAGAACCGTGTTTCAATGTGAAAGGGGTGTGAGCACATGCAAAACTATGTGTTTCACCGAGAGACCACAAAGTACAAGTAATTGGGTGGCATGATATAAGTAGGGAATGATCTGCTGAGAAAAAATCGTGATCCTAAATGCTGAATGTAACAAACTAAAATACAATGAAATGGATGCAATGGATGAATTGAATAAAACGCGCGGCCAAACCACATTTTGCCTAGAAAAGGCATGGACACAAACAATCTACGTCTAACACAGAAATGGTGTTGTCACCCTCAAACCACAATTCCCTTAGTGGAATAGGCGCGCACAAATAATCACATAACCATGCTTTAACGTGAAAAGTATGGGCACATGCCAGACTAAGCTTAATCATGGGAAGGCGCAAGTGATACAATGGATATGCAGCGAATGCATGTGATAAATGCTATGTAAAATGTAATGGACGTAATAGATATACAAAATGCAATGTAGTTGGAAAGTGAAAGTACCTTGCAGGGGCAATTGGTGATGACTCACCTCATGCTGCTAGGGATCTTTTGCTTCTTCTTGGTTGAACCACAGGTACTACTTTTCTCCCTGGCCATGGTCGCAGCTTTTCCTATTCTCTAACAGGGTGACAGACTAGGTTGGTTCAGTATCCAAAATTGAGGCGCATACACATGCCATCTCAATCTATGGGGCTGCCATATAGATTTCAAGCCGAGGATATACCCTTGGGTATTTAAACTAGACTTTAGTCTCGGAAATCCCAAACCTTTGCGTTCTAGGCATGAGCCATTCAAACTCTAGTTTCCACCGTCTTAGTTGGTCTCCTAGGAACTCACCGCAAACACAGGCATGTGGTTATACCAGACCACTGGAAGTCGTTCGGGCACGACAAACACCAAAGGAATTGCACCTTTAGAGGATTTAAGGTCTCCTAGAACAGCAAATGCACAAGACAGTGCGAATGAAGATGTAGGATTTAAGGTCTCCCAGACCAGAGAGTGCACAAGACAGTGTGATGCTATGCACTAACAAGTGCAAGTGAGGTGCACAAGAAAACGCGATGCAATGCCTACAAAATGCAATGGTGAATGCAAAGAGGAAAATACTCCAACCATGCTGGAATCATGAGAGGAGGAAAAACAAACAATCAAGCGCGCATACGACGCAACCTAAGTCAAATTCCAAACACGCTAAAATCACGTGAGGAAAGGGACACTCAAACCACGCCGAAATCGTGAGAGGAGGTCCAAAACAAACCGCCCAGCGCGTCTACAACGCAACCTGAGATAAAGCCCGCCCAGGCCCGCACATCAGGCATCCTGAGATAAATTCCAAATACGCTAAAATTGCGTAAGGAACGGGACACTCTAACCACGCTGAAATCGTGAGAGGAAGTCCAACAACCCGCCCAGCGCGTCTACAATGCAACCTGAGATAAAACTCGCCCAGGCCCGCGCATCAGGCGTCCTGAGATAAATTCCAAACACGCTGAAATCGCGTAAGGAACGGGACACTCAAACCACGCTGAAATCGTGAGAGGAGGTCCAACAACCCGCCCAGTGCGTCTACAATGCAACCTGAGATAAAACCCGCCCAGGCCCGCGCATCACGCGTCCTGAGATAAATTCCAAACACGCTGAAATCGCGTAAGGAACGGGACACTCAAACCACACTGAAATCGTGAGAGGAGGTCCAGCAACCCGCCCAGTGCGTCTACAACGCAACCTAAGATGAATTCCAAACACAATAAAATCGTGTGAGGAAAGGGACACTCAAACCACGTTGAAATCGTGAGAGGAGGTTGAAAACAAAACGCCCAAGCGCATACACGATGCAACCTGGGATGAATTCCAAACACGCTGAAATCGTGTGAGGAAATGGACACTTAAACCACGCTGAAATCGTGAAAGGAGGTCCGAAAACAACCGCCCAGGTGCGTACACAACACAACCTGAGATAAAACCCGCCCAGGCCCGCGCATCAGGCGTCCTGAGATAAATTCCAAACACGCTAAAATCGTGTAAGGAACGGGACACTCAAACCACGCTGAAATCATGAGAGAAGGTCCAAAAACAACCGCCCAGGCGCGTGCACGACGCAACCTGAGATAAATTCCAAAAATAATGAAATCATGTGAGGAAAGGGACACTCAAACCATGCTAAAATCGTGAGAGGAGGTCCGAAAACAAACCGCCCAGGTGCGTACACGACGCAACCTGAGATAAATTCCAAACACGCTGAAATCGTGAGAGGAAAGAGTCACTCAAACCACGCTGAAATCATGAGAGGAGGTCCGAAAACAAACTGCCCAGGTGCGTACACGACGTAACCTGAGATAAAACCCACCCAGGCCCGTACATCAGGCATCTTGAGATAAATTCCAAACACGCTGAAATCGCGTAAGGAACAGGACACTCAAAGCACGCTGAAATCGTAAGAAGAGGTCCGAAACAAACTATCAAGTGCATGCTCGGCGCAACCTGAGAAAGTCCCGGAGGACAACGATCCTAAACGCAACTCGACGTAAAAGGATAAAGATACAAGATAACACAAGATGCAAATAAATGCAATAAGTGCGATGATATAGTACATGTTACAAGCAATGCAGAGCATGATGTTTAGGGAATGCAATAAACAGACAAAGCGGCACTTTAGAAAGCACCTCCTGGAGTGAGTGGCGGTAAACTACTTTACTCTGACGGGGATCTCTTCGTGTATTCTCCGAATACTTACCTTCAACTCACAGTATAAAGGTTCTGAAATGCTGACAAGGAGCAACATTTGCATGTAGAAACCACAAATGCCATTTTTCGTCCTGATCATATTCATAACTTTCCCTAGGAACTCATTGCAAACACAACCAAGATGCCTCCGGCAGGGAATGGTATTCAGGAAGAGCACATCTGATTGTCATTCTAGCTTTGAAACAATCAACACAGTATTCTGTTCACTCTGAACACACAGCTCATACAGCACACTGCTCATTCTGAACACACAGCCCGTAACATTGTACTCTATTTCTTTTGAACATACAGCTCATAACACAGTATTCTGGTCATTTTGAACACACGGCTCGTAACAGCACACTGCTCACTCTGAACACACAGCTCTTAACACAGTACTCGGTTTATTCTATACACAGCTCATTTCGAACATATGGGATGTAGTGACAGAACTTGCAGAAGTTGAAACAAGCTCAGGCGCTCCAAATTTTCCCTCTTTTCTTTTGCTTTGCAGCCCGGAACTTTCATAGCTTCAGATGGGTCCTGGTTTTTACTGTTCTCATATGACCTGGGTTAAACCCTGCGATTTTATGAAAGAACAAATTCTGTTTTGCACAAATGTGGAGAATGGCACGGCACTCTGAGCACAAAATGATTTTTTGAAAGTGAGATGAGAAAAGAGTTCTTAACCGGGTATTGAGCCTACAACTAACCACAGCCAAAACAACTCAATAACGGAAAACAAAAGGTAGAACAACCTAAACACAACTTAACAAAGGAAAAACATGGTAAAACAACCTAAACGCAACTCATCAAAGGAAAAACAAGGTAAAACAACCTAAACACATCTATTGACACTCAAACGACTCAAAACAAGAATCGAAACAAACAAAAACACACAATCACAACACTCAGCTATGTTATAAAGGCAAGAGACCTCTCGGTGCACGAGGAGCCAGTTTCTCCGGGTATTGTTTCCCACCCTTTCTCACTTGTGATTCTCACATCACTCGGCCCTCAAGTTCTGTTTTTCTAAAAAAGCCCTTTTCCTTACTTTTTCTCTCAGCGCACATCTCTCTATTCTTTAATCTCTCATTTTTCATCCCTCTCTAGGGTGGTTGATGGATAGACAGGAAGTGGCAGGCTCTTGCCCCTAGCATTCTGCTAGATTCTCTTCTTCTGCTCACAATAGTGAACTTTCCCGCAGAGGGGTTGCGCTACAACTGGGTATGTAGCAAATCTGCAGCTGACATCGGTTGACGATGTTCTGCTAGGGGGTTTAGACATGATCAAATGTGTCCAGCCGAGGGAGTGGAATATCTTGATCCATTCCAGTTCATGCTTCGCACTTGGCTTGATACCTCGTTGCTTGGAGGATGTTGAAAGCTTTCAGCCCTTTGTCGTTAGCTTCAGTGGTACCCTTTTCCAGCAGGTAGAGTGCCCTTTTTTGGCAAGTATGTTGACAACGGGGAAAAGACAGAGCACTTGACTCAACTGTGCCCCTAGTTCATTATTTTGACCATTTTTGTTTTTGCTTTCTACTAAAACAATTTCGACCAATATGAGGGTTATATTAACACACTTGTTCGATTTTTTTATTTAAAATCATGCAAGTCAGGTTATGAGTACTGAAAATTTTCCTTTTTTGGGTCCAAGAAATGGTCCAATTTTGAAAAATGAAATACTTTTTGAGAAAATTAGTCAACCTCAGTAAAAAATTCTCAAAAACTATTTTTGCAAATGGCCACTGCTCAACCAATGCAGGATTTACTCTTGAGATGCACAACCTCAGATCCAAAACAATGGAAAATTGCCCCTTGTCTAAACGGCACTGCATGGCAACTGAAAGTTGCCCCAAGTCTGAATAGCGCCGCAGCACATGGCAACCAGGCCTCACAGTGACAATTACAACCAAATTCTCGGATACAGAGAAGACAAAGATGACCAGAACCATCGCATGGACACAGTCAAATTTGAAGTGTTTTACGACTAGACTTCAGAATGAAGTTGCCTACGTATCCCAAAGATGGGAATCAAGCCTTACATGGTTCGGGTTTAAGGTGCACTCGGGTATTAACCTCTTCTTTTGCGCTCTAACTTTTGCCAAGGCCACCCTTTCTGGGTTTTCAACCTTCCGAGCTTTGTTCTTCTTTTCTTTTCATTTCTTTTCATTTCTTTTCATTTTCTTCATTTTTCTTCTTTTCTTTTTTTCATTCTTTCCATTTTTCTTTTTTTTTTGTTCTTTTTCTTGTTTTTCTTGCTCTAACTTTTGCCTGGGTCGCTCTTCCGGGTTTTCGGCCCAGCGAGCCTCTCGAGGGAAAAAGTGTAGTTTTGTCCATGTTGAATGGTTTGAGATCTCGGAGCCATCTGAATCCAAGAGAATGGCTGATGTTCACTGATGATGTAGAATCCATCCAATGGAGGGTGAATTTGCCCCTAGTGCTGTGGATAAGAACTTGGTTGTCCTTCAACAATACTTTCTTCTTTCCCACTTCTGGGATTTGGCATTCTTGTCAGTCTTCCCTGGTTTGCAGAAAAGACTCATCTTTGACTCTTCGAGCGTATTTGACATTTTTGCCCCTAGTTCAAGGGCTGCTTTTGATCTAGCTTCGCAAGCTTCTTTTGATCACATCTGATATTCTCGCCCCTAGTTCATGGGCTGCTTCTGATCCGGCTACACGGGCCTTACATTGTGGTTGACCGTTGAACATTCTGAATTAAGGTTCAAGGTTTGGAAACAAAGGGGTTGAGTCTCGAGGCTGAGAGCGATCCTAAGATACACAATCTCAAGAGTGATTCCACACAGGTCTTCGTAGAACCATGCAAAACATTTTTTGAAATCTTTTAAGAAAACGACTAATCACTCGCGTCGAAGACAATGCAGAACCAATCTGGATCAAGCCAGGATCCTTCTCAGTACTCACATTAACAAACATGATCTCATTCATTAAGGGATTAGCATGCCTCTCTTTCTCTCACTTGATCAAATTTTTACAAATCCTGAGGAATTCCTTCCTCTTTGTTTTCAACACATTGTTCGAAAAGTTTTGAAAAACTTAGGTCAATACAATGACTTAAAGGCACAAAAGAGCATGTGAAATGCATTGTTGTTTCATTCAAACTTCTGGCACAACTGGCGCAAGGCAGAAGCAAACACAAGAGTGTGAAAATCACTGTTGTTTTATTCAGATCTATTGGCATAACTGGCTCCAAGGCAGAAACAGACTCAAAAGAAAGCAAAAAAGACAAACACAAAAAAAGATAGTGATGTCCGAGGTAACACCCCCGGAATCACCTGACTCCAACGCAACAGAACTGACTCAATACAACAAGACAGACCCGACTGACTCAGTACAAAAAGACTGACTATATACAAAACAACAAAACTGACCCAATGCCCTAGTCAGAAAGTAAAGTAAATAGCATTCACAAATGCTCAAAATAATGCGTGCCATCCCCACAGCTGGAGTGAATTGAGTGCCATCTGCAGGTGGTTCATCTCCCGATCACATGGTCACATTATCCCCCAAGAGTTTACGGAACAAGTGCCGATAGACTTTGTAGGACTCGATGCGACGATGACCTTGTTATCAATCAAATTTTGTATCTCGTGGCGAAGATGGACGCAACTGTCGGTGCCATGACCGGTTTGTTAATGGAAGGCACAGTACTGGGCAACATCATGCGTAGCCGGAAAAGGATTCGGGAGGGGGCGAGGCTCAAGAGGTTTGAGGTGGCCTTTCTCAACAAGGACTTGAAGAGCCTTAGACAAAGGCATATAGAGGGCATGGAAGACCCTGCAACCTCGGGGTAGATACTTCGAGGTTTGTGGATTTTTGCTGGGCGCACTAGCAAAAGAGTTGACAGGCACTGGCTTGGTCTGCTGATTTTTCCCGGATGCAGGGTTAGGGTTGAAAGGAACAGTTTTGGCACGACGGTCTTTCTCCCGATTTTCCCCTTGGCTTGAACTGCCCTCAATCTGAGTGGGGAAAGTGCCATTCATAGTTTTTGCAACAACAGCGAGCACCTATTGTTTGTTCAGTCCTCCGGCTTTCAAAGCCTCAACAGCCCACGAGAGTTGCTCGTAGGGATCAGTGTCCACCTTCACCTTGTTCTTACCATTTGCCTCAGCTTGGTAGAAGGTTTGGGTTACTACATCAGAGCGGAGCCCCGTTGTTGTCGACATGCCATTGCCGGCACTTGGGATGGCTTCAGGTTGACTGAGTTCAATTACAATTTGCCCCAATAGCGGGGGCTCTTCTGGCATGAAGTTTTCAGCATACAATTTGGTCGGTGATAGGGCCGACATTCCGTAGGCTGGATCAGCCACAGATCTCTGAAGATCACCAATCATTCCCATTAGCTCAAAAGCGGTGGGCTCACGGGTTTGAAATAGTTGGGGTTTCCAGATCGGATGTGCGGCAGGTGACCTGGACGGGTGTGGCATGTCAACATCGGTTTCACCCTACACGGTGATTCCCTGGTTCAATGCTGCTGCCATGACCACAATCTCTTCTAAATTATGTGTCATCACGAGTCTGCTGAACTGAACAGAGGTGATGTGACTGGTGACTAACGAATCAAATGGACCGGTGAGCCTTGGCTGGCCTTTTTCTATGTTGCCTCAGCAAAGGAAAATACTGGCTACTCTGAATTGAATCTCTGAACCTTGAAAGAGAAAACAGGCAGCATCTCAGTCCAATTTCACCAGAATAGACATAAGCATAACTAAATAACTGTATTCGACCACTGATCACTGTTTTCCAAATCACTGCCCCAAAACTGAATCTGATACCCGTAGATATAACTGATTCTCAAAAAATACTGATGCCCGCAGGCCTGATACCCAGACTTGCAAACTGATACATGCATTTCAGTAGAGACACACTCTAAGAGCACATAGTAAGCAAATGAGAGCCAAAACACCCCTATGTTGGGGTAGGGTTTCCCTGTCCTATTTTGTCAGGAGCTGGGGTTTCACTACGCACACAGCGGTTTCAAACAACCTACAATCGGGTAAGTAACCTGCCCTAGTTTGGAATGGTCACTATGGATTCCGAACATGTACTAGGTCGAATGGTTAAACAGGGTGCCCCGGTAAAAATTGGGATTTGTGTTCCCATCGAGGCAGAGCCCATAACCGGTTAATCTTATGGCACGCTTCTCAAAGCGAGCCTCTGGCAAACCGTTCAGGATTAGCAGATGGCAAACACGGTGTCCTAGGTGCACCAATGCAAATACAATGCAAAGAAACACATAAGTGTAATCAAAACAAGATATCATGAGTTCGAGTCAAGTTCTATAACTCCCCAACAGAGTCGCCAGAAACTGTAGACGTCCCCGAACGTCCCGGGAGGGAATCCCGTTTTGTTCATTGGGGCTTACTACAGTTTGGACTCAATGTCACGGTCCTGTATCTAATCTCGCGGAGTGCAATGCAAGACCGATGAATCATCAAAGAGTCCAAATCCGGCAAATCGTTTTGAAAATTTGATTTTTATAAAGAAGTGCCAAACATGGACAGCTTTGCCAGATATAAAGTCGCCACCTAAATATTTTATTTTGGGGGAACTTAGGCAACCCTGACTCGTGCCTAAGGCCACGTGTCCGTCATCACCAAAGTTGCCTCGGCTCGGGAACTTGGGTACGATTGGGGAAGGTCACTTCATGAGCACCCCTGCTCGCTCGATCAAAGATCGGCCTCTACTAACCATGATATCGAGTTTTGAAAACATTATGTGCTCTTATTCCGATTATTAGCCTAGAATTGCTACGTGATGTGCACAGCATACAAGTATAGACTGGATCGTCTAAGTTGGAACAACATATCTCATGTTTGTTTTTTAAAGCGGTTTGCTACTCGCAAGTAGGCTAAAATGTAGATTTTGCCACCCTCAAGTCGGCCTAGAAAACATGGTGATTTGCCACTCTCAAGTGGGCTTAAAACTCACAATCGATAAATTGTTCCAATTTAAATAATCCAATCTTCACCCACAAGCATTCAGGCAGGTATATCACATAAGCAGTTAGCTGTATGGCAAGCATGCTATCATAGTAGACACTCATACACATGCAAGGATGCTAAAGCATAAACACTCACCGAGTACTCCAAGCCAAAACAGAAACTAGTTAGTAATCAATGCATGATCCTAGTTCATGTTAAGATGGCTAATGCAACACATGCAAGATGTAACTAAGATAGGTTCGACTATTCTAAGATGGCATATGAGGTGTTACAGATAACATGTATTTAACTCAGAATTGAAATACAATGCAGTTAGTATGATACGCTGAGCCCGGTGCATGCAAGACAGATAAATGGATGCAAACATGCGAGCATAAGTATGCTAATTGAAACGTGCCCTAAACTAACCATCATAAGCTGGTAAATAAAAGGGAGAAAGACGTGGGGTTAGAAGGCATGCATCACACACACACACGTACACTTATTACAACATTGCCCTCCTCGGAGGGTCCGAATGAATAGTATAGAATAAACTAGCTAATCTAAGCTAATTAAACTAATTATTACACAACATTAATTAATTGACGTAAGTAAGGAAACTAGCATACAAATTAAACAAAATGGATTGCCTCAGCTCTGTTCCGAATGATAGGGATGCATGTATGCTCAAGTCGCCTTGTCGGGAAATCCATCGCGATACCTCGATTTGCCTCTATTTGCAACTGGTCCCAGAACACTGTATAAAGCTCTAGAAGGCTGCTGATCAGTTTTTACTGTTGGTTTCCAGTTTGCTGTAACAGAGAGCGAGAAAGGGGCATGGCAAAGTATTTTCAACATATGTGTGCATGACCACTCTCCCTATCATTGCACAAGCTCCAGGGAGTGTAGTCCTCGATCCTCGTGTCACCAATCACGCATCTCGATGCATGATAGCCGAGGAGTTAGATTGCATGACTCAATGTAAAATGAATGCACATATAAACACAACAAGGCCTAAACTCCATCATGGGTAATTCGGAGTGTCGGTGACCGAGAATTGAGGCACGTTTCATCACTTGGAGTACGAAACATCCCTCGTTTCCTGTGTCTGGACTAAACCCTACTCCAAACACAATGCAATACACATGGCATGCATGAATGCAACTCTAACATGCAACCTAAACATAATGCCACTAAATGATGCAAACATGCAAATGATGATATGCAAACGTGCTACTAGCATACACAATGCTATGAAATAATCAATGGCATACTCAATGCACATGAAAATTATATGGCATACGCAATGCACACATGGAGACTAACAATGAAATGATCAAGGCATACACAATGCAATGGTCAATCATGCAACAACATGGACTAAATGGCATATACAATGCAAGATGGACTTAAACCAAGATAGGTGAGCCTTAGCCACACCCAAATCAGTGGCCAAACATGATGGAATTAGGCAACGAAAGCAGATTCAAATATGCACAAATGCAAGGGACCAAACCTAAGGCACCAAATGCAATTCTACCAAAGCATGGCAAGGGATGAAATATGGCATACAATCATACATTTTCCAGCTCTGAAATGTTATGCAAGATGGTCCCGAATTATGTAAACACCTCACACAATGCATGCTAGATGGATCGGATACTGAAACTAGTGAAGTGCATTACACTAGAGGTACACAAAGCAATGCTCAAATGACCCAACCAGCCCCAACCAGCCCCAAACAGTCCCTATGCAGGCCCAAAACAGTAGGAAAATGGACTAAAATGATGACTCGAAAGGCATGCAAATGAAGCTCATGCTATGGCCCATAAATGAGGTATTTAAGCACGACTCTCAAACACATTTAAAGAGTGGAAAACATGGGAATATGGAAACCTTATATGCTCTGAAATATCATGTTTAATGATGCCAAAACATGTCAAGGGCCCAAACAACGCATGCTAGTGGACCCGATATGCAAAGCTAGTGAGCTTAATTGAACTATGACCATATACAACAATGCATGCATGACCCAAAACACTTCAAACAGAGCTCAGGAAGCTCATAACATGCACAAAATCAGTTGAAGGCATGGCCAAAAAGTGCTAAAATCAAAGACCAAAATAGTATGCAATACAAGCTAGTGAAGAGGGTTTACACTACAAGTATATGAAGCATTCAAGAGGTCGCTAAACCAGAAAAAGTTAGAGGTATGATATGCCAAATAAAGCCCAAAAACTCATTGAAACATGGTCAATGCATGCAAGAATGACATGCTCCTTTTAAAAACTATAAGAGGGGTTATTCTACACATGCAAGGGACACACCCAAGGTGACAAAACCAACTCTGGATAGAGCCTAGGCAAGCCCTAAAACTCACAGAAAATGGCCTGAAACAAGGCTTGGAGGTGTGCAAATAAGGGCTCCTTTGTTAGGCCAAATATGCTAAGAAACAAAACAAGGGGAGAGAGGGTCACCCCTCTCTCATTTTGGCACTCAAAACAGCATGCTAGCCACTGAAAATACACTGGATTTCAGTGGCTAGAAGGCCAAACAAAGGTCAATGCAAAGGCCCTAATGCATGGCTCAAAACAAGGCAAAATGAAGCATGCAAGGGGGTAGATGACCCCCAACAGAAAAATGATCTTAACAAACATGTTAAGGGCCTCAAAATAAGACCTTTTTTAGTTTTCACTGAAGCTCAAAATGGATCAAAATAAAGCTCAAAAAAGGAAATAAGTGTGTTACCCTTGTAGCTAAGCAAGACAGCAGCTTTGAGACCAAAAATCCATACCTTCAACCTCTGAAAATGACCTCCAAGGACCTCAAAGCAATGGTGGAGGTGTTAGGCTAGGAGGTGGTGTGCAAAGGTGCAAGAACCAAGCACTTTCTAAGCCTAAGTGTAGATATATAGAGAGGGAGATATACTTTTCCTTCCACAAATTTCTGAACCCTAACCAAGGGAGAGGAGGGCCTCTCTTATAGCCAAAAGAGACCAAAGCTTCTCCAAGAAGCGAAAAAACAAGGGCAAAGATCCTCCATACACGTGTATGGAGGATACAGTCTGTGCCTCCCAGTTGGCACAGCTGGAATCAACTCACTGAGACAAAACATGAGGAAAGGCGCCGACCAGTTCAGGTGGTCGGCCAGCCACTTTAGGTGGTTGGCCAGCCAGTTCAAAAAGTCAAACTCCATGGAAGGTGGTCGGCAGCCCCATTTGGTGGTCTCCCAACCGAATGCAAGCTAGTGGTGTGGTGGGAGACCAACAATTGTGGCCCAAAAATGAGGGAGACCAGTTACCGGTCAAGAAAATAGGCCGGCGGTAGAAAAGTGGTCTCCAAGGAGAAAAGGTGGTATCCCACCCTTGTACCACCTTCCCAACAATGAAAACAAGGTCCATGCTAGAAATGAACCAAGACGGATGCAAAACGAGGGTTTGAGAGTCAAAACACACAGTCGGGTGCCCCGAAAGCAAGCCGTCAAGCATCGAAAGTGGCGTGCGACAACAAAGGTGGTCTCCCGGGCCACTGTGTTCCTCTAAAGAGAGGAAACAAGGTGTGTGCCAAAAATCGGAGAAAACGGAGAAAGTTAAGTGGTCCCGAACTGAGGCCCACGGCCGACGGCTCCGAAAATCGAAAACTGGTCTCCAAATGGGAACAGTGGTCTATGACCACAAAAAGTAGCCTACGGCCACTGAGAGATGGTCTACAAGACCTCTCCCTCCCTTCGGGAAGAGAAAAAAAGACCTGGTTCGCAAACTGAGTTAAGACACAAAAGGGTCCCGAAGTCCGGGGGTAAGGCTCTCAGCCGAAACTCCGAAACCTCAGAACGAGCACAACATGCACCATCACCGAGCACTCAATCAATGACGTTTGAGTCTAAAGGTCGGTCAAAAATGGGGTGTATACACATGGGGATATGTCCCTATGTTTCTCTTTCTTTCGAGGAACACGGGGATATGTCCCTATGTTTCTCTTTCTTTCGAGGAACACGGGGATACGTCCTTGTGTCTCTTCTTCCTTTTGAAACACGGGGTTGTCTCCCTTTGTTTCTCCTTCTCCAGTTTAGAGCATTTGGAATACGTTCCGCGATGCTTGTACCATTCTGAAACGGTTGGGATACGTCCCTATGTTTCTCTCTTTGTTCCTTCCTCACACGATTGCAGCGTGTTTGGAATTCTTTACCTCTTCTCACGAATTCAGTGTGGTTTGAGTTGTTCCTTCCTCACACGATTGCAACGTGTTTGGAATTCTTTACCTCTTCTCACGAATTCAGCGTGGTTCGAGTTTGTTCCTTCCTCACACGATTACAGCGTGTTTGGAATTCTTTACCTCTTCTCACGAATTCAGCGTGGTTAGAGTTTGTTCCTTCCTCACATGATTTCAGCGTGTTTGGAATTTGTCTCAGGTTGCGTTGTGTACGCACTTGATTGTTTGTTTTTCTTCCTCTCATGATTCCAGCATGGTTGGAGTTCGCCCCCTTTTGCATCTAATTGCATTTTGCATGCATCATTCGCGCTGTTTTGCACATCGCGCTATTTTGCGCACCTCATGCACTTGTTAGTGCATTGCATTACATTCGCACTATCTTGCGCACCCTACATGTGCTTGTTAGTGCATTGCATTGTCTTGCACCACCTCACCTGCGTTGTCGCGCACGCTTAGGTTGCATTGTCATGCACACTTCACTCGCGTTGTCACGCACTTTCACTTGCGTTGTTACGCATGTTCCTAACGATATTGTACCATTTATGTTTCTTTTCTTTTTTCAAGTATGATATTGTATATACGGTTCATTTGCAGCTGGCGCAACCAGACGAACCGGACAGGTATTGTATTCTCCGCGTGAGACGTAGCGAGAAATGTATAATTCTCTTACATCCTTTCTGCATATAATGTAGTTAGCTTTGTTTTCTCCTGCTTAAAACTGTTGCATGTTATGCTTCGTTACAGCTCCTTTTGCATGATCTTAAGTTATGATTTGGCTTTGTGCATTGTCTTTGCATTTTGCCCCTGCCTTCAGGCACATATCTCGCTAGCTTGTATGCTTTGTCTAAGTCTTCGGCCTTGTCAAAAATGGGTCGTCTCTGGGCTTTGACATTCACTCACGTCATTATTATGACTTTCGAGTTCTGCCAAAGAGGGACAACTATAGACACCCCATTTTTTACCGTCCTCAAGACTTGGACGTCATCGTTCGAACACTCGATGATCATCCATGCTCGTGTTCGTTTTGAGTTTTCGGAGGTCTCGGCTACGCGCCTTGCCTGAAGATCTCTCAACTTGATTGTTTTGTGTTTGGTTATGGACCCAACACTTGTGTTTTTATTTCTAAGGGAAGAAAGTGGCTTGTTGGCCATCCCTACTCCCTACCGGCCAAGGCTTGAAGCCATCGGCCCCTCTTTCTTTCCATCGGCCAAGAGTGTTGGCCGATCGGTACTATATTTAGTCGGTCGGCCATTGTTTTGGTCGATCGGCCTTTTTTGCTGGCCGAACCCTGTTCATCTGCTTTATGCAGATATTTTGTACCTGCTGGCACAGCTGACACCCACAATTAACCCCCTCCATACACGTGTATGGAGGGATTTGCCTCTTGTTTAGCTTCTCTTGAAAGCTTTAGAATTTGAGCCTCTATAAAGAGGGAGCCCCTCCTCCCTCCTCCAGGGTTCAGAAAATTGGTTCTTAAGAGGATAGATATAGTGTTGTATCTATTCTTCTTGTTTTAGCTTTGTTTTGTGTCCAAAAGTGTAATATTATCTTATTATTGTACACAAACACACACTAGAACACCATCCTTGGTTGCTGAGGTACTAGGAGGTTGATTTCAGTGTTCTTGGGTTCGTTTAAACTCAGAAAACCTATTGGAGCTTTGTTCTTGAAGAGGTTCTACAAGGGTGAGCTTCTTACCTTTAGATACCCCTTTCTTGCTTAAGCTTTTAGCCCATCTTGCATCTATTTTTAATCTTAACTTATAACTGATAAAAGTTTTGTTTTTAAGTGCTTAAAATAGTTTTTTAAGATCACTTTGGTGTTTGGGGTTGTTTACCCCCTCTTAGGCCTTGTTTGGCCTCATTTTTGTGCCTTTTTTGTGAGCTCCGGGACCACCTTGTATTGGCCTTCTCACCACTGAAATCCAGAGGGATTTCAGTGGTGGGGATGGTGCTTTGAGGTCCTAAGAAGGAGAGGGCCATCCCCTCTCTTTGTTGTCTTCAATACTTGTCATATTTGCCTCATATGTGAGCACCTTTGTTAAGTCCATGTTGGCCATGTCTTAGCTGGTATTTGGTGCTATTTTTCCATGATTTACCTCTATCCAAAGTAGGTTTAGTGGTCTCTTGCATGCACCATATACTTGTCTTGTAATCCCTTGAAATAGCCTAACATGCACCATGTGGTAACATGTCTTTCTAGCATGATTTTGGCTCGACTTTCAGAAGCTTTTATTCATATTTTGGCATGCTTGAGGTCTGATTTTGGTTGTCTTGGCCATCCATGACTTTCTTTGTATAGCTACCATGTAATTTAGCTTGTAGGCTTTGAGTGTTGGATCCTCTAGCATGCTCTACTTGGATCATTTCAGTGGTTTGGCATCACTTGTAATGTTATTTTAGTCCATATAGTATGCTTGAATACATGCATTTATCGCTCCTTTGATGCTTTAAAGGGTCCGTGTTTTGTGCCTCATGAATGCGTCATTGCGTATGCCACCATGCTTAGGCCTTTGGGGTGCCATCTAAGCGGGTTTTTAGGCTCATTTTGGCATGCCATAACTCTCTTTTTGGTTGCTTAAATCATGCCATGTTTGGTTGTATTAGGTGTAGTGTAACACCTCTTTGATGGGCTTGCATGCCTCATGATTTTCCCCCTTTGTATTAGCTTGTTTTGGCATTGGTCATTGCATGTTTTAGGCTTACTTTGCCATGCTTTCAAGTCCCTTCACTAGCCTTAAGCTTTAGGCCTTCTTGCATGCTACACTTGTTTGGTTTAGTTGATTTGGCATCACTCCTAGCCTCATTTCAGAGCATGTAATGTTGCTACATTTGCATGCTTTTCATTCTTTTTAAGTGCTCTTGAAAGTTGCTCTTTTATGCCTAGGTGTTAGGCCATCAAATGTGCATGTTTGTATATGTACTTCATGCTTTTGTTTCATTATTTCGGCCACTGATTTGAACCTATTCGAGAGTCGTCCATTTTGGTTTAAGACTATCCCCGCATGTTGTTGCATGCTTGCCTTGTATGTTGTCACATGCTCGTTGCATATTTGGTAAATTGCATGTTGTAGCATGCTAGTTTAATTATGACATGTTGTATACTTGGTCCATGACATGCCGTTGCATGCTTAAGATTGTAATGCATTTGGCATGCATTCTGTTTTTTAATTTGCTCAGCACATTGTTACATGTTTGCTTCGCATGTTGTTATATGCTTGAATGTTGTTACATGTCTTGCATATTTGCATGCTTAAGTCACATTTTGCATGCTTGTTAAGTTACATGCTTGTTTGCGTGCTTGTATTTGCATATTGTTATATGTCAATTGCCTCGTATAGCATTGTTGCTTGCATACTCATGTTCATCCTACATTAGTTTGCTTGCATGCTTAGATTGCATAGCATTGTGCATGCATCCCTTGCCTCTTGATCAACCATGATAGAGGTTGGGGGGGCCCTTTATGTGTTTTGTGTGCATTTCATTTGATATTGAAGTTGCACACTTGGCTTCTTTGACCATCATGCATTGAAATGCGTGATTGATGGTCCGAGGGTCGAGGACTATACTCCCTTGAGCTCATAACATGATAGGGAGAGTCGTCGTGCAAACATTATATTGCAAATACATCGCCATGCTATGTTTGTCTTCTGCTGCAGCAAAACAGCATTCAGCAGGCATAGATGGTCGACCGACCAGGTTCAATGCCGACCGGCTAAGTAAGTTTGGCCGAGAGCCTTATCATTGGTCGATGGCACCATTCCCTTGGCCGATGGCCCTATCTCTTGGCCGATGGACTCTCAGCATGTCCCCAAGGTGGTTCAGAAGTGTCATAGAAGTTGGCATAGTTTTCAGAGGTGCAGAGCAGTACAAACAGAGGCAACATGAAGCATGGCGATGGATTTTCGAGCGAAGCCGTCCGAGCATGCATGCATCTCTCTTCTCGAGGCCTCTTTACTGCTTTTGTAATTTAGTTAATTTGTTTAATTAGTTAAAGTTTTGTAATAATTAATCAGCTTGTTAGTTAGTTAATTAGTTAAATTGTATTATTCTTTCGGTCCCTCCGTCAAGAGGGCGCAATTATGTAATAAGCGTGCGTGTGTGTGATGCATGTCTCCCAAACCTCTATTTCTTTCTCCCTTTTACTTAACTGCTTACGATGGTTAGTTCTAGGTCATTTTCAATTAGCATCCTTATGCTATGCATGTTTGCATCATTCATCTGTATTGCATGCACCAGGCTCGGCGCATCATACTAACTGCATCGTATTTCAATTCCAAGTTTGAATACATGCATCGAATCGTTGCATCTCATATGCCATCTTAGAATAGCCGAGCCTATTTCTAATTGCATTTCGTATGTGTTGCATTAGCCATCTTAAAATGAATCAAGATCATGCATTGATCACTAACTAGTTCTTTATTTTGGCTCGGAGTACACTGTGAGTATTTATGCTTTAGCATCTTGCATGTATGTGAGTGTAACATGACAGCATGCTTGCCATGAGGTTAAGTGCTTATGTGATATAACTGTCTGAATGCCTGTGGGTGAAGGTTGGATTGCTTGAATTGGAACAATTCATTGAAATCCGTGTTTTAGCCTACTTGCGAGTAGCAAACTTCAAACCATTTTCCGAACAAACGGATATGCGATGCTTTGTTCCAAATTAGGCGATCTAGTCTATACTTGTGTGTTGTGCGCATCACATAGTAATTCTAACTAATTAACCGGAATAAGAACACATATGTCTTCAAAACAAAATATCATGCTTAGTACAGGCCGATCTTTGGATCGGCCGAGCGGGGGTGCTCATAGATGACCTTCCCCGATCGTACCCAAGTTCCCGAGCCGAGGCAACTTTGGTGATGACGGACACGTGGCCTTAGACACGAGTCAGGGTTTCCTAAATTCCCCCAAAATAAAATATTTAGGTGGCGACTCTGTATCTGGCAAAGCAGTCCATGTTTGGCACTTCTTTCTTAAAAATCTGTTTTCCAAAAACGATTTGTCAGATTTTGACTCTTTGGTGATTTATCAGTCTTGCATTGCACTTTGCAAGGTTAGATTAAGAACCGTGACAAATGAGTCCGAACTGTGGTAGCATAGGCCCTCGAGGGCGCGTCCACACCCCTGAGGTTTTCTTAAAATGCAAATTACTCCCTGTGGTTTGAAAAATTACAAATACTTCCCTGTCAGAATTTTTTATTTAACAAAATTAATTGAAAAAGTGAAATTTCTAACTGTTCACCTATACAATAATAAAATTATCTAAATTATTAATTGAAATAAAATTTTAACATTATTAAAAACTATTAATTAACTTGATGATTTATTAATAAAAGGACCTATTTGTTATGAAATTAGAAATCTTAAGAGGCATAATGTAATTTCTAGAACCACCGGAGGTAACTTGTAATTTAAGTAAACCTCAGGGAGTGTGTTTGTAATTTTCCCATTTAAATATAATGAATTGGGCTATAATGGAAGTCAAATTAGACTGATTGAATTATGTGAGATTTGTGATTAGTTATGATTAATTTAATTATGTGCTAATCAGGATTTACTAAGACTAAGTGTTGCTTAATTAAATTAATTCTAAACATAAATTGAATTATAAAAGAATTTAGAATTGAGAGTGTATGTGGGTGTGGGTGTACTGAGAAATTTTGTGTATAGAGAAATTTGTGTGTGTGCGCATGTGAGTGTTGTGTTGGAAGCCTTAGACAATGCGCACGTGTGCATGTGGTGTCAACAAGTATAGGTATGTGTGTGTTTGTTTTCTTTATGCTGGAGCATTCTTTATGGGAGCATTGAGTTCAAACTGAGAGAGAGAGAGAGAGAGAGAGAGAGAGAGAGAGAGAGAGAGAGAGAGAGAGAGAGAGAGAGAGAGAGAGAGTTCAATTCTTTGTTAAAGATTGATTCAATTTGCTAAAAACTTTTGAAGAAGCTCACGGGAAACCCACTTTTATGCTAAGAGTTGAAAATGAAATAGAGAGCTAAAGAAAAAATCAACTAAATTTTCTAAAATTAAAACTTAAGGTATGGGATTTATGTTTAATTTGTGTAGAATCTTCACATTACACTTGAAATTAAAGATGAAATTGGAATCAAAATCATGTGATTAAAAGGAATTAGCAAAAAGATGAAGAAAATGGAGTTAAGTTTAAGATTATGGAAATAAATTTGGAAATTATTTAATTTGATTTTTGTTATTATCCATAAATTTGAAACTCATCCTTACATGCATTTTGGATTTCAAGGTTTTAGATTTTACTTCATGTTTAAAAGACTTATGCGTTTGAATTTAGGTTTGATATGAAGAAAATTAATAAAAATCTAAATTAGAGCAATTCAAGAAGTAAATTATTATTTGAAAATATAAAATTAGTTACTTTTAATCTTTATTTCATTGATACAAATACTTTTCTAAGAGTTTTATAACTTCAATTTCATGATTTAAAGGAAATAGAAAAGAGTTAGAATTCAATTTCATGTAATTTGAAAGGAATTAGTAAAAGGATGAAGAAATTGAATTAGATTCAAGTTTATGAAAGTTAATTTAGAAATTCCTTATTTTGGATTTGATTTTGAGAGTTATAATTAAATTAAGCTTCATGAATTACATGTAATTTCATTGTACATTTAATTTTGAAAAAGAATTTTAGAAAAAAACATGAGTTCATGGGTTTTGATTTTGAAATGAAGTAAGGTTTTGATTTAAATAAATTAATTATTATGCTTTACGATTTTGTGCAAATGATTTATAACTAAATAAGTGTTTAGATTTTCTAAAGTATTTCAAGTTTGGATCAAGATATGTAAGGGTTTAAAGATTGAAAATATGTCTGGAAGCCATTTTTGAGAAATTCGAAACTTTGAAATTTTACAGACCGCTCGAGCGCACATTGAAACCTTCCACTACTTTTTTAGTCTTTACAGATCGCTCAAGTAAAAAGAAGTTCACTCGAGCAAACATCTCTTTTTCAGCATATTTTGGAAAAAATGGCATTTAGTTCATAGTTTCAATCTCATCTCTTTCTAAGCATTCTTAGGAAAAAATTATGACTCAACAAGATTAATAAACTAACAATCAACATAAATTAGTTAGTTAAGGAATAAATGAGAATCGGTCTATTTGGAAAAGAGGGATTTGGTAATGAAAGAATATGTGAAATGAGAATCCGATTCATTTGAATAAAGAAAGAATAAGCGTAGTAGAATTGCGAATTATTTAGACAAAAAAATACAAGAGAAGTCAAGTTTGATCAAGGAAGTGATATTGTGTTTCAATGTGCATTTGTTATGTGTAGGTCACGCGCCACTATCCGTCTGATCTGTTTCTAGAGCTATTTGTGAGTAATAATTCTGCAAAGCTATGTTTGACTTTAAGTATTTTCCAAACAATATGATTTGATCTATTTTCTGAAATGTTATTTTGTGAATCATGGATGATTGTCCACTTTTCTTAAATGTATTCATGGCATCCTTAGCATCATGTGATATCTATTATTTGCTACCTAGTACTAGAGGTTTCATCATGGAACTAGTTAAACATAATCGTTATATGCTCTGTATCTGACTGTCTTATGTGATCATGGGTTATTTGTACGTCCCATATAATTATGGATCATCTATATGTTAACGCTAATGGATGTACCACGTATGACTATATGCAAAATCTGAATATGAATATGAATACGAATCTCTTTTTGATCTAAATTCTAAACTCTGATTTCTAAATTTGTTATGAACATCATTCATTAAAACATTTACTTTGTTGTTATTCACTAGGCTCTAGCTCACTATATTATTTATGTATATAGGTGATCAGGCACATGCCCAAGCTTAGAGGCATCTGCCTGGAATATGTTTTTGTCAGCTAACCTATGTGCCTCCCCGTAGAGGTTCCGGATATGTCAAGTGGTTATGGCTATGTGATTAAAGTTTAAGTTTTGTTTTGTTGTTTGGTTAAGCAAGTCATTGTTTATCTTGTAAATAGGGCTAAGTCCCATTTTGTCTCATCTGTATATATATGATGCCATAGAAATGATGTGATAACATATGTATATAAATAGTTTAAAATTTTTCTATCGCATATATGTTCGCACAGCTCAATGGACGTTGTATATTTGTTATCTGCTTCTGCTAGCCCCTAATATTATGTTTTTTGTCTATGAGGCCTTTCGTAATCTATGGATTGCTAGCCAATTACGATGCTAAACCTATAGGGGCGGGTTTGGGTCGTGACAAGATTAGTGACTACACCAATTTTGACTTTACCTAATGGTACTGACAAGTTCCAAATCTACAGTGATGCTTCATATAAAGGCTTGGGGTGTGTGCTAATGCATAATGGTAAAGTAATTGTGTATGTTTCTCGACAACTCCACCCACATGAAAAGAATTATCCAGC